>NW_026988425.1:33707500-34307500 GCF_030222135.1 Aotus nancymaae
TCTGTCCCAGGGAGTTAGGGCTTTATTTATGAGTTTCCATTGTGCTGCTGCCTTTTTTTTTTCAGGGCTGCCCTGCCCAGCAAGGAGGCAGCCTAGTCACTGTCTGCATGCAGAGGCTTTGCTGAGCTGCTGTGGGCTCCACCCAGCTGCCATGTGAACTTCCCTGCAGTCCTGTTTTTATGGGTGTAGTTAGAATTGCCTCAGCAATGGTGGCCCACCTCTGTAATGACGGACTCTCTCTGTAATGGCCAGTTGCCTCGGCAATGGTGGATTGCCTAGGCAATGGCAGGCTTCCTCAGCAATGGCAGACTGCCTCCGTAGTGGTGGAGTGCCTCGGTAATGGTGGACGCCCCTCCCCCACAGAGCTGGACCATCCTGGATTCAGCTGTGCTTGCTGTGAAACTCTCAACCCAGAGTATTTCCAATTGCTTTTTTTGTGTTTTTTTGTGTGTGGGGGTGGGACCAGCTGAGCCTAATCACCTGGCTCCCTGCCTCAGAGCCTTTTTTTTTTTTTAGTTGAACAGTCGACTCTCTCCCAGGTGTTCCAGTCACCTGTTGAAAAGGTGCCGGGATCTGTGTGATTTCCCATGTGGTGACCCACTGTGCTGGCTGAAACAGCGGCGCTGAGATTCATGGCACTTTTTTGCCCAGGAATCTGGCCTGGCTCCCTGTTTCAGTCCCCTTTTTTTTAATCAGATGAATGAGCAACTCTGCCTTCCCGGAGCTCCCCTTGCTGGCTAACAGGGTACCTAGTCCCGTTTACTCTGCACCGGGAACTGCCATGCCAGGGCGCCAGTGAAACAGCTGCGCCGGCCGAAACAGCCACACTGGTGACCCGTGGGCCTCCTCCGCCTGGGAATCTCCTGGTCTGTGGGCAATAAAAATCCGTCTGGAAATGCGGCGTCCACTCACCCTCTGTGCTTTCACTGGGAGCTGCAATCCTGAGCTGCTCCTAACTGGCCATCTTTGTCAAAGACTCCCAGCTGCCTATATTTTCTGAGTACTTTCTTTGCAGGAGCTATTGAAGGTACTAAGGATATGAAACAATTAACCAAAACTTCTGCCCTATAAGTTGAATAGTGCAGACTTTAACAAGGTAAGTGACAATACAGATTTGTGCATGCTAACACTGTGACAGGTGGCTCTTCTGGTCATTTTGTGCTTGTAATTGAGAAGAAAGACAGCCTGTATATTGGCAGCCTGTGGCATCCCCACTTCTGGGAGCATAATTCATTGACGCTCTTTCTCTAAGGAGCAATGCTCTTTAAGCCTTAACTGGGACAAACATCATATAACATTTGTACACAACTTAGCAGGTGGTTTTCTATGTTTGAATTTGTCCCCCCAAAGTTCATGTGTTGGAAGCTTAATCCCCAGTGCAATAGTTTTGAGAGGTGGGACCTTTGAGAGGTGATTAGGTCATGAAGGCTTCACTCTCCTGAATGGATTGGGCATTATTGTGGGAGTGGGTTACTTAGGGCCGAAGTGGGCTCTTAATAAAAGGATACTCTTGGCCCCTTCCTTTCTTGCTCTCTCACTTTCTCTTTGCCCTTTGGCCATGGCATGATGAAAGAAGGCCCCCATCAAATGCAGCCCCTTGATCTTGGACTTCCCAGACTCCAGAACAGTGAGCCTAATAAATTTCTGTTTATTATAAAGTATCCAGTCTGCAGCATTCTGTTATAACAGCACAAAATGAACAAAAAACATGCCTGCCTACAGATCCTCTCAGGCAGTTCTCACAACGACCTCATGATATAGGTGGTGCTGGTCCTATTTTAAAACTAGAAACACAAGGATTCAACAAGGTAATATATAAAGACTTAGAACACTGCTGGACCCTTTATTTGTGGTGAACCAACTGTTATATTTTATTACAGAGGGTGGAAACAGTAGCTGTAGTGCACTGTTCCATGAGGTCCTGGAGCGTTCTAAAGGGAGGCAATGTGTAGTCTTGCCTCCATCCCTTTTGCTGCATAGCTGGCATGAGCAAGGTGCCTTGGTAACCTGAGAGCAGCAGTTGTTGACTTCAGGACTTCTGCATACAGCAGACCACCGCCTGGTTCTGTTCCCTTCCCTAGGAGCATTCATAGGACTTGGAATCATGTAGTTTGCAGAATTGACTTGAGGAACTACTTGTGTAAACAGCTGGAAAAACCCAAAACAATAAGGAGAGCAAAAACAATGTGAGAAGAAAGCTGCCTCAGGTACGGGCCGTTTGCTCTCTGAGGTTGTTTGGCTATTGCTTCCTCCACATGCACATGGAGTAATGACCTAATGAAACGCTCAGAAGGCTGCCAACACCCATCTCCAAGGTGCTGGAAGTGACTTCAGTGAGACCCACTTAAGGAGCCCCGCAGCCTCTCCTGAACACTGTGCAGATTGGCTAATGACAACCATCACTCCTCTTCTTTGACAGCTTTTTTTTTTTAAGTTGATTTTTTTAAATTCTGAATTTCAGAACTTAATCTTTTTTTTTTTTTTTTTTTAATTATACTTTAAGTTCTGGGTATGTGTGCAGATCGTGCAGGTTTGTTACATGGGTATACATGTGCCATGGTGGTTTGCTGCATCCATCCCCCCATCATCTGCATTAGGTATTTCTCCTAATGTTATCCCTCCCCAATCCCCCGACCCTTGCTATCCCTCCCTTATCCTCCCCACCCCACAACAGGCCCTGGTGTGTGATGTTCCCCTCCCTGTCTCCACGTGTTCTCATTGTTTAACACCCACTTATGAGTGAGAACATGTGGTGTTTGGTTTTCTGTTCTTGTGTCAGTTTGCTGAGGATGATGGTTTCCAGCTTCATCCATGTCCCTGTAAAAAACATGAACTCACCCTTTTTTATGGCTGCATAGTATTCCATGGTGTATATGTGCCACATTTTCTTTATCCAGTCTATCTTTGATGGGTATTTGGGTTAGTTCCAAGTCTTTGCTATTGTAAACAGTGCTGCAATAAACATACATGTCCATGTGTCTTTATAGTCGAATGTTTTATAATCCTTTGGGTATATGCCCAGTAATGGGATTGCTGGGTCAAATGTTATTTCTAGTTCTAGATCCTTGTGGAATCGCCACACTGTCTTAATTAACCATCCTTTTAGTAAATTCAGCTGTGTACAATTCATAAGCCATGGGCACACTTCAATGAACTTTAAATAATGATTTTTATAAAACCAGTGTAAAAAGATTAAATAAAAACCCTCTGCCCAAGCCTTTTATCTGCAGCAATTAGCAAACATTACCCCAAGTTGCCTGTCTAATTTATAAGGTCTTGAAGACTTGACATTTTTTCTGCCCCCACTAGATTTGTACAGGTAATTTTTAACTTCTGCAGAGTTCTTAATCTAGGGATCAGTAGACCCACAAGTGTTCCAAAGAGAGAATTCAGCAAGTCCATGAAGTTGAATGGAAAAAGATTACAACTTTATTTTCACCCGGCCTCAAACAGATATTTAGCATTTCTTTCAATTCGAAAGGCTGTCAGCAAACCACAATTCTGTACTTATAGCAGTCCCTACAACTTTTTTACTAGTAAAAATCGGCTATTTTCATATCAAATAATAATCGTTGCAGATACCTTGAAATAGCATTTACTAATAGCACTACCACTAAATTAAAATAATTAATAGAACTGCCACTAGGTCTTATTTAATGCATTAGAAAAAAAGCACATATATTATTATATCACAAATGTATATTTTAAGCATTTTGATAACTGTATTTTAATATTATTATAGTCTGCTATGGAGTTCTATGAATTTTATTTTATAGATCTTAAAATACTCCTCTGAGAAAGCTTCCATTGGCTTCCTCAGGCTGCTGGGAGTTCCACGACATAAAGTAAGCCTGGAGCAAGGGGCCCGATTCCTGGTCCTCCTGCTGATCAACAGCACACCCTTCTTCTCATCCTCATCTTCCACTCCTTTTTGTCCTTCTAGTCACCCCCACCTCCTTCCCACCCATAGGCACTACCTTGCATTTCATTTCTGATAACCCTTCCTAAAGTATAAACTAAAAATATAAGGCTGGGCTTGGTGGCTCACGCCTGTAATCTCAGCACTTTGGGAGGCTGAGGTGGGAGGATTACTTCAGCCCAGGAGTTAAAGACCAACCCGGGCAACATAAGGAGATGTCCATCTCTACAAATTTTTTTTTAATTACCCAGGTGTGGTGGCATACATCTGTGGTCCCAACTACTCAGGAGGCTGAGGCAGGAGGATCACCTGAGACCAGGTGGTGGAGGCTGTAGTGAGCCATGATTGTGCCACTGCACTCTAGCCTGGTCAACAGGGTAAGACTCTGTCTTAAAATGCATCTAAACTAAAAATGTAGGCATTGCTTGATAAGAATGTACAATGTGACCCTTCTTAGGGTTGCCAGAATGTTAACTTGGAGCTCTAAAATACCAAAATGCCTTAACTGCAAAAGAATGGCTTTGTGATGGGGAGCAGCAGGCAATGAGCTGATTCGAGGGCAGCAGCCAGTGCTTCTCCACACGGTCTTGCAGTCCATCCTCTGCTCTGCTGGGAGGCCTGTGTCTACTCAAGTTAGCCCCAGAGTTCCTCGGAAAGTCACACTCCTTAATTGCCACACAGATGTGCCATGATGGAATGAAGCACGTGTGGGGAGGCCTTTCAGTTAACTTTCAGCATGAGTTCTCTGGACCACTGATTTCCAAAATGACACCTTATCAGATTCAAAAAGTTAATGCACAAAAAAAATTGTCTTTATGGTCAAAGAGTAGCTGACTCACCAAAAAGTGTCACCGGCTCACAGGGCCATAATTTATTGAAAGGCTCCTTGGCATTAAAATTAAGCTCTGAGGCTGAGCACAGTGGCTCACGCCTGTAATCCCAGCACTTTGGGAGGCCAAGTCAGGCGGATCACAATGTCAAGAGACCGAGACCATCCTGGCCAACATGGTGAAACCCTGTCTCTACTAAAAATACAAAAATTAGGTGCACATGGTGGCACGCGCATGTAATCCCAGCTACTCTGGAGGCTGAGGCAGGAGAATAGCTTGAACCTGGAAGGCAGAGGTTGCAGAAAGCCGAGATCTCACCAATGCACTCCAGCCTGGCAACAGAGCAAGACTTCATCTCAAAAAAAAAATTAAATAAGTTCTTAGATCTTGCTTTCCTGTTTGTCTTTCCTTTTCCCTATTCTCTCTTCCTTGTCTGTACACCCATCACTGGCTCTGTCTGGGACGGCACTTTAGGGGCTTTCTTGAAAAGGTTGCCATCATTGGGGTTCATTCTCTGTTTCATAAAAGAAATGAGTTTTCAAGGGAGGTCTAGGCCTGGACTTGGGGGATTGGTGAACAGGAACCACTTGACTAAAAGCTTAGGGATAAATGCTCAGGGATATAAAATACAACAAAAGCAATAAAGTGCTCTAAGGGCTTTGAGGCAGTGTGCCTGTTAGTACTCAGGGCTGGAGATCAGCCCTCGAGCCATTTATGAGGGCAAGGCCTGCACTTTGAGATCCTTCTGTGCCCAGCAAGATGCCACCTTGGGCAGAAGTGAGCTGTTGCCTGAAGGTCAGCAGATCTGGCTTTTTCATCTCACATTTTAATTACAGAACAGGACCTCTTCAGGACACACAGACAGTGCCACTCAGAAACTAGACTGTGGTGTGATTGTGTGAAGATTGCTGAGAACATGGATCAGAGTAAAGGGGTTGGGGCCTGCCCCCTTTTCTGCTTCAATGCACTGAGTCCTTGGAAAGTCTTAGTCTCATTTATAAAAAAAGAATATCCACAGTCCTGTGTCCATGGCTATTGTGAGGGTGCAAAGAAATAATGTGGGTGAAAAGACAGACCCTGGAAAAGTAGAATTTTCTGCTCAGTTGTAATTTGTTTTTGTTTTTTGGTTTTTGGTTTTTTTTTTTGAGATGAAGTTTCACTCTGTCATCCAAACTGGAGTTCAGGGGCACAATCGCGGCTCACTGCAACCTCCACCTCTGGGATTCAAGCGATTCTTCTGCCTCAGCCTACCAAGTAGCTGGAAATACAGGTGCACACCACCACACCCTGCTATTTTTTTTTTTTTTGTATTTTTATTGTAATTTTAGTAGAGATGGGGTTTCACTATGTTGGCCAGGCTGGTCGCAAACTCCTGACCTCAAGTGACCCACCTGCCTCAGCCTCCCAAAGTCCTGGGATTACAGGCAGGAGCCACCACACCCAGCCTCAGATGGAATGCATTTTTATTATATTTTGAAAAATATATTCTTCATGTTTGGTGAACTCATCCTAAAAATGAGTGGTGTCCAAAATTTTTTTTTTAATTTCCCTATAGCAGTACAAGTTTTAAGGCACACAGAGATCATGATTGATTCTTTTTAGGAGCATGATCTTCAGGATTCCCATGCTTATAACCTGGAAAGAAAGGATCAAATGCAATTTATCTTGACTTTTAGATTCCAGCCAAAAGAGTCCAATAATTCAGTAAATAGAGCCAGATTATGTTAAAACCTAATCAGGATTATGAACCTGGTCTGATTGGTAATAGGGAGTCATTGTATGTTCTTGAGCAGCTTGAAGTACCATTTAGGAAAATAAACTTGGCAGAGTGAGCAGGTTGAATGGAAGGGAGAAGAAACTGCAGTCATAGAAATTAAATAAGGATTTCAATACTTGGGATACAAGGAGATTCCTCTTCCTTGCCTGAGAGCTGGGCCAGCCAAGATTAACTTTTACAGTAGGCGAATAGTTTTATTTCTAACCCATTCGTCTCCGAGCCTCTGAGCCCCGGGAGGCAGCACTCTTACGCTACCCTGAGATTTTCACTAAGATGCCTCTCCACGCGTGCCCTACGCTATAAAGGATTACTTCCTTCACATTTGCTCCCATCCCCTTCAGAACATCCCTCTCCACAAGCAGCTCATCTCTGCCGGGAAAAATGAGATCAATCCTCTTGCTTCCAACCCAGGACTGAGGCAGACCTTTTACCCACTCCCAGAGGACTTGTGCTTTTAAGAGGCAATCCAAGTTAGCACAAATGGATCTGCAGTCAATGAAATCTCACGCTTTGTGACCTCATATAGTCACAGGGTGCTGCCCCTGAGCTCCTCCTACGTGGTATGCCTTCTTCCCTTTCTCTCCCAGAATTTCTGGCTTCTTTATCAGCTCCAGGGGAGCATATTTGGGATAGAGATAGCCTGAAACTCAGAGAAGGCTGGTGACCCATCTGCCATAATGGAAGCAGGACTTCTCTGAGAGTTGGTTCTGTGTCTGGGACAGGGAAGTATGGGCCCCAGCTGCTGACATCACAACCTCACAGAGAGAAAAAGAAAAGAGGAGAGGCCAGCAGGGCCCGACAGCCTCCCCAGGACTGAAAATCCTTGCCACCCTCTAGAACTCTTTGTTCATGAAGAAAGTGGGGTCCTTTCAGCTATAATATTGTAGGGGTCACTGGATTTCTGAAGGTAAGCTAGCTGGGCACAATCTCTTCATCATACCAGGTCACTTCCTATCACAGTTAATGGTAAAATTAACCAATTAAGCTGTCACCTCTAAAAAGTTGTCCTGTGAGGCCATTGATCAATGGATGGATCACTTAACTGATTTTGAATATCTGCTTTATTGACTGGTGGATTTTACCAAAATGTACTGAAGGCTCAGCCTCCACCCCAGAGGCATTCTTAGTCTTTGCGATGTCAGAATCAGGGGTGTAGAACAACTTATGTAAAAGCAAGCACCATGTAATGGAGTCCTGAGTCCATGGGGGCTCAGGTGTCAGGACATGAAAGACCAGTGAGATAAAGTCAGGCTTTATCAGTCAGAAAGTTCTCTCGTGAAGGACAGGGCCTCAGCCTAGGGCTTTTTTTTTTTTTTTTTTTTTTTTTTGTCTCTCTACCTACTTGGGGGTGGCATGAGATTAGGGGAGGAAGCAAGGGAGCAGGCTGAGGTCAGCCATTGCAGAATTATTTTCCCCTCAAAAGCCACTTACAGCCAGGCATGGTGGCTCATGCCTGTAATCCCAACACTTTGGGAGTTCAAGCCAGGCAGATCACCTGAGGTCAGACGTTCAAGACCAGCCTGACCAACATGGTGAAACCCCGTCTATACTAAAAATACAAAAAAGTAGCCGGACATGGTGGTGGGCGCCTGAAATCCAAGCTACTCGGGAGGCTGAGGCAGGAGAGTCACTTGAACCTGAGAGGTGGAGGTTGCAGTGAGCCGAGATCGCACCAATATACTCCGGCCTGGGCAACGAGAGTGAAACTCCATCTCCAAAAAAAAAAAAAAAAGGAAAAAGAAAAAAAAAGCCACTTAAATTTATATGCCCTATGGTTGCACAGGCACCCCTGACTCCCTTCTCCCATAAGAGCTTGTGATGCCTCCCACTCCCTGCTCACTCTCAGAAGGCATCACCCTGCCAGGGGCCGCTGTGCCACCACGGAGCTTCAGCAGGGCAGGTTCCCTGTGGTGCGTTAGAGTTCTCCCAAAATGACATCCTCCGTCCTATGGCTGATACTGTGGTTTGGAGATGTCTAACGAGCCCATAAACTATCTTTATAGCTGTCCTTGTTTGTTTTTAAAACATCAGAGATATCAGCAGGATCCTGAGTCTCATTTCACTCTTCAAGCAGACTCTATTTTTGGCTTGGCAAACGTGGAAGCCTTTTCCAGGAAGAAGAAATGGAGCCAAAAAGAAATGGCTTTCTAAAAAAGCTTCATGTGCTTCAGGAAGAAAAACGGTGGAGGAGGTGGAAGTCCAACCTAGAAATAGAACAGAGGCCAGAGGCAGGAGGCCTCTTCGTGGGAGCGTGGCCTGCGGTAGCTCGGGGAGTGCCCGCGGAAGGCGCCATGCCTGGTGAATGCCCTGCTGCCGCCATCTTGAAATGAGACGCTTCTCAAGTGTGGAAGCAGCAGCTCTGCATTGCCATTTTGTACCGAACCTCACAGATTATGTAGCTGTGTGGCCAGCTGGGCTGTGTTCTCAGAGGACAAGGAGGGCGCTCAGTGGGGCAAAATGTAAGCTGAAAGCCTGCGTGAAGGCTAACTTTAAACCTCAACTAGACTGAAACATGGGGTGTCCAGATTAAATATTATTTCTGGGTGTGTCTGTAGGGGTGTCTCTGGATGAGATTAGCACTGAATCAGTGGACTGGTTAAAGCAGATGGCCCTCCCCTGTGTGGGAAGGCATCCTCCAGTCTATTGAGGGCCTAAGCACAAAGCGAAGGTGCAGGAAGCGGGTATTGGCTCTCTCCGCTTGACTGCTTGGACTGGAACGTTAGTCTTCTCCTGCCCTTGATTGGAACATATACCATCAGCCCTCTGGCTCTCAGGACTTGACCACCAGCTTTCCTGGGTCTCCAGCTTTAAGATGACAAACACTGGGACTTCTCAGCCTCCACAACTGTGTGAGCCGATTCTTCATAATGAGTCATATACATTAGATACAGGGACAGGGAGGGAAGTTCTGTTTCTCTGGAGAACCCTGACTAATATAGGCCAAAGCTAAAGTCTTCTGGGATGAATCAAGCTCTAACTGCCCTCGCCGCACGCCGCCCTCGCCCTCGCCCTCCCATCCCAGGTTCCGTTTTAAACTGATGACTTCCCCCGGGAGAGCAAATGTGTCCTAGAGCAAAAGGCCTTGTTTGACCTGGGGTGTCCATTTAGGTCCAAGCATTCATGAAGCTACCTCTTTTGGACGCTTAGGTCACAGGAGCCTCCTGAGAGAACCCAGAATTAAGGTGCACCCATTTACTACCACTGCTATAACAAGGTACTATAAACTTGGTGGCTTAAAACAACACAAGCTTACTCTCTTACAATTCTGGATACCAGAAGTCTGAACTCATCCTTACAGGCCTAAAATCAAGGTGTCTGGATGCCCCAGGAGAGAACCTGTTTCTTACCCCTTCCAGCTTCTCGAGGCTCCCAAGAATCCTTGTCTCATGACCTCATCACTCCCATCTCTGCCTCTGTGGTCATTTTGTCTGCTCTTCTGTGTTAAACCTCCATCTACCTCCCTTATATAAGGACACTGAGGACTACATTTGAGGCCCACCAGGATGATCTCTCCATCCCAAGGTCCTTAACTTAGTCATATCTGCAAAGTCCCCCTTGCCACATCAGGTAACTTTCACAAGTTCCAGGGATTCAAGCGTGCATGTTGGGTGGCCATCACTCAGGTTACCACAAGAGCTGTTATGAAAGTTTCTCAGCCAAGAAGCCCAGCGTCTTCCTGCTCCCCCAGGCTACTCCAGTACTTCCCTGCCTGCTGCTCCCCACTCTGGGCCTGAACTTCAGAGGGCTCCCTGAAGCAGATCCACACCTCTGCAGCACCGCTTCCCTGATCTTACCAAAGTGTGCCTGTAAACAAACACTGCAAGAGGAGAAAGGAGAGGGGGAGGGAGGAGAAGGAGAAAGGGTAAAGGGAGGGAGGATCACTCCAACCTTGCCTGGCTGGTTAATGCAGCCAAATCGAGTTGGGCCAAGATGTCAATCATCTCTAATGATGGCATATGTACTCTTAATACTTACTTTGACCCAAAGAAGAAACTAATAAAATAATTCCAGGCCCTGGAGAGGTCCACAAGGAAGAGACCTTTGTTCAGGCACTGAAAAATAAACTATATCCAGCCTGGCCACTGGAACCAATGAAAGACAGCAGCTCAGGCGTTTTATAAACCCAGAGTGCTGGCTTGGGATGAGCTCTGCAGGGATAGGTTTGCCTCTGTTCAGCCTTAGAACCTGGCTGACGATAGAATAGAGCCTGTGGGAAATGAGGATGGGTGGCCAGTTATCCAAAGGGCTTCCTGCTCTGCCATCTCCTATTCTCTCTGGACAGTTTATACACCAGAGAAAATGGCCTAAATGCACTGGGTGATAAGAGTCTCTTGGGAATGGGCTCTGCACTCGGGTGGAATTTAGCACAAATGGGATGCTGTGCAGAGCCAGCCCTGCGCTCCCACAAAGTGTGAGGAGGCATCCTCTTTGTCATTCTCCCTTAAGGGCCCCTTCTGTCTTCATCCTGCCTCACAAAACTCCCCACACATTCAGTCCCCAGGACCTGACACTGTTTCTATCTTTGTGGTCATGTCAGCAAGGGTTCAGGGGATGGTAGAGAAACATAAACACTTTTTTTTAAAGACAAGGTCCACTCTGCTGCCCAGGCTGGAGTCCAGTGGAGTGATCACGGCTCACTGCAGTCTTGACATACCAGGCTCAAGTGATCTTCCCATGTCAGGCCCCCCAAGAAGCTAGAACCACAGGTGTACAACACCATGCCCGGCTAGTTGCTTTTCTTATAATTTTTTGTAGAGACAGTGTTTCCCTATGCTGTACAGGCTAGTCTCAAACCCCTAGGCTCAAGCAATCCTCCCTCCTCAGCCTCCCAAAGTACCAGGATTACAGGCGTGAGCTTGCTACACCTGGTCCTAAACACATTTTCTTTTTTTGCTCTGTCACCTAGTCTGGAGTGCAATGGCACGATCTCAGCTTAATGCAACCTCCGCCTCCCGGGTTTAAAAGGTTCTCCTTCGTCAGCCTCCCAAGTAGCAGGTGCCCGCCACTATACCTGGCTAATTTTTGTATTTTTAGTAGAGACGGGGTTTCCGCCATGTTGGCCAGGCTAGTCTTGAACGCCTGACCTCAGGTGATCCACCTGCCTAGGCCTCCCAAAGAGCTAGGATTACAGGCGTGAGCCACAGCACCCAGCCCTAAACACATTTGTAAAAGAAAATGTAAATAACGTACTAAAAACCGATTGGGTGATGCACATAATTTGTATTGAAATTCAGAAGGGAAAGAGCTCTGTGAATGAGGTGATGCTTGAATTTGGCCTTGAAAGGTAAGCCAGGCTCAAGCAAGCAGAGGATAAGGCCAGTGGGTGGGAGGACTCAAGGAAGAATTAAGAAAAGCCATACGAGAGAGTCAGAGGAAGGCCAGGGGCTGGGGTCAGGGACATCTGTGATGCACCCATTAGGGCTATAGTCTGGTCCGGAGGGTGCGGCCAAAGCTAAGGTAATGATGATAAGGAAGGGCAAGGCCTGGTCATGGAGTTAATGTGGACAAAGAGAGTTAGTGCTCCACCCACCCAGCCCCAGTGTGGACTCCTGGCCTTCCCCATCTAAATGCTACCACTCTCCCCAGAGCCAGGAAGCCCCACAATTCTTTTATCTTTCACTCAGAGCCCCAGAGCTAAACACTACCAACTTCAATTTTCAAATGTATCTCCAATCATAATCACTTCTAACCACCTTCATTGGAACCACTCTCCAGTTCAAGACGCCATCTCTTGTCCAAGTTACCGAAGCAGCCTCATGGCCGTTCTCCCTTTAAGCATTTTGCTTCATAACAATTCATTCTCCACACAGCTGCATAAATACAGGCAAGCCACGCCCCTTCTTAAAACGCTCCAAGGCTTCCTGCAGCATCTGGAATTAGATCCAAACATGTTACCAGAGGCAAAAAGCCCTCCTTGACCTGCTCAGCCTTGCTGTCTGACTTTGTCGTATCTCAGACCATCCCAGACACGAGGGGGGCTCTACTCCAAAATGGCACCCACTGTCCTAACTCCTGGCAGACATTTCCTATGTGCCAAGGATTCTTCTAAGTTATTCGTAAGTAATAAATCATTTGATTGCCCCTCCTCCCCCTAAATAGCACTAGGAGTTAAATCCTATGGTCCCTGTCTTACTGGTGAAAACATTGGAACACAGGGATCTTACATAAGTGGCTGAACTGGGTTGAGACCCCTGACTCCCCTATTATGCTATACCCTTCCCCATCTTCTGTGGTCAGTGGAAGTGGTGATGCAGGTTTGTAAGAAGGAAAACTGTGGCTGGGCTGCAAAGTGAGAAAGGCAGACCTCCATGCACACATGCATACCTTTTAGTGTGTTACATGTTCAAACACATGGAAGAAATAGTGTAAAAGGATATCAACAAAATGTTAACAGTGGTTACCTCTGGAAATGGGAGAATGGGTGCTTTCTATTGTTTTTTTCTTGAATGTATACCTTTAAAAAAAAAAAATTCCTGCAATAACATAAAATAGATGTTGCTTAAATGCCCCTTTTTTTAGTGAGGCTTCCCTAAAGACCCTTACATCCCCTTGACACACTAACTCCCTCATTTCTGCTTGACTGTTCTCCACAGCACAGACCTTCACCCAATTTACTCTACATTTTACTTATTGTAGTGGTTTTCTGTATCCCTTTTAGAATGTAAATTCCATAAGAAGGGAATTATCACCTGTTTTGTTCACTCCTGTATCCCTAGACCTTAGAAGAGGAAACTCATAGTAAGCACTCAATCTGTTGAATAAATAAATGAAATCATTGAATTAAAAGAAAAAATAGGTCATTTTTAGAAGCCCATCTCATAGGCAACCTCTTCACCTAACGCTGACCCAGACTCGGGGCTGGCACTCTGGTAGGTCACATGTTCCCACCAGTTTGGGAAAAAGTGTTTGCCATCTCAGCATCATGCTCCCCTCATCTGCCACCCCCACAAGGAAGATCACTGCCATTGGGCAGCCAGCCATTGTTCTAGTTGCCTATGATGCTACCCGCTCTTCTTGTCTTTACTCTGTTTCTACAAAGCCTACACCCACTGGAAGTTTTACTCACAGCTAGCTCTGTGTTAACTTTGCTTGCTCCATTTGTGGACGTGGTCCGGCTCTCTTCCCAGCCATGGACAGAAGAGCTGGTGGGGACAGCATAAACAAAATCAGGTGCTAACTGCTTCCTGTCCAGTAGCCGATGTTCAGAGACTTAGCTCAACCCTTGGCCCCAAGACTCTGCAATTTGTACATCTCCCTCAAAAGGCTTGGGAGAGAAATACAGTCCCCACAGCCATCCCCTTAGAGACAGACTGAGAGCCGAAATTCCCTCCTTGCAAAAGGACTTGGGGACAGTCCTGGCCCCATCAGCTGAACAGACAGTTTGGTTTTATAAAACAACTTGGGGGAAAACTAGAGAACTCTTACTTTTGGATTTCCTGGGAAAATAATGATATTATGTTGTGTATAAGTGTTTTTAATTTGACTTTTTACATTATTAAAATATTATTGCATGCACCTGTAGACCCAGCTACTCGGGAGACTGAGGTAGGAAGACCACTTGAGCCCCAGAGTTCGAGGCTGCAATGAGCCATGATCACACTACTGCACTCCAGCCTAGGCAAGAGACAGAAAGACTCTGCCTTGAAAAAAATGCTCTAGGCAGAAATGGACAAGGGGAAGCTTTCCACCCAGTGTTTGATGAGAGTCACTTATCTAGCAATCCCCCTGTTGTTGGACACTTGCGCTGCTTCCAATGGCTCACCATTATAAAAACGGCAACAACAAACATCTTCAAACATACAGCTTTTTATCTTTGGAATTCCTTCTCGAACTTGACCCTTCTACCTGTTGATTTTAGCTAGTATATGCCCAGCATCTGGCAGAAAAACACTTTTATGTTATGATATATTAGGTTGAAAACCTGGGCATCCTCTGATTTGTGTGGGCCACAACCTTGATTCCGTAAGAACTGTTCTGTTGTCACAGGAAATGTTAGTAATACAAGTGGTGTTAAGTAGTGAATAGATACTCCGTTACTAAAACAGGAAGAACCAAAGTTGTGTTAAGGGGCAGAATCCAGATAACAGGAAACAGTCACAAGATGCAGAAGGTTCTGAGAGTTCTGAGGGTCTATGCAAATTTGACTCTGTAATGAGCTAGATGGGCAAAAAGTGGAAATATCAGGCTTGAGGCATTAACGCAAGAAAGATTCTATGGACAAAGACTCTAGTATAGTGATGAACAAATATGGGTTGGAGTCACACGTATGTAGATTCAATTTCCAGTTCTACAGATTAGGTGTGTGACCTTGAAAAAGTTGCCTAAACTCTCCAAGCCTTGGTTTCTTATCTCTAAAATGGAAATCGTAAATGATACTATATTGACAGGGCTCTTACGCCCTCCAGCTTCCCTTTGGGCTTGGCCAATACAGAGCCCCAGCTGATGAGAAGAAGGAAAGAAAAGGAAGTCAAAGTATATATTCTATAAGGTACCTACCTCCTTGTGAGGCTGTGGCTGTGTCCCTCAACAAGAAAGCACCATGCCTTTTCAGGTGGCCTGCTCTACAATGCTCCTTTTCCCTTCAGGTTTCAATCACTTCTTCATTCACTTCTTTAATCACTACAAGTTTCAATCACTCCTTATCTCTTTGGCCCTAGAGATAGTGTCTTAGTTCATCTTCTGTTGTTTATAACTGAATACCTGAAACTGGGTAATTTATTAAAAAACAAAGCATATTTCTTATAGCTCAGGAGACTGGGAAGTCTAAGGTTGAGAGGGCCATCTGGTGAGAGCCTTCTTGCTGGTGGGGACTCTCTGCAAAGCCCTGAGGTGGCGCAGGGCATCACATCATCAGAGGGCTGAGTGCGTGAGCTCAGGTCTCTCTTCCTCTTCTTATAAAGACACCAGACTCACTCCATGACAACCCATTAATCTATGAATGGATGTATCCATTCAGGAGGGGAGAGCCCTATGACCCAATCACCTCTTAAAGGTCCCATCTGTCAATACTGACACATTGGGGATTAAATTTCAACATGAATGTTGGAGGAGACAATTGTCAAACCACAGCAGATGGTAACCACTCTCTGGCCGCCAGCCTCAAGTTTCTTTGCGCTGTCCCCCATGGTACCCCTATTCTCCCCTCTCTTTGTAATTTAGCTCTTAATGAATAAACCCTGCTCAAATTATTCTACTTTGAGTGTGCCATCTGATTCCTATTGGGACCCACACCAATACGGTATCCTTCCCTTACTGTTTTCTCTATTATAGGACACTACATTCTTTAGGCCCTCTGGCTTCCAAGTGGATTCAGCCAAAAAAGACCCTAGATGGTGGAAGGCGGGGACTTGCAGGCATGTCTGTTTTCCGTGTTGTCGCCTATGGTTCCAGCTTTGCCCAGTGACTGGCCCCTGGGATTCAGTAACACAGCCCCTTCCCTTTTGCTCTCTGCTGTTGCTGATCTCAGCTGCCTCACCATTGCTGTCTGGGTTCTCACCTCTTCCTTCACCTGCATAATCAATTCCATAGATTAAATTCCCTTTGGTTTAAATACTTAGAAGAAGTTCTGTTGCCTTGGTTGAACCCTGACTGATATATTTTCAGTTTCCCTATCTGTAAAACAAAGCTAACAAATAAAACCTATCACCAAACGATAATGTGAGAATATTAATGTATGAAAAACCCATGGTAACTGCTCAATAAATATTGACCGTTATTAATTAGTCTTTTCAGAGTGGTCCTTGGGATAAAGGCCATCCTCTGTAATATGACATAAAATCTGGCTCCTGGCCAGGTGTGGTGGCTCATGACTATAATTCTAGCACTTTGGGAAGCCGAGGCATGTGAATCACCTGAGGCCAGGAGTTAGAGACCAGCCTAGCCAACATGGTGAAAACTCATCTCTACTAAAAATACAAAACAAAACAAAACAAAAACTAGCCAGATGTCGTGGCACACACCTGTAGTCCCAGATACTCAAAAGGCTGAGACAGGAGAATCTCTTGAACCCAGGAGGTGAAGGTTGCGGTGAGCCAAGATTGCGCCACTGCACTCCAGCCTAGGTGACAGAATGAGAGTCCATCTCAAGAAAAAAAAAAAATCTGGCTCCTGGCTTCCCTTCCAGCCTCAGGTCTCCTTCTCTTCTCACACAGATACCCCAGCCCTATAGAACTTTATTTCATAAAGTCTTTCACTGCTCTACTAACTCTGGCATAAGACCCATTTCACTTTATTACAATTACTTGTCTCCACTCATCTTTTCTGCTAAAGCTGTGGGGTCCCCAGATCTTTTTCACAGCTTACACACACTAAATCCTCGGTAAATGTACACAGAAAGAAGGAAGGAACAAGGAAAGCAGGGGAGAAACAAGAGAGTAGTATGAAGTACAATGAAGGCAAGAAGTAGTAAGAAGTACAATGACCTAGAGATCCTGGCAAAATAGTGGGTCTACAGTCTAAACCAGTGAGTCAGGGGTAAAGGCATAGACAAGAGCTACTTGTCGCTAGGAGGCAATGGGTCAGAAACCTAGATGGAAAACAGTACAAGGCTGAACAAACAAAGAAACCGAAAGGGAGCATGAAACTGAGAAGTTTCCAGCCCCGCTAGGAAGCTTATTCACTTCCTGTTGACTCGGGAAGCTGTTCCACCACCCATCATCCAAGGTAAGAAAGGCGAATGGCGGCACCGGTTGGAAAAGGAGTGAGGGGAAGCATGGGTGGCTGACTGTGACAGAAACACACGGTGGTACAGCACAGGCCATGTTTCTTGAGTCCAGTGATTCAGGTGGCTTTCAAAAATCTCAGCACCTCAGAAATATCCCATGGCCCATTCTCTTATTTCCCCGTTCACCATGGAAACTCACCAAGCTGAGTTTCTTGACTGGGCTACCTGCATGACCAAACCAATCAGGCACCTAATCTCTAATCTTACTGCTGGGCTCTGTCTCAGACCAGATGAGCAGAGAGTTGAGGCTGGATATCCCATAGGAGGAAGGCTGGATACCCCTCTCCCCACCAAAGCCGGCTAAGGACTGGGTGAGTTATGTTTCATGTTCCTGTTGTGAAATGGAATGAACAAACAGGGGATGTGATTCATGTCTGCAGAGCTAATCAGGAAATGCCATTTCATGTCTGGTCTTATAAAGCCTCTTCAAAAATTTGATAGAGGCTAAATGGGAGCAATCATTTTAAAGTGAGCTCTTGTTATCTCTTCAACAACTTTCTCCACATTCCCACCATTAAGTTCTGAGAAAACTTTACACCACTCCCTCTTCCTCTGCCCCAGTCCCACTCCACAATGCCTACGCCAACACACACACGTGCACACGCACACACATGCACATACAAATTATTTGAAAGAAACATCATATGGCCAGGTGCAGTGGCTCATACCTGCAATCCCAGCACTTCAGAAGGATCACGCAAAACAATCTCTTGAGCTGGGCTTGGTGACTCCTGCCTGTGGTCCCAGCCACTCAGGAGGCTGAGGTGGGAGGATTGCTTGAGTTCAAGGCTGGGTGAGCCAAGATCATGCCATTGCCCTCCAGACCGGGTGATAAAGCAAGACCCCATTTCAAAAAAAAAAAAGAAAAAAGAAAAGGATTGCATGCAGTGGCTCACGCCTGTAATCCCAGCACTTTGGGAGGCTGAGGCGGGTGGATCACGAGATCAGGAGTTTGAGACCAGACTGACCAACATGGTGAAACCGCGTCTCTACTAAAAATACAAAACATTAGCCAGGCGTGGTGGTGCATGCTTGTAATCCCAGCTACTCAGGAGGCTGAGGCAGGAGAATCACTTGAACCCGGGAGTTGGAGATTGTGGTGTGAGCCAAGATCGCACCATTGCACTCCAGCATGGGCAACAAGAGCGAAACTCTGTCTCAAAAAAAAAAAAAAGAAAGAAAAGAAAAGAAAGGAAACATTATATAACATGAGGCATACTTTAGACTGAAGTCAGTTGTTTGTTTTCAAGGCAAAATGAGTTTCCCCTAATTTATAGGAAATAAAAAGAAATATTTAAAAGACTCGTAAGAACAAATAAATCAAATTCTCAAGAACAAATACATATTTAAATAAATAAATAATTTAACAAATAAATTTGTTTAAAATTATTAAAATAATTTAATAAATAAATAATTTAAACAAATAAATATTTAAATAAAAAGAAATATTTAAAAGACTTGTAAGAACAAATAAATCAAATTCTCAAGAACAAATAAATCAAGCTGGTGCTTGGTAAATAAGAAAAAGAAAGACAGGTAAGGAGAAGATTCACCTATAAATTAAGTGCATTTAACAAGTTAATTTATGACTTCCCTAAAAGGAAATGAAAATGGCCCCACTGATCAGAGAGGTAAAGGGTATTTTATTTTAGTTTTTAAATTAATTTTGCAGGGAGGCACCTAAATTTACCAAAAAAGGGAGCTAAATATCAGGGAAATACAAGATCTTTATGAAAGATTATGGAATTCACAAGTTACTGGTGGCAACATTTTATTGGACACAATTAGACATCTTAACAAAAATGAAAGTATCTATTTTAATGAACCTATGTCAAGAGAAGCCTTGAGTATAAAACCTTTACAGGGTCCAAAGAGATCAGGACTTCTGCTCAGTAAGTAAATAGCGTTGGACCAGTTAATAGTAACAATGTATTTTTGAAATCCTCGAACAAGATGACAAGTCAGACTTGTTTAGATTTCTTTTTCCAGCCAGCAAGAACACTTTGTGGGAGGAGCCTCCTCAACCCTTTGTGAGACTCCTAAGCCCACTAACCCTGAAGTCACACACGGCTCAAGACACAAGAGGTGGCCTCTAAGCTGAGAGATTTATTCAAAGGCTCCTCTGATCTATCAGAAGTGGTGATCTAGGAGCTTTTTGTAAAGCCAGGTATTCCTCCTCTCCAGAAAACAAAAGCAAAAGGAAAACCCTTTGCTTCTCTATCAGAAGGATCCTTTTCATTTCCTTTAGGGGAAGTGTTCTTTCACGATTAAATGAACTCAGTTTGTGGATGACTCTTCTCCCTGTCTGTTCTCCTCGTCCCCTTTATCAAGCATGGTGAAAACTGTGGAGTCATCCTTGTCTCATCTGCTCTGACTAATGTGTTTCCCGCATCTGGCCAGTTCTTCTTTGGAAGGATGGCTCCGATTTTCTTTCTTATCTCAGTTCTTGTTGCTTTGCATTAGCATGTTTTCACAGCCTCCCCTCTTCTCAGTCCCTTCCCTTCCTCCTGAAATCTGACACTCTTTCATCTGGCACTGCCCCCTCACAACTATTGTGAGTTCCTTTTGCTCCCACATTGAATCTGAATTCCTCTCCGTGGCTTTCAAGGACTTTCTTATTCTTCCTCAACCGTCTTCATTATCTGTTCCTCCCTAGCGCTCCCTTCTCTAGTGAGGTCAATATTCTCTTTCGCTTACTGAGCTTGTTTCTCTGTCTTCTTTCTCTTTACCCATTCATTGCCCTGTCCACTGGCTTTTTTTCATTTCTTTTCTGTATTTTTTTTTTCTTTTTTTATTGAGAAAGGGTCTGTTTCTGTCACCCAAGCTAGAGTGCAGTGGTGTGATCTTGAACTTCTGGGCTCAAGTGATTCTCCTGCCCTAACCTCAGCCTTCCAAGTAGTTAGGTTTACAGGCGCTTGTCACTATGCCCAACTAATTGTTTTTATGTTTTATTTTTTATTTTTTGAGATGGAGTCTTGCTCTGTCACCCAGACTGGAGTGCAGTGGCATGACCTCGGCTCACTGCAACCTCTGCTTCCCAGGTTCAAGCAATTCTCCCTGCCTCAGCCTCCCGAGTAGCTAGGATTACAGGCAGCCACTACCACACTCGGCTAAGTTTTTTGTATTTTTAGTAGAGATGGAGTTTCACCATGTTGGCCAGGCTGGTCTTGAACTCCTGACCTCAGGTGATCCGCCCGCCTCGGCCTCCCAAAGTGCTGGGATTACAGACTTGAGCCACCACACCGGTTTGTTTGTTATTTATTTAATTTTTTTAGAGACAGGGTCTCACTTTGTTGCCCAGGCTGGTCTTGAACTCCTGGGCTCAAGTGATTTCCCCTCCTCCCAAAGTGTTGGGATTATAGGTATGAGCCACCGCACTGGGGCCGGCCTTTCTTACCTCTGTCTGCAGAGTGCGCCTCCTCATCAAAGACCATCTTCTCATGAAGTCCCTCTCAATGACTTCTCATATGCTTCCCTTTCTCTAAGCTCCCTCAACATGTAAAGTTTGTGGCATTTGGTCTAGCACCTGGCTCAATACAGGTCCGGATCATTTTCAAACCACTCTGTGAATCTTATCTCTCACCAAAATGATACACTCTTCAAGCAGAAAGTCCATTTTCTCTGCTTACTTGCATTTTGTGACTATAGAAAAAGTTTAGAAGAGAAAGGCTGATTCACATTGGATCCACTGACATCATCCTGTGATGGAGAGGTCTTTGAAGTCAGACAGACTCATCTCAGCTAAGCCACTTACTCACTGTGAAACTTCTGAGTCTCTGTTTTCTCACCTATAAAATGGGGATACTCATTCTTGGCAAAGCTGCTATAAAGATTCGATGTTATAAGATATGGAAAGCTTCTTACATACTGTTTGGCCCATAACTATATACCCAATAGATAGTAGCAATATCTATTATTAAATTCTGGAGGAGGTAGGTGGCATGACTCAATTCTGAAAGTGAGTTGAACTCACCGCCGGGGTCCCTATAGGAAGAGAAGACACAAGAGCAGACTTCGTATCTGCTCAGCCTGGACATAGTCATCTTGTGTCTGGGAAGGTGTTTAACTGGCTGGAGGAGCTTTACTATATAAGATGAGAAGGAATGGCTGTCCAGGTGGGACCAGCATTCCAGAGGCTCAGTCCCTGGGCCCAACTCTGAAGCGCCTTTCCTCAGAAATGATACCGGATCCAATAATAGAGGTAGACACTGTCGTGCAAGAGCAATACCCCGGGGATGAGAAGCAGACATCTGACCTTGGCAGAGAGAGATGCTCTCTGTGGCAGGAGTTGGACTGGTGCTGAGCACATATGGAGTGGTGCAACCAATCCTGCAGCAACCTGGATACGAAAACGCACAGAGAGATAGGAGGGATACAGTAATGTAACAGACTCTTCTATAAGGCTATGTATGTGTCCGCATTGCTCTTTGAGCTTTATGTTGTAACTTTAAGCTTCACTGTGAGGTAGCTACCATTCTTGAGCCCCATAGTCTCTATCTGCCTACCCCTCTAGATTCCTTCTCTGCCCTTCTGCACACTGCTCTAGGCCCTGGGAAGCTAGCCTTGATGGGTGGCCTCAGCCTGGCTCCCTTGTCCTCTGGATCTTAGTTGGGTTCAGCCACCGGGGGCTACCGGCAGGAAGCACCAATAGCCAGGAATGGGAATGAAACATCGAGGCTGAGAGATGGCAGGGGCAATGTTCCTCCACCGAAAGCCACAGCTGTGAGCACACAGCCCTTTCTACAGTGTCCGTAGTTACTCTTCATTCTCATAACATCCGTGGGCCTAAGGGCAGAATTGGCTTCCTGATGTTGCTCGCTCTAGGGTGCTACTTCCCAGTGTTGGTTCCCCCTAATCCTGCCCACTTTGGTAAGTCGTTTCTTGATTAAACCCTTCTCAATTTGAGAACACATCTGTTCCTTGCTGAGACCCTGACTAATATAATTATTGGCCCTCTTTTATGGATGAAATGCAGAAAAGTTAAGTGAAACCACCAAGTAAGTGGTGGAGCTGGGACTCAGTCCAGGCACCCAGACAACCTGGTTCCAAAGTTGGGCTGTACGTTTTACTGCCAGTGCATTCATGGAAATAACAAAGATGTGACCTGGAGAAATACCCACGACTGTAGCTTTGTGCTTTCATCCCCAACCAGGCTACCTCCACAAAGCAGTCTGGCCGGTGCTCACCACTGCAGGCCCCCAGGGTCAGATTTCGTCATAGTCATTTATTGTCAATTTCCTCCTTCTCTAAAGGAGACTGAAAACCCCTTCCCAGGCCAGTGTCTATTCAGAGTGGATTTTGCTCACCCAAGTTCAGACTCCAAATTGGAGTACAAGGTTTTAAAAAGAGTGGACAGAGGAAGAATTGCAGGCTCCACAAGCCTAGTGCAGAGAGGTAAGGCATGTGATCATTTCCTGCTTTAAAAAAAAAATACAGAGTTTTGCTCTTTCATCCAGGCTGGAGTGCAGTGGCATGATAACTCACTGCAGCCTAGACCTCCCAGGCTAAAACAATCCTCCTGCCTCAGCCTCCTGAGTAGCTCGGACTATACATGTGCACCACCATGCCTGGCTATTTTTTTCATTTGTGTAGAAATGGGATCTCTCTATGTTGCCCGGACTGATCTCGAACTCCTGGGCTCAAGTGATTCTCCCATCCCTGCCTCCCAAATTGCTGAGATTACAGACGTGAACCACTGTGCCTGGGTTTCCTGCTTTTTCCTGATCTCTTTTTAATCTCTTTTCCTCCCTCTGAGGATGAGGATAATTCCCAAAGATGCTAATAAAAGTTGGATGTGGAGGAACCAGAATTTTGCTCTGCCTCTAGGGCAATGTTTTATTTGGTTGTTAGAAACACTTAATAAATAAACATATTGTATTCCATGTCCCCGTTCTTTCTTGAAAGGCAAGGGGTTCTCTGAGTATCATGTAATCCCATTTTTCTCAAATCTCATTTGAGAAAACTGCCACTGAAAAATCAATAAAACCATTATTGGAAAAGAAAGGAAAACTATCATCCCAATGAGTGTCCATTAAGTCTCTAGCAAAGATTAATTTCAAATAAAGGACTGTTGTACAAAAAAAACTAACACTTGGCCATAAAAGCTTATAAGGGTGGAATAGTGTGATTTTGTGTCTGCTTTTAAAAGCTATTTGGATGATTTTTCTCCTCGTCAGCATTCTTTATATCTATGGGATAATTCTTTTTTTTTTTTTTTGAGACGGAGTTTCGCTTTTGTTACCCAGGCTGGAGTGCAATGGTGGGATCTCGGCTCACCGCAACCTCCGCCTCCTGGGTTCAGGCAATTCTCCTGCCTCAGCCTCCTGAGTAGCCAGGATTACAGGCACGCACCACCATGTCCAGCTAATTTTTTGTATTAGTAGAGACAGGGTTTCACCATGTTGACCAGGATGGTCTCGATCTCTTGACCTCGTGATCCACCCGCCTCGGCTTCCCAAAGTGCTGGGATTACAGGCTTGAGCCACCGCACCCGGCCCGGGATAATTCTTTAATTCAAACATAGTAGTTCAAGGTCTAGACTCTAGAGGCAAACTACCTGGACTCACATTCTGGCTTAGTCACTCTTTGGATTTGCCCAAAATTTGATAAGGATTTGGGTGCAAGCGGCTTATCTGAGAGGTAACATCAGGAAGCACCAGTAAGGAAGTGGGGAAGTGATGCAGGAAAGGAAAGACAAAGCAGATGGCGTGCATGAAGGAGCAGGCCACTACAGGGGATCTGGGGACCACTCCCGCAGGCATCCACTGGGAAGCGACAGAGCTCATGCTTCAGTGGTGCACACCCTGGGAGTGAGGAAGCTGGGTCTTCATCTACCAGCTCCCATCCTGCATTGGTTGAGGGTTACTCCCTAGGTTGTGAGCTTCCTGGAATTTCTAGCTTGTCCCTTAGCAAGTCAAGCCTGCTCCTATGGCCAGAGCAGCCCATTGGTGTGAGCTAAGACCTGGTGCCAGCATGGGACCAGTGGGAGACAAGAGGATACAAGAAAGGACCAACAGCATCTGCTGCAGCCCACCCCGTCACACTCAGATCCACTCACAGAACTGTCCAATCACTGATTTCTCAAAGCATCTGGTCATAGTTTCCAAGGAAGAAAAAAAATTATCACAGGCACATTCATGAGACCAGCTACAGTCCCTTCTGCTGCAGTTAGTCCAAAGACTCTAACTCTCCTCTTCATCATCTGACTCTTCTTTCTCCCACTGTAGTTTCCCCTGACCCCCAGCTGGGCCTTTGCTGGTCTAGGCTGTGTGCCCAGTGAGGTAACCTAGACCTTCATCCCTGAGGGGTCTGAGTCCCTGATTTCCATGTCTTCATCTGCCTGTGGTGGCTGCAGTTGCCCATTCACCGCCCAGAAGCACCAGGAGGGGACCAGGTGTCCCCTGAGTTCTAGAGATACTCTCTCTTGCTCCCACTATGTAGAAGCAAGCCTGCCTCCTGTGATATCCAACATCGTTTATCCCTGCCAGGATAGAAACTTTTTTCTTTGGCTTGCTGGACTGCTAGCCCAAGGAGTTTAAAATGACCAAGTGAAAGGTACAACTTTAGATTTAGTGAAATCTTTACTATATTCCTTGGTATAAGATTCCCTCTACCTCTTTCCCCCTCCCTCACTGCCAATTCACTTTGGGAACTAGGATCTTTAGTTTAGCAGAAAGCAAAGTTCAAGAAACAGGAAGTACAAATTCTCCAAGTCGGTCACTAGGAATGATAATGAAGAGGGTCACTTTCTACTTTTATTTCCTGCACCTGCATATTCTGCCTACTAGAGACATAAGTGCCGTATAATGATTTGATGCATATACTACATCTTGAAGACCAGTGTCTGAGCCTCATAGTATATCATTCCCAGTTGGCATCTTACCTAAGTCTTCATGAGGCTTTATGGCACGTGCTGTAACAGGTGGTCAATAAATGAGAGCTATTATAGTTGCTGATGTTGATAAATGTTCTCCTGTAGGATATACATTCAGACCATAAAAACTAATGTGGAACTTCACATGATGGAGCTCAGAGTAAGACAACCTTTCTTTTTAGGTTCAATTAGGTTGAAGCCTCCAGATTAAGGAACAAAGCTATGGGGTTGTCTTCCTTTGCAAATTAGGTGACTGGCCCCCCAGAAAAGAAGAGAGGAAAATTACATAAGCAAATTGCTGTTTATCAAGACATATAAATCTTCACTGTGGGACAAGTCTCACAACTTTGGTGTAAAGTTCTTAGTACTGCCAGTGACGTTTATTCCTTCCCATCTTCCTACCACAAGGCCACGTGGATGAGGTCAAATCTGTATGAGAGGCTGGGCATGGTAGTTCAGGCCTGTAATCCCAGCAGTTTGGGAGGCCTAAGCAGGAAGATCACTTGTGCCCAGGAGTTTGAGAACAGCCTTGCAACACAGCAAAACCTTGTCTCTATAAAAAAATTTAAAAATTAATTGGATGCAGTGGCACACACCTATAGTCCTAAGTCCCAGGTTAACTGAGGTCAGAGGATTACTTCAGCCCAAGATTTCAAGGCAGTGAGCCATGATCGCACCACTGCACTCCAGCTTAGGCAACAGAGTGAGACTTTGTCTCAAAAAAAAAAAATCCAGTATAAGAGACAGAGGTTAGAAGACTGAAGACCTGCATTCTAGCCCCTGCTCTGCCATCAATTTATCATTAGATATTGGGTCCATTTCTCAACATTTCTAGAACTCCTCAATTCTCCCATCAATTAACTGGATAAAATACTGGCATTCATTACCTTACTGATTAAATAAGATAGTGTATATGTGTGAAGGATTTTTAAAGTTAAATACTACGTATATATTTTTTGAGACGGAGTATCACTTTATCACCCAGGCTGGAGTGCAGTGGCACGATCTCAGCTCACTGCACCCTCTGCCGCCCAGGTTCAAGCAATTCTCCTGCCTCAGCCTCCCGTAAATACTATTTAATATAAGTTTATATCAAAATTGTCAGCTCTGTAAGAGATGGGATCTGGACCTTTGGACACAGCCTTCAAAGCAATGCATCTGTAAGAATTATCTGTGGCCATGTATTAGCCAGGGTTCTCCAGATAAACAGAAGTAACAGGATATATATAGATACATACGAAGAGATTTATTATGGGAATTGGCTCATACAGTTATGGAGAGCTGAAAAGTCAGCTGTCTGTGAGCTGGAGAACCAGGAAAGCTGGTGGGGTATAGTACAGTTCAAGGCCAAAGTCCTGAGAACTAAGGAGGGGCGTCCAAAGGTCTGAGAACCAGGAGCACAAATGCCGTGAACAGTAGAAGATGGATGTCTCAGCTCCAGAAGAGAGAGAAAAATTGGCCTTTCCTCTGCCTTTTTGTTTCATTTGGCCCTGCTATGGTTTGAACATTTGTCCCCTCCAAAACTCATGTTGAAATGTAATCCGCCGTGCACCAGTTTTGAGAGGTGGTGGCTATAAGAGGAGATTAGGTCATGAAGGCTCATGGATTCACTAATAGATTAATGGATTATCGTGGAAGGGAACCTGGTGGCTTTATAAGAGGAGGAAGAGAGACCTGAGCTAGCACGCTCAGCCCCCACACCATGGGATGCCCTGCACTTACTCAGGACTCTGTAAAGAGATTCCCTCCATCAGGAAGGCCCTCACCAGCTGTGGCCCCTCAACCCTGGGCTTCTCAGCCTACATAATTGTAATAAATAAATTTCTTTCCTTTTTTAATTACTCAGTTTCAGGTATTCTCTTATATGCAACAGAAAATGGACTAAGACAGGCCCTCAGTGGATTAGAGGATGCCCACCACATTGATGAGGGCAATCTTCTCTACTCAGTCTATTGATTCGTATGTCAGTCTATTGAGGCAGCACGCTCACAAGCACATCTAGAAATGCTTTATCAGCCATCTGGGCCTTCCTTAGCCCAGTCAAGTTGGCACATAAAATGAACCGTCATAGGCACGGGATTCTTACTTACACTCTGGTCCCTGACCCCTACTCTTGCTAACCTCTTTTTCATTTTTCCTCTTCAGCCACTTCCCCCAGTCTCTGTGCAGATTTCTATCTCCTCACTCTAGTCACTGACTCTGTTTCTACCTCTTTAGTCCATCTGTGCATGGCATAATGCCTAGTCACACCTTGTGTCACCTTCTAATGACAGTTCTCCCTTGAGTCTCCATCTTTGCCCTCTGATTTGACCTCTGAAATCCCTTGAATGTCCTGGCTCTTTTCCTGCCTGGATTCTTCTCCCTATGCCCAGTCTCCCAAACTAAGATAATACCTCTGCTGTTAAGTATTTTTCATAAATGTAGATCAAAGATTGGAGAGAGAGAGTGTATGATTTTTAACCAGTCCTTGTGAACCACCAGGGTCTCATTTTCAAGTTACAAAAACATTAAAAGCAATTGAAAGAAGGGTTGGGTGATTTGTAACATTTTTCCAGCCACAATGGCCAGGATTTTGTTTAGCTTCCAAAGCATCTCAACACATATCACACAAAGGGAACCTATACCTCAAGGTAGCCAAAACCTAAAGTCACAGTAAAAACTCAGTAATTCTAAATTGCTTCCCAATTAGTAAACAATAGGATCTAGTGCAAAATGCATGAGACTGGGAGCCTGGCAGATAACAGGGGCCCAGTAAGATTTGCTAATTGATGGAGTGAGAGTCCTAATAGATCATTTTTAGCTCAAGCTTTTTTGATATTTATGTACCATATGGCTCTGAATAAGGGACTTAATTCCCTGGGGCCTCCATTTCTTCATTATAGAATGTTGGCTCTGTGATTCCTTCCACATCTAAAATTCTGTTCTATGCAACTGGGCTGAAGTTTATTTTTGCACCATCAATGAGATAGAAGTTTCCCTCAGTTGTCTGCTCAAATGTCCCCTGGTTAGAGAGACATTCCTTGATAATTCAGTATTAACTAGGGCGTGTCTCTTCCCTGTCCCTCTCTATATTCTCAGTTTTACTTTTTCCTCATAGTTCTATTATATATGTATGTATTCATTGTTTGCCTGTTGTCTATCTCCTGCCACTAGTGTCTAAGTGCCTGGAGAGTGGAGATGTCATCTGGTGTTTTCAAGGTTATATCGCCAGCACCTAGAACAACGCTGGGCACAACAGGCTCTCAATGCACAGTCAATGAATTAATGCAGGATATAAATAAACCATAAAGAATATAAACTTGAGAGGAGTATGTACTGTATTTAAGAAAGCAAACCTTTTGAGTACTCTTGGCTCTGTTTCAGAAGTATTCATTTGCTTCTAAAAGAATGTAGCTAATTGCACACTACTCCTCTCCTTTCTAAAACCATCTCCCCTTAAACAATCTCCCAGGCAATGCTTTCCAATCCTAGTCCTAATTATTTTTTACCTTAAAGGTAATCCAACTGCACACATTTATAGTTATCAAAATTTAGTTTTGGCCAGGCACGATGGCTCACACCTGTAATCTCAGCACTTTAGGAGGCCGAGGTGGGCAGATCACCTGAGGTCAGGAGTTTGAGACCAGCCTGGCCAATATGGGTGAAACCCTGTCTCTACTAAAAATACAAAAAATTAGCTGGGCATGGTGGCACGCACCTGTGGTCCCAGCTACTTAGAAGGCTGAGGCAGGAGAATCGCTTGAACCCGGGAGACAGAGGTTGCAGTGAGCCAAGATCACACCATTGCACTCCAGTCTGGGTGACAGAGTGAGACTCTGTCTCAGCAAAAAAAATAAAAGGAAAATTTAGTTTTATTTATTCGGACTGGCTTTGCTTAATTACAATAACCCAATCCCTCAGGTTTGGTAGTAGATGATTTATCGTCATATGCCATGCTTCTACTCCATTTGAGGACATGTTTTAGAATGCATTGTTGTGTCCGGTTCTGTACTGAGACTTCTTGAGCTTGAATCTAGGCTTTGCTATTTCTAAGCTGTGTGACTTGGGACAAGACACTGAGCCTTTCTGGGTCTCCAGTTCATCATCGGTGAAATGGGCACGATAATGATCCTGGTTTTTCTCCGGAAAATGAGTTGAGAAGTTGCCCTTGCCATTCTCTGCCCTGCTCTGTGTCCTAGGAGGCTGACTCTCAGACCTCAACCCTGGGGATTCCTTGGGATGGAACACAGCAGGCCCTGGGCAGGAGATCCAAGGGCAGTAGGAAAGAGGGGAAAACATTTATCCTCCACTCCCCTCCTCCTTACAGGATTTTGGCAGTGTCTGTCTTCCCTTACCTATGGCCATAGCACTGCAAAAGTAGCCTCCCTCCCATGGCTAACAATGTCATCGGGTTCTGGTGACTCTGTCCTCTCCCCTTGCTCCCTTGGGCCTGGGATGCTAACAGTTTCCTGTTCTTGCTAATTCCAGATGCATCCATACACCTTGAAGAATTCTCTTACTCCTGTGTACCCTTTGAAAGTAGTCCCATCATTAAAATCCCTTCAGTTAATTCTTTGTTGTGCTTTCTGCCTTCTTCCAAATCTGAACCAAAGTAGCATAAATACAGTGCCAGACACTAAGCGAATGAATACACGTACAGCAACTAGAGCATTGCCTGACATGTTGTAACTTCTCAACTCATGTTAAGCATTGTCTACATAAGTCAGTGAGGGAAAAATGTACAAGACAGCATATGTCAGCTTATGTGAACATACATCGTTCAGAATTGACATGCCTTCTGTCTAGTAGAAAAAGCCCTACATTTGGGCTTGACAAAAACAGGCATTGTATACAGTCTCTTGTGCATGATTTTGAGCAAGTTAAAAAATTTCACTGAGACACATATGGTTGCAGTGAGAATGACAGATGATGTATATGACAATGGTAGATACAATGTCCATTACAAAGCAGGCATTTATATATGTTCATCAAATGGGTGGGCTGCTTGACGAGCTGCACGATATCCAAATCCAACCATGCTTAGCAGGGCCCCCCTACTTGGTTTAAGGCTTTGCGGGCACTGTCTCCAAATTCTTTTTTTTTTTTTTTTTTTTTTGAGATGGAGTTTCACTCTTGTTGCCTAGGCTGGAGTGCAGTGGCACCATCTTGACTCACTGCAAACTTCTCCTTTCTGGTTCAAGTGATTCTCTTTTCTCAGCCTCCCAAGTAGCTGGGATTACAGGCGTGTGCCACCATGCCCAGCTAATTTTGTATTTTTAGTAGAGATGGGATTTCTCCATGTTGGTCGGGCTGGTCTTAAACTCCCCACCTCAGGTGATCTACCCTCCTTGGTCTCCCAAAGTGCTGGGATTACAGGTATGAGCCACTGCACCTGGTTATAAATTCTTAATAATTTTTGAGGAAAGGGGTTTTGCATTTTAATTTTGCACTGGACTCCACAAATGATGTAGCTAGTCTGGGAAGAAGGTTCACTTTATTTTTCAGTTCAGTGATGTTACTCTGTAATTGACTATTGCTTTTTACATCAAACATGGATTCATCGCCATCTATCTAAAGGAAAATGAGATTCTTAAAAGATGGCATCTGTATTAAGAGTGTATTAACCAATGAATAAATATCGGCTAAGAAGCTGGTATGTGTTAGGAACTGTGCCAGTACTTCTTTGAACCTAAAATGTCCTGCTTTCCAGTTCCAGGCTGAGCTGATCCACATGTGACAGGATTGGAATTGACCTCGCTATGAACCTTTCATCCAGATCTATGCTATCTGATTCTTGGAGGAAAAAAAATAAGTTTCTTATTTCATCACAACACTGTGACTCGGATTTCGACAGTGAATCATATAAACTCAATTAGATGACCAGGCAGTTAAATCCTCCAATTAGAGGATTTTAAAATCTGGGAACACCATAACAAACTCAGAATGACTTAGGGGATGATGCTTCACTATTCCAGGATCCCAAGTCTACATTTAAAAAATGCACAGAAGCACCTCCTCAGGGTAGTAGTTGACACTCAGTAGGTGTGCTCTGACCTTTATGGAGGATGGAGTAAAAACAGACCAAACAAAATTGGCCATTTAAGGAAATAATGACTCTGCCAGGCAGCAGGGAAGACAGAACCACTTCCAAAGCATCCTGTTGGTAGCCTGTGTGCACCCCATAGAAATTTATCTAGGACATTCAACAAGAAGGGATACATCCTGAATGAACAGGCAGCAAGGGCATCAATCCACACATGCTTATTTCTCAGGTGAGGCAGGAGGGGGGCTCTTTCCTTCTTAAATGTTTAGCTGGAATCTAAAGGGGTTAACGGAGCAGAATCTAGGAGCATAGCTTCTGTGGCAGGGGACAGGCTTTCCTTTGTTAAAGTGAACCATTAAGTCAGAGCACTTCTCTCTCGCTTACATACATACACACACACACACAATACAACCACCTTTACAACACTAGTTTATACCATCTCTAAGATCATAGTACATAGACTCTATAGGGAATCAGGGCAGATATGGAAGGCAGGGAGTGGAGAGTTGACAGAGAAGGTAGCTCTTGATTTATATAAATAGTTCTAAAGTAAAGAGACTGGTATTTATCTTTATTATTGATAAGTTTGCCAGGTCATTTTCCCATTGGGCTGTGGACTACTCAAGGTCAATGCCTGGCACAGAATTGGTCTCAGTATGAGTTTAGGCTGGAAGAAAGCATGAAGGAAATGCAGTGATCTTTTCAAGTTCCTATGAACAGGGCTGAAACTAGTCCATAACATCTTTTCCCCTTCACATTGCCTTTGATGTTCTAATACAACTGAATACGAATGCTGAAGGAGAGGAAATGGGCAGAGTATGATGTGTTCTGTGCTCCAGATCCTCTGGGTAGCCAGGGAATTTGCCTAAGCAACCTCATGCTATTGCTTACGTTAAACAGCTTTAGGGAACAAATACTGTGAGAAAAAAGAACGTTGGCCCAGATACAAATCATGGAGCATTAGTCTTGGGAAACCCCAGAGACAGACAGGGTGGGGAGCTCTCATGGACCAAAGCTCAATGGTGAGTCAAAGAGGCAGCCTCATCAACATAGCAATGGCCAACTGATGTTTACTGCCAGGACTTTCAGACTCTGGTTGTGGGTAATGTACAGTGGGAAATGGGTGTGACTACCGCTTTGTATGTTAGCAAACCATCTGATAATGGAGAGTGCAGAAAATATTTGTTGAGTGAGTGTCATTGAGTGGGCAGGTCTACAAGGATCCACATGTTTATTATTGAAAATACTAATTTGATTCTACAAGGCAATGCTTGTCATAAAGACTGGACTACCCTGCCCTGGGTCAGAGACCACAGATTCAAAGTCTACATTGCCAGAAGAAAGCAGTCCTTGTCCTCCTTGTCACCTGAGTATTCTTTATTCACTTCATTCTTATAACTTCTTATCCCTTGTAAGAGAGAAGGTAGCATCAGAAGTCAAAGTTCATTTTACGCAAAAAGCGTAGAGAAGGAAGAAGGACCTGCCGCTATCTCCACATCGCTGTCTCATCCTCTCTCCTGCCAGCTCTCATTCCTATGAGCTCCGTCTTCTCCAGCATCTCAGTGCCTACCCTCTCTTGCATGTCCTCTTGTTTTTCTATTCCTATCTCCTCTCTATCTGTTGATGTTCTATAATACTCAGTGTAAGTGTTGCTGATTCAGCTGAATAAAAAATGTCATCTGAGCATGCACATTTTATATTTTCCAACAAGTCTGATATTATTTTATTCATGCTAATACTTCAATATATTTGGAGGGTGGGGCAACAGCCCTCCTTTTCTGACATCCTGGGATGCATTTCTTGGTCTTTCATATTATTTCCAAACTCTGGTATTAGAGTTTCTGTCATCAAGGAGTTTCTCTGAAACCAACTTATTGTCCTCCTAACTATAAGCTATTGTTATATTAAAACCTGAAAACAGTTGGTGACAGAAACAATAAGCACTATAAAAGTTTAAAAGAAGGAAAAATTGTTACAACTATGAAGCTTGTAGAACACTTCACATAGAAGGGCAGACTTGAGTTGACCTTTAAAACTATGTAGGAGTCTAGTAAGCCAAGAAGAGTAAGGAAAGTATTTTGGGTCTGGGCGTGGTGGCTCATGCCTGTAACCCCAGCACATTGAGAAGTGGAGGTGGGTGGATCCCTTGAGGCCAGGAGTTCAAGACGAGCCTGGCAAACAAGACAAAACGCTGACTCTACTAAAAATATAAAAATTAGACAGGTGTGGTGGTGTGTGCCTGTAATCCCAGCTGCTCGGGAGGCTGAGGCACAAGAATCATTTGAATCCAGGAGGCAGAGTTTGCAGTGAGCCAAGATCTTGCCACTGCACTCCAGCCTGGGTCAGGGAGTGACTCTGTCGCCAAAAAAAAAAAAAAAAAAAAGTGTTTTAGGTAGAGGACATGATGTGAAACAAGGTAGGAGCCAGAAATGTGTAAGATGTGCAGGGATAGAAAGTCAGCTGGTATAAAGGAACCTCCCCACAGAATAGCAGAATATGAAGGTGAGAACAATGCGTGACAGCCATATTAAGATTGGTCTTGAATGCCAAGCCAAGGCTTTGAACTTTATCTTTGAAATCAAGATGATCTCAAATACAAGTAACTGAAAACTATTCAAACTACTGTAAACAGAAAGAAATAAGATAACTTAAAAACAAAAGGATCTTGTCAAATGTGTTGACTCATGCCTGTAGTTCCAACTATCCAAGAAGCTGAGTGGGGAGGATTGCATGAGGTCAGGACTTTGAGACTTAGTGTACTATGATTGCGCCTGTGAAGAGCCACTGTGCTCCTGTCTGAGCAACATAGTGAGACCTCATATATTACAGGGATGTGCAATATTTTGGCTTCCCTGGGCCACATTGGAAGAAGAAGAATTGTCTTGGGCCACACATAAAATATGCTAACACTAATGATAGCTGATTAACTAAACAATAAAATCACCAAAAAAAATCTCATAAAGTTTTAGAAAAGTTTAAGAATTTGTGTTGGGTCGCATTCAAAGCTGTCCTGGGCTGCGTGTAGCCAACAGGCCAGGGGTTAGACAGGCTTGCATATCCATATTAAAAGCAAACAAACAGGGTGGGTGTGGTGGCTCATGCCTGTAATCCCAGCACTTTGGGAGGCCAAATTGGGAGGATGGCTTGAACTCATGAGTTCAAGACCAGCCTGGGCAACATGGCAAGACCCCATCTCAAAAAAGGAAAAAAAAGAAAAGAAAATTTTAAAAGCAAACAAACAAAAATAAATAAATAAAAATATCTGGGGGAACTCCAGGACAGAATGGGCAGCTAGGTCTCTCCCCAAGGCCTAGAACTCAGAATGAAAAGCTATCAGGGACTAGGGATACAAGCTTCTTAGTCTCCTCAACTCCACCCATCCCTGACCATGTACTTTCTCACTGTGGCTTCTCTTTGCATATTTGCTTCATCCTTTCTTTGCTGCACAATAGATTTTTCTGTTGCCCATGAATACGGCGTAAGACAATCCACTCCGCAACTCCCAAGTTCCTGTATCCTCAGTTCAAATGATCAGCAGAGGCTACTGGCATCTTTGGCTTCCAATTCCAAATTTCCAGGAGAGAGAATTTGATTATCTCTTCCTAGTGCAACAACAGAACTGATGTTTTATGAAATAAACATGGCTTCTAGGCCCATCTCCAGGACAGAGTAGCTCTCAGAGATGGAATGTGGAGCTGCAGCTGGGCGGATGCACTCAAGGATGTCTTCAGTAGTTTCAGGACCAGATGAATATTTCGGAGATGGGGGAGGGAATAATGAAAGTGATCTTAGGAAGCTTCAACAGGGAGCAGAATGGCTTAGAAGGGAAAATTGTGGAGGTGGAAGACCGAAGAGGTGCTGTTGGAATCTAAGCATTGAAAGCTTGAAATCTGTGGCTATGGCTGGGTGCAGTCGTTCATGCTTGTAATCCTGGCAGTTTGGGAGGTCGAGACAGGTGGATCACTTGAAGTCAGAAGTTGGAGACCACCCTGACCAACATGGCAAAACCCCATCTCTACTTAAAAGACAAAGAAAAATATCCGGATGTGGTGGTGAGCGCTTGTAATCCAGCTGCTCGGGATTCTGAGACAGGAGAATCACTTGAACCTGGGAAGCAGAAGCTGCAGTGAGCAAAGAGTGCATCATTGTACTCCAGCCTGGGCAAAAGAGAGAGATTCTGTCTAAGAAAATAAAGAAAAGAAAGAAAGAAAGAAATATGTGACTATGATCAATCTGATCACTATTCTCTAGAAAAATACACTTGGTTCAAAAGAAAACTTCATATTTAGTCATGAAAGGGACAGTTCTTATTTCATAGCTCAGAGCCAACCCTGAGCTACTTGATAAAAAATATGTTTTACGTATATGTTAACGGTGGGTCTCTCTTTACTCAGTGGTTACCCAACTTCCTGCTTCGACATTAGGACCTGGGATAGACCACATTAATGAGGGGAAGCCTGTAAAATGAGGTGGGTCTCATGCTATCCTACTCTAGCTACCATACAAGGCATTATAAATTCTCATTCCCTGAAACTGGTCAAAATTTGTTTCTTCATCTGTTGCTAGTCAACTGGATTGGTTAGCCGAGGTCACAGGCGCTGGACACTCAGCTCCACTGTGGCTCTTGACCACAACCACATCCTCATGAGGCTCCATATCAGGTCCCGCTATGGGAGGATTAGGAGAGGAGAAAGCAAGGCTCTACCTGGTGTTTAGAAAAAACCACGGTAAATGCTACCCCTCCTCCAACGTTTTCAGCTTTCTCCTGCTACCGCTTGTGTTTGTGATGATAGTACTTGGGATTATCTTCCCTGGTATTCTGGCCTTCGGTGTTAGATGTTGTAGCTGTATATCCTATACTCAGAACTTGCTTTCATGTATAATAGAATAATATGGCTACAATATCTTTTTTGTGTTTTTAACAACTCTGTTAGAATGAAACCGAACACTCCACTCAAGTGACCTAAAACAAACAAACAGAAATCATAAGGCCTCATATACAGTATGAAGAAGTCCCCAGGGAGAACCATGTATCAGTTTGTGAGGGCTGCCATTACAAAATACCGTGGACTTGGTGGCTCAAACAATGGAAGTTTACTTTCTCACAGTTCTGGAGGCTGGAAGTCCGAGATCACGGTGTTGGCAGGTTCGTTTCCTTCTAAGGCCTCTCTCTGGGCATGTGCCTCCCTGGTGTCTCTCTCCATGTCTCCTAAGCTCCTCTTCTTATTAGGAGACAAGTCAGATCAGATTTGGGCTCACCCACAGGACTTCTTTTGACCTTAATTACTTCCATAAAGTCCCTATCTCCAAATACAGTCATGTTTTAAAGTATTGGGGATTAGGACTTCAACATATGAATGGGGGTGGGAGGCACTGTTCCATGCATGACAGGCAGCTCTGTGGTTGGTTAATTCAGTGATTCAGTTAAATCCTCAGGCCCCAGGTGTTACCATCTTTGTCCAGTCCCCCTTAACATGTGGGTTTCGTCCTCAGGCTAGCGCCCTCATGTTTCAAAATGACTGTTGCAATTCCAGGCACCACATCCAGACATGAGAAGGCCCAGCAGAATAAGAAACCATCTCTTTCTGTGTGTCTCTCTTTACAAGCCTTTCAAAAGACTCCAGAACGCACTTCTCTTGTCTCCCTGGACAGATCTCGTCATGTGCGCATGCCCAAACTAATCATCAGCAAGAGAAAAAAAGAGCGTGATTGGCTTGGGCTAATCGCAATTCATCCCCTGGGTCTGGCCAACCTCCCTAAGAGCACAGGGTTGCTTTAAGGAAGAAAGGGTAGGGGCAGAATCCTGCACAAAATCAGGGTCCTGTGAGGAAAAAGGAAAGGAGGAAATAGAAAACAATAATGTCTTGGGCAACCATTCACCATCTTGCTTCCCTGTTAATTGTTATTCTAGGATCTGCTGGTAAAACCAATCTTTGCCCTATTAATAAATAGGGCTTGCCTGGGCTGAGTCACTGAGAGTGGCAGTCTCCTCCAGCTTGTCTTCTCTTCCCACCCCCACGGCCCCACCCTAAGTTTAGCTGCCTCTTTTGAACACAGCCAGCATCTTTCACTCAACTAGCAACCAGATCTCAGTTGCTATGCAGAAGATGTAACCACCCTTTCCCTCACTAGCCATTTTGCAAATATGTATCATTGAGAATAAGAGGAATTGGATAAAAGAATATGGACAAATATGTATCATTGAGAATAAGAGGAATTGGATAAAAGAATATGGATCATTTAGTGCAAACTTGTCAGCAAAACGAAGAAAATAACTCGAAAGCTATGTCATACAAATGGAGGGTTACTAACTGGGATATTCTTTATGTGTGTGGATTCACAAGGACATGTATCAACACTATTCAGAAGCTATTTCTAAACTGAAGATAACTTATTTAAATTTAGAAAAGCTTTCTAAATTTCTCATTGGTTTCATTCTTATACTGCTTGCATTGAAAAAGGAGAATCAGATTCTTGTGTTCTGTTTTTTCCCCCATATCATCCAAGAAGAATTTAAAAAATTTAATATGTGCAATAAAAACCCACATTCTATCATTTCTTTTTTCTGTTTGAAACGGAGTCTCACTCTATTATCCAGTCTGGAGTGCAGTGGTGCGATCATGGCTTATTGCAGCCTCAACCTCCTGGGCTCAAGTGATCCTTTTGCTTCAGCCTCCCGAGTAGCTGAGAGGTGCCCGACACCACGCCTGGCTAGTTTTTGTATTTTTTGTAGAGACAGGGTTTTGCCATGTTGCCCAGATCGGTCTCAAACTCCTGGACTCAAGCAATCTGCCCACCTCGGCCTCCCAAAGTACTGGGATTACAGGCATGAGTCACCGTGCCTGGCCCACAGTCAATTTTTTGATTTTCCATGAGTCTCTTATTTTTTACCAATGCATTTATTTGAGTTAGAAATGGCTTTGCCTTCAAGGTATAAAGTTTATTTTGTTTTGCTATTTATTTTTTTATTTTTTTATTTGAGACGGAGTCTTGTTCTTGTTACCCAGGCTAGAATGCAGTGGCGCAATCTTAGCTTACTGCGACCTCCGCCTCCTGGGTTCAAGTGATTCTCCAGCCTCAGCCTCCTGAGTAGCTGGGATTACAGGTGCCCACCACCACGCCTGGCTAATTTTTGTACTTTTAGTAGAGACAGGGTTTTTACCATGTTGGCCAGGCTGGTCTCAAACTTCTAACCTCAGGTGATCTGCCCACCTCTGCCTTCTAAAGAGCTGGGATTACAGGCGTAAGCCACCGCGCCTAGCCTGTTTTGCTTTTTGATGAGAAATGTGTGAATAAATAAGACAGAAAGAAAGTTTTTTTCCCAATAATTTCTATTAAATATTACTAATTCTTAAACAATATGTGCTTGGTGTGTCCCTGATCACTTATTTAATATCACATTTCCTACCCCAGCTCTCTTTCAGTAAATGAATGCTACACTTGATGTGATTCACAACTGTAACCTCCTGCTTTGGGTATTTGCTTCTGAAAAGCATGGGCAGAGGGATGAAAGGGGCCTTTTTTTTCTGGAATGAATTGAGTCAGGATCAGGAGAAGCACTGATTATTCTCTCCTGGCTGCTGAGCCACGTGGCAAGAGAGGAGAAGATAAGGGATCTGGGAATCCAGTCATGGTATTAAGCAACCAGGGAGGTTAGCCCTGAGAAAAGAAGAAACGGAAACCCTTACAACTACTATTAGGTGTTTTTAATGAAGAAAAAATAAAGCAATACTGTAACAACAATAGAAAATTTTACTGAGCACTTACTAAAATGAAGGCTCCAAAGAGGTAAATTATGCCTAATCATGAAAAACAAATGTAGCCATCTGAGACCCACATGGGCTTCCTGGTAAATTACTTTGCCCTCTGGCCCTGGAGCATTCAAATGCAAGCCAGCTGCTCATCTGTCAATAATGCCCCAGAGGGAGGTTGCCCTGAACTGAGATTGCACCACTGCACTCCAGCCTGGGCAACAGAGCGAGACTCTGTCTCAAAAAAAAGAAAATAAAAAAGCCCTAGAAAGGATTGCTCTCTTGAAGTGGGACTGGACTAAATGTTTCTAACATTCCCCATTCATGCTGAATCTATGATCCTTTAAAAGCCTGGAAGGCTATTTGATTCATGGCATTTTCTTAAATAACATTTAATCCAATCTCCCTCACAATATAGAAACACCCTCTGCAGCATCTCTGGCTGCTCTGCGTCCTAGATTCATAGCACAGTCAGCCTTCCATATCCATGGGTTCCACATCTGTGGGTTCCACATCAATAGATTCAACCAACCACGGATCAGTAGTATCTGAAAAAACAAACACAAATGGATTGTTTCACCTGTACTAAACATATACAGACTTTTGTTTGTCATTATTCCCCAAACAATACAGTATAACAACTATTTTAATGGCATTTTTATTGCATTGGGTGTTATAAGTAATCTAGGGATGATGTAAAGGATACAGGAGTATGTGTGTAGGGTATGAGCAAATACTACACTATTTTACATCAGGGACTTAAGCATCCATGGATTTTGGTATCGGAGGGGGATCCTGGAACCACTCCCCCATAGATTCAGAGACACAACTGTACTAAAAATGTGCTTCTTCTTTCATTCATTCGTTCACTCTCCATAAACACAATGAACTTCTACTATGTGCTAGATTCTGTGCTAGACACGGCAGACATAAAAATGAATAAAGACACAAGCTTATCCTCAGGTTGCTCAGGGTCCATTAGAGGAAGTAGACAAATCAAGTAAATACATAAATCACACTGCTTTAAATGAGTAAAGCAACAGAAGCATGCACCTGGCAGGAGCATGAATCCTGTATCTCTGGGGTCAGTGAAAACTTCCTGAAGAAGATGAAAGCTAATCTGAATCTCAAAAGACAAATCCAAATATTCCAGGTAGACAGGGGAATAAGGTATTCCAGATAGAGGGAACAGAATGATTAAGGAAGCAGGGATGAAACAAACGCTGAGGTGTAGTAGAATCTTTTTATTATTATCATTATTATTTTGGAGATGGCATCTCACTCTGTTGCCCAGGCTGGAGTGCAGTGGCACAATCTTGGCTCACTGCAACCTCCACCTCCCAGGTTCAAGCAATTCTTCTGCCTCAGCCTCTCGAGTAGCTGGGATTACAGGCATGTGCCACCACACGTGGCTAATTTTTTTTGTATTTTTAGTAGAGACGGGGTTTCATCGTGTTGGCCAGGCTGGTCTCAAACCCCTGACCTTGTGATCCGCCCACCGTGGCCTCCCAAAGTGCTTGAGCCACCGTGCCCGGCTTTTTTCTTTTTTTTTTTTTACACAGGGTTTCTCTCTCTCTCAGGCTGAAATGCAAGGGTGCAGTTTTGGCTCACTGCAGCCTTCTGGGCTCACTTTATCCTCCCACTTCAGCCTCCAGAGTAGCTAGGACTACATGTGCCGCCAGGCTTGACTAATTTTTTAAATTTCTTATAGAGACAGCAAGCTCTCACTATATTGCCCAGGCCAGTCTAGAACTTCTGGGCTCAAGTTATTCACCTGCCTCAGCCTCTCAAATGCTGATGTTACAGACTTGAGCCACCATGCCTGTTGTGAGTAGAATCTGAATAGTCCATTTTGCCATAGTGAGATATTTGGAGATCATCTTGTGGAGAATGAGGAGGCATGGCCAGACCTGCATTTTTGGAACTAATGCCCACTTGAGTTCACTGCACTTTGCCCAGACCTCCCAGCCTGAATCCCTTCCTGTCCCCTTCTAGTCTTCCCATGCCCAGCATTGACAGTCAGAAGGGATCAGATGACTCTTTTCCCCAGACATACAGACCTTTCTCCTTTAGTCCAGCCATCACACCTTGACAAATTTTCTTCCATTATAAACCTTGTTACTCGACTAGACACTGACAAAATTAAACTTCATGCATGATGCTGGGTGATTCATGCCTGTAATCCCAGTACTTTGGGAGGCTGAAGCAGGCAGATCACCTGAGGTCAGGTGATCGAGACTAGCCTGAACATGATGAAACCCTATCTCTACAAAAATACAAAAATAGCTTGGTGTGGTGGCACATGCCTTAGTCCCAGCTACTCAAGTGACTGAGACAGGAGAATCACTTGAACCTGGGAGGCGGAGGTTGCAGTGAGCCAAGATCGCACCACTGCACTCCAGCCTGGGTGATAGAGGAAGACTCCGTCTCAAAAACAAAACAAAACAAAAAAATAGACAAATAAACGTCATGCATAATCTCCATAACTTTCCTATAGGTTTTCTGAGTTTTATGGACTGGCCTCCAATGCGTTATTTCATTGAAGAAATAACTGCTACTTTATCTCAGGAAATGTGCTCTGCTGCTAAGTGATATGTTCTATAGTGTCCAGCTAGTTAGAAAAAAATGTGCTAAGTTCATGATCGGAGTGGTTGAATGACTGATAATTATAAAACCAAATTGAAGGGGTAATAGAAAAATGTTCCAGAAGAGACTCTTACCCTGGCCCCAAACAGCTGGGTCAGGATGACTTCATGAGCTATTTCACTTGTAATTTCTAGATCACAGCATAATTTCAATAAAGGCTGTGCTGGCCAATTACTGAGTCAGCCACACACTTGAGTTACTGACTTTTCAACTTTTACAACGGAGTGGAGAGGTGAGTCACATTTTATTATAGAGCAATTGTGTCTGATAGAGCTTCAGTGTACCCCACCATGGAAAAGTCAAGCACAAAGAAAAAAATATCCCAAGGAAGCCACAGTAGAGAGAAATAACAGTGAGAAGATCTCCTTTATCTCCAAGCAGTGTTACATCCCCAACCCGAAATATTCTTAGCCTATATATGAGTGTTTTAGAAGGCAAAGATTATTTCAAAATGTGAAACATATTGTCAGCCTAATTTACTGGAATATGTATGTAGTAAGGCATTTCTTTCTCTTCTTCAAATTGGCAGATTGTGTTACTGAAACTCTGTGTTAGATCTCTCGGTTGTGAACGAATCCATAAAAATAGCATTCTAGTCTACAGCTGGGTCTAAGCCAATTAATGGAAATAAGGAAATGACTCACTGGAGAGTCTGAGATACTCTGTATTTTAGGATTTACATTATCCTTTCCTCACACTCATTTAAGAATGGACTTGAGCAAGATCTCAAAAAGCAAAGGCTGTCCCCCTCACATGGCTATATATGTTCTAGAGAGTCGCCCAGAGTGAAACAAGTTCAGTGATTAAAGACTCACAAGCAGCTGAGTGCGATGGCTCACGCCTGCAATCCCAGCACTTTGGGAGGCTGAGGCAGGAGGATCACTTGAATGCAGGAGTTTGAAACCAGCCTGGACAACATGATGAAACCCAATCCTGTTTTTACAAAAAAAATTAGCTGGGCATGATGGCATATCTCAGCTACTCAGGAGGCTGAGGTAAGAGGATCACTTGAGCCCAGGAAGCAGAGGTTGCATTGAGCTGAAATTCCACCACTGCACTCCAGCCTAGTCAACAGAGCAAAGTCCTGTCTCAAAAAAAAAAAAAAAAAAAGACTCACAGAGTGAGTTTTTCCCCATGCAAATCACATCTCACAACCATTGAACTGTGCCAGAATTCTTTTTCAATGCCCCTTCACATTCTTTTTATTCCACAAGCAAGAGAGGTTTTAGGGGTGATAATGTAAATTTAACACCTCCCTTTAAACATCTTCTGGGTTGTGATTAGCAAATGAAATGGTGTGGATCTGTGTCCTACCCAAATCTCATGTCAAATTATAATCCCCAATTTTGGAAGTGGGGCCTGGTGGGCGATGACTGGATCACGAGGGCGGATAGCTCCCTTTGGTGCTGTTCTCGTGATGGTGAGTGAGTGCATTGTCGTGAGGTCTGGTTGATTAAAAGTGTGTGACACCTCTCCCTCTCTCCCTCTCTCCCTCTTCCTCTTCCTCCTGCCATGTAAGACACCTGCTCCCACTTTGCCTTCCACCGTGAGTCAGAGCTCCCTGAGGCCTCCGCAGAAGCAGATGCTGCCATGCTTCTTATACAGGCTGCGGAATCAGGGGCCAATTAAATCTCTTCTCTTTATAAATTGCCCAGTTTCGGGTATTTCTTTATAGCAATGCAAAAAATACAGACTAACACGGCGAGTTTAGGGCAACCAGTTTTGCCTTTGACAAGCAGGGTGAATACCAGCTGAAAACATCTGTAAATAGCAGACGCAGAGAAAGAGGTGACGCTAGTGCTAAGGAACTTCCTAATGTTCAACAAGGCAACATTGGAAATTCTGAACAACATAGCTTGAACCTACACATCCCTGGTGTGTCCTATACAGAGCACAAAGCTGTTCTTTGAGCTGGGTTTTGCAAGAAAGAGCTAGGAATCCTATTCAAGGGAGCCAGTCATTTAGGATAAGCTGTAACTATATAGTGGGCAGTTTCCTTTTTAAGCATGAGAAGAAAAGACTTCCTTCATTTTAATCATGCAGCAAACCTCAGTTAAATGTGACAGACATGGAGAGAAATTAGACCACTGAGAGAAAAATGAAAATAAACATGGTTTGGCTGGGGGTGAAAAAAACAAGGGAGAAAAAGCTAAGCAAAAATCACAAACGTAAAAGATGTGTTGGAGTTGTTACAGAGGAAACCACAAAGAGATGTGTGCGTAAATTCTTAAGGCAAAGAAAAGTATGTAGGCAAGGGATTGGAAAAAGGAAACGGGGGTGTGTGGAGCAGAAAGGGGAAGAAGACACAAGATAAAAGCAAGAAAACAATATATACTATGGTTAATGGTAAATGGTTCATTTATATTTAATGCATTTTTAAAAGGATAAGCCATCATACCATGGGAATTCTAACACGGCCCACTGTAAAGGTTATATCATCCATTGCATTTTTCTGTAGGAAAATAACCACAGACCCAAGCCACTAGTCCCTGAAAATGACTGCCAGCATGTCGGTGGGTAATGGTTCTTCCCGACGTTAGAATGTACTCCTGGAGTATCATCTATAACCCACAGGGCAGATCTGTCTTCGAAGATGTTGTACATCACACATCTCACTTAACAGGAAGCCTCCATGCAATGGAAAATAATTTGTCAGAATTTTTGATTCTACTCTCTCTATATAACCACTATACCACATAATAAAATCTTTGCTGATTTTTTTTTAAAAAAATATAAAGTCTCCTATGATTGACTGAGCCTCTAAATTCCAGCTGGGCTTCTGGTAGGTTTACTTGTGTTTCCCTCTTACTGATTTTTTCCAGAAGCCCAGGTGCGGGCCTGTTTTATGGAGGAGGATTATTTATGGATTCCCTAAAGAGAAGTCTGATACACAAATAGATGTGGGGATTATGAGGCTCAGTGTTTGTAAACATCAAAAAGATTTAAGCTGAAATTTTAATTTACAGAAGAAGCTGAAGTGTGAGAAATTTACTTTTGAATGGGCAGACATGGCATATGACTACTGCTTCTCTATGTGACAAAAAAGAAAAATCTTAAGGGTAGCTGGAAGAGGGGAGGGGTAGGGAACCTGAACAAGCCTGTAGTTCCTACTGATTGGGTAAGGAGCAAAACACACACACACGCACACACACTCACACATGCACACAAACACACACAGTCTTGTTTTTTATTTTCAAATCACAGGACATGGTTTTAGTGCAATTTTTATAAATCCTGATTGAGCACTATGCTGAATCAGGATTTATAAAAATTATATAACCATGCTGTTACATATAACCATGCTGTTACATATAACCATAAGGTGCAATTAGAGGCAAATCGAATGTCTGGGCAACGTCCCTCTCGATGGTAATCTCTTTAGGATAATTTTCACCCCATAGCAGTTGCCTAGACTACAAATCATAAAAAACAATTACCATTTGCACCCCCGTTTATTGACCACTTGGGGTTCTAGAAACTTCCATGAGAGTCAGGAAAGCGCCTCTTCTAGGTGTCAATCACAATCTCTCATCCACCCACAAAACCGAGTCCCCATAGAATTTTGAGAATGCTGCCCAAAGTCATAAATGCTGCTGACAGGAATGGAGATTGGTTCCAGGGTTCTGTGAAGCCACTGGACAAGCATCTCTCACTACATTCCTCTCTTTTACTCAGAAACTCACTTCTGGAAGATTACTCTAAAGCAATAGTCATGAATCATTGTAAAAGTTCAGCTCCACACCTGTTCATCACAACACCATTTAAAACAGCAAGAAATGATAATCTATCTAAATATCAAACCATACAAGTTAGTTCTGCAAGCTATAAACTCAGACTGTATGTGATGTAATAGAATACGTAATGACATGGGACCACGTTCTCAAAATCCTAAATGAAAGAAGAAGCAACTTTGTGATGCCATATAGAGTAACACAGAGTAGAATCTTGTTTAGTTTTCTTTTTTTTTTTTGAGAGAGAGTCTTGCACTGTTGCCCAGGCTGGAGTGCATTGGCTGGATCTCAACTCACTCCAACCTCCACCTCCCAGGTTCAAGCAATTCTCCTGCCTCATTCTCCTGCCTCATTCTCCCAAGTAGCTGGGATTATAGGCACCTGCCACTATGCCCAACTAATTTTTGTATTTTTTAGTAGAGATGGTGTCAATCTCTGACCTCATGAGCCACCCTCCTCGGCCTCCCAAAGTGCTGGAATTACAGGCATGCTTTTCTCCAAGGTATAATAATGCATAATGATGTTTCTGCCAACTATGGACTTCATATATGACGATAGTACCGTAAGATTATACTGGAGCTGCAAAATTCCTATCACCTAGTGCCGTTGCAGTCATGATAATGTCATAGCATAAAGAATTAATCATGTGTTTGTGGCAGTGCTGGTGGGAACAAACCCACTTTGCTGCCAGTCATATAAAAGTCTAACACATACAACTGTGTACAGTACATAATACTTGATAACAAATTACCATATTACAGTTTATGTATTTACTATTCTACACTTTTAATCATTGTTTTATTATTTTATTTATTATTATTGTTATTTTTGAGGTGCAGTTTCACTCTGTTACCCAGGTTAGAGTGCAGTGATGGGATCTCGACTCACTGCAAACTCAGCCTCCCAGGTTCAGGCAATTCTTTTGCCTTCTGAGTAGTTCAGATTACAGGCGCCCACCACGACGCCTGGCTAATTTTGTATTTTTAGTAGAGACAGGGTTTCACCATGTTGGCCAGGCTGGTCTTGAACTCCTAACTTCAAGTGATCCTCCCACCTTGGCCTTTCAAAGTGCTGGGATTACAGGCATGAGCCACCACGCCTGGCCTAATCATTATTTTAGAGTGTGCTGCTTCTATTTTTGGGAGGTCCTTCAGGAGTGTTCCAGAAGAAGGCATTGTCATCAGAGGAGATGACAGCTCCATGCATGGTATTGGCCCTGAAGACCTTCCAGTGGGACAAGATGTGGAGGTGGAGGACAGTGATATTGATGATCCTGGCCCTGTGTAGGCCTAGGCGAATGTGTGTGTATCTTAGTTTTCAACAACAACAACAAAAAATTGAAAAGTAAAAGATAAAAATAAAATGTTTAAATAGAAGAAAGCTTATAAAATAAGGAGATAACAAAAGAAAATATTTCTGTGCAGCTGTGCAATGTGGTTTTTGTTTTGTTTTGTTTTTTGAGAGGGAGTAGCTCTCTACCGCCCAAGCTGGAGGGCAGGAGCTCGATCTCAGCTCACTGCAGCCTCTCCTGCCTCAGCCTCCCAAGTAGCTGGAATTATAGGTGCCCTGCCCCTATGCCTGGCTAATTTTTATATTTTTAGTAGAGACAATGTTTTACAATGTTAGCCATGCTGATCTCCAAATCCTGACCTCAAGTGATCCACCCGCCTCAGCCTCCCAAAGTGCTGAGATTACAGGCATGAGCCACCTCAGCTGGCCAGGAATGAAGCAATTTGTAACAAACTTTAGTGTAGCTTAAGTGGACGGTGTTTATAAAGTCTAGGTAGTGTTTAGTAATGTCCTAGGCCTTCCCATTCACTCACTGCTCACTCATTGACTCACTCACTCATGCAGAGCAACTTTCAGTCCCGCAAGCTCCATTCATGGTGAGTGTCGTACACAGTTTACCATTTTTAATCTTTGGATTTTTTTTTTAAGACAAGGTCTCTACTCTGTCACTCAGATTGGACTGCAATGGTGCAATCACAGCTCACTGCAGCCTCAACCTCCTGGGCTCAAGAGATCCTCCCACCTCAGCCTCCCAAGTAGGCAGAACCCCAGGCCTGTACCACCATATCTGGCTAATTTTCTTTTCTTTTTTTTTTTAGAGACAAGGTCTCCCGATGTTGCCCAGACTGCCCTCAAACTCCTGGGCTCAAGCAATCCTCCTACCTTAGCCTCCAAAAAGGCTGAAATCACAGGTGTGAAACACCATACTTGGCTTCATGTTTTATCCTTTATACTGTATTTTTACTGTACCTTTTCTATGTTTAGGTATACATGTACTTACTGTTGTGTTACCATTGCCTATAGTAGTCAGTACAGCAACAGCTGTAAAGGTTTGTAACCTGGGAGCAGTAGGCTCTACCATGTAGCCTGGGTGATTAGCAGGCTGTACCATCCAGGCTTGTGTTAAGTACACTCTGTGATGTTCGCACAAAGATGAAATCACCTAATGGCACATTTCTCAGAATGTATCCCCATCATTAGGTGATGCATGACTGTTCATATACTTGTATATAAATATATATGTGCATTAAAACATTAACAGTGATCATCTCTAGGGAGTAGGACTATGGTGATTTCTAATTTTTTTTCTGCTTATCATTACTGATAGTAATGAAATTGTGTTTCTCAATGAATGTTAATTTATAATGAGTAAAAATGTTACAAAATTTTAAATGAAAATGCTTTCTAAAATAAAAGGGTTAAAAAAATTCCAAAGTTTGGATGTTGATTGTTGGATACTGACTGTTTCCTCTCTGCCTGTGCAGCGCTCTCAATCAAGAGACTACAGTTTGAATTCCTGGGGGCATATCTTCCTGGCATTTAGGGTAGGGCATCAGGCCTCACTGGCTTCAACTAAAAGAGACCCCCTCTGCCAGGTGGTAGACAACATCCTCTCTGTTGCTCACATACAATGAAGCTTCAAGTCCGCTGCGTCCCACCCCCATGCGTTTTTGGATCTGTGAGTCTTGTGTTTACCTATCCCCAGGCTTTTGGGGGAAACCTAGAATCTGGTAGCCCTCCAATTTGGCTGGATCACCATCTCTGAACCTAACACTTTAAGCCACCAAGTGGAACCAGCCACATAATTATCAGGGTTAAGTGGCAAATGGAAACATACACTCCTTTTTCAAAACTTACTGAGAATTTCAAGATGGTGAAAGGAGAGAATTAATCAGGTGCAAGCCTTTCTGAGCATGGGGGACTTTGCTACTGCACAGGTCACATGCCCGTGAAGCCACCCTGGCACTAGCCTTCTTATTTTCTATCAAATCTGTTAAACCGTAAAAGGTGGGCAAGTTAGTTTGTTCATGACCCTGAACAAGAGAGACAGTTTAAATAGGGCCAAGATGAGTGTCGGGCGGACAGGACTTATCTTCTACCAAACCAGGATAATGAAGTCGTCATGGCCACATTGTTCCAGAGTGTGTCTGTGTCCATTTATCCTCCTGGTACCCAGAGGGAGGAGAGGGGAAAGGGAGGAAGGGAGGGAGGGAGGGAGATTGCTGGGTGACCAGGGCAGGGGAAAGGAAAACTTTGCAACTATCAGATCATGCCCTTTTTTGCCCTCTATCCCACTAGCATGGCTAATTGTGAGTTGTTCACATCTTTGAAATAAAATTCCCATTATTTAGTAGCCTGCTATCCAATGGGAGGATTATCTTGGCCAATTTGTTAATAAGTCAAATTAAAAATTTGTTATAAGACTTTTCATTTTATTTTATGTTTTGAAGGTCTTGCTTTGTCACCCAGGCTGGAGTGCAGTGGCACAATCTGGGCTCATGGCAAGCTCTACCTCTGGGGCTCAAGTTACCCAAGCCTGGCTCATTTTAGTATTTTTTGTCGAGACATGGTTTCATCATGCCAGGCTGGTCTTGAACTCCTGAGCTCAAGCAATCTGCCCACCTCGGCCTCCCAAAGTGTGAGGACTACAGGTGTGAGCCACTGTGCCTGGTGCTTACCAAGACTTTAGTGGCAATTAAAGCTCAAATATTTATTATGCATTTTATGCATCTAACAAAATATCACATGTAGTGCATAAATACGTACAAATATATATCAATAAAAATAAAATACAAATGAAAAAAGCAGCATGTAATTAGCACTTTCTCTTGTTCCAATTTAAATGTTTCAGAAAATTCTACCAAAAAGATCACACAGTGAGTGGCAGAGCTTGTGCTGCTGGCACTGCGGAGCCTGAAAGTGTAAATTGCAGGTCTTCGTTTCTGATGTGCCGGTGGTCTGGGACATGCCACTTAATTCATCTGTGTCTCAGTCTCCTCAGTTGTAAGCAAAGATAACAATAATCACAGTGTTGTTAGGAGAACAAAATAAAATAATATGAATAAAGAACTTTGTAAACAGTCTCCTTTTAAAGCCTATACATATGTCTTTTTTTTTTTTTAAGAAAGAAAGAAAAAAAAGAATGAAGAAGAGGAAGAAAAAGGAAGAGAAAGAGAGAGAGAGAGAATGGGAGTATTGCTTTCTTGACCAGGCTAGAATGCAATTTAGTAATGGGTATTGAAAACCTCTTTTATACCAATAATTATACTTAATGATGTAGACAGGAAGGAATAAGGGAAGAAAATAACAAACAAGCAGCCAACCAATATTTCATTTAAACCTATGAAATACTATGCAATTATTGAGGAGTGATTTACTTCCAATTATGTAGTCACTTTTGGAATAGGTGTGAGGTGGTAATGTATGTTTTGTGTATTTGAAGTGGAGAGTTCTATAAATGTTTATTAAGTTTACTTGTTCTGGGTCTGAGTTCAAGTCCTGGATGTCCTTGTTAATTTTCTGTCCGGTTGATCTATAGAATCGTTAGCTTTTCTTGTTACATTGATCCTTTTGCCATTATGTAATGTCCTTCTTTGCCTCTTTTGATCTTTGTTGCTTTAAAGTCAACTTTATCAGAGGCGAGAATTGCATCTCCTGCTTTTTGTTTATTTGTTGATTTTTGCTCTCTGGTTGGTTGGTAAATCTTCCTCCTTCTCTTTGTTTTCAGTCTTTGGTTATTGTTGCATGTGAGATGGGTCTGGATGCAGCATACCGATGGGTTTTGGCTTTTTATCCAATTAGAATATATATAAGTTTAATACTGCCATTTGATGCTAGTTGGCTGTTTTGCCCATTAGTTGGTGTACATTTTTCATTGTGTTAATACTCTTTGCTTTTTGATATATTTTTGGAAAGGCTGATACTGGTTGTTCCTTTATATGTATAGTGCTTCTTTCAGAAGCTCTTGTAAAGCAGGCCTGGTGGTGGTGAAGTCTCTAAGTACTTGTTTGTTCGCAAAAGATTTAATTTTTCCTTCGCTCATAAAGCTTAGTTTGGCTGGATATGAAATTCTGGAAATAAAATAATATGAATAAGAACTTTGTAAACAGTCTCCTTTTAAAGCCTATACATATAAGTCTTAATGAGCTATTACCTTAAACAACAGGCACTGGGACATGCTGGGAAATGAGCAGGTGCTAAATATATATCCTGGTTTTTTAGAAGGAAATAGTTTGCTTTCCTGTGTCTAGATTCACTGCACAAAATGTTTCTTTAAAAACGAAAATAACATCCCTTGTCTCCTTCAGCCAAAAGTATGTGACCATCTTTTGTTCTGTAAAATTAACAGGCCTAAAAATACCTCCCTATTAAGCATCATTATAAGAAACCAGAGACCAGGGAAAAGATTGCCTGCTCATAGCTGTAGCTCATTTATTTCAAGTGCTAGGTTTTTGGGGTTTTTTGTTTGTTTGTTTGTTTGTTTGTTTGTTTGTGACAGAGTCTCGATCTGTTGCCCAGGCTGGAGTGCAGTAGCTAGATTTCGGCTCACTGTAACCTCTGCCTTCTGGGTTCAAGCAATTCTCCTGCGTCAGCCTCCCAAGTAGCTGGGACTACAGGCGCATGCCACCGAGCCCAGCTAATTTTTGTATTTTTAGTAGAGACAGGGTTTCACCATATTGGCCAGGCTGGTCTTGAACTCCTGACCTTGTGATCCACCTGCCTCAGCCTCCCAAAATGCTGGGATTACATGCATGAGCCACCGCACCTGGCCTCAAGTGCTGTTTTATGTTTCAAACTACATTATACCAGAAGGCTTTGGACATAACTTTGGAATATGACTTAACTCATACTTAATGTGATTCTCACAGATACCTTTCCTGAGTACAGACCCAGATAACACACACTCAGCCTCTGTGTACAAATAATTCCTGGGTCATTTAGGATCATCCAAGGTAGTATTAAAAGAGAAAGGTTGTGCTACCATCAACATTTTGAAACCCAGGAAGTAAACAACTAAATTTGTTCATGATGAGGTTCCACAGGTAAACTGAAACATGGAGATCCTGCATGAGTGGTGCATAAAAATGCTAGTTATAGGCCAGGCATGGTGGCTCACACCTATAATCTTAGCACTTAGGGAGGCCAAGGCAGGAAGATCATTTGAGGTCAGGAGTTTGAGACCAGCCTGGCCAACATGGTGAAACCCAGTCTCTGCTAAAAATACAAAATTAGCCAGGTGTGGTGGTGGGCACCTGTAATCCCAGCTAATCAAGAGGCTGAGGCATGAGAATCATTTGAACCTGGGAGGCAGAGATTGTAGTGAGCCGAGATCACATCACTGCACTCCAGCCTGGGTGACAGAGTAAAACTTCATTTCAAAAAAAAGAAAAAATGATAGTAATCTAATGAGAATCAAAAATTCTGGAGAATCCACACTGGAAGAAATTAAGAGGGATTTTTGTAAGGAAAACATCAGAAACCACTGTTCTAGATGAACAGAACTCCACTCTTGGATAGCTTATTAACTGTACTTATGCATTCGTAACTCGATTTAACCAGCCCTTATTTTCAAATTTTCTTTTGGAGACAGAGTCTTGCTTAGTTGCCCAGGCTGGAGTACTGTGGTGTGATCATAGTTCACTGCAGCCTCAACTCCTGGGCTCAAGCGTCTTTCTGCCTCAGCCTCCAGAGTGGCTAGGACTACAAGTTCATGCCACCATGTCTGGCTAATATTTTTAAAAAAATTGTAGAGACAGGGTTTCACTACGTTCCCCTAGGTGGTGTTGAACTCCTGGCCTCCAGCACTCCTCCCACCTATGCCTCTCAAAGTGCTGGAATTACAGGCATGAGCCCCAGCACCTGGCCTGATGATCATGTTTTAAAGGCCTATTCAATTTCATTAGAAAACCACATTGTGGTTGAGGTAAGGGCTTCATCCCCAAATACCTGAGGGCGGTCAAGTGGGACGTAGTTTAGATACTCAACCATTCTGAACTGATTTTCTCATCTGCAAAATGAGGGTCACTTAGCTAAGAGCTCTACAGCCATAAAAATTAACGAGATCAGCATTCACACTTCATTATTCTGTAAACTGTAAATATAAGGTATAGAGTGGATGAGGAAGGAAAAGAGTCTCATATTTGAAGGCTGAAATAGCAGAGATGAAGAAACTTTGAGCCAGTGTGGATAATCCAAATGTGTGTGTGTGTGTGTGTGTGTGTGTGTGTGTGTACCTGTGAAAATTTCACAAGATATTTACAGAAGTTAACTGGGCCATTCAAACCTCCATTAAAAAACACACTCCTTCCTGAAGAAGAAAAAAGAAAAAGAAAAAAGAAATAGCAGCATATGAATAAAAGTATTTAAATTCCTTTTAAGGTGAACTATGTTTCTAGATTTAGTGTTTCTAGTAATAAATATCAGAGACATATTTTGTAATTCTAGGTTGATGTATTATCCTGTCTTCAGAACTAAAAGAGAAGTCAAAGAAAGGCTAGTAAACTTGAACCACACTTGGAATCAGTTATTTAAAAAAAAAATCAGAAAATTTGTGAACAGAGATTCGAAATATGAGTTGCTATAAGTGACTTGGCTGAATAGTAAGATATAGATGCTACATCCAGACTTTCAAAAAGGCAACTATTCGTAGCAATATAATTTCCATGGTTTCACATTGATCATTTGATGCTGGGAAATTCTCATAGTATATTAGATCCTGTTTAGAACTCATTCCTCTTCAGAAAGCTGGCACAAATTTACAGAGGGAATTTTCAAATAACAGGGCTGGAAATGAGGGGACTTCCCAAAAGGCTTGGATTTAGTGTCAGGCCCTTTGGGAAAAGGAGCAAGCTTTTATTAAGTCCTGAAAGACAAAGGGCCAAATAATTTTAGGATTTCAGTTGTTCGACAAACATGTATTAACTACCTACTGTATATTGGCATTGGGCTAAGGGCACAGCACTGATCAGAACAAAGTCCCTGGCTGAGCTCAGTGGCTCATGCCTATAATCCCAGCGCTTTGGGAGGCTGAGGCAGGCAGATCACTTGAGGTCAGGAGTTCAAGACCAGCCTGGCCAACATGGTGAAACCCCATCTCTACTAAAAATACAAAAATTAGCCAGACATGGTGGCACACACCCACAGTCCCTGGTACTCAGGAGGCTGAGGCAGGAAAATCGCTTGAACCCAAGGGGCAGAGGTTGCAGTGAGCTGAGATTGCGCCATTACATTCTAGCCTGGGCAACAGAGCGAGACTCCATCTCAAAAAAAACCAAAAAACAAAAAGTCCTTGTCCTCATGACATTCCAACTGTTAGGGGAGAGAAAACAGTAAGCCAAAAAAAAAAAAAAAAAAAAGGAATAAATGAGAGAATACCAATTATTGGAAAGCGCTGTGAGGAAATGTTCAGGGAACGTGGTGGAAGGTGATGGGAGAGGAATTTGTCACACTGGATGGGAAAGATTTTTGGAAGAGATAACATAGGAACTGGAACCCGAGGGTGAAAATGGTGAAAACCCAGGAAATTGAATTTGGGCAGAGGGAACAGCCAGTGGCAAGGTCCTAAGGAGGGAAGGAGGGAAGGCAAGAAGGTGTGTTCCAGGAGGAGGGAGGAGAGAACTCTGGCTGGAGCCCAGAGGTCAGGGAAGAGGCTGCTGGGAGGGGAGGTTGGAGGGGCAGTCACAGACAGCTCTCGCTGGGCCCTGAAGGCTGAGGTGAGGAGTTTGGGTTTGATTTCCAAGCGTGATTGCCAGCCACTGAAGGGCCTGAGACAGGACATTGATTTCTGATGTTCAAAGACGGCTTTGCCTCTGGGTGGTTGGGCAGGGAAGGTGAGCATAGAGAAGAGGGCAAGGAAAGAGACAGGTTGAGAGTCACAGCAGTAGCCCAAGTAACATCGGAAATGAATGGCAGAGGCCATTTAGGTGCCAGCCCTATGACCCTGGAAATCTGCTCTGTGCTGAAGCCATTAGTCCGTTTGAATCTCTTGTGCTCCGTACTGGCCACCCAGCCTGTGACTCAAAGACTCCACTGCCAGAATACCCAACCTTTTTCCTGACAATTTCCCAGAAACTGTATCATGTGGGCAGTGTGTATAAAGAAGAGGCTGGCCAGGGATTGCTAAGAAAAGTCATGAATGGGAATAATGGACAAAGTGTGACTACAGTTTAAGCATTTTCCCAGGGTGGAAAATTCTAGAAACCCAAGTGGTCAGGGAGTGGAGCATGGGGAGCCCTCAGGCTGGAGATCCTCAGTGTCAGGTTCTGAGGTCAACTTGTAGATCAGAACCAATGTGAGGGGCCTCTGCACATGTCATGGGGTGGAGGGCATGAACCAGGGTAAACAACGGCAGGATCTAGAAACACAGATGATTCGAATCCACCTAGAAGTGACTGCAGCTCTAATATTACCTTCATTTTTCCTTTATAATTAACTTAAATTTATTTTTACTGGTGTATAGACTCCCCAGAGACACGGTGGGAAGATTTGTCAGATAGATTCTAAAATTCTCATTTTTTATTTTTATTTTTTATTTTGTAGAAGGAAGGTTGTGCTTTGTTGCCCAGAGTGGTCTCCTCCTCCTGGCCTCAAGTGATCTTCCCGCCTCTGCCTCCTAAAGTGCTGGGATTACAGGCATAGGCCACTGCACCTGGCCTCATTTCTGTATTTTTTTTTTTCTTTTTGAGATGGAATCTCACTCTGTGGCCCAGGCTGGAGTGTACTGGCACCATCTCAGTTCATTGCAACCTCTGCCTCCTAGGTTCAAGTAATTCTCCTGCCTCAGCCTCCAGAGTAGCTGAAATTACAGGCACCCACCACCATGCCCAGCTAATTTTTGTAATTTTAGTAGAGACAAGTTTTCACCATGTTGGCCCGGCTGGTCTCAAGCTTCTGACCTCAAGTGATCCGCCCATCTCGGCCTTCCAAAGTGCTGGGATTACAGGCATAAGCTACTGTACCCAGCCTCATTTTTGTATTTTAAATATAAATATACTTTACCAAATGCTTATTTCACTATAGGCTGGCAAGTTTCCTTGACAACATAGCATGAGAAAAGAATGTAAGTTTTGGAGTCAGAGAGGAATTTGCCCAAAGCCTGGATCAGTCGTATTCTAGCTCTATTGTTTTGGTCAAGTCATTTGAATTCCCTCAGCCTCAGTTTCCATATCTGTGTAATGGGAGTAATAAGGATTATAAATAATAGTTATAAAGTGCCTGGCTCCTACCAGACACCTGATAAATATCAGAATTATAGTGTCAAGGAAGCATATTACTTTCTCATATGAACTAGGTGGTTTATACAAAATAAAAGAATGCCCTTTTCCACATCTGCTGGCTGTATCAAGTCCTGACATACACAAGTGGTCACACAAAGGAGTTCAAGGTTAAAAAGTGAGGAGACTGAGCATCAACCCTTCCCCGGGTTCCCGCTGTTAGCACGACTCACAGCACTGCTAACAAAGGCTCAGGAGCAACGTCCTCATCACACCCATTCATCATTTTTTACCTTCCCTTTTGAGGTTAGGAATGGAAACTATTAGAGTTAGGAAAATGACTGTAATATTTTCCCCTAGTCAAGAAATTCTATCAATATGAAAGCTCCCAGAACATTCAACAGCCTCAAAGCTCACCAGGGTGGTAAGCCTAAACTTACTTGCTTTTAAAACATAAATGAAGTTGGTTCTGTAAATGTAACTTCTCACTGAGCCCAGAAATGAAAAATTCCAGCTTGTCACTGATCTCTTACAAAACTTGGAAGAAGCTATCTCCTTTCCTAGGCAGGATTCATATAAAACAGCCCAACTTGGTTCTTGTTTCTTTGTTTGCTCCATGTTTGGTTATAATTAAGTGTTTGATTCTTGAGGTTTCTTATCCACAGAGCCTTCCCGTAGAAGAGTTACCAGAGAATTATTTCTGCCTTTGCAAAGCAGGGAAGAGGTCCCCCCACCCACCTCTGTCTGAGCATTAAATCCCAGACACCAGCAGTTGGACTGGACCCCACTTTCCAATCGTTTGATACTCCTTCCAATATTTTAGGGTGCGAGTCACCAAAACCAGAAAAACTTTTGTGTAATATTTTAAGTTGCTGTTTGTTTAATTGATACCAAAAACTAGTATTTCCTTCTTCAACTTTTCTATTTTAGGTTAGACCATGGAAGGTAAAGTAATATGTGGAGGAAGAGTGTTGTGAGAAAAGAGGATATTAGAAGTAACTTTTATTTTTGGAGGTTTTGGAAATCAATAGAGGGAAATAAGATACCCTCATGAAGAAGTAAGACTTAGGATCTGGAAGAGATTGAGTAGATTCCTCGTGTAAGGAAAACATCAACCTGAAATGTGTCATGGTGACTTGAGTTGGGTTTTGAGAATGGGAAACTTGGTTTCCTCCCGGGCCTCCCTCACAGGCTGGGGAGGACCACCTGCATTTTCAGGATGCTGGTCCCTTGCCCAACCTAAGCCTGTAAAATGGAAGAAATGAGCCCAGAGGGGAAGATTGGAAGCCCCATGACAATCCAGGATTTTCTCACAACTTGACTTAGTACATTGTGGCCCCAAATGAGAGCATAAAGTGGACCCAGGCAACCATTTAAGTGGTAGACCAAAAGAGCAGGCTGGATCCAGATTTTCTCACAGCCGCCTGCAATTCTTCCCAAGACTCTTTTCTGTGAGTTAGTTCATTCGAACTTCCTCCTAAAATATCCTGAGCTATCTGGGAGGAGTATATCGCAATGCTATCATTACCTGTTAGAATTTTAATATGATTTGGTTTCTCACATCGTGGGTGCTACGTACCAAATGTTTTGTGTCTCCACAAAGTCTGTAAATTGAAGCCCTAATTTCCAATGTGATACTATTAGGAGGTGGGGCCTTTGGTAGGTAATTAGGTTGTGAAGGATAAGCCCTCATGATGGGATTAGTGCCCTTATAAGAAGAGACACAAGGCCAGGCACAGTGGCTCACGCTTGTAATCCCAGCATTTTGTGAGGCCGAGGCAGGCGGATCACAAGGTCAGGAGTTTGAGATCAGCCTGGCCACACAGTGAAACCCTGTCTCTATCAAAAATACAAAAATTAGCTGAGTGTGATGGCAGGCACTTGTAATCACAGCTACTCAGGAGGCTGAGGCAGGAGAATCACCTGAACCGAGGAGGCAGGGGTTGCAGTGAGCCAAGATCGCACCACTGCACTCCAGCCTGGGTTAGATTCTGTCTCAAAAAAAAAAAAGAAGACACATGAAGACATGAGCTGGGCACAGTGACTCATACCTGGAATCCCAGCAGTTTGGGAGGCTGAGGTGGGAGGATCGCCTAAGCCTAGGATTTGAAGACCAGCTTAAGCAAACATAGTGAGACCCTCCTCTCCATAAAAAAAAAATTTAAGTTAGCTGGGTGTGGTGGCATGTGCCTGTGGTCCCAGCTACTTGGAAAGCTAAAGTGGGTCACTTGAGCCTGGGAGGTTGAGGCTGCAGTGAGCCCTGGTCACATCCTGCCCTCCAGCCTGGGTGACAGAGTGAGACCCTATCTCAAAAAGAAGAGATATGAATATGTACAACTAATATATAATCAATTTTTTTTAACAAAAAGAAGAGACATGAGAGAAATAATCTGTTTCTCTGCCACATGAGGAAACAGCAAGAAGGCAGCCCTCTGCAAACAGGAAGGGAGCCCTCACCAGGAACCAAATCGGCCAGCACCTTGATGTTGGACTTTCTAGCCTCCAGAACTGTGAAAAATGGTTTTGTTTTTTTTTTGTATTGTTTAAGCCACTGGTTCTATGCTATTTTTGTTATAGCAACCTGAACTAAGGTGAAGGCTATGGGGGAGAGTATAAACAGTGGAACAGTGGACTTCAATGTTTTAATATCATTGGTAGGCGTGGTCTGAGAGTGGTTGGCTGCAGAAGAGGGTCTGGACAGGCAGGGGCTGTCCTACTCAGAAGTGTGCACACTGCTGGTCTGAAAGCAAAAGATCATCCATCTCTCCTAGGATTCATAAGTCAATTATTAAGCAAGCATTTACTGAGGACCAATGTGATGTGCCAGGCACAGTTCTAAGCACTGTGGACCCAAAGGGTTCTCCAAGATACATTGTAATTAGGTACAGTTACCTCTAAGATATAGATAATTAAGACACCACATGCTAAGTGGGAAGATACAGAAATGCACAGGAAGCTACAGGAACCCAAGGTGGAGGGCCGAGCCCAACTCAGAGGGAGTAGTAGAAGATTGGTAGGAGGCTCCCTAGTTGAGGTGATAGCTTAGCCAAGGTATTTTCCATACCAAAGATTACCATATTTCTTTGATTCTGAGATGCACTTTCTTTTCCACATTGTAACATCTCCAAAACTTGGATTTATCCTGTAATGGATGGAGATTTGCCATTGTCATTACCTGCGCACAAGTAAATTTGGTCATTTTGTCATCACTTCACTTGAGTTATTTGCAACATTAGCACTACGCAAGTGGAGTTTGCCATTTAAAATATCTTCAAAGACATTACATATGATTTGGTGTTACAGCAAATATATATTATATATATATATGTATGTATGTATATACACAGAAAAGTATGGGAATCAAGGGGCTTACACTGGATATTAAGAAAGCAGATATTTATGGAGGAATGACCAGCATTCTGTATTTCTCACAAGTATTTTAATAACATCAAGAAGAGAAGATATCCACAAGTATGTGAAGCGTGTTATATTTTGTTACTAAGATACCAAAAAAAAAAAAGAATTGTCTGTCACATACTAAGAGACACAGATGAAGGCAGGAAAGTTGCCAAACCCAGAGGAATATACACAGGGAAGTATCAAATGAGCAAAGGCTGGTGGCACTAATTTCGTGCATGACACAGAAGTGTCCTTAAAGCATTATATCACAGTTGAATGGGCAGAGTGGTGTTTTTCTTTATTGGTAATAAATAAACCAGCCAATCAATGATGTCTTAATTTGATATAGTGCAACATTTGGTTGTGAGGAACAGAAACCCACCCACTTTAGCCTAAACCTAAGGCAGTGGTGTGCCAGAGCCTGTTCTTGCAAGCTCATGAAAGATGAGGATATATACACAAATCTACATGTAGTGATGTCACAATAGCGTAAAATAGGTCATGGGGGGAGTATTTACATCTTGGAAACTGGCAGGCACTACAAATCAAGGCTTTGTTGTTTGTTTGCTTTTTAAGAGCTGTTTTACCAGCACACCACTGCCAGAGGGGGACTTCGTGGATTATACAGGCGTAGTTCATGGAAGCTTTACTAGAGTATGGAACCAGGCAATGGAAAGTTATCAAGAACAATGACAGCTCTTTCCTATGTTTATTTCCTTCTTGGTGTCTCTGGAGCCACATGGCCTCTCATCTCTTCTTAGATCTACACATTTCTTTGGTATTCTCTCTTGGGAGGAAATGGCCTTCTGGAACAATCAGGTTTGTGTAAAGTCATACGGTCAGGCGTCACATAATAAGATTGCAGTCAGTGACGAATCACATATATGACAGTGCTCCCATAAGGTATAACAGAGCTGGAAAATTCCTGTCAGCTAGTGATGTCATAACTGCCCTAACATCTAGCACAACACGTTACTCATGGGTTTCTGGTGATGCTGGTGTAAACAAACCTACTTTGCTGCCGGTCATATAAAAGTAGGGCGTACACATTTCCATACAGTGCATAATACCATAATACTTGATGATATAATCAACGACTATGTTACTGGTTTAAGTATTCACTATACTATACTTTTTATTGTTATTTTAGAATGTACTCCTTCTACTTGTTTTTTTTTTAAAAAAAAGTTAACTGCAAAACAGCCTTCGGCAGTTTCTCCAGGAGGAATTCCAGAAGAAGGCGTTGTTATCAGAGATGACAGCTCCATGCATGGTATTGCCCCAGAAGACCTTCCGGCGAGGCAAGCTGTGGAGATGGAGGACGGTGATATTGATAATCCTGACCCCGTGTAGGCCTAGGCCAATGTGTGTGTTTGTGTTTTCATTTTAACAAAATAAAAGCTTTAAAAGTTTTAAAAACCTGTTTTTAATAGAAAAAAAGCTTATAGAATAAGGATATAAAGAAAGAAGACACCTATGCCTCTGTACAATGGGTTTGTGTTTTTCTTGTTTTGCTTTACACTCCTGGCCCTCCCCAGGGCTCGGCTCTGTGTTTATGTTTTAAGCTAAGAGTTATTATGAAAGAGTCAAAAAAAAAAAATGATGACTATCTCAAGTTTTGTTCTGTTTTGTTTTGTTTGAGACGGAGTCTCCCTCTTCCTCCCAGGCTGGAGTGCAATGGTTCGATCTCAGCTCACTGCAACCTCTGCCCACTGAGTTCTGGCAATTCTCCTGCCTCAGCCTCCCAAGTAGCTGGGATTACAGGCACCCACCACCATGCCCGGCTAAATTTTGTATTTTTAGTAGAGATGGGGCTTTGCTATGTGCACCAGGCTGGTCTCGAACTCCTGACCTCAGGTGATCTACCCACCTCAGCCTCCTAAAGTGCTAGGATTACAAGTGTGAGCCACTGCACCTGACCAAGTTCATTCTTAAAGGAAATTGGTTAGGGTGAAAAAGTGAGCTAGAAGGGTGTTTCAAGCTGAGGGAACTGAAAATACCAAGGCACTTAGAGTGTCTAGAGCAAAGAGTGGAAACTAGGCGTGGTAGAAGATGAGGCTGAAGAGCGGGGCAAAGGCCAAGCAGGAGAGCCTCATGTCCCATGTTAAGGAACTTGGATCTTATTCTGCACATGACAGGCTTTCAAAGACCAAAGGTATCAAGCCTGGGAGACCTGAAGTCTAGATCTTTGTTCCTAGTAGGCACTCAAAGTCCTGCAATGTATCAGGCTGCAGGGAAGAGAACTGTCAAGGCAACTGGAAGCTAGAATTGTAGATGTGCCCATCAACTGGGTCCTTCCATAATGTGAGCAAGTCATTTACTCTCCCAAAGTCTCAGTTTCTTCATCTACAAATAGAGATAGCTAATACCTACCCTCTCACTACTTCAAAGGGTTGCTGGGAAAGCAAATGATAGAATTTGTGTAAAAACCCTTTTAGGACAGTAAAATATGGTTTAAGGATAAGGTATTTACTCATCTGTAAAATGAGGGGGTGCCTCAATGGGATCTAATGTTCTTCAACTTCTAAAGTTTTACAACTCTGTTATTATCCTTATTATCTGATGATCATGATGAAATTATGGGGTTTATGGACCTGAAACACCCTCCTTTCATCTTGCCAAGAAAACTGAATGTGACGCTCATAGGCTGGGAAATACCACTTCCTAGGTGGTTGTTTCCACAGAGACACCAATAACCATGAAGTTATGCAGGAATGTGAACTGCTTGGGTTTGACTGGGAAAAGGAAATTGATTTATAAACCAGGAATATAACCAAACCTCTAAAAAAGAACAAAGCACTTCTCTCTGTACATTACATGTAAATATGTAACTGAATCCCACATTTGGTAACCTCTCTGCTTTTTAAAATACTACATATCATGCTACAACTGAAATGCCAAGTGGTTTAGCAGTTGTTTTGGAAAAGTGCGGATAAAACTTAGAGGTTTAGAATGATGAGATCCAGAGATACTTTTCTTTCCTAAATTACCCTTCAGCCATAGTGTTTCATGTTCATTAACTCTCCCGTGTTTTAGAAAGAAAAAGGGAAACATAATCTTCCTAAACATATTTCATCCAGTGTGGTACAGTTGATGATCAATAATAGATAGGAACCGTTGCAACATGCACAGAAGGCTTCCTATGTGTTGGGCGCAGGGCTGACTGCTTTGTTTACATCCCCCAACATAGTCTTTACAATATCCCAAGTGAACCATGTGCTCTTATTGGCCCCATGTATATAGATGAGAAACTGAGGCTCAGATAGGCTTATTGGCTTGCTTAGGGTCCCATAGCCAGCAAGTGGTGGCACTGGGATTGAAAGTCACAGAGCCAGACTGTCATCTTTGCTATCATTTTGTGATAGCTTGTCTCTGACTGTTTAAATGTGATTTCCTAAAAACAATTTTTCTAGAGCAAAAGTTAACTTCCTGACCCATATGGAGGGTTGGGGGAGTGGTTGGAAAAGGATCACAATAGAAATAGAGGCTCTGTGACAATAAATTTGGAACAGTTAAGAAATAATGAGTAGCATGTTCAACGTTCTCAGTAGATACAATCCATGTTTTCCGGAACAAGTCAGCCTGAAACATCAGAGGCACAAATCTCAGGAAAGGCTCAGACTTTCAAAAAGCCCTTTGCTCCATAAGTAAATGGCAGGCCTCCTCATCTCAGCTAGCAAGGATTTGAGAGAGGAGAGGAATTCTTTATCCAAAACCTGGTCCCTCCCTTAGTGGTTGACCAAAGTATCGATTGCAGCTGTTTCTTCCTATAGTTCAGTGATAAAATTTGTGGAAAATAATTGAGACCCTATAAAAAATGTTTTCCCCTGTTTTTCCAAGTGAAACCCTTTAACCAAATATCTTTCTTTCACATGCATTTAAACAGACTTTTAAAATACACTCAGAGAAAACCAAAAAAATAACATAAGAATTCTCCTTTTCTTTGGTTAACCATAAAATGTTTGTGAGGCATAAAAGCCCATAGTGGAGAACAAAGTAATAACGCAGCTCAATAATTTACTGCTATTTCTGGAACATAATTACCAAGTAAAGAGACTAAGTGGCATGCATTTATTGAGCATTTACTAAGTGCCTAGCTGCATGAGATTAAAAATAAGGGCAATTTAAGATCTTAATTAACCAATGTCTGGGAACTGAATTTTGTAAAAACAAAGAAGCAAACAAAATTTTGATATAAACTCTGCAGGCAAAACTGCCTAAGGGTAGGAAAAAAACATTTTATTTTTAAATTTAATTTAATTTTTTTAAGACACAGGGTCTTGCTCTGTCACCTTTGCTAGAGTGCAGAGGCATAATCATAGTTCACTACAGCAATCCTTCCACCTCAAATTCCTGAGTAACTGGGACTACAGGTGTACACTACTATGCCCAGCTAAATTTTCAATTTTTTATAGATATGGGATCTTGCTACGTTGCCCAGGCTGGTCTCAAATTACTGGCCTCAAGCAATCCTCCCTCTTCCATCTCCCAAAGCACTGGGATTACAGGCATGAGCCACCACACAGAGACAGAAAGAACATTTTAAAGGGATGAAGAATTGCAAAGCATCCTCTCTTACCAAGCTCCTCTTTGGGAGTTCTTCCTCCCTCAGCAGAGAAATACCTGTATCCTTTCTCAAATTCTTTTCACTTCTCTTTCACTCAACAGATATTGTGGTGGGGTCCCTGAAACTCTGGCTAGGAGCAGAGAAAACAAAGAGGAAATGGAGGCCACTGATGAGCTATGCTTGTAACCAGCATTAACACAAGCCTTATCACCGCCCTCCTCTCCACACCTCCCAGTCAAAACAGAGTATGATAACCAGTCATTCGCACTGATGAATGGATTGGCCAATTACAGATCGGACAAAGCTCATTCACGCTAAAATGTGACCTCCCCCATGTTTTGCATTTTAAGTCTGTTTCTTCCGATTTGGGGAAAGGAATTTCAGACACCACGAAGCAGGTTTTAGAATGAAGGAAGGGAGACTAGAATCCCCCTGCCCTGCTTAAGAGCTGGCCCTGAAAGTCTCACCTTGAGTGTCACCTCTTCAGAGAACCCTTTCATGACCCTCTTTCTAATGTTGTTCCTCCAATCACATTAAGCTGTTTTATTTTATTCACAGCACTTATCTTGTCTATTTCTTTATTGTATGTCTCTGTACTTTTCTCTAAATCACATAAGATTATTAACTTTGTGCTATGATTTAAATGTTTGTGTCCCTCCAAAATTCATATTGAAGCTATGATATGGTTCGGCTGTGTCCCCTCCCAAATATCACCTTGAACTGTAATAATCCTCACATGTCAAGGGCGGGGCCAGGTGGAGGTAATTGAATCATGGGGTCAGTTCTCCCATACAGTGCTTACGGTAGTTAATAAAGCTCTTGAGATCTGATGGTTTTATAAATGGGAGTTCCTTGCACAAGTTATATTGCCTGCCACCATGCAAGATGTGACTTTGCTCCTCATTTGCCTTCTGCCATGTTTGTGAGGACTCCTCAGCCATGTGGAACTGTGAGTCACTTAAACCTGTTTCCTTTATAAATTACCCAGTCTCGGGTATGTCTTTATTAGCAGCATGAGAACAGACTTATACAAGCTTATTCCCCTACTATTAGGGGGTGAGGTCTTTAAACAGAGATTAGGTTGTAAGGGCTCTTCCCTCATGCATGAGATTAGTGCCTTTATAAAATGGCTTGACGGAACTAGCTAGTCCCTTTTGCACTTCCATCTCTTCTGTCATGTGAAGACATAGCAAGGTGCCCTCCTGGAAACAGAGAGCAGCCCTGGCACCAGACACTAAATCTGCTGGCACCTTGATCTTGAACTTCCCAGCCTCCAGAATCATGAGAAATAAATTTCTGTTGTTTATAAATTACCTAGTCCAAGGTATTTTGTTATTGCAGCAGGAGCAGACTGAGACAGTTTGTCAGTTTTGTTTCCCACTCTGTCCCCATTGGCATAATACACTGGCTAGAACATAGAAGGCTATCAGTATCATTGTTGAAGGGAAGAATAGATGAATGAATGAACAAGTGAGTACTTTTTACAACCTGAGTTTCTCCTGTGTAGTTAGCAGGAGTTTGGCAATCTGAGGGGTCAGATGTTGGTCTCTATGCCCCAGATCCAGGGCATGGATAAATTGTGATAAATGAAGTTTTATTGGAACACAGCCACATCCATTAATTTACTCATTATCTATGGCCACTTTTGAGATTCCAGTGAGAGAATTGAGTGTTGCAACAGAGCTACACGATCTGCAGTTTGAAAATGTTTAATATCTGTCCCTCTAAGAAAAAAAATTGCTAGCTCTCACCTAGTCTCACCCCAGGAGAGTTGAACTAAAACTGTGAGAGCCCCAGTTGGTGAGCTGTTGGAAATAGTCTAGTGCCTCTTCTTCATTCAAATATGTTTGCCCCCCTGCATTAGTATGCACTATCTTTCAGAAAACGATGTGGGTTTTTTTTTGGCTTTGTTTTTGTTTTTGTTTTTTTGAGATGGAGTCTCACTCTGTCACCCAGCTGGAGTACAGTGGTGCCATCTCTGATCACTGCAACCTCCTCCTCTCACATTCAAGCAATTGTCCTGCCTCAGCCTCCCGAGTAGCTAGCATTACAGGCGCCCATCACCATGCCCAGCTAACTTCTGTATTTTTAGTAGAGACGGGATTTCACTGTGTTGGTCAGGCTGGTCTTGAACTCCTGACCTCAGGTGATCCACCCACCTCTGCCTCCCAAAGTGCTGGGATTACACACATGAGCCACCATGCCTGGCAGAAATTTTAAATAAAAAATCTTTTTATTCAAATTGTTCAAAAGTTTATGACTTGAAAACAATCTGTTTATTGTATCACTAGTCAAGATAGGCTAGGTTGTGCTGCAGTAACAAACAACTTGAAAATCTCAACAGCTTAACAGGCCAAGTTCATCTCTTGCTCACATTACATTTCCCATGTAGATTGGCAGCAACTCTTCATATTGTAGTCACTGAAGAACCCAAGGCTGATGGAAGCCCACCTCTGCTCTACTGCTGTCATTTCCAAAAATGAGGTTGGGAGTGGAGACTATAGTTAATCACACACAGAAACTTTAAAACTTCTACCTGAAAGAGACACACATCACTTTTGTTCACATTTTCTTGCCCAAAGCAAGACTATGGCTGCATTTCAGTTCAACAGAATGACTATGTATAATCCTTCTTCATATATTTATATAAATATATATTTATTTACAGTTAATAATTAACTTTATATATATTTACAGTTAATAATAAAGGTATTAACTTTTTTTTTTTTTTTGAGACAGAGTTTTGCTCTTGTTGTCCAGACTGGAGGGCAATGGCACAATCTTGGCTCACTGCAGCCTCCGCCTCCTGGGTTCAAGTGATTCTCCTGCCTCAGTCTCTCGAGTAGCTGGGACTACAGGCGCACACCACCATGCCCAGCTAATTTTTGTATTTTTAGTAGAGACAAGGTTTCACCATTTTGGCCAGGATGGTCTTGATCTCTTGACCTTGTGATCTACCCGCCTCAGCCTCCCAAAGTGCTGGGATTATAGGCTTGAGCCACTGAGTTAGCCTAAATGTATTAACTTTAAGTTAAGTACGTCAGTTAGGAGGAGAAGTGCTAGTTTAGGAATCAGGACCATAGATTCTAATCCCCAGCAGTACTGGATCTATAGAAATTAAACAATGAGGGGCCCCTTTCCTAAATCCCACCACCTGGGGTACCTCAAGAAACCACAGGCTCCAAGTACCGTTGTCAAAAAAGAGACCACTAGAATTAGATATAGGCTATAATATTCTACTAAGCATGTTCCTAACTTTAAAACTCCATTGAGACCAAAATCATCTAGCAAAAAAGATTAAAACGATATGCAATCATTTAGAACTTTTGCATCGTTTACATTTTTCTATAGCTTTCAAGGCTACCAAAGCTTGTCCTTTGTCTCCATGCAGTAGGAATCCTCTGCATTCCTTCACATCGCTGCAGCATAAGAAATGTTTGTCTCCCAGAGTTTCCATATCTGGAATAGGGAACTGTCTGGCCTGGGCTTTCAACGTCTTTTTCATCTCACTCCTAGGAATCAATGCAGGCCCTGGAGCCAAAAAGGTAAACATCTGAGGCATGGATTGTTCAAGGAGCAGAGGTCATAGCGCAGCTTGGAAATTTCATCTTCTGCTGTTAGGGAGTCCTGGGTGAGAAGAGCACAGGAGTGATCCTTTGAAAAGAAAGGGAGAGCTTACTCAATGATCTGGCTCAGGCCCAAGGTGACCTCGGTGACAGCCAGGTGGCCAATATGATTGACCATTTGCTGGGTGCAAAGCAGCCCTCAGACCTCCTTGGGTAGTCAGAAGGGAGTACCTCAGTCTGTTGGGACCACTTTATGCCAGTTACTCAGAAAATGAATTTTCACCTGGAAAAGTGAAAGCTTTATATCTAGTGACAAAAAGCAGAACCTTTAGATGAGTATTGGAGGGGAGGTACGTCCTGAAAAGAGAGAAGTGAACTGTCTTAGTTTGCTACGGCTGTCATGACAAAAGTACCATGAACTGGGTGGCTTAAACAACAGAAATAGATTTTGTCACGGTTCTGGAGGCTGCAAGTTCAAGATCAAGAAGCCAGCAGGGTTGGGGTCCTCTGGGGCCTCCCTCCTTGGTTTGCAGAAGGCCACTCTCTTGCTGCCTTTTTATATGATTATTTCTCCATGCACATGTACCCTGGTGTCTCTCTGGGTTTCATAATCTCCTCTTCTTATGAAAATGCTAGTTGGATTGCATTAGGGGCCACCAAATGGCTTCATTTTACCTTAATTACCTCTTTAAAGGCCCTATCTCTAATAACAGTTGTATTTTGAAGTATTGGGATTTAAGGTTTCAACATATAAATTTGGGAAGAGGACACAATTCACCCATAGCATGGACTTCTTGGCACATATTAAAAATAAATGAGGCCGAGCATGGAGGCTCATATCTGTAATCCCAGCACTTTGGAAGGCTGAGGTGGGCAGACATCTTGAGCCCAGGAGTTTGAGACCAGCCTGGGCAACATGACAAAACTCCATTTCTACAAAAAATGGAAAAAATAGCTAAGCCTGATGCTGCATGCCTGTAGTCCCAGCTACTAAGAAGGCTGAGGTAGGGACAGCTTGAGCCCAGAAGCTTGAGGCTGCAGTGAGCCGCGATCACTTCACTGCACTCCCGCCTGGGAGATAGAGTAAGACCCTATCTCTAAATAAATAAATTTGAATCTCCTCACCCTGCCTACAAATCAAAAAAAGATATTGAATATAAGTGCCCTAAACTTGCTACCCTTCACAAAAATCTCCTCCAGCAGATTCTTCCCAACACTGTGTGTGTATGTGTGTGTGCAGTGTTAACATATTGTCAAAAACAACCAGACTCTACAAAGGGGAGACAGGGCAAAATGAATGGCTAGAACCTAGAGATAAGCACCCAGAGTCATCTAACCCAGCTTTTTCTTTCCAGTGACCCATCAGCCTAAATAATATTAAAGATGCTGCCAATGGCATCAAATGTTAGCACAGCACTGACTATAATTTTGTTAACCATAGAGATTTGTGTGATAGAAACAGGGGTACAGGATCCTCTGAAGAAGCTAAGGGTTCCCAGGGTATGAGGATATCTTCCTATATTCTTCTGAAAATGTCTTTGTTTTGCCCCTAGTCTTGGATGACAGTTTAACAGGCTATACAATTCCAGAGTGACTAAATTTTTCAGCACTTTAAATTGTTTCCTTGGATTCTGGATTTTCTTACTTCTGTTCAAATAATTGATGTGTAAATTGTTTTTTATTAGGAAATATCTTTTTCTCCAGTTCTTTTTATGACTGCTTTGTCTTCCATTTTCTAAAGTTTTCTTATAGTGTTTGTAGTAACGCATTTGTTTTATTTGTCTTGCCTGTGACTTGGTGCACTTCTCCAATCTGAGAAATCACATCTCTCCCTAATTCTGAGGATTCATGTTTTTCAATAATGCCTTGAATGTTGCCTGTACTTCCTTCTGCCTATTCTATCCTTCCAGAATTTCAGTTAGATGCATTTTGAACATCTACTTTGTCCTCTTTGTCTGTTAGCCTCAGTTTCATACTTTCCATATCTTTACCTTACTGTACAGCATTATAAGTTGATTATTTAGCCCTTTCTTCCAATTTACTAATTATTTTAGTCCATTTGTGCTGCTATTACAGGATACTTGAGACTGGGTAAAGAAAGAATTTATTTCTCCAGTTCTGTAGGCTGGGAAGTCCAAGATCAAGGCCCTGGCATCTGACGAGGGCCTTCTTGCTGCATCATCACATGGTGAAAGGTGGAAGAGCCAAAAATGAGTGAACTCTGTGTCCTTACATGACAGAAGAACAGAAGAAAGAAAACTCAGTCCCGTAAGTGTTTTACAGTGGCACTAATCCATCCATGAGGGCAGATAAGCACACATGACCTAAACACCTTCCACTAGGCCCTACCTCCTAACACTATTGCACTGGGGGTTGAGTTTTTAACAGATGAATTTGAGGTGACACATTCAAAGCAAAGCACTCATTCTCTCTTCAGTTGCAATTTATCTGTCATTTAATCCATCTATTACATTTTATATTTTAATTGTTACACTTTACATTTCTAGAAATTCCATTTGGTTCTTTTCAAAACTGCAGTTATTCTTGATGGCTTTTTGTTCATTTCTTAGAGACCTCATTTCCTCTGTTACTTCATGAAGCGTTTAAGCATGCTTATTACATTATTAATTAGATAATATAGTATGCCCAAAATGTTTTTGCAGTCTAATTTTGTCCATAAATTGTGCTGAATGATGGTTTATTTTATGGGAGCTTATTTTCTCATGTGTTCTTTGTTCATATAAGATTCCTCTTAAATGTAGGAATCCTGAAGAATCTGAGTTGAATGTGCTTCCCACCAAATGGCAGGTATTGGGGTGTTATAAACTAGAAATACTTTTTAAATAATTTTTTTTGAGACAAGGTCTTACTGTGTCACCCAGGCTGGAGTGCAATGGAACAATCTCTGCTCATTGTAGCCTCAACTTCCCAGGGCTCAAGCGATCCTCCCACTTCAACCTCCTGAATAGCTGGGACTACAGACACATGCCACCATGCATGACTAATTTTTTTTTAATTTTTTATTTTTTGTGGAGATGGGGTTTTACCATATTGGTCAGGCTGATCTCAAACTCCTGGGCTCATGAGATCCTCCCACATCAGCCTCCCAAAGTGCTGGGATTACATGTATGGCTTACTATTAAAAATCATTTTTCTACTTGGGGTTTCCTGGCTCATGTAAGTAGTAAGTAGTATAGGCACTAAACATCCATGGGGACAGGATTGGGATTATAAATTCTCAGAAAAGTCTCACTTTTGTTTTTTATTCCTTTGACCAATGCCTGAGACAAACACATTGTCTTGTTGACTTTCTTTTGCCGGAAAATGGATTTTCTTTTCCTAACCCAACTTTTTGCTTGAGGGAGTTGATATTTGGGACCTCTAGCTTCTTCCTTTACCCTAGTTCTCCCACAGAGAACCAGGTTCTCAGGATCAGCAGATGCCTGTGCTTCTGAGTTTTCACATCACTCTAGTTGCAACATTTTATTTCCTGTGAATCTCACTTACTTTCTTAGAAGTTTAGCCGTGCCTTTGCCCAAATGTTTGGTGTGCCTTATCTAGTAATTTTGTGTTTGTGGAGGAGAATTTTTTTCAGAATTTCATCAGCTCTGTTGCTAGAGGCAGAAGGCTTTCTCAGGCTCTGAAGGCTGGAGCTTCTACAACCACTTAGGCCTTTATCAGTCATATATGAAGTAACGGTGCTCTTGCTTCAGTTTAGGGGCACACCGTGCCTCCTTTCCGCTGTGCTTCTGTGAATGAGGTTCCAATAACCCAGGAACATAGTCTATTATAGTGTATTAGTCCATTCTCATGCTGCTATAAAGAAATAAAGAGACTGGGTACTTTATAAAGGAAAAAGGTTTCATTGACTCACAGTTCCACATGGCTGGGGAGCCCTCAGGAAACTTAGAATCTTGGCAGAAGAAGCAGACGCATCTTACATGGAGGCAGTCAAAGAGAGAGAGATGTGAGAGCAAGCAGGGAAAACTTCCTGATGAAACCATCAGATTTTGTGAGAACTCACTATCACAAGAACAGTATGGGGGAAACTGTACCCATGATCCAATCACCTCACACCAGGTCCCTCCCTTGACATGTGGGGATTATAATTTGCGATGAAATTGGGGTGGGGACACAGAGCCAAATCATGTCATGTAGCAAACAGATCCTGGGGTTAGCACTCAGAAAAACAGAGCTCTAGTTTTGACTCTTCCCTATAGACAAATACCTAACACTCTCTGCAACTGCTTTTCAAATCTGCAAAATAAGGTAGCAATTATTGCCTTAGTAATTTTTTTATAATCAGGAGGGTAAAAATATAAGAGGATGTGAAAATAGTTTTTTAACTCTGAAGAACAGTGGTCAAATGCAGGCTACTCTGTAACTGAACCCAGATAAAGTACCAAGCATGCCCTCTGAAGAAGAATGCACTGTGCTCAGATATGCCTGCTCCTGGGGTAGTATCTACCTATTTAGGGTCTCCAGAATAATTTGCCAGGACTAAAAATATATCTTATTTTAGTAAATGCACATATTGTGTAATATCAAAATCTTCCTTTTTTTAATAAGCAACACAAGACTACAATAGTATAAAGGAGGGGTTGAAAGAAAACAAACTCTTATATATTAGACAAATTGTACACTCTTGCACATTAGGAGTTCAGCCTATCTAAATATTTGTGCTCATTTAGTTCCATTTGTTTTCTTTTTACTCCTTGAATTTCTTCCAGATCTTTTCACATCATTTGAGCTCCTTAAGCTACATTCATTAGAAAAACATCTGCACATTTGTCTCACCTGGACCAAAAGAGCCCACTCTGAACATCTCTCAGCTTTCCCATTTGCATCTAGATTGCATCTTTTTCAGTGACTTACCCCTTTGGAAAGAGCGAAGTGTGGAAGTGCAGCGGGCATCTCCACCCTCATGCCCCCACTGTTCATGTTTGCCTTTGCAATTTGCAACCCAAAAGGGTTTATATTTTTTTCTCCAATGTTTTAAAGATTTACTACTCACAGTGGTTCCTTAGACTAGCAACTTGACTGGGAACAGAAAAAGTACAGTGTTTTCACTGTGTCCAATATAAACTGAAGGTGTTTTTAGCATGTTAGGGGCACTCACTTTTGACACACTTTGTCCAGCTGTAAGTTCAGTAAATTTCATTTTTTTCTCTTTCACAAATTCCACTGGAGGATTCCTTAAACAAGGCTCTAGATGTCAAATTTCTTCCTTAGGTTTTTCCCAAGGGCAAATATATTCATTCCACATTTCCTGCCCAATGTGTGCCTTTACCTCTGCCTTCCAGCTATGTATACTGCATGAAGGTGGTCCCAGCATTCACTGGATCACCTGACATGGCAAGTGAGTGAGCACTCTCTCCATGCAGTTGTCTGTTTTGAATCTGGTGGGCAGGGATATCACACTTGTCTCTCTGTGCTTCCTGAAGGAGGAGAAGGAAGGATAATGACATGAAAAATGTTTCTTTCATGACTATTTTAGTGGGTCTCTGTCAGTTTCCTCCCTTGCTGCCATCTCCCTGAAACAGAAATGTGCTTACAAATCCTTATCCATGCTGAGATGGCTAGATGCCCACCTATGGTGGCCTGTGACTTTTCATGTCCCCAGTGAACCTTGCTTCCCAGCATTCATGCCTATGTACAGCCCCTTCCCATGTGGACCCTTGCCTTGGCCATGTGACTAGTTTTTGTCCATGGGATGCTGGCAAGCATGCTGTAGCAGAGATTGATAAGCACTTGCACACTCGAGTACATCCTTGTGGAACATTCCTTCTCGGAATCCAGCTGCCATTTTATGAGGAAATCCAAGAAACTATGTGAAGGAGAACTGAGGTCCCAGCCAGGGACCACCAGCAACTACCAGCTGTATGAGTGAAGCCATTTCACATCTTTCAGCCATCCCAGGACCTCAGCTACTACCACATGAAGCAGAATGGTCAACCCACAGAATAATAAGAAATATCAAGAAAATCACAAAGGCCTCATTCGTGACATCTTCAAGTCAGTGATCTAAAGCCACCAACTTTTCAAAATATGAGGAAAACAAGCCCGTATTTTATTAAAACCACTGTTATCTCATTACAAGCAGCTGCTTTGGATGCCAATGATGTTTCAATCACCATGTTACTAGCATGGACGCTCTGTAGTACAGTCGTGCTCAGTCCTGGCTGCACATGAGAATAGCAATCTCTATGGGTGGAGAAGAGTTTACAGTACTTATATTTTGGTTCCTGTAGCTTCATAACATTTCAGCAGAATACTGTGCCTCACATTTTCACTGGGCACAGCTTTCTGGGCAACAACGCTTGGCAAAACTGCAGAATAGCACTAAAGGACTGGAGAGCTGGCTGGGCGCGGTGGCTCATGCCTGTAATCCCAGCACTTTGGGAGGCCAAGGCTGGTGGACCACCCGAGGTCAGGAGTTCAAGACCAGCCTGGCCAACATGGCAAAAAACCACCTCTACTTAAAATACAAAAACTAGCCGGGTGTGGTGGCAGGAGCCTATAATCCCAGCTACTCAGGAGGCTGAGGAATGAGAATTGCTCAAACCTGGGAGGCAGAGGTTGCAGTGAGCCAAGATCTAAAAAAAAAAAAAAAAGAGAGAGTTAGATAACAACATGAAGTCAGTTGTTGCCTTCTTTTGTGGACCATCTGTCCATGAATGTCTATATGCCATCTCTCCAGACAGGAAGGAAGCTCCTCAAGGGCTGAGAACATCTCATATTTCTTGTGTGTGTGTGTGTGCAATGTTGTATCTTACATACTAGTCAATAAATAAATTTTCCCCTTAAGACTTAGCAAATGGCATCCTAGAAACATTAATCTGTGATCTATGACCTTTTTAATGACAATCGAATTAATTTCCATAGATACCACTCTCTTATTTACCCTCAGACTTTATGACTGTCTTATGCTTCTCAATGTTAGTAATATTTAATGATATTACTTATTTAGCTCTTACTCTGTGCCAGACACTATTGTACAGGCTTTATATATATGAATTATTTAATCTCCAAAATAACCCAAGAGGCAGGTACTAATGTTATCCCCATTTGGCAGATTCAAAAAAATGAAGTTAAGGGAGATTAAGTAATCTACCCACAAAAGCACAGCTACTAAGTGGAGAAAACAGGGTTTAAATTCACGACCTGATAGAGGACTTCTTGTGTCCCTTCTTAAAAAAAACTCTTTCATTTCTTATCTTTAGTCCATAATTAAAAACAAAGAGTAGAGCCAGGCACAGTGGTGCATGCGTGGTGTCCCAGCAGCTTGAGAGGCTGAGGTGGGAAGATCAATTGAGCCCAGGAGTTTGAAACCAGCCTGAGCAACATAGCAAGACCCTGTCTCAAAAAAATAGTTAATTCCAGACAAGGGGGACTCATGCCTGTAATCCCAAGACTTTGGGAGGCCAAGGTGGGAGGATTGCTTGCACTCAGGAGTTTGTGACAAGCCTGGGCAACAAAGTGAGACCCCATCTCTACAGAAATAAAGTTCCACAAAGTAAATAATAATAATACTAATAAATAAGTACATTTAAAAAAAAAGAGAAAACGAAAAGGATTTTCACCACGAATGCCGCCCAGTAGCTGGCAACTGCTTAGGGCTGTAGAAGCCACCCCCTCCGGGCCATTCTAGGAGAACCCCTGCCTAGGCGTGGCTCCTCTCTGCTCACTGGTCTTCTGCAGAACTGGTCTCACTCACGCTATTCACACATTTCCCCAAAATGTGACTCTAAACTCTAATCATCTTCTATCCTTCTCAAACAAACATGCAAATTAGAAGGTCTAAACTTTGAGCAGAAGACAGTGTGGTCAGAAGGGAGAATCCAGGTGAGAAGGAGCACAGAGGATCTTCTCATAATTGATATTTGTTCATAGGAGCATGTTATGTTGGGTGTAAATGGGGAGCATCCTCTTAAGACACACAGTTTAAGTAAAAATATTTCAAAATACTTCCCAGAAGCCCACAAAGCAAACATGAGACCCACTCAGACCTCCACCATCCTCTCTTTGACCCTGATCCCTGGGCCTTTTGGTGGCAAGTTTCCCAGACTGACTTGGTGCCAACTTACTTTGTTTTCTGGTCCTCTCCAAGGGCCTCCAAAATTCCCATCCTTGTTATATAATCCAAAAGGACAAACTTCTCTCTGGTTGGCCAACAGTGACCTGGACATCCTTAATGCCAGAACCCTCCCTCCCCGCTTTTGTGGTCTATTATCCTGAAGTCAATGTGTACTCTTGGCTTTTGTGTTCTCAGTCTTCCAGGAACGCACGAATGGAAGTCGCATGGCCTCTCTTCCTGCTTCTGATGGCTTCTGGGGACCTTCCACTCTAAACTCTAATCATTTAGAAGGAATGATATTCATGTGGAAGGAATATTTTCACAGCGGTCTCCCTGCCTCCCCCGGTTCCATCCCTCTCCTCCCTCCTGGTTCCATGTTCTGGTATGTCACACATAGTCAAGAACATTTTCACAGTCTTCATCTTCTTATTCTGAAACTCAAACCAGAAATCTAAAACAAGAAATTGCAGGACTCTTTTTGAAAGAGAAGGCAAAAAAAGAATAATAATTTAGATAGAAGAATTCTCATCCTGACTGTGAGAAACCTGCTTAAAGTGCAGAGCTGGATAAAGTGTACTAAAGCAAAACAAAAAACGGTGCAAGGTTGTTAAATATCTTCACTGTAGACCAGGTGTGGTGGCTCATGGCTATAATCCCAGAACCTTGGGAGGCTGAGGTAGGCAGATCACTTGAGGTGAGGAGTTCAAGACCAGCTTGGCCAATGTGGTGAAACCCTGTCTCTATTAAAACACAAAAATTAGCTGGGTGTTGTGGTGTGCACCTGTAATCCCAGCCACTTGGGAGGCTGAGGCAGGAGAATCATTTGAGCCCAGGAGGTTGAGGCTACAGGGAGTTGTGTGCCACTGTGCTCCAGCTTGGGCAACAGAGTGAGACCCTGTCTCAAAAAAAAGAAAGGAAGAAAGGAACAAAGGAAGGAAGAAAGAAAGAAAGAAAGAAAGAAGGAAAATGTTCATTCATACAGTACAAAGATGGATTTTGAAAACAACAAGCAATCTATGTAGTCTGCTAAGGATTTTAAAGAAAGCAAACAAAAATGGAAGAATGAAAATGAATAACAGAAGGCAAATGGATACAGAGCCTTTGACAAACATGAATAAAGCCAGGTGTGGTGGCGTGTACCTGTAGTCCCAGATCCTGGGGAGGCTGAGGTGAGAGGATCGCTTGAGCCTGGGAGTTCAAGGCTGCAGTAAGCCGAGATCACACCACTGCACTCCAGCCTGGGTGACAGAGCAAGACCTTATCCAAAAAGAAAGGAAAAGAAAAACATAGACAAGAAACCATTAACAGATTTAAAATAACTCATCAGCAAAAGTGGCACACAGATTTTCTATGGGTGCACTATTTGGATAAGGAAAGAACACAAAATATCTCACAAGCAGAAGTTGACCTCAATGAAACAGGAGGCTTGGAGCGCAGGTTTAATTCCATAATACAAAACGAATGTGCTGGGCGCGGTGGCTCACGCCTGTAATCCCAGCACTTTGGGAGGCCGAGGTGGGTGGATCACGAGGTCAAGAGATCGAGATCATCCTGGTCAACATGGTGAAACCCCATCTCTACTAAAAACACAAAAAATTAGCTGGGCATGGTGGCACGTGCCTGTAATCCCAGCTACTCAGGAGGCTGAGATAGGAGAATTGCCTGAACCCAGGAGACTGAGGTTGCGGTGAGCCAAGATCGCGCCATTGCACTCCAGCCTGGGTAACAAGAGCTAAACTCCGTCTCAAAAAAAGAAAAAAAAGAAAACAAATGTACCAGAAAGATACCAACAAAAATAGCAACTTGGTTTAGAATCACTCTGTCAAGAAATCTTTCTTGAGCATCAACTTATTCAAGGTCCATGGCAAGAACCACCCCACCCTTGTTACCTAATCTCCCTCTGCCTGTAATGCTAAGTCAAGAGTCAGATGCCCCGGGCGCGGTGGCTCAAGCCTGTAATCTCAGCAGTTTGGGAGGCCGAGACGGGTGGATCACGAGGTCAAGAGATTGAGACCATCCTGGTCAACATGGTGAAACCTCGTCTCTACTAAAAATACAAAAAATTAGCTGGGCATGGTGGCGCGTGCCTGTAATCCCAGCTACTCAGGAGGCTGAGGCAGGAGAATTGCCTGAACCCAGAGGCGGAGGTTGCGGTGAGCCGAGATCGCGCCATTGCACTTCAGCCTGGGTAACAAGAGCGAAACTCCGTCTCAAAAAAAAAAAAAAAGAGCCAGATGCTCTGACGTAGCTGGCCCCATTTTATGATAATCTAGGGAGAGACTGTAAAATACCAATGGCTGGGCCCCACACCAGGCCACTCTTAATAAGTATCCTAGGGTATGAGGCCCAGCGAGTTGGTGATTTTTAAAAGCAGGTGATTCTAAATGGGCTGCCAAGATTCTGACCCGCTGCAGAGGAAGCAAGAAAAGCTGCACCTGGTGTACTTGTGGCTCCTAAAGCCACATTATTGCTTCTGGCTCTGTGGAGCTTTGTGGAAGCCACTTTTCTTAGTCTTCTGATAACCAATTAACTGCCTTCTTGATGTTCATGAACTCCTTGTAATGCCCTCCTCCAGCACTGATATTGGGGAACATTTTATGGAATTTCTGATATGCACAGCCAAATAATGATCTTGGCCACACAGATAGCTATTTGGATCGTAAGTGTTCCTTTTGAAAAAAAGAAGGCCACCAAGATTAGCTTTCCATGTTTGTTTGCCTGTTCCAAGGCTGATGTCACCTGGGTCCTAAGTGCTCTCATAGATGTCTTCTGCCTGCAGAACTGGGAGAAGTAATGAAGTCAATATGAGTTTGTAAATAGAGGCAGCCTGAAGACAATATACAGGGGAGTGTCTCAGAGGACCGCCCTGGTCAGCCATCCAAGTTCTGACTCTCGGCTCCATGCTTTCTGGTTTTATTACTTGGGCAAGTTGCTGGATCCACTTGAAACTCAGTTTCTGCACCTGTGAAAACAGGGTAATACTACATCCAAGTTGCTGTGAGGATTAAGAAAAACCTTGCACCTACTAAAATTTCAATCCTGTGTTAGCTCTTAAGCAGAGAGTGTTGCATAGCAGTTAAGAATGACGGCTCTGGAGCCAGATTGTTCTAGTTTGAATCCCAACATTGCTACTAACTGGCTGTGTGGCTTTGGGCAAGTTACTTAATCTCTCTGTGCTCCAGTTCCCTCTTGTGCCCCAAAGGGATATTATACCTATAGGGCTGATGTAAAGATTAAATAACCTAACATTAGGGTAACCTGGCATCCCAGTTTGCTTAGGACAGTTCCAGTTTATGCTTTTAGTCCTAGTGTTCTTGCTGGCTTAGAAGTTGTCCATCCTCTTTCACTCTCAGAATTGTCCCAGATGAGACAATCAAGTATACATGGCTTAGAAAAGTGCTTAGTATAGAATAGATGCTAAATATGTGTTAGCTGCTAGCAGTACTAACCAATAGACATATGTAAGCCATGTACACTTTTAAATTTTCTAGTAACCACATTTCTAAAAGTAAAAAAGAAATAGGTGAAATTAGTGTTGAAAATATATTTAACCAAATATATCTAAAAATTATTTCAATGCCTAACAGAAAAAGTATTAGTGGGACTTTTTTTCATTTTGTAAAATACTAAGCTTTTGAAGTCTGGTGTGGTTTGCATTTACAGCACATCACAATTCAGACTACCAACGTTTCAAGTGTCCAGTAACCATATGTGGCTAGCAGCTAACATGCTGCACAGCACAGCTCTGAGGATTTACATTCCTCCTGTGTGATGATGGACCAGAGAGTCTCTAAGCCTTCTCAGGTTTGTAGTGCCGAGTTTGAGATGCTTAGCTTCTCTACCACACTCTGCAATCAGGGCACTGATGCAGGTCTTCGGAATGTATTTATTGCCAAAGATCTTAGTTCATTTCCTCGGCAGGTGCCCAACCTCACTGAGAAGAAAAGTGTAGTAACCTCTTACCCTTGGAGAAATCTCTGCTGGCTTCCTGGCAAGTGGAAAAACCATAAGCCAATTAGTGTTTGCAGGCCACTTGATTACTATGGTCTTACTAATTATGAAAAGGAATGCCAAGGTTATTTTATTAGTTTTCCCATGCTACAGTTTCCTTCTGTTTGGAAACATCCCCAGGAAAATATAAAAAGTGTTTTTTGTATGACTATTTGGACTTTTTTGGTAGATTATCTCCCTCCAACCTTCTGATTGTGTTATTGCATTTTTATTCTATTCTCTGGACTGGGTCCAATATCTCCAGATTCCTCTATATCATGCTGCTCTAACTAGACTCAGAAGTGCAATCAGCTCCTGACCAAACACCAAATAAAGTGGAGAATGACTTTTTGGCTCTGGTATAATATCTAGCTCTACTTCCTCCTGCAGGGACAGTTTCTTGTTACCCCAACAAGTCTTAGCTTTGGTTCCTTAGACTTGGGCAATCAAGATACTATAATCTAAGAAGAACCAATATTGATGAAAGATGAGCAAGGAAAAAGGGATGATATCATTTAATCTTAAGAATAAAAATTGAGCCCTCTCAATCAATGAATTTCATTTGTGAAGTCCTGGATGGCAACACTCTTTGGAGTTTATAATTGTGTTGGTTTGACAAGACTGACTTGCTAGAGTGATCAGAGAACAATGTGTTGTCATGAAATGACAGGGCAGTTTTGCTCATGAAGGGTCTACAAACTAAGACAATAGGTTTAGGATATCGGAACTGAAAAAGGTCAGGTGTGGTGGCACATGCCTGTAATCCCAGCACTTTGGGAGGCCGAGGCAGGTGGATAACTTGAGCCCAGGAGTTTGAGACCAGTCTGGGCTGCATGGTGAAACCCTGTATCTACCCAAAGAAAAAGAAAAAAAGAAAAAAAAAGAATTAGCTGGGCATGGTGGTGCACACCTGTAGTCCCAGCTACTTGGATGGGAGTAGGAGGAATGCTTGAGCTCAGAGATCGAGGCTGCAGTGAGCTGTGATTGTGCCACTGCACTCCAGCCTGGGCACCAAAGTGAGACAAGAAAAGAATAGAAAAGAAAGAGGAGAAGTGAGGGGAGGGCAGGGAAGGGGAGGGGAGGGGAGAGAGAGAGAGAGAAAGGAAGGAAGGGAGGAAGGAAGGGAAAGAAAAGAGAGAAAGAGAGAAAGAAAAGTAAAAAGAGGTCTTGGAGGTTATGTAGTTTGATGTTCTCTTCTACTAATGAGAAAAGGGGAAATGGGAGATTAAAACCTTTGGTGAAGGTCAAATGGCAAGTAAGTAAAAGAAATGGGTCAGGAAACCTAGTCTCCTTGCTCTTGGTGTTGATTCATGACACTATATTACGCCACTGTTACCTTGATATTTGGATAAGGGGATACAACATACTGCTCCTCCAAAAGGTTTTTCTACTTCACACGGGTTAGATGGTCATTTTATTTTTGCTTCCTTTACTCAAATCCTTTCACCCAGTCCTGGTTCTCATCAAAGGGTGGTATTCAATGTAGCCAATGAACCCAATTAGCATTTCTAAAAGGCCTGGGCAAAACAACCAATAAGAAGATGCTGTTAAACCTCATACTTCCCCACTAATCCCCCTGAAGGTGGCAGATCTTCAGCTGCCATAGTCAGTCTACAGACCACAAAGTTGCTTGGAGTTTCACAAGCGGGGATCTGGAAAACAATCTTGCACAGACAACAAAAAATAAGAATCCTTTCACAGCGATCCCTCACCCAGAGTTAGATTTGCTGACATTAGAGGTTGGGATTCTAAACTAAGGAGAATCATACACAAGCCACCAATGGGAATCTAAGAGTTGATAGGCTGGTAGGCTCTTTGGAGGTAGCTGGGACAGAGAAAAAAGAAGAGGGACAGGCCTTCTGAATCAAAGGCATATGTGCCTGCCTTAGACTATCATTGTTTAATGTTGTCTAATATTTTAACTCCTTCAAAATATCAGCTGTTCCTACAGAATACACTCATGTCGAATTTCCAAGACAGTATCGTCTATCTGTACCAGTCTCCAAATCCCATCCTCCCAGCTGGCCCTGCTTGAACGAGATTGACCTGCAAAAATAGAGCAGAAGACTCACAGACGGCAGTATTGTTCCCCTTAAATACCCTACAGTGCGTCACTAATAAGAATCACGATGAAACACTATTGTAGAAATTGCCAGCATTAAACCAAAAGAATGTTGGCCAGTTCGCGTTTCTTTTACAGTGTGACTTTGTTTGAGAGAGGGATAAAGGACAGGAAGAGGAGTGTACACCTTGCTTTAGCTGTTCATTACTTGCCTAAGGAAACTTTGCTGTGTGGTGGTAGGAAGTGAAGACCCTGCAGCTAGTTACAAGGCTTTTGATCCTTGTTTGGCAAGTTCAACTGTTAAAGGGGCCATAGGCTGCTCCCTAGGGGGCAGGGGGAGGAAGGAGGGGGGACGAGAGGAGTGGGGGAGGGAACAGGTAAAGTCTGCCATATAAATGTTAATATGCAGCTAACACGTTACATACTGAGCTGCTAGGGTGAATTTCAATTTTGCTAGAATTGGCCTTTTTTTCGTCTTAGGTTCAATGGACTTACAGTAGATCCCAGAAAATAACTTAATACCGGTTGTGTATTCTAGAAAGCTTTCTTCCCTGAGCAAAGGAGGCAGAGCTAACGAGAGAAGGGAGGAGCTTTGGTGAATAGAACTGAAGTCACAGCTGGTTAGCATGACTAGAATGCATGGAAAAGCCGGCCCAAATTAGATGAGTGGGTAGACAGAGAGCTTTGAAATCCTTGGAATTAATGGAGGAGTCCATCGTAATTCAAAGGTCGGGACTTAGTGGGCTGGGATAGGGAGAGAAGCTGTCGGGGACGTGGAGCAGTGAGCCTGTGCCCCGTGGCTTCCCACACACTGTTTTGAAGGCGTTCCCATGCGTAATCTCGCCTGTCAGTTCAGGCTGTAGGTTTCTCCTTTCTAACTCCTGAGCAGAACAACTCTGAACGGTGGTAGTCTTGCCTTGTCACCCAATGAGTGTTAGGAAACAGTCACTCCAACCAATTGGTTCAGTCCAGAGAACGTGAGCACATTCTACTTTACTTTCTGTTCAATGATTTTGGAAAACAACCTTTTAGATTCTGGTCAGAAGGGGCTCGGATCTGTGACTTTGAAACACTCACCACAGCCACAAACGACTTTGTAAGTTAACCAGAAATAAACAGTATTTGGGATCTCATCCGTCCTAAACCCAGGGGTCAGGGCATGGCAGGGCTGCCACTAACTTCAGGTTAAGAGGATGAAACAGATCCGCGGAGAAGGGTCCCACGATCCCTGGAAACTAAAAGCAAGCCACGGACAGCCAGGGAGCGCGGGCCCGGGGCCCGGGAGGGCGGGGAGCAGCCCCGCAGGTCCCGGCTGGAGCGCGGGGCCGGGTCACCTGACTCACGGAATTTGGGGCCGCGCGGGGTGGAATGGGAGGGGAATGGTTAGCGCCTCCCTTCCCGCTCCCGCTGGATCCAGGTCGGCGGGGGCCGGCGCCCGGCGGCCACGTGGTGGTGCTGCGGCTGCCCCCGCCCCGCCGGCCCAGCCCGGGAGCTCGGCGCCCACTGACCCCCGCAGCGGGGGAGGAGGAGGGACTGAGCGCAGGAAGCCGAGCAGGAAGCGAGCCCGGCGGCCGCGTTTTCCTGGGGAAGCGGCGGGCGGGGTGGCGCAGCCAGCGGGGTCCAGGGAGCGCAGCCGCCGCCTCGATGGGGTGAGTGCGCGGCACGGAGTTGGGAGGCTCCCGGCGCGGGGTCCTGGGCTCGCGTCCCCGCCTTTGTGTCTGGAGCTCCGGCGCGGGAGGCGCTGGGGACGGCGCCAGGGAGGAGCGGCTGGGCGGGCGGCAGCGGGGGTCCCGCCGCCTCTCCCTGGTCCGCCGCCGGCCGCCAACTGTCTACGGAGGGCAGATTTGGGGGCAAGAGGAAGGGGAGGGAGGTGGGGATGAGGGCAGAGCGGGAGGACCCGGCCAAGTTAGGAGAAGGGTGCTTCCCCGGTCCTCCGCGACTCGCAGGCCGGCTGGGGCGGGGCGCGGGGCCGGGGCTGCGGCGGAGGGAACGCGGGCGGGAATGAATGAGGAGACCGGAGGTGAGACCCGGAGGTGCGCCCTGGAGTCCGCGCCCGGTCCCACCTGCTTCGCCCCGCGCGGCGCCTCGCCCCCCGCGCGACGGTGCTGCAGAGCCCGGTCCGCCTCCCGGCTGAACTTGGAGCAGCTGGGGAGGGAGGTGCGAGCGGGAGACTGCGGGCGGCTCCCGGGACGCGGGGTCCGCTATTGTTCCTCCGCTGATCCCGGGAGCCCCTCGGCCGGCCCAAGGGCGGGGGCGAGACCCCTCTGGGCCTGCCCCAGCCCTCTGCCTTGTTTTCCCCGCCGCAGCTTCGAAGAGGGTGGGGAGGACGGATGCTGGAGTTGGGGCAGACTCGGGGCCGCCGGGGCTTCGGGAGGAAGGAGAACGTGGAGCCACTCGACAGGCGCCAGCCATCTCCCGCGACCCCTGCCTGGGGTGGGGGGTGTCGTCCTCAACCACCTTCGCTGCCTTCTCGGGCAGGTTGTTGTCCGCGGTTTAGTTTCTTCGGTTTACAGGGTTCACCTGCTAACTCCTTTGGGTTTCGCATCCCCCTTTTGTGGAGGGGGCACAGAGACTGGAGAGGCAACAGACGGGGGATTAAGGCAGATGCGGCCCGGCATGGCGTGGAGGGTCCGAAGTGGCCTCCCGGGGGCCTAAGCATGGCTGCCTTTCCAGGCTCCTTTTTCTTTGCTAGGAGCCCAGCTAAGCCCAACTTTACTCCCAGAGATGTTGGGAGGAATCTGCGGACTCGAGGCCCCTAGCCTCGGGACCAGCGGCTTCCCTTCGACGCAGCTCACAGGTGATCTGGGTGGGATTCCGTCTTCCTTCCGGGAGAGGAGAATGTCTAGCTGCCTGGGATGGAGAAACGCTGCCGGATCCCTGGGGAGTGTGGTCTCAAGGCTGCAGAAGCCTGGCAGAGGGGAACTGTCCATCACTAGGACATAGCCGAAGCTCGTTTTAGCGAGGACAGCCTCACCTCCTCTGGCTTTGCACAGAGTTGGAGAAGAGGTCGGGAATCACAGGGAGGCTTGATTTTGGCTTTTCTCTCCCCAGCCTGCAGATCCCTGTTCACTCTGTGGCTTGGAGTTTTGTTACCTATGGATATAATCTGATAATCTTTTCTTAATGATGCCTAACAAGTGTGATATTTTTTCCCCCTTGGGTTTGTAAGGCAGTCGACTTTATGTGAGGAAATTGATCCAGTTCTTATCTTTTAGCCAGTGCTTGCCTAACAGAGATTGGGAGAGTTGTGCCATGCTGGGTTGTTGCAGTTTTTTCATCTCCATTCACTGAGATGCTTCAGTAATGAATTTATTGTTTGATGGCTTTTTGGAGGAGGAGGTGGTGGTGGTGTGATTATAACCCTGCTGGAAAATCTGATTGCTGTTACCTGAATTGAAGAGAAAGAAGGGATGCTGAGCCCCCTAAGGATTCTGTGGGAGAATGATGTAGTGTCCCGCCCACTAGTAGTGAACCCCGACAGTGAAGTTCTATCTCCAGTCTGCTACTTCTCAAAGCAGGTTCTAGGCAGGTACAGGTACTATTACCTAGGCTTTAAAGGTGAAGAAGCAGGTTTGGAGGTTAAGAACAACTTGGCCTTGGAATTAATAGAACGTGGTAGACAACTTTTGCTTCTTATTCCACTCCTCCCTCCCTTCCTTTGTCCTTTTTTTCAACCTTTAAAAATAAAAATAAGTATGAAATATTTTTAACATAAAAAGAGTGTAGTAAGGCATCTTGTCTTCCACTTCCTACGTTTAAGAGTTGCTAATATTTTCATATTTGCAACATACCCGCCCCCCTCCCCCCCCATAAAAACACTATAACTTAAATATTTGATCTATTCCTCCTCTTCCTTTACCTCCATCCTCAGGTAACCTCTAATGTGAAGTTAGCTTACATAGTTCCCAAGCATGTTTTGAAACTACAGTGTATCCACAATACATGTGAGTTTGTGTTTAACATTTTACATAAATGGCATAATTCTTCCTATGTATAGCTTGCATTTTTAACTTACTATGTTTTCGAGATACATGTGTTAATAGATCTTTATTCACCTTAGCTGTTAAAGAGAATTCCAGTGTATGAAAAAAGTATAGTATATTTACTCCCCTGCCAAAAGTAAATTAGGGTTCCTGGGTTTTCACCGTTTTTTGTTTGAGTTGGGGTCTCGCTCTGTCACCAGGCTGGAGTACAGTGTTGTGATGACCACTCACTGCAGCCTCAACCTCCTGGGCTTAAGCAGTCCTCCTGCCTCAGCCTCCTGCCTCAGCCTCCAAAGGGGCTGGGGCCACAGGCGCATGCCACCATGCCTGGATAATTTTTCTGTTTTTATGGAGACAGGGTCTTACTCTGTTGCCCAGGCTGGCCTCGAACTCCCGGCCTCAAGTGAACCTCCCGGCCTCAAGTGAGCCTCCCACCTCAGCCTCCCACAGTCCATGAGCCTGGCCTAGTTTTTTAACTGTTACAGGCACCTTTTCTGCGGAGTGACAGTCTGTTTCTATTTTTATTTTTATTTCTTTTTACTATAACAGTTTGCACAGTAAACATTCTGAGATGTTTTCTTATGCACAGATTTTTCTGTTACACACTCAGTTGCTGGATAAAGAGGGTTAGGTAGCACTGCATTTATTCGTTCTTGAACAAATATTTAGAGTGCTTGTATGCTCTTGGCTATCTGTTGACTAAAAAAGTGAAATTGATCAGTTTTAAGTTCTAAGAAGATTACATTAGTTGGCTGGACTTTTTTTGCTTGTTTCTTTCTTTCTTCTTCTTTTTTTTTAAAAAAATAAGAAAAGTGGGCCTGATGTGGTGTTGCACACCTGTCATCCCACACTTTGGGAGGCCAAGGCAGGAGGATTGCTTGAGCTCAGGAGTTTGAGACCAGCCTGGGAAACATAGTAAAACCTCGTCTCTACAAAAAATAAAAAAATTAGCGGGGCGTGGTGGTGTGCCTGTGGTCCTAGCTACTTGGGAGGCTGAGGTAGGAGCATTGGTTAAGCCCTGGAGGTCAAGGCTGCAGTGAACCTAGATTATGCCACTGCATTGCAGCCTGGATGACAGAGTGAGACCCTTGTCTCAAAAAAGAAAAAGTGCCTTCTCTTTGTAAAATTGAAGCATGAGACCAATCCATGGTACTGTTTGGGATTCTTGTGCAGAAACCTTTTCTCAGCCAGTCACTGGCCGAATGACCTTGGATTACTCACCCAACCTCCTCTTCCTCATTTCTTTGTTAAGATTAAGGGGTAGGAGTAAGCATTTACAAAGGCACATTCCTGTTCTAAGAGTTTTTGAAAATGTTGCTGTGTAGTGACGTATTTTGCCCCAGTGGTAACCCCTCAGGCTGGAAGGATTTTAAGGCATTTAAACACATTGGCTTCCTCATTATTCCTTCAAATTGCCAGGCACATTCTTTTTTTGTCCCCCTAAGATCATGTCAGACACATCTCACACATGGAATCATTGTGCTCATGAACTCTACAAAAGGACCACCGGGCACATTCTTGCCTCAGAGCCTTTGCATGTGCTCTTCCCACTGCCTGGAAAGCACTTCCCTTAGACGTCTACATGGCTGTACCCTCAACCCTTCTTCAGGTGTTATGCTCAGATACCTCCTTCCAGTCTAGCCTGTGACCTAGTCCCTGCTTTTATTTTTCTCCAAGGCACTTAGCACCTTCTAGCTTGTCATGTACAGGTTGAGTATACTTTATTCCAAAATGCTTGGGACCAGAAGTGTTTCAGATTTTGGATATTTTTAAAATTTTTGGAATATTTGTATTACATGGTTGGACATTCCTGATCTAGAAATCCTACGTGCTCCAGTGGTGGGTCTTTCCTTTGAGTATCCTGTTGGTGCCCAAAGCATTTTGGACTTTGGAGCATTTCAGATTCAGATTCTTGGATTAGGGATACTCAATCTGTAATTTATATTAGCACTATATGCTAATTTATACTAGATTATGTATTATATACTAGATTATGTATACTGTTATTTATATCAGATTATGAGCTCCACAAAGGCACGGGGCTTGCCACTCTTGTTTACCATTGTATTCCTGGTGTCTAGAACAATGTTGACCCCTACTAGTTAAACAGATGTTTGATGAACAAATGGATATGCTTTTTATTGTGATTTTCTCTGGGATTTCCCCTTTAACACTTGGATATCCTAAACAATGCTGGTTGTTCCACATCTGTAAGCGCCCCATATCTCATATTTATAGATTCCTTTAGGGTAAGAAAACATATGTCTTTTAGACATATGAAATTTGTGTGATTTATCCTACAAGCCACTTAGTCTTCAGATTTTTTTTCTCCTAACATTTTGCCTAATCCTGAATTTAGAGGAAAACATAAGTAACACGGTGCTTGGAGGCACACCCACCTTTCCTTTTGTGATAACCTCATTTTCCAATCTGGTGAAAGTGGAAGTTGTATAACCAATAGTTGCTGACTATATTCCACACGGCATCTGCACCAACAGGCCAGCAGCCACCCCAAGCAGCATCAAGCACGCTGCATTTCTTTATTTTTTCTTGAGATGGGGTCTTGCTCTGTTCTGGAACTCATGGGTTCAAGAGATCCTCCCACCTCAGCTTCCTGGATAGCTGGGACTACAGGTATGAGCCAACACACCTGGCTAATTTTTCTTTTACTTTTTGTAGAAACAAGGTCTCTCCTTAGGTTGCCCAAGCTGGTCTTGAACTCCTGGCTCAGACGGTCCTCCTGCCTCAGCCTCTCGAAGTGCTGGGATTATAGGCGTAAGCTGCTGCCCCTGGTCCACACTGTGTTTCTAAGAACAAAAAAGTGTATTTTGTTGGATTGTTGGAGAGTGTACATCATCATTGCCCTGACTTTGTGCCTTTATGAGGATTTTTTTTGGAGGGGGAGGAGGGATGGGTTTTTCGTGGTGGAAGGAAAATGAGGACCTTCATCTGAAGATCTTGGAGCAAATAATATGTAGAAAGGTACTGGATACACTCTAAGACTGCCATATCGTACAGTCCTTAACTCATGGCACAAAAAACATTCACTGTTATAGCACCAGTGCATTGTTTCGCTAGAAGCCAACTGAATTTTCTCTACCTTGCATGATGAGATAGGAGTTGACAAAACAAGGCTAAGTATGTCAGAGGCCTCTTGGGTGTATTTTATATGGTGATAGGGAAAAGGAGTCTGGATTTTTTTCCCAATGAACTATATTAGGTATATAATACTGATGACATCCTTTAAAACATTACTAGAATATTGAAATAAAATCATTTTATCCTCTGTAATAAAATCATGTTGAAAGAAATTAGTATATTATGGATCGAGATAGGGCTAGTTAACTTTTAAGCTGAAAACCATAAGCATAGAATTATATGATTATTATTAAAATATTGCACAATTTAAACAGATTTCTTTTTTCTTTTTTGACACAGAGTCTTGCTCTGTTGCCCAGGCTGGAGTGCGTGGGGTGATCTTGGCTCACTGCAACCTCCACCTCCCAGGTGCAATCAATTCTCCTGCCTCAGCCTCCCAGGTAGCTGGGATTACAGGTGCATGTCACCATGCCTGGCTAATTTTTGTATTTTTACTAAAGATGGGGTTTCACTCTCTTGGCCAGGCTAGTCTTGAACTCCTGACTTCAAATGATCCACCCACCTCAGCCCCACAAAGTGCTGGGATTACAAGTGTGAGCCACCGTGCCTCGACTAAACAGATTTCTTCTCTTTGGTTTGTAGTTAGTCATGAACTGAAAAGTACAGGTGGTTTAAAAAAAGGTAAAGATTGTTCATCAAATACCAATTTAATAGCTCCAGCCATTTACAATGAACAAAAAAATTAGCCTCATCTTTGACATCGGCTCACAGAAGGCTATCAGCAAATCTAATAAGTATTTTAAAAAATAACTTTTGGCTGGGCATGTTGGCTCACACCTGTAATCCTAGCACTTTGAAGCTGAGGCAGGATTGCTTAAGCCCAGGAGTTCTAGACCAGCTTGGGCAACATGGTGAAACCTTGTCTCTACAAAAATCAGTTGGTCATGTTGATACCTTCCTGTAGTTTCAGTGACTCAGGAGGCTGAGGTGGGAGGATCACCTAAACCCATGAGATCGAGGGTTGCAGTGAGCCAAAACTGCACCACTACACTCCAGCATGGGCGACAGAGTGAGACCCTGTCTCAGAAAAATAAATAAAAAGTAACCTTACTGACTTAACCATGTGTTTAAAAACAAAACAGAGACTGGGTATGGTGGCTCACGCCTGTAATCCTAGCACTTTGGGAGGCTGAGGCAGGTGGATCACGAGGTCAGGATTTCGAGATCAGCCTGACCAACATGTTGAAACCCCGTCTCTACTAAAAATACAAAAATTAACTGGGTGTGGTGGCGCATGCCTGTAATCTCAGCTACGCAGGAGACTGAGGCAGGAGAATCACTTGAACCTGAGAGGCGGAGGCTGCAGTGCGCCAAGATCGTACCATTGCTCTCCAGCCTGGGAAACAGAGCGAGACTCTGTCTCAAAAAAAAAAAAAAAAAAAAAAGAACATTCTTCTATTTGACTGAAGGAAGCATGCCTTGTTCTTCAATTTTATATTCTATGTGTCCAGTAGAGTATCTGCCACACAGTAGGAGATAAACATCTCTGAACTACTCCCGCCTCAGAGGTCATTAAGCCCCTCATGGTGGTCATTAGATACAGAGCTGTCCTAGTCTAAAGGAGAATTTAAACAATAATCAAAAGATAGAAATCAGTAGCACAGTGCCAAGTAGATGTTCAGAAGATGTGAAAGAAACACTTTTCCTCCTTATGCACTCTTTGGGGAAGTTTGTGCATTGTGTCTTGATTGATTCACCAGCTGGCTTTCGTGATCAGTATCACCTCATCTAACCTTACTTGTGATCTAGTCCAGTCCCTTCTGTAGTGAATGGCATTCACTGGGAATTACAGTCTTGACATATAATTCCATGACCATATGTCACACTTGGGCAAGGGGAAACCTTTGGGAAGTTCTTCACAATTTGCTAATCCCTGCTTCTAAATAAACAGAGTCTACTTGTGAGAAAAGGTGGTCACATAGTCCAAGAAGCTTACTGTACAGTGGAAGGAAATATATGGAATCTTTTTCTTTCTTTCCTTATTTATTTTTCTTAAATTGACATTTAGGCCAGACACAGTGGCTCATGCCTGTAATCTCAGCCCTTTGGGAGGCTGAGGAGAGTGGACCACTTAAGCTCAGGAGTTCGAGACCAGCCTGGGCAACATGGCAAAACCCCATATCTACATACGTGTGTGTGTGTGTGTGTGTATGTATTTATATATTGCAGTGAGCCAATATCACACCACTGTACTCCAGGCTGGGTGACAGCCAGACACTGTCTCAAAAAAAAAAAAAAAAAAGAAAAAAATTGACATTTAGTGAACACCAAAGCTTATTATCAAGGAACCCAACATAAGCAATTTATCGTTTACTATGTCAGTTTCCCTTACAATTATTTATTATATTACCTTTTTAAAGCTCAACTTAATTTTTCATATCCCTTTTAGTTATTGCTATTGATAAGATAATCCTTTTTTCCTTATGATTTCCAGATGAATTCAGTTTGCTTAATTATTCATTAAATTTTTTATTTCCATAGGTGATTGGGGAACTGGTGGTGTTTGGTTACATAAGAAAGTTTTTTTTTTTTTTTTTTTTTTTTTTGAGACAGAGTCTAGCTCTGTCACCAGGCTGGAGTATAGTGGTGTGATCTTGGCTTACTGCAACCTCCACCTCCCAGGTTCGAGTGATTCTCCTGCCTCATCATCCTGAGTAACTGGGATTACAGGCACATGCCGCCATGCCCAGCTAATTTTTGTATTTTAGTAAAGACGGGATTTCACCATGTTGGCCAGGATGGTCTCGATTTCCTGACCTTGTAATCTGCCCACCTCAGCCTCCCAAAGTGCTGGGATTATAGGGGTGAGCCACTGCACCCGGCCATAAGTAAGTTCTTTAGTGGTAATTTGTGAGATTTTGGTCACACATCACCCGAGCAGTATACACTGCATCCTATTTGTAGTCTTTTATCCCTCATCCCCTTCCCACCCTTTCCTCCTGAGTCCCCAAGTCCATTGTGTCATTCTTAAGCCTTTGCATCCTCATAGCTTAGCTCCCACTTCCAAGTGAGAGCATATGATGTTTGGCTTTCCATTCCTGAGTTACTTCACATAGAATACTAGTCTCCAGTCTCATCCAGGTCTCCATGAATGTCATTAATTCATTCCTTTTTATGGCTGAATAGTATTCCATCATTTATATGTGCACCACAGTTTATCTACTCATTGACTGATGGGCAATTGGATTGATTCAATGGTTTTGCAATCAGTTTCCTTAATTTAGCTGTTCTTTTCAAAGAGGTAATAACTCTAAAACTAATAGCAGCATCTACCTCTTTTCACTTTCACTACATCTGTCCAGTTCCTTTTGCTGGCTGAAGTGATAGACACTCAGAAAACTGGCAATGTTAGCTGGTGAATAAAAGGCCGGAGAAGCTTCCTTTTGCACTAGGGGAGCACAGAGTAAAGTGTTTTTTTTTTTTTCCTCTAAGGAATCCATTTGCAAACCAGAGAAGAAGATCATCTAGCAGTTGGCGTGGTGTCGCGCGCCTGTAGTCCCAGCTACTCAGAAGGCTGAGGCAGGGGAATTGCTTGAACCCGGGAGACAGAGGTTGCAGTGAGCCGAGATCATGCCACTGCACTCCAGCCTGGCGACAGAGCAAGACTCTGTCTCAAAAAATTATAAATAAATATATATATCTGTGAGGCATAGATGGACACTTGCAAATCTGATGGGGATTTTGGACCATTCTTCCTTGGAGAAACTGATGTATGTTCAATGATGCTATAAGTTCATAATTTTTATCAGTCTCATGAATTTCATGGAACTCCTTGCCCTAAGGCCATTTATAAACCTCTTTGGAATACCCAGGTTAAGAACCCACAACAGCCACCTCTCATAATTTGAGAACACAATTACAAGGGCTCTGTTTTTGTATCATGTTCCCCTATCCCCCAGGACAGCTTGAGAACCTATCATAGAGCAGTGAAAAGTAATAATTGTGGGTTATATGTTCTCAATTGAAAAACCAGTCATTGGTTGCTATGTCAGCCAATCTACATACTGTTGGCCATTTTTAGAAAGTATATCTATTGCATGTAATAAAATGCAATGTAGATGCAATAAAAAGGTGGTTTTGTAGTATGACTGTTTCACAGAGACCTGGTGAATTCTAAGGGTGAGTCTTAAGTTTCTCACCCCAAGGGTCACTTATTGCTTGGTCTGGAGTTGGGTCTGCTCTGTCTCCAGCTTTTGGTGGCAGCAGTTTCCCAGTTTTGCTGTTTCCAGGAGGGAACAGAGATGTCCCAGGCCCCCCACTGACAGTACTTTTAGGCTCACAGATGTCCCGGGTCCCTCCTAGCAGTCCTCCTAGATGTCCCCGGTCCCTCCTGGCAGTCCTCCTAGGCTCACAGGAGATGTCCCGGGTCCCTCCTGGCAGTCCTCCTAGGCTCACAGGAGATGTCCCGGGTCCCTCCTAGCAGTCCTCCTAGATGTCCCCGGTCCCTCCTGGCAGTCCTCCTAGGCTCACAGGAGATGTCCCCGGTCCCTCCTGGCAGTCCTCCTAGGCTCACAGGAGATGTTCCGGGTCCCCCCCGGCAGTCCTCCTAGGCTCACAGGAGATGTCCTGGGTCCCTCCTGGCAGTCCTCCTAGGCTCACAGGAGATGTCCCGGGTCCCCCCTGGCAGTCCTCCTAGATGTCCCCGGTCCCTCCTGGCAGTCCTCCTAGGCTCACAGGAGATGTCCCGGGTCCCTCCTGATAGTCCTCCTAGGCTCACAGGAGATGTCTTGGGCCCTGCCTCACAGTCCTCCTAGGTACACAGATGTCCCGGGTCCTCTTAGACTCATAAGTAGGCCTTTGGCTGTTCTGCCCAGTAGGGAACATATCCCCAACTGGCCCTTGGCTTTTCCCTTCTCGGCCCCCCAGCCTGATGGGGCTGTCTTGATGAGGACCTGAAGAAGACAGGCTACACTTCTAGTTGGGTAACTGACCATCAGCTGGAAGCCCCTGCTGTTTGAGAGTAAAACGTGCTTCTGTGGGAAGTAGTGTGACCGGGGGAAGGGGCTGCTGTGGCAGAAGCTGCTTCTATCAGTGCTTACCTTAGGTGATGTCCTCAAGCCATTTCAGTCAAAAACTGAGCAAAAAGGGCTGCTGACCTGACAGCAGCTTTTTCCATGGGTCAGTGTAATTGACTTGAGCACCTTCTCTGCCGTAAGCACTTTGCTGCTGGACTGTCCCCGAATAAGGTCAGGGCTGGCCATAGTCATTGTTGGGTTTCCCGCGAGTGGTATGTGTTGATGGGATAATTGGGTATTAGAAGATCTCTGGATTAGTGACAAGCCCTGCCCTCGTGGACTTAAGAGTTTTAGGTGAGTTAGATATGTCGCAATCTGCTACAATACAAGGCTGACTATTAGTGGTGGGAATGGGGTGGCGGTGGTGGTGGCGGTGGGTGGGAGGTGGGAATTATTTTCACAGATGAGGCTGAGGCCTAGAGAAATGGCCCCTTGGAAAGGGATAGTTAATGAGAGGCAGAGATGGATGGGACCCTAGTGCTGGCTGCACAGCGCTAGGCTCCTACCATTTTTCTTGTATGTTTCTCTCATAGGTCAACAGTGACCTCGAGAGTCCTGTATGTAGCTAATTACAATTGTTATTTGGAATTCATATCATTTTTCTATTTTGAGAAAATGTTTTCACATTTCTTTTTTTTCTGAGACAGGATCTCACTGTCTTCCAGGCTGGAGTGCAGTGGTGAAATCTTGGCTCACCGCAGCCTTGACCTCCTGGGCTCAAGCAGTCCTCCCACCTTATCTCCCTAGTAGCTGGCACTACAGGTGTGCACCACCACTCCTGGCTGAATTTTGTATTTTTGGAGAGACAGTTTCATCATTTTGCCTGGGCTGGTCTCAAACTCCTAAGCTCAAGCAATCTGTCTGCTGTGGCCTCCCAAAAGTGCTGGGATGACAGGCATGAGCCACCATGCTCTGCCTGAGCCCCTAATCTTTTTTTTTTTTTTTTTTTTGCATCAGAAAAAAACTATTTAAAACATAGGCATAGAAATTATAGCCAACAACCATATATTTACCATCCAGAATTTCCTTGGGCTACTTTTGTCTTTTGATGGAAGAATCCAAAGTCTTAAGTGCAGAAGACTTATATAGACTTGGTCAATTCACCTTGAAGAAGAGGGTGAAAATTGGGAGTTCCAGGGGAGGCCAGTGGCATTGAGCAACAGCATGAAGGTCAGAAAAGGTACAGGACCCAGGCCCTTGCATTCTGCTGTATGTGAGAACCATGTAAACAAATGTTCATCAGGCTTTGTCGATGAGTTCACAGATTCTGTGCTGTGCCTCTCAATTTGACAAGAATGCTGAAGTAATTGGAACATCTCCTCGCATGAAAGCTGACATATTGGTGATTGATCCTTTTTCAAAAATGAAAGGAATTACTTCTGTTGCTGAGAGAGGACAGCCATGCACAGTGGCCTCTTCTCAGCCACCCAATGGATGTGGGAACTTGTGAGCCAAGAGGCTCATGGACAACGGGCTGCAGCATTTTCTTTCTTCTCTATGAAGGACAGTGAAGGCAGTCGTGGGCTCACGCCTGTACTCCCAGCACTTTGGGCGGCTGAAGTGGTGTATCGCTTGAGGTCAGGAGTTTGAGACAAACCTGGCCAACATGGTGAAATCCTGTCTCCACTAAAAATAAAAAAATTAGCTGGGCATGGTGGTGTGCACCTATAATCCCAGCTACTTGGGAGGCTGAGGCAGGCGAATCACATTAACCCCTCGGAGGCAGAGGTTGCAGTGAGCCAAGACCATGCTACCACACTCCAGCCTGGGCAACAGAGCGAGACTGTCTCAAAACAAAACAAAACAAAAAAAAAGGTGGGCCCCAGGAAAGGTTCAGCGTCCTATATTTAACGTATCAGGGAGCCATAGCACCAGGCAAGGTGCTGAGTTTTCCATCTTTGTGTCTCCAAGCACAGACCTACTTCAGGCCCAGTTTCCATTTATCATGGGTGCAAGATGATTCAAGCGCTCTCAGAACCTTCTTGGGTCTTTGTTTAAAGAAATAAAAAAAAATCTTAGATTTTCTTAGGAGTCGATATCATTTTTCTCTTTTGAGAAAAACATTTTGCATTTCTTTTGAGCTTTTTTAAATTGGGGAAAAATACTATTTAAAATATAAGCATGGAAACTATTGCCAATATTCATGTACTTACCATCCAAGATTTTCTTGGAACGTTTTTATTTTTTGAGGAAAAACTCATGTCTGCCAGTAACTTCATGTATACAGCCACTCAGCAATCTTGATAAATTCCTAGGTAATTAGGTCCTTGGTTTTTTTTTTTTTTTTTGATAATGGAGTCTCATTCTGTCATCAGGCTGGAGTGCAGTGGCACTATATAGGCTCACTGCAGCCTCTGCCTTCCGTGTTAAAGTGATTCTCCTGCCTCAGCCTCCTGAGTAGCTGGGACTCCAGGTGTATTTTCAGTAGAGACTGGGTTTTACCATGTTGGCCAGGATGGTCTCAATCTCTTGACTTCATGACCCACCCACCTCAGCCTCCCAAAGTGTTGGGATTACGGGCGTGAGCCACCGCGCCCGGCCAGCAGTTAGGTTGTTTCTATGCTATACACCTTTGCACAGTGTTGGGTGTGCTGTTTGTTTCCTTTTTCAACTGCTCTTCTTCTACAGTCTCTAAAAGCCTAATGAGACAGGCACATGATGCACCGATTTCCTCCAAGTGATACCTATCCCAAGCCTGTCTCCTGATGGCTTTGCTAATGTCTGTGCCTTGTTTGGCAACAGGCTTGCTTTCTGTCTCTTTAAAACAGCCCCTGATTATTTTACGTGCATAGCCCCTACAACAAAGGGCATTTGATTCTATGCCCCTTTGACCAAATAAATGGAAAGTGGGTGTTTATATCCACTGTGGCAAAAGAAACAAGGAGGCGCTCATCCTGTCCTGGTGATAACTGCTGCAGGCTCGGGTGGCAGGCTGCCGGGCTGTGAGCACTTTTGTGTGTGGCTTCTTGAACAATAGCACTGTGCACCTCTGTCCCATTCTTATCTCATGGGGTGATGTTTTTAGGATTCCACTTGTGTAATATCAGGGCTTAAATTGTCCTGAAGAATTGCAGCAGCATTTTCTTTACTTCCTTTTTTTTTTTTTTTAAGATGGAGTTTTGCTTTTGTTACCCAGGCTGGAGTTCGAGTGCAATGGCACAATCTAGACTCACTGCAACCTCCGCCTCCCAGGTTCAAGCGATTCTCCTGCCAAGATCATGCCATTGCACTCCAACTCCAGCCTGGGCAACAAGAGTAAAACTCCATCTAGGATTACAGGCATGTGCCACCACGCCTGGGTAATTTTGTATCTTTAGTAGAGATGGGGTTTCTCCATGTTGGTCAGGCTGGTCTTGAACTCCCAACCTCAGGTGATCCGCCTGCCTCGGCCTCCCAAAGTGCTGGAATTATGGGCATGAGCCACTGTGCCCGGACAAGCATTTTCTTTTTTATAGGTTAGAGAGAGTTGTGCAGGATGGAATAATTTCTTAAAGAACAGAAATGTCCTCATGTTAGAGAAGTACATAACTATCTAAATGTTCTGCTTTTCCAAATTGTTGCCAAGACATGGAAACCTCCATCCCAGTTTGCTGTCAGCCCTGCCGAATGTAAAAATAGCCATTTCACTTGTCTATAATTATCTTTATATTTTCTCTGTTATTGACTGTGGATCTTTAGCCAAGCTACATGGAAGAGGATTTGTTGACTCCGTGAATTCAATAAAATTATTCCTTAAGCATGTGCTCCGCATGTGAGAACAAAGAAATAAAGATGCTTCTTCCATTCCAGTGAGGCAGGGGTGTGTGAGTAAGGACGAACAGCCAGAAGGAATGCCTGTTGCAAATTGGTTCATTCAGATTTCCTAGAGGGGCCTCTGTGTGCCAGCAGCAATTCTGAGGCCTTGTTCCATCTTTGAAGGCAACTGAATTTTTTCTAAGTACTAGAAAGATTGGCCTGTTGGCTAGACTTTTAAAAATTACTGGTGTTGTCTAACATGTAGCCCGGTGTCACGTCTTGGGCTTGGAAGTTGAACCTTAGTTTAATCCATCCTCCTCTATTTGTGGGCTATGCCCTTTTGACCAAATAAACTTTCTCTGCTGCAATTTCCTAGTCTGGAAGCTGAGAATAATAACAATAGCATCTAATTCTGAAGTGCTTGTGAGCATTAAATGAGATGATACCCTTTTATAATAAAATAATTAAAAAATAAAATTTTGCAAAATAATCTTTAAAGGATAGCTATTGTGGCTGTTATTATCATTGCTAATGTCATCATGTTCTTTATCATCCTGCCTTTAAAGACCTGCTGATATATTGGCCAACATGATTATTCCTGCCATTATAATCTATAGCAATAAACAGAGGTTGCCCCATATGTTATCGTAATATATCTGCCTTGTGTCTTCTGTTCAGTTTGCAACTGTTTCTCTGTATTAGCGTTCTCCCTATTTGTCCTTCTATTATTATGTCGTTGTGTAATGTGGACAATGTAAAGATGGAGTTCTTTTATTAGTGCCCAGTCTTATCTTATTTCAGATTGCATTACCAAGGTCCTCAGCCTCACCAGAGAACTTGTGTTGCTTCAGCCATAATCTAGACACAGAGTAGTAACATCTTGGTTAAACTGAACATGGTGGCTCTTAGCACGAAGTAATGGTTAAGTTAATTCCCTACTGAATTTTTTGGAAAATTTTCCAAATGTTGATAGAAAAAAACATAGACATGTTTTCTGAATAGTATATGCTGGTAATTTTGTTTTTGTTTTTGTTTTTGTTTTGGGGAGAGGTTTCAGCCTCCACTACAGAAAACTTGGGGCTGGGGTAGGCTAATACAGTCTTATTTTGTTAGATGCTGTACAGCAAGTAAAAGCTATAGCTTCTTTTTTTTCTTTTTTTTGAGACAGAGTTTTGTTCTTGTTGCCCAGGCTGGAGTGCAGTGGTGCGATCTTGGCTCACTGCAACCGCCGCCTCCTGGGTCAGGTGGGTTCTCCTGCATCAGCCTCCCAAGTAGCTGGAATTACGGCGCTCGCCACCACACCCAGCTAACTTTTGTATTTTTTAGTAGAGACGAGGTTTCACCATGTTGGCCACTCCTGACCTCAGGTGATCTACCTGCTTCGGCCTCCCAAAGTGCTGGGATTACAGGCGTGAGCCACCACTCCCAGACTAAAGCTATAGCTTCTTAAGAATAAGGAGGATAAATGTAGCCCAATGGGTGCCCCTTGTCAACCCGAATTGAGGATGGTCTTGGCACCAGGTAGAGGGAGAGAGTACAGGAGAGTCCCTGACTGGTAAACTAGCCCTTTCATAGATGGACGTGGTCTTCTCGACAACAGGGTAATAGTTGAGGTTGCATACATTAGGAGTCCATCAGTCTTTGAGTGAAATAAAATTGTAGGCTAATCATTCCCTTTTATGTATAGGAGAGTGAATCTTTTAAATTACAACTTTCAATCATTGTTTAATTATTAACCTCCAGCATTTGCTAGATTAGTTTTGTGATCTTACGATAGTAAGTAAATGTTGAAGATGGGAGTATATACATTTTCTGCTTAATTTTACATCTGCTTTGTTAGTATTAATGATAAGATGCTATATGCTTGAAGGGAAAAATCTAAATCACTACTATCTAACAAAAATGTAAGCAAACCACTATTTCAGGCCACATAGGTCATATTAAATTGTCTGGTAGCCACAATAAAATGTTTTTTAAAAATGAAATTAATTTTTATAATTTTTATCTAGTATGTCCAACATATTATTTCTAATATCTAATCCATATAAAACTTATTAATGATGTAGTTGACATTCTATTTTACTAGTCTTTGAAGTCCATTGTGTAAATCCCATTTACAGTGCATCTCAGTTTGCACTGGTCACATTTCAAATGCTCGGAGGCCACATGTGGCTATAGTATTGGACAGTACTGGTCTAAATAATATGTCTTCTTGCAGGTTCGGTAACCCCATTCCACCTGACATCTAGAACGTACTCAATAAACATGTATATGATTAAGCTTCTTTGTTTCTTTTATCCAGTTAACTGGGATTTTGCCCTTAGCTTTAAGCATTTCTGTAGAGAATTACAATAGCTTCATCACAAACTAATTATACATGGTATAATATACATTTGAGTTTTGGGTTTAAAAATCCGTATCTCTACTTCTGTGCAAGTGCATTAACCCACGTAGACTTTTTTTTTTTTTTTTTTTGAGATGGAGGTTTGCTCTTATTGGCCAGGGAGTGCAATGGTGAGATCTCAGCTCACTGCAACCTCCGCCTCCCAGGTTCAAGTGATTTTCCTGCCTCAGCCTCCCTAGTAGCTAAGATTACAGGTACCCCCCACCACGCCCAGCTAATTTATTGTATTTTTAGTAGAGACAGGGTTTCACTGTGTTGGCCAGGCTGGTCTCGAACTCCTGACCTCAGGTGATCCACTCGCCTTAGCATCCCAAAGTGCTGGGATTACAGGCGTAAGCCACTGTGTCCAGCTCCGACTTTTTATTTAAAAACAAAACAAAACAAAAAAAAACCAGAATGATTTTGTAGGCTGGGGTTGTATGGTCCGTATTTCTGTGTCATCTGTGTACTTGGCTCCTAGTTGAGATTCAGTGCCTATGACATGAGTAAGAAATTATAGGTTTCTCATAAATTGTAAGTTCTTGAGTAGCCTTGATGCTATTACCATGTAAAACTCTTGCATTAGATGCAAGGTATGTAGGTTTGTGGATATGTGTGGGGCACGTGGGGGAGCATATTCAGTCTTTACTGGTTAATGGAAGCATTCCCCATCCTTCATGTTAGTGGTGTTTGCTTTTTAGCCCTGCACACAGAAAGTGGTTGGAAATTGAAAGAAAGACTAGGGTTTCAAATTTAGTTAACAGGAGTTTGTCTTTATCAGGCAGGTGGATCTAGCTGCCCCCATGGCCCAGGCATAGAACAACTTGCAGCTTGTGATGGAAAAATATCTGAAAGGCTTTTCTATTTGTAATGTGGCAATTCCAGGCTGGCATGGTCCCTGGGGAGTGAGGCCTTGATGTTTGAGCCACTGTGTTAGGTGTCTCTTCCAGGTGTCTGACTTAGAATAAATGAGGGTGACAGTGTGTTTTCATATCATATCTTCACCACTATTCAAGGATTAAGTGCTCAGAGGGTTATTTATCATTAGGCATTGAGGTCTCCTGGTCCAGCTGAGCCCCAGCACACCATCTCACCCCATACCCCATGGCAATTTCCCTACTGTCTGTCCTTCTCACATTGTTCCTGCCAGTCTTGAAGGTTTTGTTTTTCCTATTCCTCCTTAGCCTGTACTCAGGTAACAGCTTCCTTGTTTCCCTCCTTTGTTCTCCCTCAGTACTGTGGAGTCAAGTCCCAGGAGAGCAGAGAAGATAGAGTCCACTTCTATCTCCAGACCCCAAGCACTATTTCCTCCTAGACCCAGCTGTTACAGTGGCTTTTTATTTCTTGAGGGCTTAAAAATCATTTAATGCTATTCACTTCCAGTTAATTGTGATTGTTTTCATTGTTGACCTGATTTCTGTAGGAGAGCCAAAGAGCAGTACTTGCTTTCAGAATGGAAATAGCCCAGAAGACTCACACTTGGATTGCCGGCAAGGTCACCTTCAGTGACTGCACTGATGTTAGAGGAGGGTAATGAATGGAGGACTGATGAGGTGAGGCTGTGTGAGGGCAGTGGGCAGGACAGATCCACACGCAGCGAATAGCCAAACAAGTGAATGATAAACATGCCCTCCTTAACCTGCAGATTCAAAGGGGACATTGTAGGTCATCCCATTATATATTTCACTTCTGTAGCTTCATGAAGTAAATTTAGCTGCTGACTTCAGGAATGGACTGAACAGACCAAATTGCAAGCTGCAAATGTGCTGTTGAAGATCTAGGCACCTCTTCTACTGTGGCATCTGAGTTGGGTCTCTGTCACTTGCAACCTAAGAGTACTGACAAATACTTTGGTGCCTGAGGGCAAGTGTCAGAAACTCAGCTTGAAATAGCTTAGGCTAGAAGGGGCGTGCCTTGCCTTATGTGACCCCATATCCTGTGCTAAAAGGGTGTGGCAATAGCAGGGCCTCAGGGATCCCTGGAATCTGCTCCCCTTGCCCCATCCCCACCCCGCCTCTGGTTCCCTCTCTCAAACCAGCTAGAACTGGGTTTTGGGCAGCTCCCAGTTCTCACCCCAAGAGAAAGGTCTGCCTCCCCTCCCCAACTCCAAAAATCCCCTGATGAAGACACAGTTCCACCTCTAAGGGAGCAGCTATTGCCAGAATGACCTGGTTGGAGTGGGTGGGGACGGTAGGAGGAGAGGGCTGGGCCCTGTTGAACAGGCCCATTATGGATCCACTACAGGAGTACCAAGCCACAGTGTTAGGCTAAAGGAAATGGGAGGCCTGCCTTCACGTGAGCCAGCACTCCGTCTCTGTTGGACTGGAGACACAAAACATCCTTTTTTTGAATACACAGTGTATGAGTGATGTCCAAATATGATAGTTGAGGCAGTATAAATAATTTCTGGACTTTCCATCCACTCCCTTCTCCTAGGGCATCAGAGCTCACAGAATCTATGTCATTAACATATTTATATATTCCTCACTCTGAATAGTATTCAAGACACTGGATGCCTGGGTAAAGAAAGAGATTCACAAGCCAAATGGCTCCACTGCGATCATTGTAAATGGCGTCTCCAGCATTCTAGAATGTGAAAGTCCAGGTTTTCCTGTTTTGAAACTGAGTCAAAGAACCAATGAAATATGTAGTAAGCCAACTTTTGGAAATTAATTCTTTCTAGGGTAACAACAGTAATTAAATATAACCATGAACAGAACCTGTTCTCTTACTCACTCTAAAGATATGTTTCATAACCAATTACTTTGTATATGGGCCTCCCTTTTTTTTTTTTTTTTGGAGACAGCATCTCACTGTGTTGCCCAGGCTGGAGTGCAGTGGCATGATCTTGGCTTACCGCAACCTCTGCCTCCCAGTGATTCTCCTGCCTCAGCCTGCCGAGTAGCTGGGATTACAGGCATCCACCACCATGCCTGGCTAATTTATGTATTTTTTAGTAGAGATGGGATTTCACCATGTTGACTAGGCTGGTCTTGAACTCCTGAGCTCAGGTGATCCACCTGCCTTGGCCTCCCAAAGTGCTGGTATTACAGGTGTGAGCCACCATGCCCAGCCTTCATTGGATCTTTTTAAGAATTTCACTGAGATATAACTTACTTTCTGTGAAATTCACTGATTTTAGTATACAAGTCAACAACTTGTAGTAAATTAACGGAGTTTTGCAGTCATCACCACCATCTAGTTTTAGAACATTTTTCTCACCCCAGAAAGATCCTTTATGGCATTTGCAGTTACTTCCTGTTAGCATTCCCAGCCCTGTACAACCACCAATCTACTTTTTGTCTCTATAAATTTACTTTTTCTAGACATGTCTTAGAAATGAAATCATGACCAGGGAGGGGTAGTGGCTCATGCCTCTAATCCCAGCACTTTGGGAGGCCCAGGCAGGAGGAACATTTGAGGCCAGGAGTTCACGACCAGCCTGGGCAACACAGTGAGACCCTGTTTCTACAGAAATATAAAAATTAGCTGGGTGTGGTGATGTGCACCTGTAGTCCCAGCTACTCAGGAGGCTGAGATGGGAGGATCACTTGAGCCCAGGAGTTTGAGGCTGCAGAGAGCTATGATGGTGCCACTGTACTCCAGCCTGGGTAACAGAGCAAACTCTGTGTCTTTAAAAAAAAAAAAAAAAAGAAAAGGAAAAAAAAGGAATCATGTTATGTGTGGTCTTTTGTGTCTAACTTTCACTTATCAAAATGTTTTTGAGCTTCATCCATGCTTCACCATGGATCAGTGTTCTATTCCTTTTTCTTGCTGGATAGTATTCCATTATATGGAATTGCCACAGTTTATTTACCTAGTTGACAGACATTTCTGTTGTTTCACGTTTTCCACAATCATGAATGCTGCTTCTAAAAATATTCAGTCTTTGTGTGGACATATGTTTCCATTTCTCTCATAAGTAGGAATAGCATTGCTGAGTCGTGGGGTAAATTTCTATTTAACTTTGTAAGAAATTGTCACACTGCATTTCATAATGGCTGTACCATTTTACATTTTCACCAGTAATGTTTGAGGATTGGATCTCTATCTTTAAACTTGATGGGCTCTTTTGGGTTTCAAGATAGGTGAAAATGAAGGAATGGACTTCGGAGGAAGCCGTGAAGGGGCTTACCCATACATAGTCACTTGGGGTCAGTTGCTGGGCACATGTAAGACAGTTTTCCTCTTCAGAGGTGAACACGGTGGAGTGTTTAGAAGGTGGTATTGAAATGAACATCAAAAGATAAGTAACACAGAACAGGATGAGCATTTTGGAGATCATCTTAAAAAGAACTTCAATTTAAGGGATAATTGCATGGAGTTTCTTAGTCCTAGAGTGATTTTTAAGTTCCAGAGGTAGCTTGTTTTGATTAAGCCATGCTTTTTAAATTGGATGGATTTAGGGCGGGAGGTAACCTTGGGACTTTTCTTTGGTAGGCTTATTGGAGCATGTGAGTAGCAGATTTGACAGACCAGATAGTAGTGATGCCACAGCCAATTTTGTATCAGTGCCGCTGGCTCTGGCTGATTCATAGACTAAGATCAATCCTGGTTGATGGCAGGTTTTATTCTCAAAGAAGAATGATATATTTGGTTTCCAAGAGGAATGTCATCCCTGAATAAAGACAAGTTGTGAATATAGGAGATGAATGGTCTCAAAAGAGTTTTACTACCTGATCATTATGATAGAGTATCTAAATGACATTTATGGTTTAAAAAGAATGTGCTCATTTATTTTCTTGGAAAAAAGATCTGAGATATTAAAGTATTTTGGAAAGGATTCATTGCCAAGATGACACTATTGTTATGTCTTTCCCCCGCTAACTTTATCATCTGGGCAGTCTTTCAACTAACCTGCACCTTAGTTAATTCATAAAAGAAAGTTTGCTAGTTTATTCATTCATAATTTATTTGGTTTGCTGAATAAATAAGACTTATAAGATAGTAATTATAAAGCAGCTTTGTTTTGTATCCCCCTGTCTGAAAGTTATTTTGTGAGGTTACTATATCCCTTGTCTCTGGATGAAATCTATGATGTTTCTTTCTCTTTTTTTTGAGACACAGTTTCACTCTCACCCAGGCTGGAGTCCAGCGGCACATCTCTATTCACTGCAGCCTCTCTGCCTCCTGGGCTCAAGTGATTCTTGTGCCTCAGCCACCTAATCGTGTGCCACCAGGCCTGTCTCATTTTTGTATTTTTAGTAGGGACGAGGTTTTGCCATGTTGGCCAGGCTGGTCTCGAGCTTCTGACCTCAAGTGATCCACCCAACTTGGCCTTCCAATCCCAGCTAAAGTGCTAGGATTACAGGCATGAACCAAAATACCTGGCGTTTCCTTCTTTTCTTTTCTTTCTTTTTTTTTTTTTTTTTTGAGTTTTGCTCTGTAGCCAGGCTGGAGTTCGATGGCGTGATCTCGGCTCATTGCAACCTCCGCCTCCCAGGTTCAAGCCATTCTCCTGCCTCGGCCTCCCAAGTAGCTGGGACTGCAGGTGTGCACCACAACACCCAGCTAATTTTTATATTTTTAGTAGAGTAGGGGTTTTACCGTGTTGGCCAGGATGGTCTCGGTCTCTTGACCTTGTGATTTGCCTACCTCAGCCTCCCAAAGTGCTGGGATTACAGGCTTGAGCCACCGTGCCCGGCCTTTTTTTTTTTTTTTTTTTTTTAATGAGATCTTGCTCTGTCTCCCAGGCTGGAGCATAGTGACAATTATAGGCCCTTAGCTTCAAACTCCTGGGCTCAAGCGATCCTCTTGCCTTAGCCTCCCAAATGGCTGGGACTGCAGGTGCACACCAAGATACTCAACTAATTTGTTTTTATTTTTGTAGCAATGGGGATCTCAGGGTCAAGTGATCCTCCCACCTTGGCCTTCCAGAGTGCTGGGATTATAGGCATGAGCCACTGCACCCAGCCTCTATGACTTTTCTGATTATTGTTAGATTTTTTTTTTAAATTTCTGCAGTCAGTTTCTACTGCTAAATACTCTTAATTCAGAACTTAGAGTGCTCAGTGTCAAATATTAGGTTGCTGCAAAAGTAATTATGGTTTTTGTTATTTTAATGGCAAAAGCCGTGATTACTTCTGCACCAATCTAATCACAGTAAAAAGTTGAAATTTGATTTAAAGTTAAATAGCTCTCCCTTTTCTCTTTGTCCCTACTTCACCCTGCTACCCTGCCTCCTGCATCTTCCTGTCCACAGTTTGGGATCCCTCTAGGGATCACTCTATGGTAAAACTGGGGGTAGGGCAGGGGAAGATAAGAAGTTAGAGGGATAAAAATGTTCTTTTTTTTTTTTTGAGACAGAGTCTTACTCTGCCGCTCTGGCTGGAGTACAGTGGCATGATCTTAGCTCACCTCAACCTCTACCTCTTAAGTTTAAACAATTCTTATGCCTCAGCCTCCTGAGTAGCTGAGATTACAGGCACCCTCCACCACACCCGGCTGAAAGTTCTTATTTGACTTGGCATGATAGTGCCGTGTTCTGAGTTTGACAGATGTTTGTTTTACTTCTGCGCTATTTCTGGGAATGAATTGTGCCCCTCCACCCCATTTCTATGTTGAAGTCCTACCCTAGTTTCTCAGAATGTACCTGTATTTGGAGACAGGGCCTTTGTAGGGGTAATTAAGGTAAAATAAGATCATATGGGTGGACTCTAATCCAATATGACTGGTATCCTCATAAGATGAAGAGATTAGGATACAGACACACACAGAAGACCATGTGAAACCATAGGGTGAAGATGTCCATCTATATATAGGCCAAGAAGAAAGGCCTCTAGAAGGAAACCAACCCTATTGCCACCTTGGGCTTTATTTTGTGTTATTTAAGCTACCCAGTCTGCAGTACTTTGCAGTGGCAGCCCTGGCACACCAACAGAGGCGCCCCTTGGAGATCTCCCTCTTCTCGCTCCATTCCTGGACCATCAGTGCAGACTGACCTCTCTTCTGCGATTCCCTTGACAAAGGTGATGTGATTCCCTCCAGTTTGTTGCTTCTCCATCAGGGAATCCACTTCCCTTTGCCCTCTTTGTCTTTCCAATCTACCCTATTACACAGAATCTAAGATGACTTATTTCCCTCTGTTGTGAGTTGTCTACATCTGCTCCATAGGAAACACATATTTATGCACAAATAAACTCCAGCATTCAGGCTGATAACAACACAACAGCAACCTCTCCTTCATTTCCATCCTGGAAGCAAAGGCCAGTTTCTCTCCATTTTAGATTTTTCAGGTGTGGATCAGACACCTGTGCAGCCTCTTCAGTCCTGTGAGCTTCTCTCATGAGGCTGAGTAGGTGTGGTAGGAATCACTGCATAGGTCTCTCCACAGGAAGACCCTCCCGCTGTCCGTTCACACTCTGACCCGTTTAGACCTGGGTGTGAGTAAGGGGTTCAAGAACCCTGTTACCAGTTTTCAGTTGAATCCTTTGAAAATTTGCATCTTGGACTTAAATGACTGTGTTTGTAGTCATCATTGATTCATTCAGTCAGTGCAAAGTTTCACCAAGTGCTGACTATGAAGAGAGCCTTGCTGAGGCCAGAGGTGAAACCTTGGTCCTGTCTAGGATGGACGTTTTCTTTATTGATGAGCTCCCTGAGTAGAAGGGGATTAAGGCCTCCCACGAAATAATACAACAGGCATGTGGGTTCTGGGGGGAATCCTTGGCTTGCCCCATAGTTCTGGAATCAGGCTGAGAAAATCTCTGTCCTAAGAATTTGCCTCCAGGGTACTAGCTGATGATCCTTGCACTCATCCGACCCCAATGTTGCACTATTGAAAATGGTCAGTTCCTTCAGGTGGGCTGAGCATGGTGACCGTGGGGATGCTGTGTGAGGACAGCAGCAATGAGAGGGAAGGGGGCAGGTGGGAAATAAAAAGGAGGGGCAGCCTGGTAAGATTTCAGAGGCCAAATGAGCTGGATTTTTAAAAACCTTTTAGTGCTTTCCTCTTGTAGAGGTTGAAACTCAACTTCTACGTTGTATATGTGCAAATATCTCAATGATGCTAACCTGTGTTGGAGTGCTAACCCTCCTCAGTGCACTTGGGATCCAAGAGAGCCTTGCAGAGGTCAGAGGTGAGCTCTAAAGTCTATCCAAGCACTTTATCCTCTATCTTTGTTGATGATATGCCAGTGGCCAGGGCCCAAGTACAGGCAAAATGAAAATCCTATTCCCAAGTAAGTGGGTAGTGTGAGATGTAAATTTTCTCTTCTTTTTTTCCCCCCCGAGATGGAGTCTAGCTCTGTCACCCAAGCTGGAATTCAGTGGAGTGATCTCAGCTCACTGCAACCTCCTCCACCCCCAGATTCAAGCGATTCTCCTGCCTCAGCCTCCCAAGTAGTTCGGATTACAGGCACCTACCACCATGCCCAGCTAATTTCTTTTTTGTTTTTAGTAAAGACGAGGTTTCACTGTGTTGGCCAGGCTGATCTTGAACCCCTAACCTCATGATCCGCCCACCTTGGCCTCCCAAAGTACTGGGATTACAAGCATGAGCCACCGCACCTGGCTGAGATGTAAAATTTCAAATTTGCTGAAAACTGGTAACAGGTTTCTTGAATCCCTCACTCACATCCAGGGTCTAAAGGAGTCAGATTAGGGGAGAATCTTTGCCAAGAACTATGCAATGATTTCTACAACCCCACTGTCTTAGTCCATTTTCTTTTGCTATAACAGAATACTATAGACTGGGTAATTTACAAAGAAAAGAAGCTTATTGGGTTCATAGTTCTGGAGTTGGGGGAGTCCAAGGACATGGTGCTGGTCCCTAGCAAGGGATATCCTGTGGCAGAAGGTAGACGCAAAAGAGACCACAGGAGCAAGCCTAGCTCACTTTTATAATAACCCACTTTGGCAAGAACTAATTCACTCCTGCGATTAAGTATTAACCCATTCAGGAGGGTAGAACCCTTATTGACCCAATCACTCTTAAAAGTCCTCATCCCTTAATACTGTTACATTGGCAATTAAGTTTCCAGCACATGAACTTTTGGAGGACACATTCAAACCATAGCTTACGGGACCACTTGGGGAGATTCAACAGGTGTCAGACCCTTTCCTGGAAAGTCTAAGAAAGGAGTGCCCTATCTTGGGGAAGAGATAGACAAAATGCCCTTTCCTCCTTCGCCTGTCCAAATCCTCTGTTTCTTTTAAGTTCAGTTAGCATCCTGCTCCTATTTAGGAAGACTTCTTTTCCTAAAAGTAAATTTTTCTAACCCTTCAAGATTTCTACTGTTTGAATTTCCACAGTATTTAGCACCTACTTTTAAGATAATTTTTAATTATTCTTTCTTTCTTTTTTTTTTTTTTTTTGGAGACAGAGTTTTGCTCTTGTTGCCCAGGCTGGAATGCAGTGGTGCGATCTCAGCTAACTGCAACCTCCACCTCCCAGGTTCAAGTGATTCTCCTGCCTCTGCCTCCCCAGTAGCTGGGATTATAGGCATGTGCCACCATGCCTACCTAATTTTGTATTTTTAGTAGAGATGGGGTTTTACCATGTGGGTCAGGATGGCCTCAAACTCCCGACCTCGGGCAATCCACGTACCTTGGCCTCCCAAAGTGCTGGGATTACAGGCATGAGCCACCATGCCCAGCCAATTATTATTCTTTATTCATATCCTCAGTCAGTTTTGAGTCCTCTGGGCCTGCTCATAGTTCCTATAAGCTAAGTGTTTGTATGTGTTTAAAATTCTGTCTTTCTATAACAGTACAAATGTGTTAGAAAGTAAATTGGGCAAGAGCGAACAGTACCTGTTGGGCCCTGCTTCCTATTTTTATATTCTTCTAGAAGCAGCAACATTAACTCACAGCATAGCCCTGAGAGGCAGAGGTTGAAGCAGCTTCCACCCACTGGGAGGAGTTCGGATGGCATAAGCTGCTGTGTTGTTAAGAAAACCTTCATTGGGAAGGTGGGTCTGGAGAGACCTTTGACAGAATGTATTTGTTTTGCTGGATTGAGAGAATTGAACATTTATACAGCTTTTGGTTAAAATTCCATTTTTGTTGCAGAGAGATTATTGTCTGAAGAAACACTCAAGCACTTGAGTGAGAAGAGGTAGATGCCAACAGGGAGAGGAGTGGATTTTAGCTTCTTATGCTTGTTCGGCACTTGGTCTGTGGTATGGATTTTAAGTCCTGATGTCCTTTTTAACTTGGAAGAAAAAGCCCCAAAACCTGTCTAGGGGCACATGTTAGTTGATATTCTGGTTTGGCTGAGAATTCCGTGGATGTATTCCCATATTCCATGATGGAATATTATTATTATTTTTGAGACAGGGTCTCTTTCATCCAGGCTGAAGTGCAGTGGCACAATCATGGCTCACTGTAGCCTTGAACTCCTGTGCTCAAGTGACCCTCCCATGTCATTCTCTTGAGTAGCTAGGACTACAGGCATGTGCCACCACCCCTAGCTAATTAAAAAAATTTTTTTTCTCTTTTAGAGACAGGGTCTCGCTATATTGCCCAGGCTGGTCTCAAACTCTTGGTCTCAAGCAGTCTTTCCACCTTAGCCTCCCAAAATGTCGGGATTACAGACATGAGCTGCTGTACCCAGCTTTTTCTATTTTCATCAGTTTAGAGGTTTCTAAGCTGGAATTTTCTTTTTCTTTTCTTTTTTTTGAGACGAAGTTTTGCTCTTGTTACACAGGCTGGAGTGCAATGGTGCAATCGGCTCACCACAAACTCCACTTCCTGGGTTCAATCAATTCTTCTGCCTCAGCATCCCGAGTAGCTGGGATTACAGGCATGTGCCACCATGCCCAGCTAACTTTGTATTGTTAGTAGAGGCGGGGTTTCTCCATGATGGTCAGGCTGGTCTCGAACTCCCGACCTCAGGTGATCCACCCACCTCGGCCTCCCAAAATGCTGGGATTACAGGCGTGACTAAGCTGTAATTTTCTTAATCCTAAGGATTGGAGAATGTACTAGAGATTACTAACTTTTTAAAAAAATAACTTTGTTGAGATATCATTCATATACCATTCACTTCACCTCTTGAAAGTGTGCAAATGAATCGTTTTTAGTATGATCACAGGCTGTGCAACCATTACAGCAATAAATTGTAGAACATTTTCATTACTCCTAAAAGAAATCCCTATATCCATTGTAAGCGTTTTATTTTTTTTAATACTCAAATAAGTTTAAGTTTTTTGTTCATGATAAAGCTGTCTAGGCTAATACCAAGGTTTTAAAATTTAGGCTAGGATTGGGAGTTACATTATTTTTTTAAAGGGAAAATGAATTAATAAATAAACAGTGTTGCATCCAGCCTTTCAAATGAGATGGAAACAAGGACGTACATCTCTGCTTTGCTCCATCCTCATCTATCAAAGTGATGAACATTGTGTGATGATTGGTAGTCAATGCCATATTTCAGGGACTTATTTTGAATTAAATGGGTAGTAGACTGACTAATATTTCTGCTCAGTGAGTAGGTGTGCTTTATTCTGCTTGCAGTGGGAGAACTTAGTTCAGAGAGCTTTTTCCATAGATACATGATTGTTTTCTGTACCTACTTGAATTAGGCTGCTGTGTAGCTAATTCAGCTTTGCTGCTTTTATTTTATTTTATTTTATTTTTGAAATAAGCTTCCCAATTTAATGGCTTTTCCATGGACTGCCTTTAGTGTGGCCTTGCTAAACTGATAGATGTCACTTTACTCAACATAGGCTGTAGCCCAGCCTGGGCTTTGGAATTTTGAGATGGAAAATGGGACTGTAACATCCCAGTTGACCCAAGGAAGGCGAGTTCGTTTACACATGATTCATCTTGAGGAAGAGGAGATGCTGAGACAACTGGCACCTGGTGTTATTCCAGGGGCCAGGTTACTTTCCGCCAGCCATGGCTTCCAGGTGTTAGATCTTTTCGTGAATACCAGGAAAGCAGTGGTCTATTAATAACTTAACCCCCAGCTACAGTTCATGCTTCTGGAGTTACCATTGTGTGGATTTCCAAACATCTTTTCCTTTCACACCTATCTTTATCCCTGTGGAGTTATGCCCATGGGCCACCCAGCCCTCCCACACCCAGAGCCACGGACTCCAGGAAGACACTGAATTTGGTGGTTACTATCTTCCCCTGGGAACTTTTGGAATTATTACTGTATTTATTTAATCCTCTTCAAATAAGAGTTTGCATACTTCTCACTGCATGCTTTAAAAAAAAAAAAAAAGCCAAAGACAAATACTCAGAAAAACTAACACAATACCCAGGAAGCCCCCATGACCTCGGACAAAAATCTCACCCACTGTTGCCTAAGACTGTGTTCTCTGAATATGTGAATGAAGGAAAGCTTTGAGTGGCTCTGCATGGGGAACTGCACAGTTTTGGGTTATCCAGTACTTGGCCTCTCTCCTCCCTTTCCTGCTGCACTGATTTGGCCTGTTTCCTTTGTTACTAGTTCTTCCACAAGAAGGGGGAAGGAATTAAATTCGAAGGATGATTTCCACTTTCTAGCAACAGTTGGTGTAGTAACCCTAGGCCAGCCAGTGACAGTTTGGGAATATCTGATTATCATGATTTCTACTTTGATTCATCAAAAGGTGATTCTGTTTTGACATGAAAAAACCAACCCAAGTTTCGTTTATGAACCAGCCCGACTCTGACAAGTATGTTCCTGTTCCACCTACATCAGTTCTAGGTTCTCTAACTTCAGTGTGCAAAAGATTCAACCAAGGACTCTTGGGCTCTGCCCCTTGAGATTCAGTTTCCATAGGATGCATAGGATGGGAACTAAAAGGTTGCATTTAGCAAATTGTCCCCAGGTCTTTCTGATGTGGATTAACGAGGGCTGACTTTGAGAAACACTGCCCTGGAATTTGCACTTGCTATTCAGGTACCAGCCCAGCCCTTTCTGTGATTAAATGCTTGGCAGTTAACAATGAGTAATTACAGTGTGTGTAGTTTCCAGGGCAACATGCATCTGTCACTCCTGCAGAGGCTGGGAAGATTGAAAGGGGCGGTGGGGAGGCTGCAGTCACAGGGAGGCCTCCAGATTCATGCCATCAAAGTGCTTCATCATGACTGGGTTTTCACACCATTTAACCAAGGGCCTTAGTCAATGGCAGCAGCAAGAATGAAAGTAAATGGAAGCCAGAGAGTCACTGGGTGACTTGGAAGGTAGCAACAAGGACATGAAAAAGGATGAGAACGGCATTGAGTGGCTCGCACCCCCACCCATACTCAAGTCAGTTTTGTTCAGAATAATAAGGATGTGTGAAGGAATGTGAAATGACCTTGCAAGGCTTCTGAAAACAGTGGTTAACTGTGGTAAACGTGTGCCTGCTATTCCTCAGTTCTCCACTGCGATGGTGCTGTTAAAGGTCACCTGTTCTCACTTGCAGTGGGCTTGAAGTGACATTTATTGAGCACTTACTATGTGATGGAAACTCATGTGGATTATCTTGCCTTTCTAACCTAAGTATATTTTCATTTTTTTATCTACATGCAAAGGTTACACATTTACATTTTGTACATTTAATGAAAAAGGTAGAGTTTGTGCCTGTTTGCCAGACACAGTGGCTCATGTCTATAATCCCAGCTCTTAGGGAGGCAGAGGCTGGAGGATAGCTTGAGGCCAGGAGTTCGTGACCTGCCTGGGCACTATAGCAAGACCCCATTCTCCACAAAAAAGGAAAAAAAAGGTCTATACATGTTTTAGTACAGGATTTGGCTTTTGGTTCTAGTTATAAAACTGTATAGGGCAGTGCTGGTTGGAACTGGAGGGCGTTATTCTAAGTGAAGTAACTCAGGAATGGAAAACCAAATACTGTATGTTCTCACTTGTAAGCGGGAGCTAAGCTATAAGGATGAAAAACATACAGAGTGATATAACGGACTGTCGGGACTCGGGGTAGGGAGAGGTAGGGAGAGAGGTGAGGGATAAAAGACAACATCTTGGTTATATTAAAATCTCAGAATTCATTGCTAAAGAATTCATGTTTGAAAAACTACCTATAACCCCAAAACAATTGAAATTAAAAAAAAAAAAACATATCGCAGTGAAAAAAGCATTCAGCCACTAGTCAGATCTCAGGGTCTGGTTCTGAATTGCATCATGAATAGGCTTTGTGACTGCAGGCAAGTTTCTAAACTTGTCTGAGGCTCCGTTTCTACTTCTGCAAGATGAGGCACTTAGACTAGACCAGCAATCTTGACTTTTGAAGGGTGGCAGCCACCTTGTAGAGTCCAGTGAAAACTTGGAAACTTCTCTGAAAAAAGGTAAAGGTATACTTGCTAAAAGATAATTACACTCAATTTCCAGGGGACCACAGGCCCATCTTCAATGAAGGGATTGCTTAAGATTCAGCTGCAACTCAGAATTGCTGAGTTCCACAGGACCCTGAGAGTCTTGCATTGTTTAGAGAGGCCCCCTGAGGAATGAGCTATTTGATGAGGGAGGTTTTGTTGTTCCTGGCATTTTTCACTAACTGCCCTGTACGTTCTGGGGAGGGGAGACAGGAACAAACACTGAGAAAAATACATAGAGAATGAATGGCATCTGGAATATGAACTGTTTTCCTCATCACTTCTTGCAAGGAGGTAGATGGCATGATTACAGCACAGAAGATATGTTGAGGAATGACTTGAACCTAGAAATACAGCACTTTCTGAAGTGACAGTTAAGCAGTAATTTAGACTTGCTCTACTCTTTTTTTTTTTTTTTTTTTTTTTTCTTGAGACACAGTCTCACTCTGTCACCCAGGCTAGAGTGCAGTGGTGCAATCTCGACTCACTGCAACCTCCACCTCCCAGATTCAAGTGATTCTTTTGCCTCAGCCTCCTGAGTAGCTGGGACTACAGGCATGTGCCACCACACCCAGCTAATTTTTGCATTTTTAGTAGAGATAAGGTTTCACCATGTTGGCCAGGATGGTGTCCATCTCTTAACCTCATGATCTGCCCACCTCACCCTCCCAAAGTGCTGGGATTACAGGTGTGAGCCACTGCACCTGGAAGACTTGCTCTACTTTTAATGTTTGAGAACTCAGTGATATAGAAATCTAAGAAGGTCCAATTCATAGAAGCAGAGAATAGAACAGTAATTACCAGGAGCTGGGATGGGAGTGTGGGGGGTGTGAGGTGTGAGGGTGGGGAAGGTGAGGGAGGTAGATGGGGAGATGTTGGTCAACAGGTGCAACGCTTCAGTTAGGAGGAATAGATGAAGAGATCTATTGTACAACATGGTAACTATAGTTAGTGTATTGTATACTTGAAAAAATGCTGACAGTAGATTTGGAGTGTTCTCATCACAGTGAAATAATAAGTATGTGAGGCAATGCATATGTTAATTAGATCAATTTAGCCATTCTACAATATATGCATATTTCAAAAGTCCTGTTGTACACCATAAAAGTATATACATTTTTTACTTGTCAATTAAAATAAATATAAGAAGGAAAAAAATTAAAGTTTTGGTTAATTTGAAATTTTCAGAATCTTCTAGGGAGTATATGGTAAGTGGAAATATGTTATTTACCACTTCTCAGCTGTTAGCTGACCACCTTCCCAACCCAACCCTGCTCTGTCTCCTTCCCACACCCCAAGTTGTAATCCAATCAGGAGAGAATATCTTATTTGGAAACCTACATATGTTCTTTTTTTCCTCTGCTTAGGTGTTGAAAAGTCTCCTCTAGAGCTTTGGAAGGCTGAATGGACTAAACATGAAGAGCTTGAAAGCGAAGTTCAGAAAGAGTGACGTGAGTATGCGGTGACTCACAGTCTGGCTGTTCCTTCTACTCCACGGAGCTGCAGAAATCCTCCTCCCCACCTTGATAAGGCACTGCTGGGTTAATAAACTACAGACACTCAAGTGCTCTCGGCCCCAGCTCAGGGGAGCTTCTGTGGATGGCATGCTCTAGGTTCCTTGCTGTTTGTGTGCATAGGTTTCAAAAATAATGTTTTTTTTTTAAATTTTGGGGGTCTGTGCCTTGTAGAGAAAGGAACTTTCACATTTAAACATTCTGTCAAAATATAATTCATGGCAAAGCAATAAAATCCAGGTTCACCTTTAATTACCTCGTCAGAAATGATAGCTGAAAAAGTCCATTTTGAAAGTGACATACCTTGGCTTCCATTGAATTCCCTTCCATGAATTTCTACCATTCCACAACTCTGCTCAAAGTATCTGAAAGGAAGTGTCTTAAAGGAAGATTCTTCCTTTAAACATCTTCAAAAGAAGAATCAGTAAAAACCTCGACATTTCTAAAGTTGCCAGAAATCCTCACTCCAAAAATTATTTTTAGAAGAAACTAGTCTCTCTCATGAGGGTGGTTCAGGAATAACATACTAGCATGGTTCATCTTTGCCTTTGGGAAACGCGTTCAACTCTGTTAAGGCTTTTCTGGGAAAATGGTATCTATTGCTGCCTGTACCTTTCCTCCCCCTGAATTCTAGGAGCTCTTCCTCATTTGTTATCCATCATAAAAGACTCTCGACTGGAGGGACCAGTTGTGATGTCAGAGTTATGAAACAAAGTTCCCCCAGGAGAAAAGGGAGAAAAACAGCAGAGGGGTTGTACACGATAATATTTTTCAAAAGATCACCCCATACACCCTTCTATGATCCCAGTCTTGTGCTAGCTGCATTCCAGATACTTTGAGCAGAGTTGTGGAATGGGAGAAATTCATGGAAGGGAATTAGATGGAAGCCAAGGTATGTCACTCTTAAAATGGGCTTGTTCAGCTATCAGTTCAGACAAGGTAATTAAAGGTGAACCTGGATTTTATTGTTTTGCCATGAATTATATTTTGACAGCTTGGCACAGCTGCATTTTTGCAATAAATGGAGGCTGCGTCTTTTGTGGCTAGCATGTCACATGCACACCTACTTCTGGCTGAAGCTTATCTCCTGAGGCTGCATCATGACATGTAACTTACTGTCCTGATAAAACCCAGGCCAGATGAGATGCTTATGGGATGATGGCAAAATACCAACCCACTTACAGAAGAAACTGGAAAGGGTTATGAAAAAAGTTGGTCTCACCTTCTCATCCTGTAGGTAAATCAAATAAAACTCATAGAGTGCAAAGAGGCTTGGACAAAGACGTAAAACTAGCTGTTGGCCAGAGTGAAAGTCCTGGTCATCTGACTTTCCAGAAACCTCCTTCGACCTCCTCATCTGCTGGCTGTATGTTATGCAGCCTACATATCTCCCATGGCTTTCAGCTAAGGAGAAAAAGGCAATTAAATGGAAAATGTTGCCCAACTCAGCAGATAGGGGTTTCTAAATTGTGTGACCAGGTTAACAAATGTCTTTTTCCATTCCAGGGGAATCTGGGTAGCTTCTATTTACATAGGTTAAGATTATTTTTAGATAATAAGATTATAGATAATAAAGATTTCATCAGTCTAGGCTTCCATATATATGAACAGGGGCCCAGAGGAATGATAGGCACACACACTTTTGGTTTAAAAATCGAAAACTGGTGGCAGTAGGGAGGCTGTTGCTGGAATCTAGTTAGAAAAACTGAAATATTTCCATGATTTAAAAAAATCCACTGTAATAACACTAGTAAAAGCTTCTGGGATTTGGCAGCAGAAAAGGCTGTGATTTTGGCAGTTAGTGCTAAGAGAAGAAATATTGAGAAGCAGACCTGGGGGAGGAGAGCTATGGAAATTGGTATAATGGAGCCCAGCAATTTCAAATGGCTCTCCACATCCAAATTGCTTCCCCAAGCCACAGAACTGTACAGCTAAATGGGGGGAATAAAAAACGACAACAACAAAAACATTTCAAAGCCCCATTTGTTAACCATATAATAATAATGCTAATTGTGTGTGTGTGTGTGTGTGTGTATAATTTTTTTTTTTTGAGATGAAGTCTCGCTCTGTGGCCCAGGTTGGAGTGCAGTGGTGCCATCTCAGCTCACTGCAATCTTCGCCGCCTGGATTCAAGCGATTCTCCTGCCTTAGCCTCCTGAGTAGCTGGGATTACGGGTGCATGCCACCACACCCAGCTAATATTTGCATTTTTAGTAGAGACAGTGTTTCACCATGTTGGCCAGGCTAGTCTCAAACTCCTGACCTCATGATTCCGCCTGCCTCGGTCTCCCAAAATGCTGGGATTACAGGCGTGAGCTACCTCGCCTGGCCATAATGCTAATAATAATAATTAACCATTAGGCAGTATTAACGAAATGTTGGGAGCTATGCTAAGCTTTTCACATGAAATTCATTTAATCTTGCCACAAATCTTATGTGGTAGGTATTACTATTAAGCTCATTTTACAGACGAAGAAACTGAGGCCTTAGGGACATACAGTAATTTGGGTTCTTAGAGCTTTAAGTTGTAGAACCAGTTTTTACACTAAGGCAGTCTGACTTCAGAGCCCATGTTTCCTGAAAGAGGAGCTTTGGGTGGACAGTCTATTTTAAGAAACAGGGCAATCTGCTGGCACGGTGGCTCACTCCTATAATCCCAGCACTTTGGGAGATTGAGGCAGGAGGATTGTTGAGTCCAGGAGTTCAAGAGCAGCCTAGGCAAACATGGCAAAACCTCATCTCTACAAAACAATTTAAAAAGTAGCCGCGTATGGTGGGGCGCACATATGGTTACAGCTGCTCGGGAGGCTGAGATGGAAGGATGGCTTGAGCCCGGGAGGTCAAGGCTACAATAAGTTGTATTTATGTCACTGCACTCCAATCTGGATAATGGAGCAAGGCCCTGTCTCAAAAAACGAAAATAAGAAAACCAAACTATCTGTCTAGGGAGTAGCTTGAAAAGTGACTTTGGACTTGGAGCTAGGTTTATAGCCCTGGACAAGTCTTTTACTCTTCTGAACCTCAGATTCCTCACCAGAAAAATGGAGGAAATAATATTAGCCCCATAACGTTGGGGTGACAGTTATATACGTTAAATGAATATCAAAAATCTTAGGGCCTGGTACTCAGGAGATGCTTAGTAAATATTTATTTCTTCTTCCTAATTAGCAGCCCACAATAAAAAGTAGGATTCAAAAAGTCTACACAGTCTGGAGGGTAGAATAATTCGGTAACATTTGCTGCTGCCGAACAGGGAAACTGAGAGCTGGGAGAGAGTGGAGAAGAGAGGCTTGCTTTTTAATGTATGCCTTTTTTTTGGTATATGTATATGCATGTCATGCATGTATATGTATTGTTAAGGAAAAGCAAGTTTACAAACATTTACATTCAGTTGAATGAACCAAGTTATAATTTTATTTTATTCTTTTCCCTGAAACAAGTGGTCTGTCTCAAAATATTTTAAATCACTGGGCATCATATTTTCCTGCTTGTCTTTGTGTGAGGGAAAAGGAGGAAGAAAGGATTCTTTGTATTTCTGGGGGGTGGGAAGAAGAGGATAGCAGATCAGGTTCTGGCGCTTGCATAAAGTAGGCAGGTGACCCACTGGTGTGATCGCATTACAGTCAGCCTGTGTCTGGGAGGTCTGCGGCCAGATCAGTTTGTGGCCACTGCAAGCAAAATCCAGGAGTAAACAAAGGACGAAAGTAAGATTGTTTCGTCCTATGGATGGCCTTCAGGTCACTCTGTGACCCTGGGACCATCATGTGGGTAGAGATTGAATGGGAGTGTCCTTTCCGGAAGACGTGACAGCTGGTACAGTGTCAAAGGCAAATGTGAGTGTGGTAGGGAATGGGCCTGATTCTGTGGACTGTGGTTAGACAGTATCATTGTCCAGTGGCTTTGATCCTTAAATCTGTTTGGGACACTGCAGATAACCCACAGAGGCTAAAGAGCATTGTGGAATTTCTATGATGGATAACCTTTTTTAGATCACATTTATAACTTTATTTTGCGAGTTAGATAGTAGATAGGATACAGGAGAAATGCAAATATGGTTGTTGTCTTTAAAAAGCTGATAAACCTAGGTGGGAGGAGAAAAAACCATGTAGGAAATAATTAGAGCAAAATACAAGCCGTGCAGAATATAGATACTCAAGGCACCTTTAAGATGATATAACTAGCCAGGCACGGTGGCTCAGGCCTGTAATCCCAGCACTTTGGGAGGCTGAGGCAGGTGGATCACAAGGTTAGGAGTTTGAGACCAGCCTGGCCAACATAGCGAAAACCTGTCTCTACTAAAAATACAAAAATTAGCCGGGTGTGGTGGCACATGCCTGTAGTCCCAGCTATTTGGGAGGCTGAGGGCAGGAGAATTGCTTGAACCTGGGAGGCACAGGTTGCATTGAGCTGAGACCATGCTATTGCACTCCAGCCTGGGTGACAGAGTAAGACTCCGTCTCAACAAAAAAAAAAAAAAAAAAAAAAAGATATAACTAACTAGTTGTTAAGTTGTAGGGCCTGGTGATAAATGCTACAAATTTTCAGAGGGCTGAATCACTGAGAATGGGAGAATTTGGGGAGCTTTATGGAGGAGGGGCTTCATGCAGGCCTTGAGGGATACATAGGTAGGATTCAGAAGGGAGGTTGGGAAGAGGGGAAGAGTCGGAGGGTCCGTCAGGGAAGCCAGCCTACAGCATGGTGGGTTGACTCAGTCTCAAAAATGGCCCTTGACATACAAAATAGTAATATTAATAGTTCAGGAGCCCAGGAGAGTGCCCGTGGCATGGTCCTGAGTATTTCAAGAAGAATACTATAAAGTTTTCATCCTAGTTTAAAAAATGGATAGACTGACTTTTATGCTTATTAAGCAAGCACAGAGTTCTTAATCATCGTTATTTGTATCTTTTATGACTGTAGCTTGAAAAAGCAGCTGCTTTTTACCTCTTAATATTTGCAGCAGCTAGTACGTGGTTCCGCATGGAAAAATGAGCTGTCATCATGAAAAATGAGGCCAAAAAGGTTGGGATTTCCCTTTGCTAATATAATGCTCAAGCTTCTGGAATTTCTTTGTAGTTGCCAATTTTTAGTGACTTGAGTGAAATGGGTGGAGGTTGCGAATGGGAAATCGGGTTGAAATATCTTTGTAACAAATCTTGAGAAATGCCACTCCAACGGGATCGAGGACTTCACGATTTACTTTGAGGGTGTGTGTTTAATTTTATGAAAGATTTATTCCCAATTATGTTTTCCATTGTAATAGGGAAGCAGCGGACATTCCATTAAAAAAAATCAAAACAGCCAGTTTAAAGTGACGGGCTCCACGAGAGATTACACTGATGGTATACCTTTACATAGCAGCTACTAACTATTGTAGCTTTCAGCCAAGAAAATGCACACACCCCATGAATCTTGAAGAACCAGACACATCCTGCTCAGACAAAGGTTTGAGTTTGTTGCCTATTAAGATAACAGTTCTCTGCTGGGCATGGTGGCTCACGCCTGTAATCCTAGCACTCTGGGAGGCCGAGGCAGGTGGATCAACCTGAGGTCAGGAGTTCGAGACCGTCCTGGCCAATATGGCGAAACCTTGTCTCTACTAAAAATACAAAAATTAGCCAGTCGTGGTGATGCATGCCTGTAATCCCAGCTACTTGGGAGGCTGAGGCAGGAGAATTGCTTGAACCCAGGAGGCGGAGGTTGCAGTGAGCCGAGATCATACTACTTCACTCCAGCCTGGGCAACAGAGTGAAACTCAGTCTCAAAAAAAAAAAAAAAAAAAAAAGATAACAGCTCTCATGAAGGTCGAAAACGAACATCTCTGCCAAGGATTTTTTTTTTTCAAGGAGGGTTTAGTCACTTATAAATACGTTTTTGCAAATGCCCAAGCCTCCTTCCCTCACCACACACACATGCACATACACACAGTGGGAGCATTTGAAATTTAAGTCTCTCTGTAGACATAGGAGCCTTGGCCAAATCTATTTCAAGCTAAGCCTTTGTTTTAAAATGGACATAATTTTTTTAAAAAATCAGTGATGACCCCACTGAGTGGAGGTAGGAGACTTTACTAAAGTTCTAGAGAGAAATTTGGTCAAGAAAATATGTGCCATGCTACAGATTTTCTAGGTCTTTTCAGCCTGTTTTAAATGGGGAATCTGCTCACCGCCTGATTTTGCCTGGTATTAGTTTGCTGGAACTGCCATGGCAAAGTGTACCACAAACCAGGTGGCTGAAACTAAAGAAATGTATTGTCTCAGAGTTTGGGAGGCTAGAAGTTCAAGATCCAGGTACTGGCAGGGTTTCTTGTGAGGGCTGCGAATCTGTTCCATGCCTCTGACCTAGATTCTGGTGGTTTGCTGGCAGTTTTTGGCTTGCGAAAGCCATGCCCTGATCTCTGCTTTCATCTTCATGTGGCATTCTCCCTCTGTGCATGTGTCTGTGCCCAGATTCCTCCTTTTCATAAAGATGCCACTCATGCTGAACTAGGGCTTGCTATAATGACCTCATTTTAGCTTGTTACCTCTGTGAAAAGCTTATCTCTAAATAAGATTACCTTCTGAGGTTAGGGGGGCATTAGGACTCCAGCATATGAATTTTTGGGAGGACACAAGTGAACCTGTAACACAACTCCATGCCCTTCCATCCTAGAACAGTTACTCGGAAGCCTTGGCATCCCCCCACTGAGCTGGCACTGCCATAGACCTTAGCTCCACTGTTCATCCTTGGGACTATTTTCATCATCTAAGAGAGTGAGGTTGGAGATCACAGTTCTTCAGTGGGTGCCACTGCATAATATTAATGTCAAGAGTGAACCCATATGGATGGCTGACTTTCTGTAACAGGAATAAGGAGCTCTCATGGACTTAATGCTCACTAGGTACCCGGCACTGTGCTAAGCCCCTTTATATGCTCTTTGTCATTTAATGCTTACAAAACTCTACCCATAAAAGACCATTGCTACAATAGCAATTGATAGAGGAAGAAATTAAGGTTGAGGGCATGTTAGTAACTTGGCCAAAGTCACACATTTGGTAAATTACAGAGAGATGGTAACTCTCTTGTTTTTTCTTGATGGGAGAGTATGTGCTGTCGATCACAACACTCACTTGCTACCAAGTTGCACATTACTAAATTGTGAAGCTTCAAGCTGCACAAAATTATGTTATTCTGTTGCTCTAAGCTTAAATAAGACCCGTAGGGTGATTTTACATCACCACAAGTCCATCCATAGTAGCAAAGCTCACTGATGTTAGCATTATTCTTCCTGTGACAGGGGAAAATTCTTTGTTTCCTAAGAGCCAAATGCATTTCAGTTCTGAAGTGAGGAAGAGCAGATGCTGCTTCTGCTCTTCCAGTGGAGCCAATAAAACATCTCTGTCTACATGGAGCTCCACTGTGGGCTAAATGGGTCATAGCTTTATTCTGTTTACCCCAGACCATAATTCTCAGTCAAACATGATACCTTTCCAGTGGGAAACCAATATGAAATCCAGAGCCTGGCCCCTAAACTACTAGGAAATCTCCTGGTCTACGCAAGTAATGAGTCATGTAGATCATTATCTCTTACATCTTTATTCTGCATTAATAACCCGATCATTTTGAATGAAGGCTGTTCTTGACCTACATGTTTTTTGTTTGACAAATTCTTTTATGAACTTCTCCTTGGGGATGAAACAGAAATTGCTTCTGAATCATCCTGTGGATATTTTTAGTTGAGTTTCTACCTAAAGATCTTTGCTTTGTGGAGGTGATTACTGTCAATTGTACGGCAACACAGGGGCCAGCATTGGCCAGAGGCTCAGTACATCTGTAAAGATGACGTTAGTGACTAGACTTGGCTTTCTTCTTGCTTGAGTCCCCAAGTCAGTGTGTCCTGGTCAACTTGATTATTCAACTATTAGAGCAGTTTTTATTATATTCATGAAAATGCTTTCAGTTTTTGGGAAGCGCTGTCTGAAAGGGTTTCATTTTTATTTTCTTAGGAGGCCGAATGATCTGATGGTCTCTAGTTGCCTCCTGCCTCCTGGGCTGCCCAGTGGGCTGGTTAGCTGGAAAGTATAGAGGTTTATAATGTAAGACTAGAACAAGGAAAAGTTTAAGGAACCACATGTTCTCCTTGGACATGTTTGTTCTAAGATATATTTCCCAAAGCTGAGAAAGTTTCTGTGGCAATTTTTCAGACTTAGGCTGTGGTTTTGGAGGGGTTTTTGATGAGATTCAGTGTGAACTCATGAGTCTGTTCGTTTGTGTGTGTGTGTGTGTGTGAGACAGTGTCTCGCTGTGTCACCCAGGCTGGAGTGTAGCGGCACGATCTCAGCTCACTGAAACCTTAGCCTTCTGGGTTCAAGTGATTCTTCTGCCTCAGCTTCCTGAGTAGCTGCAACTATAGGCGTGTGCTACCACACCCGGCTGATTTTTTGTATTTTTATTAGAGATGGGGTTTCGCCTTGTTACCCAGGCTAGCCTTGAACTCCTGACCTCAGGTGATTCACCCGCCTCTGCCTCCCAAAGTGCTGGAATTACAGGTGTGAGCCACTATTCCTGGACTGTTCATTCTTTGGAGGGTTGCTTCATAACTGAGAAGCTGCAGGGTCCTTCTGTAAGGTCCCAATGGTTGTACTAATTAGGTATATGATAAGCCGTAATGACAAAATAGCCTGAAATACAGTAGCTCTAACAAGATAGAAGTTGTTTTCTTCTAAAGTAAATGTTTAAAATAGTCTAAGAGCCCGCAGGGCAGCTCTGCTCCATAGATTAACCCAGGACCCCAAGCCCTTGTCTAGTGTCCTCTGTTACTCTCCAGAGCTGCTCTGTGCAGTGTGCTAGCCACTGGCCACATGTGGCTCTTGAGCATTTGAAATGTGCTAGTCCAAATTGAGTTGTATACTGTAGGTGTAAAATGCACACTAAATTTCAAAGACGCATCAAAGAAAGAATATAAAATGTCTTATTAATAATTTTTTATAATTGCACTGACATGCTACTATTTATGACATAATTGGATTAAATGAATAGAGTAAAATTTATTTCACCTGTTTCTATTTACTTTTTTAATATGGCTACTAGAAACTTTAAAATGATATAAGTCTTTGGACAATGCTACTCTAAGAAGCATTTCCTTGTTTTTTTTTTTTGGAGACAGTATTTTTCTTAGTGTCCTCCTTTGTGGTCCAGTCTGGAGTACAGTGGTGTCATCATAGCTCACTACAGCCTCAAACTCCTAGGCTCAAGCAGTCTTCCTGCCCCAGCCTCCTATGTAGCTAGGACTACAGGCACATAACACCATGCCTGGTTAATTTTCATATCTTTTGTGTAGAGACAGCATCTCACTATGTTTCGCAGGCTGGTTTTGAACTCCTGATCTCAAGTGATACTCCTGCCTTGGCATCCCAAAGTCCTTAGGATTACAGGAGTAAGCTACCAAACCCATCTAGTATTTTACTTTTTAAAGGATATGAAACTGAAGGTGCACAAATCATTGCCCTCACAGGGAACTGGTTAGAGCTTGCCCCAACCTAGCTGCAATGGAGGCAGGAAAACATATTCTCTTGCTGGCAGCCTTGAAACCAGTTAAGCCTCAAAGGAAAGGGGAGAACGGATACTGGGGTTGATTAACCCAGCCACAGGCAGTTTCCACAGAGGGTCTTGTTTGAGACTTGGATGATAAAGGTGTGCCAAATGTTCTTAAATCTTAGTGGCTTTTACTGTTTTGACTACTTTTACTCCAGAGATAACTATTGATGACTGCCTTCCCAGGACCCATGGTCCTGTTAGTGGAAGTCTGTTGCAGCATGCTGCTGTAGGTGAAGTTAAATGCTTTTCCATGTTAGAAATGGAAACTGCTGGCCTGGCATGGCAGCTCATGCTTGTAATCCCAGCACTTTGGGAGGCCGAGGTGGACAAATCGCCTGAGGTCAGGAGTTCAAGGCCAGCTTGGCCAACATGGTGAAACTCTATGTCTACTAAAACTATAAAAATTAGCCAGGCATGATGTGGGTGACTGTAATCCCAGCTACTTGGGAGGCTGAGGCAGGAGAATTGCTTGAATTCATGAGGCGGAGGTTGCAGTGAGCTGAGACTGTACGGCAACAGAGTAAGACTCCATCTCAAAAAAAAAAACAACAACAAAAGAAATGGAAACTGCTCTTGAGTATTACCAGCTGGTGACATTAGGTAAGTAACCAGTCAGGCTTTTCCTTTTATGTCCTGTAATATATTGGTGACCTGATGTGATAAGGTGTGGGACAAACACGGGTTTGTTTTTAAGTACACCATTTTACCATCATAGTCTTAAGGTTGCTTACATAGAAAGGAACTATCATGATCTGATCTCATACCTTCATTGAAAAGTTTGGGAATGGTGTCAGCCTGTAAGTATATGTTATAAGCTTAGCTTTAAGTTACTCTTTTATAAATTACGGTCAACATGTAATTTATAAAATTGTGAAATTTGAGGATTCTTAATTATATTGATTAATTGTAATCTCAACCTGCATGACATCTGACTCTCAAATTTCAGGCCTAGAATTCTGAGCAAAACTGTAGAACAAATCTAAAAGAATGTTAAAAATGGTAGAATGTCCACTTCCTAGACATATAACTTCATTAATGTAACCTGTGATCTTATTCGCGTTTTGGTTGCCATGTTGCCCTTTTGGTTCATATTGTGTCTATTGCTGATTCTTTTCTCCCAGTGTTGCTTGTAAAGCCTCTTCTCTTTTCTCTTCTCTTCTCTTCTCCGCTCTCCCCTCCCCTCTGCCCTCCTCTGTTTTTTTTGACAGTCTCTCACTCTGTCACCCAGGCTGGAGAGCAGTGGTGCAATCTCGGCTCATTGCAACCTCCACCTCCCAGATTCAAGTGAGTCTCCTGCCTCAGCGTCCTGAGCAGCTGGGACTACAGGCCCGCAGCACCACGCCTGGCTAATTTTTGTATTTTTAATAAAGATGGGGTTTCATCATGTTGGCCAGACTGGTCTCAAACTCCTGACCTCAAGTGATCTGCCCAATTCAGCCTCCCAAAGGGCTGGATTATAGGCGTGAGGCACCATCTTTTTTCTCTTCGTATACTTGTGCTGTGGGATATTTTTAACCTAATACAGGACACGATATTTATTCTAATTAAGTTTTATTTTGTCAGTTAAATTCCATTTTAAGTTTGTCCAGTTAAGTTCCAATAGATAAAGCTATTTTGCTAGTTTTTGCATCATTTTAAATTCTGATTTTTATCATAATCACATTGAGTCATCCACAGACTTAGTAGGATGCCTATTTAATCTTAGCCAAAGTTATTAATAAGAGTATTGAATAGTTGAATGTCTCTACCCAGGTATAGATATATAGATAAAATAACCATTGATATCCTTCCAAATGGACAGTGCTTCAATCCATGCTCTTTGAGGCCTGGTTATTCAGCTTATCACTAGCTCAACTTTGGTACTATGGATCAACCCTGTCTGCTACCTAATGCCAGTTTTATCTCTATGTGATATTCGGTAAATTATATAATCTCTCTGATCTTTAGTTTACTCACCTGTAAACTGAGACGAGGCCAGCACTTCCCTTAAAGCATCATCATGAGGATTAGGATAAAATCTGGCACAAAGAAACTTCTCAATAAAATGGCAGCTGCTGATATTGGTTACCCCTGGTGCCTAGCACAGTGCCTGGAATTTGTAGTTCCTATAAGTGTGTGTATGGTGAATGAATGGTCTCAAAACATCCTGTCTAGTTAAGGTCACACAACTGACACACATGAAACAAGGCAGTACCAGGTTGTGCCATTGACAGTGAACTCTAGTGTGTAGCCACTCAACATCACAAGAGTTTAGAGAAGGCTTCATGGAAGGGATGAGTTAGGGGCTGGGCCATCGTGATTGGGTAGGTTGGGATTAACAGAGGAAACCGGTACTAATGAGTAGAGGTGGGGAGAAGGGACTCTAACGGAGAAGGATGTATACATAGACAAGTAACAGAAAATCAAGTTTGATGGGAGGTATGGGCCTCTCTATACCTCACTGAAAGCCTGGGAATGGGTGGGGTAGGTAAAAGAAAAATGAGGTTTCAAGTTGATAACATTATCTCTGTGGGATGATTTGGGGTTTTGAGAGACTGTAACCAGAATACGGGGCCAGGACTAGGTGGTGGCTGCTGCAGGGCGAGAAGGATGGGATTTGAGTGGGTGTGGGGATGAAGAGCAAGCAGGGAGGGAGCCTAGATTCCCTGCTGATACACAAAGGAAAGTCCCTTGTGCCGCCACACCCTGTTCTGTACGTGCCAGCCAAGTGTGAGTGCCCCTCATCTCCTGAGAAATCTGGTGTGGGCTTATTTTTGCACTTGAATTTCATTAGGCAACTTGGTGGGAAGACACACTAGAAATTGTAAAAGGTGAGATCTATTTGATTAAAAAAACAATGTTTGGGAAACAACTATTTACTACTAAAATACTCTTAGCTGCTAGACTTCATTCTAAGCAGCTTACAAATTGTGATTTATTTATTGCCTCTCATTAGAGAAGTGTGTATGTATCCACAGTTTACAGATGAGAAAACTGCAACATGGTAACTTGGTATGTTAGTTTCCAAAAGTGGCTGTTACAAAGTACCCTAAAGGGAGTGGCTTAAACCAGAAGTCAGCAGCATTGGCTCCTTCTGGGGGCTGTGCCTCTCTCCAGCTTCTGGTGGTTTGCTGGGAATCTTTGGTGTTCCTTGGCTTATAGGAGCATCATCCTGATCTCTGCCTCATCTTCACGTAGCGTTTTCTCTGTGTGCATGTTTGTTTCCAAATTTCCCCTTTAATAAGGACGTCAGTTGTATGGGATTAGGTCGCATTCTGAGACACTGGGGATTAGGACTTCAACATATGGATTTTGGGGGAAACACGATTCAGCCATAACTCTTGTCTAAATCACAAAGGTAAAGTAGGACGCAGGACTTGCACCCGGGAACTCCCGCTGCAGAGCCAGTGTCCTGCCACTGCTGGTGCACATGGGTGTTTGCTGTCAAGAGACAACAAAATACGATGATTTCGGCCAATCAAGTAAAGGCCTAGACTTGAATTTCAAATTCCAGTGCAACTGACAGATAGTAATTATGGGTAAAGTTTGACCAAAACATGCTTCAGTGGCAGGGACGCCTAGGAGCCAGGGACAGTCTTAGCTTTCTCAGAAAGCCTCTGGGGCCAAAGATAAAGGGGGTGGGGAGAGGGGCAGAGAATATGGAAATCAAAGTGGTCAGACTTGTTTTGAGCCTGGGTGGGGCCTGGAGAAGAGGCCCAAAATGCAAATTGGGACCTGAGACTTAAGGTAGGCGGTCTGTTTTAAAAAAACAAAAAGTACATTTTCTGTTTTAAAATAACAAAGGGTACATTTTAGCCTAGGTTGGCTGTGCTTGTGAAGGTTTGGTGCAGTTTTCCCCTGGGTGGTGGTTTCCGGTGCTGGGTTCAGGTCTTTGAGCGTTGTGTCGGTGCCTGGTGAATAGCTGGCGGGTGGACTGTTTTGTAAGCTCAGATCAGTGTTCAGTGAGTTAAGTCCAACGATCATCAGAGTATTACTGTAGACGCTTGCTTGCCTTTTTAGGTGCATTTGGAAAAGCCACGTAAGTCCTTTCCCCATGGTGAACATGTGGCTTTAGGTGGCAAGTGGCAATCTTGGGCACGGTAGGATGTATGGGATAATTGTCCCTGCTCTCTCTGCAGTTCCAGCCCAGTTCCTACACTTGTGTTGAATGAATGAGTGACTAAATGTAAAATGGAAATACAGGTTAGCGTCACCACTCTGTGGCCCCTCTCTGTTCGGTATTTACCACTTTATCCATATTGTAGACAGAAACAAAAGGTCAGTAGGGTTTTCTGAATGTGTTTTCTTTGGGATGCTCTGAATGTCCTTTTGTCCATGTCTGTGCTGGGTGAAATTAAAAAGCATCATTGGAGGCCTTGGCTTGTTATCTACAATCTACCTGTGTGCCTAGTTTGTACCTAGACTGTGAAATTATTTTGTATCTATAGCTCATTACCTCAAGTGGTTGAAGAACCACACTAAAGAAACCACAATTATGAATTTAGACCTTGTCTAGGCTAATTAACTACCTTGTGTTCCCTGGGCAGAAAATTGCCTAAATTTAGACCCAGTTTACTGACTGGCATCTGTGTCTGTCGTCAAAAGAGAGCTTGATTGTCATTGATTAAGAACACTGCTACTCCTTACCACAGAGGAACAAAACAATCCTTAGGTCCTGGTTTTGATGGGCAGCTATTTCAACTTCATGTAAAGGGTACTATTGAAGACTAAACTCTGATTTTTTATCTTGCCCAAATTCCTAAGGGGCCTGGGGAGTCATGCCCTACAAACCATAATTCTCATCAGATGCATTTTATTTAGCCCTGTATATCATGACTTACTTTCCAACCTGACTCTGGCATAACTTTATGAGACAAGGAAGAAAATCAAAATATTTTACCCTATAATATGTTTATTTGCCATATTTCAAAATGGCCCTGCAAAGCTCTTCTTTGTAGGGGGAAAATTTGCATCTGTAAAGAATCTCTGTTAACATAGCTAGATCTTTTTCTTCCAGACCTTCCCAAGTCTAAAGAGATTGACTAATATCTGAATAGGAAACATTTATCAACGATTGTCTCCAAGGACAGCCACTATAAAACTTCAAAAGAACTCTGGTCTCCACAATCTTTATCTTAACTTGAACATTCCCTTTTGACCTGTCCCAGGTCTTTAGACCAACTCAACCAATTGTCAACCAGAAAATGTTTAATTTCACCTCTAGCCTGAAAGGCCCTGCCCGCCTTGAGGTTGTCCCGCCTTTCTGAATCAAACCAATGTATTTCTTAAACGTATTTGATTGATGTCTCATGCCTCTCTAAAATGTATAAAACCAAGCTGCATCCTGACCACTTTGGACCCGTGTTCTCAAGACCTCCTGAGGGCTGTGTCATGGGCCATGGTCACTCATATTTGGCCCTGAATAAATCTCTTTAAATGTTTTACAGAATTCGCCTCTTACTTTTTGAGACTGAGTTTTGCTCTTGTTGCCCAGGATGGAGTGTAATGGTGTGATCTTGGCACAACTTCCACCTCCTGGGTTTGAGTGATTCTCCTGCCTCAGTCTCCCGAGTAGCTGGGATTACAGGCACCCACCACCACACCCAGCTAATTTTTTGTGTTTTTAGTAGAGATGGGGTTTCACCATGTTGGCCAGGCTGGTCTCCAACACCTGGCCTCAAGTGATCCACCTGCCTCGGCCTCCCAAAGTGCTGGGATTACAGGCCTGTGCCACCACGCCTGGCCAAGAGTTCAACTCTTTTCGTCAACACTGCGATATCATTATTCAATTGTCATGCATTTGTAAGTCGTTTAGCCATAGTTTGTCAGACAGATTCTGGACAACTTCCTCCTAGCTGGGGAAGAAATTCTCCAGAATGGTCAACCAACTCTCAAGACAGAAACAAGTCTCAATTCCAGCCTGGCCAACAAGAGGAAGCACGCTTTTCTAATAAAAATACAAAAAATTAGGCTGATGTGGTGTGCACCTGTATTCCCAGCTATTCAGGAGATTGAAGCAAGAGAATGGCTTGAACCTGGGAGGTGGAGGTTGCAGTGAGCCAAGATTGAGCCCCTGCACTGCAGCCTGGGGGATCAAGCAAGGTCCTGTCTCAGGGCGGAGGTTGTGGCGGGTGGAGAAGGGGTTAAGAAAAAAAAAAAAGGAAACAGTTCTCAATTATGTAACCAGGTTAAAGGCAATGAGTTGTAGATATTCCAGGCTCTGGTACTGCAAACCCATTATGGATCCCGTTCACATTAACATCTCACTTCTCTACTACAAACCTGTGCTTTATAAACAATGTTTGGGTTGGCCACTGTTACAATTTTGGGCCCACTTAAGGAAAGCTATGTTAAGTAAACAAGTTTGTTTTTGCTTTTTTTTTTTTTTTTTTTTTTGAGATGGAGTTCCGCTCTTGTTGCCCAGGCTGGAGTGCAGTGGCACGATCTCGGCTCACTGAAACCTCCACCTCCCGGGTTCAAGCAATTCTCCTGCCTCGGCCTCCTGAGTAGCTGAGATTACAGGCACATGCCACCATGCCCAGCTAATTTTGTATTTTTAGTAGAGACGGGGTTTCTCCATGTTGGTCAGGCTGGTCTTAAACCCCCAACCTCAGGTGATCTGCCCACCTCAGCCTCTCAAAGTGCTGGCATTGTACAGGCATGAGCCACTGTTAAATATAGTGAGCTCCAAGTTTCTCTTCAAAGAATCAGTATGTCAGTATGTTCAGCTCTCTTTTTCTTTGTTCTCCATTTTGAAGTTTAACTTCCTGGTTCTCTGCACCCCCTTGCCACTAGTTTCAGCAAACAACTTTCCCACTAATTCTAGTCAGTAGTTCACATCTGTTCTCCTGGTCACCCGCTTTAACTTGAGTCACCCCCGGTCACCTGCTTTGACTTGAGTCACCTTTAGTAACCTGGTCATAGCCATCCTTCCCGCCAAACTGCTCACCCTGCCACTGTGGCTCATACCCATGCTCCCTTTAAAATAGCCAATCAGAATTAGCTTACACTGTGTGGTCCAACCCTAGCCAATAGGGGAATGACACAGAAGTAGGGGCTACCTGCCTCAGGGATAAGAACCCCTTCCTTTCCTTTGTTCAGATATGCTCTTGCCATTGCCCATCCATGAGATGCACCCTTCTATACAAGTAAATTGCCTTGATGAGAAATTATTTGTCTGAGTGCTAGTTCTGCTTTTCAGCACTGAGGAACAAGCATTTGTTATAATTTTGGACCCACTTAAGGAAAGCTATGTTAAGTAAACAAGTTTGTTTTTGCTTTTTTCTGTTTGTTTGTTTCTAACACCACCATGCCTGGCTGCAAATAATCTTTAAAAAGAAATGTATTATAGTATGACTTATATTAATGAAAAACTAAGAGCAAACCAGATGTTGGAAGTAGACAAATTGTTATATCCACAGAGAGGAAAGTTTTACAGTCATTAAAAATGTTAAGCTTAAAACTATGCAGCAACTGGGAAAATTCGTATGATAAAATAAGTGAAGAGAAATTCAAGTTACAAAATTGGACATTCCATTATAATTATGACACATAAAAAATGCATATGGTATTCATCAACACCTCTTCTTAGAAATGCTAGGGAAAGCCAGGCACAGTAGCTCACGCCTGTAATCCCAACACTTTGGGAGGCTTAGGCGGGCGGATCACAAGGTCAGGAGTTCAAGACCAGCCTGACCAACCTGGTGAAACCCCATCTTTTATTAAAATTCAAAAATTAGGCATAGTGGCACACACTCAGGAGGCTGAGGCAGGAGAATTGCCTGAACTTGGGAGGCAGAGGTTGCAGTGAGCTGCGATTGTGCCACTGCACTTCAGTGTGGGTGACAGAGCAAGACTCCATCTCAAAATAAAAAAAAAAAAGACATACTAGGGAAATAAGGATGGGCAAAAATATTTAGCTTTAAGGATATTCAGCATGGTAATAAAGACATAAAATTAGAAACCACTGAAGTAAAAAATTTGTTGAGTATATTCCACATCCATTTAAAATATTGCAGAAATTCATTAAAGAAAGCAGTTTTATGTATTATTACTAAGAGACAAGAGCAAGTTCTAAACATGTTTGTGATGCTTAAAATGTTTTAAATGTGTTTTTATTTCTTAAAAAACAACTTGTAAGATATAAACAAGAGTGAGAGATCTCCAAAGACAGATCCATGTAACAGTTTTCATGTTGATTTCATGCTGAAATTACCATATTTTGCCTTTATTGAGTTATTTTAATAGTTTTGTGGAGCCTGAGGTTTATTTAAAAATATATGGGAGACTTTCTTTGAAAACATCTTTCTTTTGCAAATTTTACAACAACAGCAACGACAGAAAGTATATAGTCTGTGAGCATGTTGGTAGGCCTTGCAAGAGGCCCTGAAGTTTAAGCTTATTTGCTTTATGGGAAATTATCTCCTGGGCCCTGGGTCTGCATTTCAGAGGCAGCCAGCACACTGCTTCAGATTCCAGCAGTTACCTTCTAGGCACTCAGCTGATAAAGATACAAGCCTCGGAAATTGCCCTAAAGAACAAGCTTCTTTAATGTGATGGTTCTTTTATTTACTTCAATTGAGTACATCCATCTTTGTAGTTCATGTTCTCCAAGTGTGATACCTGGACCATCAGTATCAGCATGCCTGAGGAAGTGTTAGGAATACAAGTTTTTGGGCTCCACACCACAGCTACCTAATCTGAAATTGTGGAAGTAGAACCCAGTGATCTGTGTTTCAAAACCACCCTCCCACCTTGGGTGATTCTGATGCAAACTGAAGTTTGAGGTCTAATCCGCCTCAGTCTTTGCCAGCCTCATTACACCAGGAAAGCTTCTTAAACTACTGGGTACTAACTTCTGCATCCAGAGGCTCTGTGTCCACTGAGAGAATGTTAACTCACCATGGCAAACAAATAATTTACAGATTATGTCACTTTGAATAGAAAGAGGTTTAAATGGGTGGCTGTAGAGATGCGCTCTTCCATCCGGGCACTTTGTCCTGTTGATCTTTCCCAAATTCCTCCAGATAGTCAGTATTCATAATTACTTGACTACTTGACTGAATAGCTGGACAGTGTTTTTTGCACAGGTCTACAACTATTATCGCTAAGAGTTTGGTTGATAACCTCATATTCTGTGTATTCCAGTTAACTATCTCTAAACCCGCTGACCTTCTGTTTTCTTACCAGCAAAACAGAAATTTTAGAAAAGTATATCCCTCTTAGGGATATTGTGAGAATTAAATAAGACAGAAATGCAAAAGATATTATTCACTTCCCCTTTTCCAGATGCTCTCTAGTTCTGCTCTTAGTGATACACTCCTATCTATCAAATCTTTTTTTTAAAAAATCATTATTTCTTCATTTTCTGCATTCGATCAGTAGAATCTCATAAAGGTTTGGATGATGAAGAACTTGTTATCTTTATCTCCTAATAGGATGACTTCAGTTTTCTTGCCACACTTACATTCCATGGGAAGTTGGAAAGGGAAATACTGTTAGCCCTGTGCTGTCCACTCTTGTAGTCACTAGCCACATGTGTCTGTCTAGCATGTGAAACGTGGCTAGAGCTACTAAGGAACTGATTTTTTTTTTTTTTGAGATGGAGTTTCATTCTTTGTGGCCAGCCTGGAGTGCAGTGGCACGATCTTGGCCCACGGCAACCTCCATCTCCCAGGTTCAAGCGATTCTTCTGTTTCAGCCTCCTGAGTAGCTGGGATTACAGGCATCTGCCACCATGTCTGGCTAATTTTTGTATTTTTAGTAGAGATGGGGTTTCACCATGTTGGCCAGGCTGGACTTGAACTCTTGACCTCAGGTAATCCGCCCACCTTGGCCTCTTCAAGTGCTAGGATTACAGGTATGCGCCACCTCACCTGGCAGGAACTGACTTTTTCTTTCTTTCTTTCTTTGAGAAACAGGGTCTCCCTATGTTGCCTAGGCTGGACTTGAACTCCTGGGCCCAAGCAATGCTCCCACCTCACCTCCTGAGTAGCTTTGGACTTATAAACACATGCCACCATGCCTGGCTAATTTTATTTATTTTAGTAAATTTAAATTTAAAAACAGATGCTCAATGCAAATATTGGAAAATGCTTAAGTTTGCAACAACTTGGGTATGTCAATTTGTTTTTTCAACTCTAAATCTCCTGAAATCTAAATAGATGTCAAGTATTTCCAATAAAAATGTAACATGAGAGAGAATTGAGATGTACAGTAAGTTTACAGGATTTTTAAAACCTAGTATGAGAAAAAGTTAAATATCCCACTGTTTTCATGTTGATTTCATGCTAAATGATATTTTGCCTATATTGAGTTATTTTAAAAATATGTTGTTAAAATTAACTTCACCAGTTTATTTGTACTTTATAAAATGAGGCTATCAGGAAATATAACATGTGGCATTATATTATATATCTCTTGAAAAGCACTATGTTAGATCCTAAAAAGAAAACTGAAGTGGAATGATACTGGTCACTCTTAATTAACATAAACAGGTGTGAGCCTTTATACCTGGGAGCCACCAGCTGCCTGCATTTGCCTTTGTGGACAGATACGCAACCACTTTCCTTTATTCTTTTTATTTTTTTGAAAAGGAGTTTTACTCTTGTTGCCCAGGCTGGAGTGCAATGGTGCGATCTTGGCTCACTGCAACCTCTGCCTCCTGGGTTCAAACTATTTGCCTGCCTCAGCCTCCCGAGTAGCTGGGAGTGCACCACCATACCCAGCTAATTTTGTATTTTTAGTAGATACCGGGTCTCCCCATGTTGGTCAGGCTAGTCTGAAACTCCTGATCTCAGATGAGCCACCCACCTTGGCCTCCCAAAGTGCTGGGATTACAGGCGTGAGCCATCACCCCTGTCCCACTTTCTGTTTTTCTTTAGATTTATGCAAACATCCCCTGTATTTGCTCTCTGTCCTCTGAAGCTGCTGATATAACATCACTAATTTCCATATGGAGCATCTCAATGAAATGCATTTTTAAATGCTGTGATTTTGGCCTTTCTATGTTTTTTTTTTTCTGTGAAGTATTTTCCTGACATAGGAATGTAATTGTTCTGCCCTAGTGTTTTTCTCTATCCATACAAGGGAGTTACCATTCTTGGAACTCCGATTTATGATCACTTCCTTATTTTTGTAATGCCTCCTAATATACTTTTTATAAGGGACTTAACCTTCATATAATTCAGTTTTCCTTGAAATGTTAAATCACCCACTTTAGCAGCCTTGGCTTTGTATGACTCATGGAATATGTGTATCATTTTATTTTTAAAAGTTTCTCATTAAACTGAGCACAATGGATATTTCTTAAAGGTAAATATAAATACAATGTCACTTAAGGATTATTCTCTTCTTTTATATGGTTTTTCCCATATTTTGAGGGTTCTTGCTCAAAATATCTCCGGCTGACTAATGGATTTTAGGCTGATATTTAGACACTTACGTTGACATTTAAAAATGATACTTGAGGCCGGGCGCGGTGGCTCAAGCCTGTAATCCCAGCACTTTGGGAGGCCGAGGCGGGTGGATCACGAGGTCAAGAGATCGAGACCATCCTGGTCGACATGGTGAAACCCCGTCTCTACTAATACAAAAAAATTAGCTGGGCACGGTGGCACGTGCCTGTAATCCCAGCTACTCAGGAGGCTGAGGCAGGAGAATTGCCTGAACCCAGGAGGCAGAGATTGCGGTGAGCCGAGATCGCGCCATTGCGCTCCAGCCTGGGTATCAAGAGCGAAACTCCGTCTCAAAAAAAAAAAAAAAAAATGATACTTGAACCCTGGCATTCTGGACTTAATGGAAGAAATGTTTTATTTTAGAACTTTATTACACTGGTGTTGGGCCTATTGTGTGACTATACTATATCTCAGAGGATTGCAGCGTTTTTAGTCCTGATCTGTATAGTTTATTCTTTGTTGCTGTCACTTATTATTGCAGGAGGATTCTTTTCTGCTTGAAACGCCAGTTATCTGGGCCATCTTAAGGGCACAGAAATAATGATTGTGCCCTTTTTGTATATGCCTCATGTAATTCCTCGACCTTGAACTTTGTATGATGGATGACATTTCATGAAAAATAGGCCTTTTCTACTCCAGAAAAGTTTTTCATCTTTGTTAACAAGCGTCAGTAACTCAGTCAAGACCATCAAAACTTGCAGCTCTTGCCCTACCCCGCATCAACTGTAGCATATTAACAGATGATAAATATGTAAAACATGAGGCCAGAGAGGCAAAGAGGTCAGCCCAACTTTACTGGTACTTTCAGATAGCATCAAAACTTGGCACATGGTGTTGTGGACAGAACCTCAGGCTATATTTACTGATCTTGGTTCTGCCAATTACTTGTGTGTGACTCCAGCAAGTCAGTTTGCCTCCCTGGATTTCCACATGAGTAAAATAAGATGCTCTCGGCCGGGCGCGGTGGCTCACGCCTGTAATCCCAACACTTTGGGAGGCTGAGTGGGAGTGGATTATGAGGTCAAGAGATCAAGACTATCCTGGTCAACATGGTGAAACCCTGTCTCTACTAAAAATACAAAAATTAGCCCGGCGTGGTGGTGGGCACCTGTAGTCCCAGCTACTTGGGAGGCTGAGGCAGGAGAATCACTTGAATCCGGGAGGCAGAGGTTGCAGTGAGCCGAGATCGCGCCACTGCACTTCAGCCTGGCAATAGAACAAGACTCTGTCTCAAAAAAAAAAAAAAAGATGTTCTCAAAATTCTCATTAAGCTTTAAAATTCTATATTTCCTGTTCAGGTCTCTTTCCAGCTCCCTCTGCTCCCATCCATCCTTGTGTCCACTGATAATTGCTTCTGTAAGAGAGTACAAAAGCAGTACATTTATTTTTACTGGAGTTGTGCAAAGTCCCATAGGCATCTGGGGGAAAAAAACCCCCACACATCTTAATTGAAGTGTGTTCAAGTCTTCCTCAGTCCCTCGTCAAAATGTATCATCTTCTACTTGTCCATGACATTTCTTGTAATCTCTACTAATTGAGAACAAACAAGGGGGAAAGAATCTTGTCCTACTGTAAGTTATGATTGTAATAGCCTTCCTTTGAAATAGGCAGTTATTTTTTCACAGTTCCTTAAGCACATGGCAGAACTGTAGACAGGAAATCCTCAAGCCTCTGACCCTCTCTCCAAGGGGAAAATCAAAGCTTTGAAAAAATGGCAGAAGAAGAAAGAGAGGAATATTGATACAGGGGCGGGAAAAGAGAAAGAAAGGAAGGAAGTAAAAGACTATGTCTTTACATGTCTGTTGTATTTATGAGTTTGCTTTGTTTCTAAAAGTGGAGTAAGGAAAGGTTATGTCAAAAAAGTAGATAGTATAAAAGCTGAGCTGATCCTGAGTGTTATCTAAGTATAAATATATAATTTAATATACTCTTTAGAACCATATTTGAAATAATAAAACAGCTAAGTATGAGGGAACGTATTTTTAAGAAGTCTGCAGAGTTCTGACCATATAATTATGTCAGCTAGTAAGCAGTTGTCAACTAATTAGCCTGCCCCTTTCACGAAAACAAACCAAAAAAATGAAACTTTTTTTGCTTCAGTTTATTTAAAACGTATTTCATGGGTTGTGGGTATCTTTGCATTTATATATTTGGATATTTTGCCAAGTTACAACAGTGAAAATAAAATGTCAGTAGTTTAAAAACCATGATAAAATTTGAAACCGTGGGGGTAATTGATTATAAAAGACCATTATGCCACAGGTAAAATAAGTTGCCCGAGAGCCTGCCTGGAGCCATTAGTTAAAACATTGCCAGTCAAATAGAACAGGCCAGGCAGGGTGGCTGATGCCTGTAATCCCATATCTTCAGGAGGCTAAAGTGGGAGGAGGAGTTTGAAACCAGTCTGGGCAACATAGCAAGACCCCATCTCTATAAAAAATTTAGAAGATAACTGGGCGTGGTGGTACATGCCTGTAGTGCTAGTTAGGTGGGAGGAATGTTTGAGCCCAAGAATTAGAGGTTGCAGTGAGCTGTGATCATGCTTCTGCTCTTCAGCCTGGGCAACAAAGTGAGATCCTATCTAAAAAAAAAAAAAAAAAAAAAATTATTCATTCAGCAATTCAGTTTCTAAGGCCACTCTCATGCCTGTAATCACAACACTTTGGGAGGCTGAGGCAGGCACATCACCTGAGGTCAAGAGTTCGAGACCAGCCTGGCCAACATGGTGAAACCCTGTCTCTACTAAAAATACAAAAATTAGCTCGGCATGGTGGCATGTGCCTGTAATCCCAGCTACTTGTGGGGCTGAGGCAGGAGAATCGCTTGAACCTGGACAGTGGAGGTTGTAGTGAGCTGAGATCACACCACTGAACTCTAGCCTAGGCCACAGAGCAAGACTCTTGTTTCCAATTAAAAAAAAATTAATTTCTAAAGTAAACTTTCAAAAGTCTGTAGCTACTTTGTGTCAATCATGCTCAATTCTGCACAAGATGGGTTTTCCTAGTATTTGAATTTTGGAGGGTTTCCCCTCTCTATTGACATTTGAAAAAAAAAACAAGTTTTTACTCGTATAATCTTGGACAGTTCTTACCCCCGCTGTACATTAACATTACCCAGGGAACTTAAAAACAAAAGTTATTCCCATTCCTCACCCGACTCCCATACAACTGAATATAATTTTCTGGAGAGGAGCTGGGTTGGGTATTATGAAAGCTCTTTGGGAGATTTTCCTGGGCAGAAAATGTTTAGAAGCACCCATCTAGCAGTCATCCAGGAGGAAGCCATGCAGATATTTTATTTTGATCTCAGAGGCATAAGAATGAATTAATCACTCCTCATTCCCCCAGAGATAATGTGTGGAAAAACATTGTTTTCAAACCATCCTGAAGAAAGCAAATGTGATTTAAGGCCGAATTGTTTCCAAATGGCCTTTTGCAGTTCCTTTGTTCTGCATTCAGACTGAGTTGTGCATGGAAATAGCTTCGGTCTTAGTCCATGAACGTGGAATTTGACCTTGGTAAGGAAATACATCCTCTGCTTTCCTCACTAACCAATTGTATCCGTTTGTTGGGGCTGCTGTAATAAAGTGCCACAGATGGGTGGCCTAGAACAACCGAATGCACCTTCTTGGGTCTGGAGGTAAGAAGGCTGAAATCAAAGTGGAGCATGGCCTCCTCCCTCTGAAACCTCTGTAAGGAAGAGTCTTTCATTGCTTATTCCTAGCTTCTGGTTTTGCTGGCAGTTGTTGGAAGCTTGTAGGTGCATTATTCCAGTCCTCTGTCTTCACACGGTCATCTTCTCCCTCTGTATGTATCTGTCTTAGTGTTTAAATGTTCCCCGCTTTTTTTTTTTTTTTGAGACACAGTCTTGCTCTGTCGTCAGGCTGGAGTGTAGTAGCAGGATCTCAGCTCACTGCAACCTCCGCCTCCCACGTTCAAGCAATTCTCCTGCCTCAGCCTTCTGAGTAGCTGGGACTATAGGCACATGCCACCATGCCTGGCTAATTTTTTGTATTTTTAGTGGAGACAGGGTTTCACCATGTTGGCTAGGATGGTCTCGATCTCTTGACCTTGTGATCCGCCCACCTCGGCCTCCCAAAGTGCTGGGATTACAGGCATGAGCCACCGCCCTTAGACGATGTTTCTCTTTTATAAGGACAGTAATTTCTTATAGTGAGACTGGCTTGCTCCCTTCCCATGGTACAGGCTCTCTGTCAGATATGACCTCAGTATGCGAAAGATCTTGCACCCATCTTGCTTCTTAAGGATGGATTGGACTGACTCTGGGGCCCTTAGCCTCAGGCATTTGCTGAGGGACCACTAAGTGGGTGGAAGATTAGAGTTTAGTGTTTCCAGACTTTATTGATGATGAGAATCACATAAGGTGCTTGTTAAGAACAGGAATTCCCAGGTCCTCTCTCTGAAGATTCTGATTCAGTAGGTCTGGGTGGAACCTAGGGAGCTACATTTCAGTGAGGATCTTCTCCCACCTCCCATCCCGCCACCACCCAACTCATGCAGGTGATTCTTATCAATGAGCGAGCTTCAGAAATGTTGGACTAAATGACATCTGCTCAGCATGTCAGTACTGTAAAATTCTGATGTGTTATCAGTGGAAGAGATTTCTAGTAGGCTATTCAATATTTCTCCTATCCTTTCTTAGTAAAAGAACCTTATCTTTTACTTGGGATGCAGTGAACTCAGTTGAAAGAGTTTCCTAGCCTTCTTTGAACTACTTTTGACTGACCAGGTTCGACCTGGTCAAAGAGAAGTGATGGGGGTGCTATGGACTGAATGTTTGTGTCCCCCCAAAATTGCTGTGTGGAAATCCTAATGCCCAAGGTGATTGGTATTTAGAGATGAGGCCTCAGGTCATAAGGATGAAACCCTCATGAATGAAATTATTGCCCTATTAAAAAGGCCCCAGAGAGCTGCGTCATCCCTTCTGCCATGTCAGGACACAGCAAGAAGACAGCTATCTATGAATCAGGAATCAGGCTGTTACCATACACCGAATCTGGTGTGATCTTGGACTTCCCAGCCTCCGGAAGTGTGAGAAATAAATGTTTGTTGTAGTCTCACACTGCAGTATTCTGTTACAGCAGCCTGAACCAAGCATGGTGAAACAGGTAGAAGCCTTGTCAAAGGATCCTCATACACTGCTGAAAGGGAGACCACCTTTTTTCCTTATTCTATTTGTTTTTTCCTTTTATTCTATCTGGGATGAGGAATTGATGGTTAGCATTCCTGCTGCCATCTTGAACCTTGGGGTGATCTTGTTAGGTCAGTGGAACCTATAGATTGAGGGAGCCCCAATTTCAAATTTCCTTAGGGCTATCATGCCAGCTCTGGACTGACTCCTCTAAGCCTCTCTTTATGTATATAGACTTCTATCTAGTTGAAGCCACTTTATTTTGGGTTTCCTTTTATATAAGTAGAACCTAATCTTTATTGACATATCCCCAAATTTAAAACTTTATGAGTTTCCTTTAAGCTATAAACATCACTGATCAAATCACCTAAATTCTATCTTCAAGGTACATTTCCTGAGCCTAAAACTTACCTTTCTTCCTTAAGAGGAAAAGGAGAAATTTGGAGTTTATATTTAAGGACTCTGAGTTCCAAGATGATTGGAATAAGTCTCTCAATGGGAGGAACAGGTCAAGTCACGCTGTACCCTTAGTGTCTCATGGTGACAATGGAAAGAAGCTTTCCTTTATAAAATCTAAGATTTTATAAAATTATGTATCTCAGATTTTATATCTGAGTGCTTTATGAGTTCAGAAAAAATAGAATCTCTGCAAAGTGAATTTTACGATAAATTTAATAAGCATTTTCTGGGTATGTTCATTGAGTGCTCCAGAAGATACTAAGTGAGCGGGATCAGTCCCTGTCTTCCTTTTTTAGGAAAAAAATATATATATATATATATGTGTGTGTGTGTGTGTGTGTGTGTGTGTGTGTGTGTGTGTGTATTAGATTCAGGGAGTACATATGCAGGTTTGTTATATGGATATATTGTATAATGGTGGGGTCTGATGGGGTTGGCTTCTAGTATACCCATTATCCAAACAGTGAACATTGTACCCAATAGGTAACTTTTCAACCCTCACCCAGTCCCTGTCTTCTGAGAGCTTATGATGTAGGGCAGGTGAGGATGGTGGGTAAGGATAAGGCCAAGGATAACATGGAGTGGAACTGGAGAACGCAGAGTATGAGGCGGTTCAAAGAAGACAATTGTCACACCCAAGAGACGGATTACAGAGGGGAAGGAAACACTCACTAATGGGAGGATCTCACAAGATAGGCAGAATTTCAAGAGAGATGGGATTGAGGTCATTTTGTGGACTGAAGCGATCCTCCCACTTCAGCCTCCTGAGTAGCTGGGACTACAGGTGCATGCCCAGCTAATGTTTGTGTTTTTTATTGAGATGAGGTTTCACCATGTTGCCTAGGCTGGTCTTGAACTCCTGTACTCAAGCAATCTGTTCACCTTGGCTTCCCAATGTTTTGGGATTCCAGGCATGAACCACCATGCCTGGCCTGAGATCATTCTTGATAGAATCAACTCCAGCATCCATAAAGGTGTGAGATAGAATGCATAGGGGGTGCCCATGTGGTCCATTCTGTCTATAGTAAGGTGGCCTTTAGGGAAAGTTATAGGGGAAAAATCTCCTGTGGTAGGGGGGATCTAGGTCTGTGTCTCATGGGATGAAATGATTGTGCTTAATTTCCTAAACATGGGGGAGATATTAAAAGCTCCTGAGTGAATAATCTGCAGTTGAATGTGCACTGGCTTTGCAGGGTGACTTGGAGCAGTCAGGTTTGGCAGTTGGGAGGATGGTTAGCAGGTAATCATTTAGGTGAGAAAGGAAAAAGACCCAAGGAAAAGAAGGTGAAACATAAGAAAAAGGAGGAAATAACTCAAGAGGTGGTAAAAGATAGAGCTCTTTGGGTGAGCCAATGGGGGAGAAAGGATGACTGATCATTTCATTCTGGGAGATAGGCGCTTATGATACGAATCAGGAGAAGGAAAAGTTGATTTGGTAAATAGGGGATGGCAAAAAAAAAGTTTAGCCATGGCTCATGACTTAAGAAAGAGACAGTGTGGTCAAGCATGGTGGCTCACGGCTGTAATCCCAGCACTTTGGGAGGCTAGGGCAGGTGGATCACGAGGTCAGGAGTTCGAGATCATCCTGACCAACATGGTGAAACTAAAACTCTACTAAAAATACAAAAATTGGCTGGGCGTGGTGGCGCATGCCTGTAATTCCAGCTACTCAGGAGGCTGAGGCAGGAGAATCACTTGAACTCGGGAGGCGGAGGATCCAGGAGCCAACATCGTGCCACTGCACTCCAACCTGGGCTGCAGAGTGAGACTCCTATCTCAAAAAAAAAAAAAGACAGTGAAGTGTAACACTTGGGGCTCATGGATTTTGGAATTGGACACCTAGGTTTTAGCTATAAGCTCTGAAGTAAACTTGGCATTGTAACTTAGCAACCTCTGTGCCTGCTTCTTGGGTTATCATGAGAGTTAAAGGAGATGATGCACAAACTTTGTTACTAATGAACTCTGATTACTGCTGCTACTATTATTTTATTTTATTTTATTTTATTTATTTTATTTTATTTTATTTTGTTGAGATGGAGTCTCACTCTGTTGCCCAGGCTGGAGTACAGTGATGCATCCTGGGCTCACTGTAACCTCCACCTCCCAGGTTCAAGCGATTTTCCTGCCTCAGCCTCCCGAGTAGCTGGGATTACAGGCACCCACCACCACACCCAGCTAATTTTTGTAGTTTTATTTTTTGTATTTTATTTGTTTATTTTTGAGACAGAGGTTTGCTCTATTGCCCAGACTGGAGTGCAGTGGCGTGATCTCAATTCACTGCAACTCCATCTCCCGGGTTCAAGCAATTATTGTACCTCATCCTTCCTAGTAGCTGGGATTACAGGTGTGTACTACCACACCTGGCGATTTTTGTATTTTCAGTTGAGATGGCATTTCATCATGCTGGCCAGGCTGATCTCGAACTCCTGACCTCAAGTGATTCGTCTGCCTTGGCCTCCCAAAGTGCTGGGATTACAGGCGTGAGCCACTGCACCCAGCCTTACTAATTTTTAAATAATATCAAGGTTATTTGAATGCATTGTACATTAGAAATAACAAATACATTGTCTTACTCAAATCAGGCTGCAATAACAAAGTCACGTAGACTAGGTGCCTTATAAAAAACAGCAGTCTATTTTTCTCAGTTCTGGAGGTTGGAAGTCAGAGATCAGAGTGCCAGCATGGTCAAGTTCTGGTGAGGGCCCTCTTCCAGGTAGACTGCCAACTTTTTGTTGAACCCTAATGTGGTGGAAAAATCTAGAGAGCTCTCTTTTGTAAGGGCACTAATCCCATTCATGAGGGTTCTACTCTCAGGACCTAATAATCTCCCAAAGGCCCCACTTCCCAATACTGTCACGTTGGGGGTTAGGATTTCAGCATGAATTTTGGGGGGATAAAGATCTTTTTGTTTTGAGACATGATCGTGCTGTGTCACCAGGCTAGAATGCAGTGGTATAATCTTGGCTCCCTGAAGCCTCAACCTCCTGTGCTCAAGTGATCCTCTTAACCTCAGCTTCTGAGTAGCTGGGACCACAGGCCTGTGCCATCACACCTGGCTATTTTGTGTGTGTGTTGACAGGGTCTCGCTCTGTGCCCAAGCCAGAGTGTGGTGGCACAATCTCGGCTCACTGCAACCTCTGCCTCCCAGGTTCAAGTGATTCTTCTGCCTCAGCCTCCTGACTAGTTGGGACTACAGGCACACACCACCACGCCTGGCTAATTTTTTGTATTTTTAGTAGAGATGGGGTTTTACCATATTGGCCAGGCTGGTCTTGGAATTCCTGACCTGTGATCCACCTGCCTCAGCCTCCCAAAGTGTTGGGATTACAGATGTGAGCCACTGTGTCTAGCCACACCTGGCTAATTTTTAAAAATTTTAGTAAAGACAAGATCTCGCTGTGTTGCCCACCTTGGTCTTGGACTTCTGGGCTCAACAATACTTTCTAATACTGGAGTTATTTAAAAAAAAAAAAAAAAAAAAAAAACTTAAAAAGGAAGACCCTATCTTTCACTGAGGATCTGTTTCTTTTTTAAAAAAAATTTAAATATTGTTTTATCAAGTTAGTGTCTCACTGTGTTACTCAGGCTGGTCTTGAACTCCTGGCCTCAATTGACTTTCTTGCCTTTGCCTCCCAAAGTATTGGGATTACAGGCATGAGCCACCATACTCGGCCGAGGAGCTCTTGGATGGGAAATTCTTAGATGGCTTTGTCCTCTACAGGTGTAATTTCCTGAGACAGTCCTACTATCCTAGTCTTTATTGCTGTATTTGAATTTTTTTTTTTTTTTAGTAATAGGTATAGTTCTACTGTTCTACATGAAAAATGAGTTTACATTCTTCACATAAATTTCTGTCAACTTATAAAAGCTCTATTACCATATTTCTAATTTTTTTTCTGTCCATTAGTGTCATTTTAGACTTCTGCTTGTTGGTTTCTGTCCCCCAACTCATTGTTCTCAGAATAGCCTTTGAAAATCACATTAAACACAGATGAGATATGCAGAATAATTTCACATTTTTGGAGAAGAAACCATATAAAGGTGGCTTTGGGTTATCTGGGATGGGGATATGGAAGGAAGCAAAACTAAGTAGTTGTGCCTTCTAGCGGGCATTCCAGCAAAGAAGCTAGATTGATTTTCTGTTTGATTTCCGCTGAGTGGTTTCACTCCTTGCTGGAGTCAGTGTCATATGATCTTGATCATGTGCCAACATAAGTTATTATCTTGATCATGTGCCAACATAAGTAAGAAATCTAACTGTAATTATTGGACAGGAAAGGAAGCAATAGCGTATAATAATAATTAACCCTGTTTTGTGGAATACAAGATCAGCAGGGATGTTTAACATGAAGCATACTGTGTCCCCCTACCTTCGTTGCATTGTCAAATAGTTTTAGCCCCAGGATTCTGTTTTTTATTTACTGTTTCTGTCCACCTCTCTAATAAGGAACTTGCTGGTTTGCTGATTCTATTAAGATTAGAATTGCAGTAGCCCAACCTTGAAAACAGCTTGGAAGGAGAAATTACTCTAGCCATCAAAGAAAGGGTGGACAGAGCAAGGGAGCCGGGCTTGCAGTTCGTCTGTCTACCTGCCCACCTCAGTTTCAGGGCCTTTTGTTACTGGTAGGCTAGAGGGAGTCCAAATGCTGGTGGGATGTCAACCCCACCTGGTGTTCAGGTGCTCGACACCATCCCAAGAAGGAATTCAAGGATGAGTCCGAAAATTGTAGAAGTACAGAGATTTATTGCAAAGGGAAGAGTACACCCTCAAGGGCCAAGGGGAGTACAGGCATACTCAAGAGAGTCGCGCGTGCGAGGGGTTTGGGGCTGCTACCTTTATAGATTTCATTAGCCAAGGCGGGGAATAGTCATGAATATTCCTGGAAGGTGGTGGAGATTTCTTGGAACTGTGGTATCACCCGTTTTTATACCAAATATAGGTGTTCCTAGAACTATCGTGGCACCAGTGGAGGTGTGGTGAGTATGCTAATGAGTGCATAATGAGATTCTGGGAAGAACCTAGGTCAGATCCAGAGTCATTTTGGGTCCAGTTGCTCTTAGCAGGCTTGGTCCACACCCCAGTATTTCAGGGTCTTATCAGCCCCTAGCTTCTGCAGGTACTTCAACAGTTTCCTTTTGCTAGTCATATGAAACTGCTGCCTGGAATTTTCTATTCTCCTGCAACCACCCTGTCTCCCTTTGACTTGGTATTCCCTGCCCCCAAAGGCCCTGCACAGTTGACACATAAAAATTCTTACCCTGACACCTCCCACCCCTCGAGTAAAATCCCGTATTCTTTTCACTTCCTGTTCTCTCATTTTAACTTTTTAAATACTTCTTACCCTTCACGTGTTACCTGTTTGTTCATGATGTATTTGTTCATAACTGTCTTCTCCCTAGAGCAGTACCCTATGAGAACTTAGGCTCTGAGGTTTCACTGCTCAGTCTCCAGCCTGGCACATAAAAGGTGGTCAGTAAATCTGTTGAATGAATGAATGAATGACTCAATCAGTCAGTCAGTCAATCAATCAATCAATCACATTTATCTCAGTTATAAATTAAACATGTTATCAGTCTTCCCAGAATTCTTACAACACTGGACACTTTAAAGGAAATGAGGCTTTTTTAAAAAAAGAAAAAGCATTTCCTGGCAGGAATTTATGTATTTGTATGCACTATGTGGGTAGTTATAGTACAGTGTAAGAAAAACAATCATATTTCCTGTCCTCTAGGAATTTGAAATCTGTAAAGAACTCTGACCTTGGAAATGCCTGATAACACACATCTGGAGTTACTTGTGGCAAAAGACAAGGCAAATAGGCAAATATGCTGTATTATACAAAAGGTACAGGTTTCAAAGGACAAGTATAGGTGGATTTACGTGGTCACATCTTTTGAGGTGAGTGGAAATTGACAATTCAGGTGAGGCTGAGGCTCCCTGGTTGTGACAGTTCTCTTGGGGATATTCCCCTTTTTGGGTCAACTGATCTGCCTCTATTCAGAAAAGACACTGGGAAAAGTCAGGAGTGGTCAGTTGCTTTTGTCATGTGGATAGCTAATTACAAGTTTTGGGTTAATTTTTAGTTTTATTTATTTATTTTTTTTGAGACAGAGTCTCGCTCTTGTGGCCCAGCCTGGAGTGCAGTGGTGCAATCTCGGCTCAATGCAACCTCCACCTCCCAGGTTCGAGCAATTCTCCTGCTTCAGCCTCCCAAATAGTGGGGACTACAGGTGTGTGCCAGAATGCCCGGCTAATTTTTGTATTTTTAGTAGAGACGGGGTTTCGCCATGTTGGTCAGGCTTATCTTGAACTCATGACCTCAAATGATCCACCCACCTCGGCCTCTCAAAGTGTTGGGATTACAGGTGTGAGCCACTGGGCCCCGCCAAGTTCTGGGTTAATTTCTTAAAATGTCTTCTCTTGCACTTTTCTTACCTGTCTACTCCTTCCTCCTGCTTTTTAGGTCTTGCTTCTTTGAGAGGAAAGGCCGAGACCCTGGTTAGGCCAGAAATCCATGGAGAAGAGTTGTCTTCCTCTCCCGCCTTCCACTGTGGTTGCTAGATTTTTGAGGTTCTAGTGGAGATTGATGGAGGATCCTGCAGGCTGCAGCCTCATCCCCCTCACAATATATTTTTCGTAATGAATGAAATGCTTCTTCTTTATGGTCAGGAGAAATATTCTCTCACTGCAGGTGGCCAGTATATAAATCTTAACTTGTATGTTTATATATTCAGCATTATGTATGTGTATGTGTGTGTGTAATGGATTTTAGTTGTGCATTTAGATAAAACACGTGCATTTCTTTCATTTATGATTTATACAGTAACTAATTGTGGTTCACTTTAAGACTGTTTTAAAGAGTTACCACAAAAAAGTCTTTGAATTGTTGGCATGCCAAAATTAATGATAAGAATCAAGATTTTGAAAAACATACTTCTTATTTTCTTCTTTCCTCATTTAACCAGAGCTGAACAGCTTACAAGTAGAAAGTATGGGTTTTGGTATATAGAAACATAGGCTTAAAAAATACAGATGCAATTTTAATACAATGCAGTTTTATGGTGGAATGTCTTAGTTGTTTGACCCTAACTGACTTTATTAGGATATTGTAATTCCCCTCCTCTAACTTGCCCATTTTGGGAGAAAAAAGAATCCTTGTGGAATGCAGTGATTCAAGAGCTTGACAGCAAGAGAGCAGGGGTAGGGATGGTTATGATGGTTACAAGGTAGCCCGCAAGCAAGTCCTTCTTAAGGATGTGAATTCTGATTACTGTGGCTGAAGAAGACAGTTGTGGGAAGAGATTGCAAATCCCAGTCACCCCATCCATGCCCATCTGTTGCTGGCTGAGGGGTGGCTCAGTGCCTTTTGCTCCACATCCCCTGTGAATGTGAGGGCAAAGAACTCTGCTAAAGTTGTTGGTTTTTTGTCAGAAGAAGGCTTTAAGTATTGGCATTCTTTCCTCATGAGGACAGATCCGGCTCCTGTTTCTCGGGGAGGGCAGTGAACTTGCTCTACATTCCTCATGGGTAATGAAGTTGTTCCCAAGTCTGTCACCAACATGTCCTTCCAACCCTGCTCTTAAGCTTCTTTTTGGAGGGAAGCAGAATGTTTACTCAGTGGGACATCAAAAGGACAGAGGCAAGGCAAGGAGAGGATGGAGAAAAGCTCATTCTTCTCTGACCACGATCACTGTCACTGACTGCGGGATGTGGAAAATGGGAAGGTGCAGTATATCACCATTTGCTCAGGACAGAATGCTGGCCAGTGCCCAGTGGAAACAACAGCTAGCAAATTAGTGAATTGTGGCTATGGGACCTTCACTCTCACAGCCCATTATTTAAGAGAGAATACGTGGTAACCACCTTTAGTAAATAAATGCAGGTGAATTTGGTCATTTACAACTCTTGTGTTTTCTTGTGGTAGCACAGCTGTCCAACTGACCAGGCATGAATGTTAATTACACACCATTAGTGGTTCTCAACATTTTTAAACATGAAAAATCTGTTCTCACATACACAGAGTTCAAAGATCTTTAACTTTTAGCTGTTCTGTTATCTATTGGCTGAGAAGACACATCATGACAGACCAAAATGTATTAAGTGGATTTGAATTACGATTATCACGGAACTTACTATATTTGAAACTGTGTGTATGTGGCATATTGCACACAATGGTGTTCAGGGATTCAGGGTCTTTTCTCATCCCCACCAAACTGAGGACCATCCTCCCCGCTCCCCAGTTCTCAGTTCAGGGCCAAGGCCCACAGGTTGGGATCTACTGGGAGAAACAAAAGATTATGAATTTTGGATCAGGCAGAGAGGGGACCAAATTTCAACTCTACCACATCCTGTATGATCTTGGGTAAGTTGTTAAACCTTTCTGTGCCCCAGCTTCCTCGTCTTTAAAATGGAGATTAGTCCCTATGAGAACTTAACCTCGTAGAGATTTTGGAGGAACTGAAGTTTTGTTGTACCCCAAATAGTGCCTGGCACAGGAAAGGTGGCACTTAAATTTTTTTTCTTCACTTCTTGCCTACTCTCTCCACCTCCAGGACAGACTCAAGCCCAGTAATGCACAAAATGAAAATCAGTTAATTATTTCTGCCTCTGAGCATTCATTTAGCCTGTACTATATGTGCTAGTTAGTAGGGCTGACTGACAAATGACTACTACTTTTAGTGGCATAAAACAAACCTTTATTATACTCACCAATTCTCTGGACAGGGTGCAATGGGGACAGCTCGTCTCTGATCTGTGATGTGGGACTTCAGCTGGGGAGACTGGAAGGCTGAGGGCTGGAATTGCCTGGTGGCTCATTCCCTCAGTGTCTGATGGTTAATGCTGGCTGTCACTTAAGACCTTAACAGGCTTTTGGCCAGGATGCTGGTGCCCCATTGGCCCTGGCTTTCTCACAGCATGGTAACTGGGTTCCAAAGGCAAGCATCCTGAGAGAGCTAGACGGAAACCTCCTCCATCCCTTGTCATGGCCTAGCCTTGGACATCATACAGCATCACTTCTGCCACGTTCCATCCTTTGAGATTGTCACAACATCCTGCTCATATTCAAAGGGAGGAGAAATAGATTATGCCTCTTGATGCAAGGTGGTTGAGAGTATATGGGAACAGAGATCTTGCCACAGCATTTGTGGAAGATCTCTGCCACAGTATGTGAGCAGTTTGTAAATTTATAGAAAGGGACTCCTAGAATGTCCTTGCACTGTTGTTCCCTGAGTTACCGTGATTGCACGCTGGACCAAAAGCTAAGACCTTAACACAAAGACCTGGAATATAGTATCTGAACTCTTCTCTAGCTTTGAACTGGAGCCTAGGTTTTCATCTAAAAGCCAGGCTGAAATGTCTGGTCAATGGCATGTCCGTTGCTGAACTCTGGGCTATATGCTAGGTGGTAATATCAAGGTGTAAGGCACCAGCAAAGCCAGGGACTGACTATCTTTCCAATTCAAAGATGTATTTTGTGGTAACTCTTTCAAATAAACAGTCTTAAAATCAGCCCTAACCTGATTTTATTTCTGGACAAGAGCCATATTACCTGTACCGTACTTTGTCTCCATTACTAAAAGTTCACCAATTACATTGTCTTCCTAAGATTAAAAAAACTCATTTAAATAATTATACAAAAAGTTGTAGTGTTTGGAAAGTCACCTTAGAAGAAGAATTGGCTTCTAGTTAGGAATAAGAGTTCTTCCTTATGCTGTTATGATAGTTATTTTCCCCAGTAAGTAATTATTTATTTATCACTTTTTTCTCAGCGCTTATTTGAAAGTGAGATACTCTTAAAGCTAAGCGAACTAATAGCTCACAAACTGTTAGAGCAAAAAGAAGTTTTGCAGAAAAAGAATGGATGCATAATTTTTAAAATGCATATATATCACACAGTTTGGTTATGTGTAAACCAGAAATGTAAGGGACAGATGATGGGGTGAAGAAAGCTGTGGTGGTTTATCATTTATATGGAATCAGGTTAGTCTGTAAAATGTTCAATTGCTTCCAGACTCTAAAAGTCATTCTAATGACCCTGTCTCAGATTTTTTTTACTTGTGTAATAAAAATAATAGTGCTTTCATGAGGTCTCACTGGGCCGTTGGGGTACGTGAGGGATAACAGGGGTGAAAAGCTTTTGGAATTCTACATGTGCTATTCACATGTAAAGTTCTGGCTTTTATTTTTTACTTTTCTTGCTTACTAGAGACAGTTCTCAGTATGTTGCCCAGGCTGACTCCGAACTCCTGAGCTCAAGTGATTCTCCCCACTTAACCTCCCAAGTAGCTGGAATTACAGGAGTGCACTGTAATTTTTGCTGTTGTTGCTATTATTAGTCAGAGGTGAGACTCCATGACAGTCCACGGAGAGGAGAGGAACAAAGACCTGCCTTCCCATGCGTTTTCCCTTCCCCTATTTCTTACATTTCCCACTTTCTTCCTTCTCCTCTCTTAACTCTTTTGTTTTCTTGTCTTCCTATTGCCTTTATTTCCTTCTCTGTCTTCTTTAAGGTCTTTGGCTTCTCATTGTTGACCATAGATGTATCTGGGCTCTGATTGGCCAAAACTATGTGATCAAAACTATGTTGTTCATATACATATAGATAGATAGATAGATATACACACATATATATGTATATTATGTGTATATGTGTATATGTAAATTTAGATGTGTATATATGTATATTGTATACATAAATATAAAATATATACACATTTATGTACATAAATATGTACATATATTAAATATAATACAAGGATCTCACATCATGCCTGGTCCAGAGCTTAAGAGGGCTTTGGCAACTAAAAGTTTTACGACCATCAAGCTTGCAGGGAGAATCATTAGCCAGGCTCAAAAAAGTAAATCCCTGCTGTTTTCTAGATTGAGCAGTTCACAAGATATTGCTCATGTGACAAATCAATGCTGGAAATTCAGTGTCTGCCTTAATGCCTTGGACTTAGGACTTTTATTTTAAATTGTTTTTTTTCTCTGCCAACCAACAATTTTATTTTAAATTGTTTTTTTTCTCTGTCTTTAAATGTAAGAGTATGTTCTTCTTGACTGGACACTTCTTTTTCTTTTTTATGAGACAGAGTTTTGCTGGAGTGCAGTGGTATAATCTCTGCGCACTGGAACCTCCACTTCCTGGGTTCAAGTGATTTTCCTGCCTCAGTCTCCAAGAGTAGCTGGGCTTACAGGTTTGTGCCACCACTCCTGGCTAAGTTTTGTATTTTTAGTAGAGCCGGGGTTTCACCATGTTGACCAGGCTGGTCTTGAACTTCTGACCTCGGCCTCCCAAAGTGGTGAATTACAGGCATGAGCCACCATGCCCAGCCTTGGCTGGACACTTAACTGCTCTAGAGGAGAGCTGTTCTTTAGGTGCCTCTCTCTGAAAGTGAGTTTTATGTATGCTATATAGTCTATATGTAAATCTTTTCAGAGAGACCTTCTGTTATGAATTGAGTTGTGGCCCCGCCCCACCCCCAAACTTATATATTGAAATCTGAACCCCAGTTCCTCAGACTGTCACTGTATTTGGAGATAAGGCCTATAAGGGGAGATTAAGTTAACATGAGGCCTTTAGGGTAGGTGCTAATCTAATATGACTAGTGTCCTTATACGAGGAGAAAATTTGGACTCATGAAGAGACAGACACAAGGGATGTACAATGCCCAGAGAAAAGTCCACGTCGGGACACGGTGAGAAGCTGTCTGGAAGCCAAGGAGAGAGGTCTCAGGAGGAATCAGCCTACTGGGTGACACCTTGATTTTGGATTTCCAGCTCCAGTCTGTGGAATTTTGTTATGGCAACTCTAGAAGACAAACATCCCCTCCAACTTTAGTGAAAATTTGTAAGCCTTGTTGTGTGATGTGGTGACAGCAGAGAAATACAAACTTAATCTCGGCCAGGCATAGTGGCTCACACCTGTAATCCTATCACTTTGGGAGGCCGAGGTGGGTGGATCACTTGAGCTCAGGAGTTTGGCACCAGCCTGGCCAGCGTGGTGAAACCCCATCTCTACTAAAAACACAAAAATTAGTTGGGCGTGGTGGTGTGTGCTTGTAATTTCAGCTACTCAGAAGACTGAGTCAGGAGAATCACTTGAACCCAGGAGGCAGACGTTGCAGTGAGCAGACGTGCCACTGCACTCCAGCCTGGAGGCAGAATAAGACCCTGTCTCAAGAAAAACAAAAAACAAAAAAAAACAAAAACCACTTTATCTTATTTTATGGATCCACTGTGGAGTGATGGTGAGGGTATACATTAGAGTTCTCCAGAGAAAGACAACCAATAGGATGTTTATATATACACAGAGAGAAAAAAGAGGAGAGAGAGATTAATTCTGAGGAACTGGCTCATGTGATTGTGACCTGGCAACTTTGGAATCTGTAGGGCAGTCTAATAGGCTGGAGATTCGAAGAAGAGTTGGTGTTTCAGTTCAAGTCAAAATGCAGTTTGGAGGCAGAATACCTTTTTTGCATGAGATCTCAGTCTTTTGGTCTTCAGTTATTTGGATGAAGCCCACATACATTGTGAAAGGTGCTTTTCTTTACTCAAAGTCTACTGATTTGTTAATTGTATCCAAAAAATACATTCACAGCAACATCTAAACTGGTGTTTGACCAAATAACTGGGCACTGTAGCTTAGCCACCTTGACAGTAGCATTAATCATCACATAGTGGAGGTGAGGAAGTGGTAGTCTGGGCTGACTTTATATAAGAAAAGTGGAATTTCACCTGATTTAATACAAGCTAAATGTTAAATGTTAACAATTTGCTTTTACATGCATAACATCATTTAATTCTTTGAATCAACCTTTTGTTTTAATACATGAGTTGGCCACATATTTAATTTTAATATACTCATCACCCCTAAATTTCTATTGATGACATAAGCATTAACTATGATACGGGCTGTGGACTCGTATTTGCATATGCTTCAAAATTTCAATACTCATGCTAGTAAATTACTTGGTCTATGCTTTCTGCCTTGGTATGACTTTTGCCTTAAGTATTAATATCTTTATTACTGCATAAAGCAGTATTTTATATACTAGCTCCTTTTATATTATTTTATTTTTTATTTTTTTGAGACTGAGTCTTGCTCTGTTGCCCAGGCTGGAGTGCAGTGGCATGATCTTGACTCACTGCAACCTCTGCCTCCCACGTTCAAGCAATTCTCCTGCCTCAGCCTCCTGAGTAGCTGGGATTACAGGCCCCTGCCACCATGCCCAAATAATTTTTGTGTTTTTTTAGTAGAGATGGGGTTTCACCATGTTAGCCAGGCTGGTCTCGAACTCCTGGCCTCCAGTGATCCATGTGCCTCAGCCTTCCAAAGTGCTGGGATTATAGGCATGAGCCACTGCGCCTAGCTTACACTAACTCCTTTTACAGTGAAAACGCTTTCTGCATAACTGTGGAGAAACTGCTGCACAGATTGCTCCAACTTAAAAATGGGTTGTAATTTAAAAGTTCATCAAGTTGTTTGATACATAAATTAGAAAAAGTTTTATCTGTAGAAAATAGTAAAAATGTTAACATTTCCCGGGCTAGCCCAACAAGATTATGTAAACCAAATAGTAGCCCAATACATTATACATTTATAAATATGGTTTGAAATCTGTGATTCAGGAGAAATTTTAGTTTCATTTATTGAAATAGCCATGTTTTTCTTAAAATTAAGTTGTGTAAAGTGAAATTCCTATTAATCTTTTCTCTTCTGATTTTGGCTTGATTTTTTTTTTTAGACGAATTCATAATCCACAACAAGGGTTTAGTTGTTCCTTTTTTTTTTTTTTTTTTTGAGATAGAGCATTTCTCTGTAGCCCAGGCTGGAGTGCAGTGGCACGATCTCGGCTCACTGCAACCTCCACCTCCTGGGTTCAAGCAATTCTCCTGCCTCAGCCTCCTGAGTAGCTGGGATTACAGGCGTGCACCACCACACCCAGCTAATTTTTGTATTTTAGTAGAGACAGGGTTTCACCATGTTGGCCAGGCTAGTCTTGAACTCCTGACCTCAAGTAATCTGCCCACCTCAGTCTCCCAAAGTATTGGGATTACAGGTGTGAGCCACCGCACCCGGCCTAGTTGTTCCTTTCTAAAGGACAGGTACCATATCCTTTTAATCTGCTTGATAAGATACCCATTCCTATCCAAATAATGAAATGTTTTGGTTGTTATTAAAGTACACCCAGTATTTGGGCAAAACCAGAATCTAATAAATTGTAACCCACGAGGCATATGTAGGCTACAGTGAACACTTTCCCCCTACTCCCCATGGCATGATAGGAAGTCATGAGGAACGGAAGTAAAGTGATAAAACTGGCAAATAGACCAAGGAATAGAAGCCAAGAGAATTCTGAGAAGAAAGAGCAGGAAACAGCGAGGCAGGATTCAAGGACAGAACTGAAGTTCAAATAGAAAAAAGGATACTGCTTCAAGGATCAGGAGTTGACTGTCAGAGCCTCTATGCATTGCCTTGGTGCCTTAACCTGTAGCTTAGTTTTCCTTGGGACTTTGCATCACAATCCTACTGTGCTGCTGTGGGAATTCCCGCTTGAAAGTAAATCTAGGACTAAAGTTGTGGTAGTATTTGAGCTTTACTTTTCTTCTGCTACTTCTGTCCGTTTGATTGAGGCTGTGAAAACTGGCCATCTATTAAATTGAAGTTACTTTTCTAAGGCAACAGACTCTGGGGGAATGGAGGTTGGGGGGTCTCCTAGGTTACCAAGCTTGTGCTTCATAAATGTGTCCCCTTGAAAGAGACTGGGTCTATATCAAATGTGTTGTTGACAGTTAAAGAAGAAGCCATTGGGGGGAGGGAGCCAACTTCATTATGATTTAAATTAATCTCTACTTTTCATTCTTAGCTAGAACTAATTAAAGTTCTAATTATTTAGAGTGCTTTAAAACCAGGTGACAGGGTTTCCCTTTCTCTAAAAGGGATTGGAATTTTTCTTTAGGAACAAAATTGATGGGTAGTCTGCAAAAGGATTCAAATCGTTTAGAAATATACGACCATTATGAAGCATCACTTTCTGTCAGTGTCTTTGATTTAGGGGTCGTGGAAGACCTGAGTGTAATTAGCAATGTAGTGACTTAGTGAAACTAGAAAAAAAATAGAATTGAATTTTTATTCTATCTTTGAAAGAAGAAAGACATTGTGAGCTTAAAACCAATAGAAGTCACAAAGTACACTTAAATTAGAAAGCTTAAGTTTATTGGGTAGTGGATAGTCAAGAGGGAAGATTCTCCCACCCTATTCCCTCTTAGTAGGCAAATACCAGACAGAAAATATTTGTAGCCAAAATAGCTGCCAGTCTTTACCGTAAGCACATCAACTCAAAAACAGTACGAGCAGAGGACATCAGAAGACAACTCACAGCTACTAACTGAACATGCAGAATACTGTGACCAGTAACCAAGTGCTACAATTAAAATAAGATGCCACAAATACCTTACAATATAATTTAAAACTGTGAATACTATTATTATTTCATGATATTAAGGAATTATTCTTGAAATATTTAATGCTATAATAGTATTTTAAAAAATATTTCAGAGAGGCCAGGCACGGTGGCTCATGCCTGTAATCCCAGTGCTTTGGGAAGTTGAGGTGGGAGGTTTGCTTGAGGCCAGCCAGGAGTTTGAGATCAGCCTGGGCAACATAGCAAGACCCCTGTGTATTAGCTTCTTCTCATACTGCTGTAAAGAACTATCTGAACTGAGTAATTTATAAAGAAAAGAGGTTTAATTGACTCATAGTTACACAGGCTGTACAGGAGGCATGGCTGGGGAGGCCTCATGAAACTTATAATCATGGTGGAAGGGTGACAGGGAAGCAAGCACATCTTCACATGGTGGGAGGAGAGAGAGCAAATGCAGGAGAAGGTGCTACATACTTTCAAACAACTAGACCTTGTGAGAACTCACTCACCATCACAAGAAAAACAAGAGGGAAATCTGCTCCTATTATCCAATGACCTCCCACCAGGTCCCTCCCCTAACACTGGGAATTACAATTTAAGGTGAGATTTGGGTGGGGACACAGAGCCAAACCATATTACCCTGAGATAATTGGGTGATTTGTAATAATCCCCATATACTGTGGGAAGGACCTGGTGGAAGGTAATTGAATCATGGGGGTAGGTTTTTCCTGTGCTGTTCTCAGGCTAGTGAATAAGTCTCATGAGGTCTTATGGTTTTATAAAGGGGAGTTCTTCTGCACATACTCTCTCTTTGCCTGCCACCATGTAAGATGTGCCTTTGCTCTTTTTGGTGTTCTGCCATGAATGTGAGGTCTTCCCAGCTGTGTGAACTGTGAGTTCATTAAAACTGCTTCTTTTATAAATTACCTAGTCTCAGGGATATCTTTATTAGCAGCATGAGAACAGACTAATACAGTAAATTGATACTGCAGAGAGTGAGGTGCTGCTGTAAAGATACCCAAAAATGTGGAAGTGACTTTAGAACCAGGTAACAGGCAGAGGTTGAAGCAGTTTGGAGGACTCTGAAGAAGACAAGAAGATGTGGGAAGGTTTGGAACTTCCTAGAGAAGCCTTGTTGAATGGCTTTGACCAAAATGCTGATAGTTTTGTGCACAGTGAAGTCCAGGATGAAATGGTCTCAGGTGCAGATGAGGAGCTTGTTGGGAATTTGAGTAAAGATCACTCTTGTTATGTTTTAGCAAAGAGACTGGCAGCATTTTGCCCCTGCCCTAGAAAGCTGTGGAACTTTGAAGTGGAGAGAGATAATTTAGGGTATTTGGTGGAAGCAATTTCTAAGTGGCAAAGCATTTAGGAGGAAACAGAGCATAAAAGTTTGGAAAATTTGCAGCTTAACAATGCAATAGAAAAGAAAAACCCATTTTCTGGGAAGAAATTCAAGTCTGTTACAGAAATTTGCATAAATAACAAGAAGCCGAATGTTAATCATCAAGACAATGGGGAAGATGTCTTCAGGACATGTCAGAGACCTTTGCAGCACCCCTCCTATCACAGGCCCAGAAGCTTAGGAGAAAAAAATGGTTTCCTGGGCTGGGTCCAGGGTACCCTGGCTGCAGGCAGCCTAGGGACTTGGTGCCCTACAAACTAGCTGCTCTAGCTGTGGCTAATAGGGACCAAGGTGCAGCTTGGGCTGTGGCTTCAGAGGGTGCAAGCCTCAAGCCTTGGCAGCTTCCACATGGTGTTGAGCCTGCAGGTGCACAGAAATCAAGAATTGAGGTTTGGGAACCTCCACCTAGATTTCAGAGGATGTATGGAAATGCCTGGATATTCATGCAGAAGTTTGCCATGGGGGTGGGGCCTGCATGGAGAACCTCTGCTTGGGCAGTGTGGAAGGGAAATGTGGGGTGTGAGCCTTCACCCAGAGTCCCCACTGGGCACTGCCTAGTGGAGCTGTGAGAAGAAGGCCACCATCCTTTAGAGCGCAGAATGGTAGATCCATTGACAGTTCGCACCCTGTGCTTGGAAAAGCCACAGACGCTCAATGCCAGCCTGTGAAAGCAGTCAGGAGACAGGCTATAACCTGCAAGCCACAGGGGCGGAGCTGCTCAAGACCATGAGAGCCTACCTCTTGCATCAGTGTGACCTGGATGTGAGGCTTGGAGTCAAAGAGGATCATCTTAAAGATTTGGCTGCCCTGCTGGATTTTGGACTTGCATGGGGCCTAGGCACTGGCTAATGGAGCTGTTGAGAAGAGGACCACCATCCTCCAGAGCCTAGAATGGTAGATCTGTTGACAGCTTGCACCCTGTGCCTGGAAAAGCCCCTTTGTTTTGGCCAATTTCATTTGGAGGGGCTATATTTACCCAATATCTGTACCCCCATTATATCTAGGAAGTAACTAACTTGCTTTTAATTTTACTGGCTCATGGGTGGAAGGGATTTGCCTTGACTCGATGAGACTTTGGACTGTGGACTTTTGAGTTAATGCTGAAATAAGTTAAGACTTTGAGGGGCCCTTGGGAAGGCACGATTGGTTTTGAAATGTGAGAACATGAGATTTGGAAGGGTCAGGGGCGTAATGCTATGGTTTCACTTTGTGCCCTACCCAAATCTCTCCTTGAATTGTAATAATCCCCACGTGCCATGGGAGGGACCCAGTGGGATGTAACTGAATCATGGGGGTGGGTTTTCCCTTTGCCGTTCTCGTGATAGTGAATAAGTCTCACAAGATCTGATGGTTTTATAAAGGGAGTTCCCCTGCACATGCTCTGTCTTTGCTTGCCACCATGTGAGATGTGCCTTTGCTCTTCCTTCATCCTCTGCCATGATTGTGAAGTCTCCCCAGCCATGTGGAACTGTGAGTCCATCAAACTTCTTTCCTTTATAAATTACCCAATCTCCAGTATATCTTTATTAGCAGCATAAGAACTGACTAATATACCCTGTTTCTACAAAAAAAAAAGTGTTTAAAAATTAGCCAAATGTGTTGGCACCTGTACTCCCAGCTACAAGGCTGAGGTCGGGGAGGAGCTCTTGAGTTCAGGAGTTCAAAAGGCTGCAGTGAGCCATGATGGTGTCACTGCACTCCAGCCTTGGCAACAGACCCTGTCTCTAAACAAACAAAAGATTTCAGAGATACACACCGAAATATTAAGAGTTGAAATTGTAAGATGTCTGGATTTGCTTAAATAATCTAGGTTTCTAAAGGGAATGAGTGAGGGAATTGATAAAATAAAGGTGAGGCATATAAGTGAGTTATTTGATAAAGCTGAGTGATGCCAGGTGTGATGGCTCATGCCTAGCACTTTGGTAGGTGTATGTGGGATCCTTTGAGTCCAGGATTTCAAAACCAGCCAGGACGACAAAGTGAGACCAAGTCTCTAAAAAAATTAGCCAGGCATGGTGGCAAACACCTGTAGTCTCAGCTACGTGGGAGGCTGGGGCAGGAGGATTGCTTGAATCCAGGAAGTTGAGGCTGCAGTGCACTGTGATCATGCCACTGCCCTCCAGCCTGGGTGACAGAGCAAGAAAGAGAAGCTGAAGGATGAATACACTGGACTTCATTATATTCTTTTCTTTCCTTTTGTTTGAACTTTTAATGTTGGAAATTTTTATAATAAAATCCTAAAAATTAAAAAGCCTTGAAAGACCCCTGTAACATTCAAAAAAAAAAAGAGAGAGGCAGCCAGACATTTTGTGCTTCCATATGGAATGATGTATTTATTATTGCCAAAATATTGAACTTGAATCTGGTCAGCCTCTTAATCCTATTGCCAATTTATAGGAAATACTGAAGATAGGGAAACATGTTAAATGCCATGATGATATAGGATCAGTCAAAATCAAGAGTATGAGCAACTCTAGAATCGACCCGGTTTCTTCAACAAGTAGGTTAAAAGAAAAGGGGGTAGGGACAGGAAGAAGAAACTTAACAAATTTAGAGACTCATGAGACATGGCCACCATTTGCAATGTATGGACCTCATTTGTAACCTGAGTCCATCAAACCAAGAAAAATTCATGAGACAATTGGGAAAATTCGGATACCAATGGAATATTTGTTATATTAACATACTAGCATAATTTTTTTCTAAAGATGTATTATCATGTTCATTTTTTTTAAAAAATGTTCTCATCGTTTAGAGACACATACTGAAATATTTATTGATGCTGTGCTATATGGTCTGGGATTAACTTCAGATGCCCTTCAGGCAAGGGTCTAAAATGGGGTTACAGCTGAAAGGCGTGAGACTGACATGAGTTGATAATCACTGAAGCAGGATGATTAATTATCCACTCTATTTTTGGATATGTGTAAGTATTTTCATAATAAATATACCAGTTTTTGCCTATTGTTATCATGGTAAGCATTTTCTACAGTGATGATATCCAGTGCCCTCATATTTTGCTGGTGTCCTTTATATGCACAAATATAGTACTAGCCATATCCTGTGTGTCACTTTCTTAAAAGTAACCTACATGTTAACAAAGGACAGTTGAGTTAAATAAGTATAAAACTTTATGGAATTTTATGTATCTTATAACAATTTATTGGCCAGGCATGGATGGTGGCTCACGCCTGTAATGCCAGCACTCTGGGAGGCTGAGGCAGGCGGGTCTCTTGAAGCAGGAGTTCAAGACTAGCCTGGTCCACATGGCAAAACCCTATCTCTACTAAAAATCCAAAAATTAGCTGGGCATAGTGGCATGCACCTGTAGTCTCTGCTACTTGGGAGGCTGAGGCACAAGAATCACTTGAACCTGGGAGGCAGAGGTTTCAATGAGCCGAGATCCTGCCACTGCACTCCAGCCTGGGCGACACAGCAAGACCCTGTCTTGGGGAAAACAAAAAAAACAGGGCCAGGCATGGTGGCCCATGCCAGTAATCCTAGCACTTGGGAGGCCGAGGCAGGTGAATCACTTGAGGTTAGGAGTTTGAGACCATCCTGGCCAACATGGTGAAACCCCATCTCTCCTAAAAATACAAAAATTAGTTGGGTGTGGTGGTGGGTGCCTATAATCCCAGCTACTCGAGAGGCTGAGGCAGGAGAATCGCTTGAACCCAGAAGGCAGAGATCGTAGTGAGCCAAGGCTGTGCCATTGCACTCCAGCCTGGCAACAAGAGTGAAATTCCATCTCAGAAAAAGAAAAAACAAAAAAAAACCCAGAACAATTTATTGCCCCATAAGGCTACTTTTGATATGTCAGAGTAAAAGAAAGCAGGACAAAAATCAGTTATGCTAGAAAAGAGACAACTTAGGAAAATTTACTTAAGGGAAATACAACAAAATGCTCTCTGTTTTTAGTAGAATATTAAAATATGGGTGTGAATTTTGTCCCTCTTTTTACAGTGTTCAGTTATGTGGTTATGTTTTGTTTTTAAGGCCTTATATAGAAAAATGTATACTGTAGTAAATTAAGAAAATATACTCACATACATATATTTAAATTACATATTTATCTTCACCTAAAACAAAGATACCTTATCTGACAAAGTAATATTAGGGATTTATTTTATGTTTTAAATGAATGATAAATTATCGTGCAATTATATACCTTAGATGAACTCTTCTATAAGACATTTGTTTATTTGTGGATTTATGCATCTACTTATTTACTTTAGAATGGGCAAGAGAAAATGGCCTTGGGACTTTTGACCTGTGGAAGTTTTGCATTTTCCAACCTGAATATGCGGAGGCTGTGGGCAAAGCCATCTTCCTTCCACACTGTTTTTCTGTTTCCCAGTTTCTGGGCACTCCGCTGCCTAAGTGCTTCTCTTTTGCAGGACCGAAAAAAAAAAAAAGAAAAAGTAATAAGCATCTCATAACTCATTTGGGGAAAAAAATAAGGTAATGAATAGTTAATTTGCTGCCACTGTGATAAGCTTTCTTTGTAAACATTGTCATGTCAACTTCTGTTCTGATAAAGGACAGTTGAAAACACTGTGCTTGCACTGGCTAGCTGAAGTTTACACTCATTCAAAGCAGGACAGTTGAGGATTAACCCAAATGATGAATGGCCTGATCTTCTAGGAGTCCTGATGTGGCTAGGGGCCCATGTGCTCAGGGAGACTTTGCAGAGCTGTCATCCCAGGAGCCCTGTGGAGTGGAGGGAGAGGTCAGGAAAGTGACTGCCTCGGCCTCCTGCTGTCTTTTTTCAGTCTCCTAAAGACTCAGGAGATGATCACAGGCCCTGAATGTGGGCGTGGTTCCTGGAGACGGGTTAGTCAGGAAAAGCAGATGTGCAAGTCCAGCGTGGGACTGGCCAGCACTGGACATGCCTAGGGACAATCAGTCTTCTAGTGACTGCCCAAGAGGCCTGGGCTGTTCTGCTGCCAGGAAAGGTGGTGTTTGGAGCATGCTCTAGGTTCTCTTTCTGTTCCACCATGGGGTTCAGCTGCAGCCCAGGGACCACTGCCTAGGATGGGTTTTAATCACTACAAAGATCCAGACAAATGTGGTCCATGGACTTGATAGTATATATGGCAATGGGTTTGCAGAGTCACTGTCACAAATTTTACCAAGACAGTTCTAAATCTCTCTTACCTTATACAGGTACTAGCTCTAGCTCTTACCAATAATTTTGCAAAATATTTACCCTGCTTTTTTTTTTTTTTTTGAGACAGAGTTTTCTCTGTCACTCAGGCTAGAGTACAGTGGTGTGATCTCAGCTCACTACAGCCTCTGCCTCCCGAGTTCAAGAAGTCCTCCTGCCTCAGCCTCCCAAGTAGCTGGACTACAGGTGCATGCCACCATGCCCAGCTAATTTTCATATTTTTAGTAGAGATGAGGTTTCACCATGTTGGCTAGACTGGTCTTGAACTCTTAACCTCAGGTGATCCATCCACCCAGCCTCCCAAAGTGCTGGGATTACAGGTGCCTGGCCCCTGCTTGATGTTTTAAAGTCATTCTCTAACAGGTTTACTTAGAGAATTTTTTCCCCTAGTACACCTAGAAAGGCTATAATTAACACAAGGCAAGCTATTCCTGACTTCCTCGTAGCCATTATCCTCGCTGTATCCTAAGAGCCTGTAGAGTAACTTCTCTGTTCCATGCCAAGTAGAATCCTCAATGTGACTTGTACTTGTGTTTCTGAAACACAAACTGATCTTCTCAGTTTAGTTGTTTGAAGTGTATGTTGCTTTGAGAAAAAAAAGAGATTGTTTTATTATATTATATTTCCAAGATTTTTAGGAATGAATGAGAGGAGGAATATCAGAGCAAGATTTTATGAGAAATTTGAGGCACAAGGTTAAGGAAATTCTCCAGAATTATGCATACACCTGGAATTTAACTTTCCAGAGCACAGGGCTTTGTAGTTCTTCTGTACTGTCCAATGCATAGAAGGTGCTCAGTAAATACTGTTAAATAAGAGAATGAATGAACAAGCCAGGATCTGAACCCAGGTCTATGTTAGTACTCGAATGCTCCTATTGAACATGTGCATTTAACCATATTTGAGATGTAACTGATTTATTGAACTGCTCAAGTCCATGAGGTGTACATTTGAAAGGATCTTTATTCTTTCTAGTTGCTGATTTCAGCCATGCCAAGTAGAATCTCCTTTTCCCTGTCCCTTCACAGTGTTCAACCTCCATAAGCTTTCAGACTAATCCAGTTCAAAAACTGAATCTCAAACTTGATTTAAATCTTTCACCTAGTGCATCTGGACCCTTCTCCAAAGCACCTAAAGGGAGAGAAGAGATAGAGGGCATTCTGTCCTTTTGCTCCTTCTGCCCCTTCCTCATTTGGGATTAACCTGTCTCTCCCAACGGTTGGGGACAGAGAGGAAGCATTGGGGTCACAGGGAAGGTGAACGACCACCTCTCTGCTCAGCTGGATACAGATGCTGTCCTCTTTTGCTGCTCAGATGCTAGTGCAGTGCCCTACATCTCAGCTCCCTGACTTAGGATGTTAAAACACGCACTCTGAATGAAGAGACCCCCAAAACAGGCTTTGTGTGAGTAACATGGCTGTTTATTCACCCAGGTGTGGGCAGACTAAGTCCAAAAACAAGAGTCAGCGAAGGGCAGTGGGATAAGAGTTGGTTTTATAGGTTTGGGGTGGGCATTGGAAAGTTACAGTTTAGGGTGGTTTTTTGCAAGCTGGGAGGAAGTCAAGTTGTAGGGTCTGGAGTCACGAGGTTGACCAAGTCCATTAGCCTTGTCAATTGGGGCCGCAATAAGAAACAATAGAAGAATTTCTCAAGTGAGTTAGGTGCCGCAGGGGTTGATCGTTCTTCCAGGAACTGATCTGGGGTATACATGTACAGAGGTTGCCATGCCGTTCATGGCGAAGTCAGTCGGCCTAAAAGACCTTGCATTCCCATGTTTTTATATTCGTGATATAAAGGAAAAATAAATGAAGAGTGGAGGGCAGTGGAATATTAGGAAGGCTGGCACAGATGAGTGATGGGGTGATGTTTCTCAGGGCTTCTCGAATGGGATTGTGGGTGGTGAGGAAACCTACAAATGGGAAAGAATTTAGTCTGCTGGGAGATCTCGGGGCAAGGGGTGATATTCGTGGGGTTGTTAGAAGGAGTATTTGTCATATTGACAGATTGGTTTTCGCTTATATACAGTTTTGTAGGAATTGAGAGATTAATCAGAAAACACAGGGTCCAAATAAGAGAAGGAGAAAGATAGTTATCAGAGGACTAAAGGTTGAAGAAGCCATGACTCCCGGTTAGAGAGTGTCCAGCCAGTCAGGCCAGGTCCAGAATAACCATCTGCCTGATTAGCAAGCTTTTGGGCTCCGTCTTTTAATCTATTGATGGCATCATATATGAGGCCAGACTGGTTTACATAAAAACAACATTCTTCATTTAGGAATAGGCAAAGACCTCCTTTTTCAGCAGTCAGTAAATCAAGACCTCTATGGTTTTGGAGGACAACTTCAGCTAGGGAATTTACTTGAGCTTGAAGAAGGGATAGTGATTGAGTTAATTCTGCAATGCTCTCGGAGAAATCATTAGAGAGGCCACGGAAGGTGATGATTGAGGTGGTAGGCCTGCTACGCCTGTGCCAGATGGAGTAGTAACTCCTGACCCTACAAGTAAGGGGATCAATGGAATGATCTGCTTGTGTCGTGTCGGGACCACAAGGGGAACAAGGAGGCTTTCATCTCCATTGGTAAACTGAATTTTGGGAGTAAGGAAAACTAGGGTACAAGTGCCTGTCCAGTTGGTAGGAAGGCAGAGGAAAAAAAGTCCTTGGCTTAGACAGAGATGGAAGTGTAGAATGAAAAGATGAGAAAGTGTTCTGAGGGCTTTGGACCCTAATGCCAAGGGAACAAGCAAGGGCTGCGGCGGTTAAAGGTTGTAGCGGGGTTTGGTTGGGTAACTGTGTGGAGGGAGAGCTTTTGTTTTCAAAAAGCTCATGTGTATGAGGAAGCATGTGGTATCTATAGGTAACAACTCGCTTTCATTAACAAGATTGGGTATGAGCAGACAGGAAGAGGGGTCTGGAGGAGAGTCTGAGGAGCAAGGGGAGGGCAGCCAAGGATGCAGTGAGAGGGTAAATGCCTGTCTAGGCAAAACCTGCTATTGACATTTTTAAGGATGGTAGTATAAAAAGGTTACAGGCCATTGGCCTGGCTCCTGTGTAAGAATTCCGACAGCGTGGCTTTGTATTTCTGCTGTGTAGAGAGAAAAGGGTTGAGAGGAATTGGGGAGCGCTAAAATAGGAGCAGTCTTTAAAAAGGCCTTTTTTAGAGAACAGAAGGAAGAATGGGGAAAGATTTTTTATCTACGGGGTCAGCTAAGTTTCCGTTTGAAAGTTCATAAAGTGGTGGTTTGGTTAGTGGAGCAAAACCTGGTGTTCAGAGGCAACAGTATCCTATAACGCCTAGGAAGGAGAGAAGCTGTTGTTAGTGGATGGGGTTGGGGTTGGGTCAGCAGAGAGAGAGCGTGTCTTCTGTTGAAGGATTATGCCAGGATAGGTGATGGATGGGGAACAAATCTGGGCTTTGGAAGGGGATATGCGATACCTCTTTGAGTATAGATGCTGAAGAAGCAGAAGCGTGAATTGTAATAGATGTGTGATAACAGGCTTTAGGCCTTTTCAAGCCTGTTGTGGGATGGGGTACTGGCACTGGGTGGGGTAAGGGTGGTTCGGTTTTAAGGGGATGATGGAGGTGAGTCACTTGTAGCAAGGGATGGGGAGGTGGTGTCCTGCACCCTAGGGTTAAGGTAGGGGGACATAAGGGGCGCTGTTGAGGGAGGTACGGGTTTGTGGAGGAGGGTGGCAATGAGGCGTGGCTGTAGCCCAGGAATAGTGAAGGAGGCAGACAATTTTGTTAGGATATCTCAGCCTAACAGGGGAACTGGACAAGTTGGGATGATTAGGAAAGAATGTGGAAAGGAGTGCTGGCCTGATTGACACCAGACTTGGGGAGCTTTGAGAGTCCTGGAGGCCTTGCCATCAATTCCCACAACAGTTATGGAGGCCAGGGAGACAGGTCCTTGAAAAGAAAGCAGCATGGGGTGGGTGGCCTCCGTGTTGATTAAGAAGGGAATGGACTTGCCCTCCACTGTAAGAGTTACCCGAAGTTTGGCATCCGCGGTGGTCCAGGGGGCCTCCGAGATGTTCGGGCAGCATCAGTCTTCAGTCACCAAGCTGAGGAGCAGCGACATGAGTCAGACAGTCTGACTTTCAGTGGGGTCCCCACACAGACGGGGCAGGGCTTAGGAGGAATCCCGGGCTGCGGGCATTCCTTGGCCCAGCGGCAGGGTTCTGACACTTGAAGCAAGGTCCGGGAGGGGCGGCTGGATGCTGCAGTCTGGGTGCTTTGAAGTCTTTGTGAGCCAGTGGTGTGGCTGGGGTTTGTGTTACGCCAGAGGCAAGCATCTGCAGTTGTGAGATGCACTGCCGCCGGGCAGCTTCTTCCCTGTTATTGAATACCCTGAAGGGTGGGGTTGAGTAATTCCTGTTGTGGGGTTTGAGGGCCAGATTCTAATTTCTGTAGCTTTTTGTAATGTTAGGGGCTGATTGGATGATGAAATGCATATTAAGCGTTCTTATATTAGGATCTGAGGGCCAGATTCTAATTTCTGTAGCTTTTTGTAATGTTAGAGGCTGATTGAGTGATAAAATGCATATTAAGCTTTCTTCAGGGGCAGCAGTAAAGATGACCTGTAAGTCACTCCCGGTGAGATCATAGGACTGGGTTAAGTATTGGAGGATCTGATGAAAAGGAGCCTAACCGTTGGCCAATTTGGAAAAGGTCGGATAAAGAGAAGGGAACGTGTACCCTAACTATGCCTTCAGCTCCAGCCACCTCTCAAAGAGGGAACTGTTGGCCAGGGCAGAGGAGTTAGCTGCAGGACTAAACTGTTAGCTGGACTGGGTATGAGGTGGGAGGGTAACAGGAGGGACATAAAGAGGTGGGTTGTGGGCAGAGGAAGAGGAGAGAGGCTCTGTTGGGGGGAGGGGGGCAGGTAGGGCCTGGATTACGGCCTGGTCCAGACAGGCGGGGAGGAGAAAGGTCGGAAGGGACAGTGGACAAGGAGGGTTCTGGCTTGCCGGAAGAGACAGAAGGGGTGGACGGATGGGAGAGAAGGAAATTTTGGGATGGGTTGCATTGAGAGCACAGATTAGAGAGGGATTGGAGTGTAAAAAAAAAGCCTGGATGTAGGGAATTTCAGAACGTTTGCCCATTTTATGACAAAAGTTGTCTAGATCCTGCAGGATGGAAAAATCAAAGGTACTATTTTCTGGCCATTTAGAGCCATTGTCCAATTTATATTATGGTCAAGCAGCATTGCAGATGAAAATAAGATGCTTGGGTTTTAGGTCAGGTGATAGCCAGAGGGGTGTGAGATTTTTCAGAATGCAAGCTAAAGGAGAGGAGGGGGGAGTGGAGGGCGGGAGGTTACCCATAGTTTAAGAAGCGCGATGGAGACAAGGAAAGTGAATGCGCGACCAAGCAGCTTACCAGGCGTCCCAGACTAAACCTTGGTCCGAACCTAGGATTAGCTGATAAAAAGGGGCATCCCCCACGTTGATCTATCACCTATGAGTGCAAATGAGTGATCAGAGCAGATGTCTCCGCCATGATCAGTCACCAAGGGAAGACTGTCTTCCCGGTTCCGTGACCTAGGTGGGATTTTTTCCAGTCATGAATCTCATGCAAAGTCCTGTCTTTCTTGTCTCCGCTGGAAGGAAGAGGAAAATGAAACTGAAAAGGAGAAGGAAGCTGACAGGTGGAGAGAAGGGCTAAAGAAGAGAGTTGAGGCCAACCGCTTACCTGATCTGAGGATAGTGAGTGGATGCCCAGGCTGGTCTGATAAGCCTAGGTCATAGGGAGGTCTCTTCATGGAGGGAGCACAAGGATAACAGGGACAGGGCGTTTGGTCTCCCACAGGAGTTCCTCCATCCCAGGTTTCCAGTATCAAATGTTCAGACACGTGCTCTTAATGAAGAGACCCCCACCAGATAAACTTTGTGTGAGCAACATGGATGTTTGTTCACCCAGGTGCGGGTGGGCCGAATCGGAAAAGAGAGTCAGCGAAGGGTGGTGGGATAGGAGTTGGTTTTATAGGTTTGGGGTGGGCAGTAGAAAGTTACAGAAGTTACAGTTTAGGGTGGATTTTTGCAAGCTGGGAGGGGGTCGTAGGATCTGGAGTCACGAGGTTGACCAAGGTCGGTTACAAAGTCCAATGGCCTTGTCAATTGGGGACAGAATAAGAAACAATAGAAGAATGTCTCAGCAAGGGGCTCTGCCTTCAGTTGGACTTTTTCTGACCCTTCCTGCTGCCCTCTTACTTCAGGGGTCCTCTCCCCCAAGGGCAGCCATCTTGATTGGGGTACCTCCAAGATAGCACAAGTCAGGCTTCATCCCGTAGTGTCCCAGGAAACTCAGTCATCCCTGCCGCTCCCAGCCGTGGGTACATAGGCTGCTTCTCTGGAGCTACCTCCCCGCCACGCTTTTCTCTCCAGTTCTTCTCTTCTCCGTGGCTCAGAGGAACACAGGGAAATCAGGCAACCTACTGCCTTAGCAGATGAGCAGCCAGTGAAAGGGATGTTGGTCTTCTCCTCTATAGGCCCCCCTAGTCTCCGTGTGAATCTGTTAATGACCCCACCAGTTGGTAGGGAAAAGGTGGGGGCAGTGAACTGGGGGGCTGGGGTTACTGAAAGAACAAGCACTGATCTTCTCTTGAGGGATTCTGACTGCCCGCTCCCCAGTGTTCTGATATTGACTAGGAAGCTGGTATTAGCAGGGCTAGCTCTGTTATCTTTTAGTAACTTCTGAAGGAGGTATATGACCCCTCTTTTTCCGAAGGTGGGGCACTTTGTGGTTCTCTATCCTCAGCAGTAGGCTTTTGTCTCTAATGCTGGTGCAACAGAAGACATACCAAGGTTTTTACCTCAGCCCCTAAATGCTGTTTAGTAGAAGGAAGAGGGTTTATATTGAGTGATATCATTAGTGAGCTGAAGGATTAAAAAATTGTAAATGTATGAATTAGGGCATTAACTGGCAGGCCAGGGAGATCCCAGCAGTATTTGTGCATATCTCATTTATTCTTTTTTAAATTTTTTTATTTTTTATTTTTTTGAGATGGAGTCTTGTTCTGTCACCCAGGCTGGAGTGCAGTGGCGCGATCTCGGCTCACTGCAACCTCTGCCTCCCGGGTTCAAGCAATTCTTCTGCCTCAGCCTCCCAAGTAGCTGGGATTACAGGTACATACCACCACACCCAGCTAATTTTTCTATTTTTAGTAGAGACGGGGTTTCATCATGTTGGCCAGGCTGGTCTCGAACTTCTGACCTTGTTATATGCCCGCCTTGGCCTCCCAAAGTGCTGGGGTTACAGGCGTGAACCACCGCACCCAGCCATCTCATTTATTCTTTAAGTCACGCTATACCACACAGACATGAATGTTGAAAGATGTTTGGGGTGGAGGTGTTTATAATGAAAACCTGGTGGCAACCTAGATGTTTATTATTTAGCTTTAAAATTTTTTTATGTAGCTCTTTATTTATAGGGTAAAGTTCAGCATTTGTTACTTGGTGAGAAAAGCGGGCTATTGAGCAAAATATTTGCTATATGCATAGAAAAAATACGAACTGATAGAAAAAAATGGGCAGGGTAATTCTTGATAGGACTGATAGTGGTTTCATTATTTTTATTTTAAAATTTTTTGTATTTCTGAAACTTGTCTATGGTGAATCTTGTTTATATATGTGAAAATATTTTTTTGAGAAATTATATTACCAAACTTAATGAAAAGCTAGAATATATACTTGCACCAGCTCTTTAGCATTTTAGGTGTCCTATGTCCTTAATTACTGAAGTTTTTTTATATTTTTCATAATCTCTGAGTGTTAAAGTCTCTGTACTTAAAGCTTTTAGTCAGTTTCACAATCTGGCTTATATTTCAACAACTGAATGTACTAAATATTACTTGGCATTTATAAATGCATGTGGTAATTTGGAAAAATGCCTTCCTTACAACATAAATCTTCCAAGTAACTTTGAAAGTTGTTGTAGTCATCGTCTTGAAAACTAGAAAATGTGAACACTCTTAACTTGTATAAAGAACTTCCAAATGTTATTCATCTTATGGTCTATTTTGTAATTTATTGGAATAATTGAAGTATTTCAGGGAAATTAATTCCGCAGGATTTATTTAAGTGCCTAGAGCTTGATAAATTAGAGTGGAGTTTTAGCGTGCAGAGAAATAGTGGCGTCATAAGACTACATCTTTTTTGTCTGCAATTCCAGTATCAGCCTATAAGCTCTGTGAGTTAGGAACCTTGGCTGTGGTTTTTCTGTGATACTCATAGGACCTCACAGAGGGCTGAGTACATGATACAAGTGATCATGACAAAATAGCAAACTTTTACTCAGCAGTTAATATGTGTAAGGCACATACTATGTTTTTTATGCATTATCTTATTTAATCTTCACAGCAGGTCTCAATAGGTAGTTTTTAACCTTTTGATAGGGGACAGAGCTGGACTATGCATTGCAGTATATAAGAAAAATGCAAGGATTTTTTTAAAATTCCAAACTGGCCTAAATTTCCATAATTGTAGACATGCTTTGGAAAGTCTTTTATTAAGTTGACTGATATTCAGGTTAAGTTAGAGCATTTTCTTAAAAGTCTGTGTAAACTGTGAGTTCTTGTTTGTTTGTTTGTTTTCATAGAGACGGGGTCTTACTATGTTACCACGCTAGTCTCAAATTCCTGAGCTCAAGTGATCCTCCTGCCTCAGCCTCCCAAAGTGCTAGGATTATAGGCATGAGCCACCGTGCCCAGCCAGAATGTGGGTTTGAACAAATTGAACAGTGAGAAAAAGTACCAGCGTTCTTTAGGGTTACTTGGACAGCTTTCTCTGAAAGAATGATCTTTTCAATGTTTGCCATGTTTTACTTTGCTGTCTATAATGAATAGAATTCCTGTTATGTGTTGAGTACTGTAATTCAGGGATCCCTAGTCCCTGGGTCATAAACTGGTATTTGTCTGTGACCTGTTAGGAACCAGGCTGCATAGCAGGAGGTGAGCAGTGGACAAGCGAGTTCCACCTCCTGTCAGATCAGTGGCAGCATTAAATTCTCATAGAAGAGCAAATCCTATGGTGAACTGCTCATGCAAGGGATCTAGGTTGAGTATTCTTTATGAGAATCTAATGCGTGATAATCTGCAGTGGAAAAGTTTGATGTCCAAACCATCTCCCCTGGCCCCTGGTCTATGGAAAAATTGTCTTCCATGAAACTGGTCTCTGGTGCCAAAATGGTTGGGGCCCACTGCTGTAGTTGGTAAGTCAGGATGCTAAATAGAACAAATCAGAGGTCAGGCGAGCACAGAGATACTTCTAATGTCGTGCAAGATATGCTGAAGCTGAAGGTGGTGGCATTTATGCTGGGCTTGAAGGATTTTTGACAAGTTAAGAAAAGTAGTGTTAGCATAAAATTTCGAAGGAAGATCTTGAGAACAGATTGATTTTTTAAAATACTGTGGGTAATTATGGGGTTATCTGAATTACTACCTATTACTCATTCCAAATAGATCACTACCATTAGGAGAAAATTTTTTAGATGGCTGGGCATGGTAGCTCATGCCTGTAATTCCAGCACTTTGGGACGCCAAGGTGGGAGGATCGCTTGAGCTCAGGAGTTTGAGACCAGCCTGGGCAACATAGACCTTGTCTGTATAAAAAAAAAAAATTAAAAATTAGCTGGGCTTGATGGCGTGTGCCTTGTAGTCTCAACTGCTCAGGAAGCTGAGGTGGGAAGACAACTTGAGCCTAGGAGGTTGAGGCTGCAGTGAGCTATGAGCCCACCACTGTACTCCAGCCTGGGTGACAGTGAGATCTTCTCTCCAAAACAAAAAACAAAACCAAAAAAAAAGCTTCAAAATGTTCTGGATTCCTCAATCTTCTCTTCACTGCTTCTAACACATTTTAAATATGACATCTCCATGCGATCTCTGATTTCAGATTATTTTCTAGAGCAGTGTCATAGACATATTTTTCTCCTGAATATAGTTGAAAGAACACATTAGAAGACCTGTCTGGTTTCTTAGAGTCATTCTGTTTTGCAAGAACAAATGTTCTCTGATTCCTCAAAGAGCTTTTCTTCTTTTGGACTGCTGGAGCTTTTCTTAGGAACTGTGCCATTTCTTTTTTTTTTTTTTTTTATTAGAGAAAGGATCTATCTTTTATTTCTGTGGCAGGAAATGGTAGCTACCTAGAAGGCAGTTTTGCTTAAATTTTCTATCTCCTAAATTGAATTTTCTCTTTTGCTTTCACAGTTGGGAGTAGGCTACCAGATGTTACTGGTATTTTTTGCCTTTTGATGTTAAGGGAAGCTTAAGACAACCAAGATGATACAAGAATAAGTCGGAACTGTGCCATTTCTATCTGCTCATATTTATAGAGGGAGGGCTATGTTTTTCTGGAATTGAGGAACGAGATGGAGTCTATCAGATGTTGTAAGATCTGTATTCAAATATTTTAGTCCAGGCCGAGCACAGTGGCTCACATCTGTAATCCCAGCACTTTGGGAGGGTAAGGCAGGTGGATCGCTTGAGCTCAGGAGTTAGAGACCAGTCTGGGCAACAATGTGAGATCCCATCTCTAAAATTAAAAAAAAACAAAAACAAAATCCCAGGTATTTCAGTCCAAAATAAAACAGCAGAAGGAAAAGCTATAGTCGTCGTTCTATGCTTTGCTATTTCAGAATTCTTGCCACCCAAGGAACATGTGCATTGGAGGTGATTGCAAGATGCTCTTGTCCTTGCCAGGAGCAGTGTGGAGATCATGGGATCAATGCCCCTTTCTTGTTGGGCACCTTGGCACTGGCTGCACACACGTGTACTCTTGGCCTCCCATGTTTGCTTGGTGTGCTGTTGGCATGGTCCTTTTGTGGTGACACCGACTGGAAATCAGGTAGACTTCACATACTCTCACCATCACCCTTTATTCCTCTGAATTAGGCACTGTGAAAGGGATTTCGTTGGAACCTCTTCCAGACATTTTCCTGGCAGACAAGAAGGCAACTTGTTGACATCATTGGTCCAACTGGCCTTCCTTCAGATTTGCCCCTCTGACTTAAAACTGTAAGAGATATCCTGAAACTTCTACCTTGAGGACACCATCTTTCCATAGTTTCCAATGCAGATACGACTTTTCCCTTACTTGTATATTCTGCAGTTAATTTTTTTTCTATTTATTTATTTATATATTTTATTGCACTTTAGGCTCTGGGGTACATATGAAGAACACGTAGGATTGTTGCATAGGTACATACATGGCAATGTGGTTTGCCGCCTCCATCCCCATCATCTATATCTGGCGTTTCTCCCTGTGTTATCCCTCCCCAACTCCCTACCCCACACTGTCCCTCCCCTAGTCCTCCCCCTACAGACCTCAGTGTGTGATGCTCCTCTCCCTGTGTCCATGTGTTCTCATTGTTCAACACCCACCTATGAGTGAGAACATGCAGTGTTTGATTTTCTGTTCTTGTGTCAGTTTGCTGAGAATGATGGTTTCCAGGTTCAGCCATGTCCCTACAAAGGACACAAACTCATCGTTTTTTATGGCTGCATAGTATTCCATGGTGTATATGTGCCACATTTTCCCTGTCCATTCTATTATTGGTGGGCATTTGGGTTGGTTCCAAGTCTTTGCTGTTGTAAACAGTGCTGCAATGAACATATGTGTGCATGAGTCTTTATAATAGAACAATTTATAATCCTTTGGGTATATACCCAGTATGGGATTGCTGGGTCCAATGGAATATCTATTTCTAGGTCTTTGAGGAATCGCCACACTGTCTTCCACAATGGTTGAACTAATTTACGCTCCCACCAACAGTGTAAAAGTGCTCCTGTTTCTCCACATTCTCTCCAGCATCCGTTGTCTCCAGATTTTTTAATGATTGCATTCTAACTGGCATGAGATGGTATCTCAACGTGGTTTTGATTTGCATTTCTCTAATAACCAGTGATGATGAGCATTTTTTCATATATTTGTTGGCCTTATATATGTCTTCTTTTGAAAAGTGTCTGTTCATATCCTTCGCCCACTTTTGAATGGGTTTGTTTGTTTTTTTCTTGTAAATCTGTTTTAGTTCCTTGTAGTTTCTGAATATAACTCCTTTGTCAGATGGATAGATTGCAAAATTTTTTTTTCCCATTCTGTTGGTTGCCAGTTCACTCTAATGATTGTTCGTTTTGCTGTGCAGAAGCTCTGGAGTTTAATTAGATCCCATCTGTCTATTTTGGCTTTTGTTGCCAATCCTTTTGGTGTTTTAGTCATGAAGTCCTTGCCTATGCCTGTGTCCTGAATGGGTTTTCCTAGGTTTTCTTCTAGGGTTTTTATGGTGTTAGGTCTTATGTTTAAGTCTTTAATCCTTCTGGAGTTAATTTTAGTGTAAGTTGTCAGGAAGGGGTCCAGTTTCTGCTTTCTGCACATGGCTAGCCAATTTCCCCAACACCATTTATTAAACAGGGAATCCTTTCCCCATTGCTAGTTTTTGTGAGGTTTGTCAAAGATCAGATGGTTGTAGATATGTGGCATTGCCTCCAAGGCCTCTGTTCTGTTCCATTGGTCTATATCTCTGTTTTGGTACCAGTACTATGCTGTTTTGATTAGTGTAGACTTGTAGCATAGTTTGAAGTCAGGTAGCTTGATGCCTCTAGCTTTGTTCTTTTTGCTTAGAATTGACTTGGCTATGCGGGGTCTCTTTTGGTTCCATATGAAGTTTAAGGTGGTTTTTTTCCAGTTCTGTGAAGAAGGTCATTGGTAGCTTGATGGGGATAGCGTTGAATCTGTAAATTACTTCGGGCAGTATGGCCATTTTCACAATACTGATTCTTCCTAACCATGAACATGGAATGTTTTTCCATCTGTTTGTGTCCTCTCTTATTTCGTTGAGCAGTGGTTTGTAGTTCTCCTTGAAGAGGTCCTTTACGTTCCTTGTTAGTTGTATTCCGAGGTATTTTATTCTCTTTGTAGCAATTGTGAATGGCAGTTTGTTCTTGATTTGGCTCTCTTTAAGTCTGTTATTGGTGTATAGAGACAAGGTCTATGTTTCTTGTGATTGTTGCACATTGATTTTGTATCCTGGGACTTTGCTGAAGTTGCTTATCAGTTTCAGGAGATTTTGGGCTGAGATGATGGGGTCTTGTAAATATACAATCATATTGTCTGGAAATAGAGACAATTTGACTGTTTCTTTCCTATTTGAATACCCTTTATTTCTTTTTCTTGCCTGATTGCTCTGGCTACAACTTCCAATACTATATTGAATAGGAGTGGTGAGAGAGGACATTCTTGTCTAGTGCCAGATTTCAAAGGGAATGCTTCCAGTTTTTGCCCATTCAGTATGATACTGGCTGTAGGTTTATCATAAATAGCTTTTATTATTTTGAGATAACGTTCCTTCGATACTTAGTTTCTTGAGAGTTTTTATCATAAAGGCTGCTGGATTTTATCGAAGGCCTTCTCTGCATCTATTGAGATAATCATGTGGTTTTTGTCTTTGATTCTGTTTATGTGGTCAATTACGTTTATAGACTTGCGTCTGTTGAACTACCCTTGCATCCCCGGGATGAAGTCTACTTGATCATAATGGATAAGCTTTTTGATGTGCTGTTGCAATAGGTTTGCCAGTATTTTATTGAAGATTTTTGCATCTATGTTCATCATGGATATTGGCCTGTAGTTTTCTTTTCTTGTTGAGTCTCTGCCGGGTTTTGGTATCAGGATAATGTTGGTCTCATAAAATGATTTCAGGAGGATTCCCTCTTTTTGGATTATTTGGAATAGTTTCAGAATGAGTGGTACCAGCTCCTCTTTGTATGTCTGGTAGAATTCAGCTGTGAACCCATCTGGACCTGGGTTTTTTTTGGTTGGTAGGCTATTAATTGCCCTTGTTATTGATCTATTCAGGGTTTTACCTTCTTCCTGGTTTAGGCTGCAAGTGTCCAGGAATGTATCCATTTCTTCCAGGTTTATTGGTTTATGTGCATAGAGTTGTTTGTAGTAATCTCTGATGGTGGTTTGTATTTCTGTGGAATCTGTGGTGATATCCCCTTTATTGTTTTTTATTGCATCTATTTGATTATCCTCTCTTTTCTTTTTTATTAATCTGGCTAGGGGTCTATTTTGTTGATCTTTTCAAAAAACTAGCTCCTGGATTTATTGATTATTTTTAAGGGTTTTTTGTGTCTCTGTCTCTTTCAGTTCTGCTCTGATCTTAGATATTTCTTGTCTTCTGCTAGCTTTTGAGGTTTTTTTTTGATCTTGCTCCTCTAGCTCTTTCAATTTCGATGATAGGGTGTCAATTTTAGATTTTTCCTTGTTTCTCATGTGGGCATTTATTGTTATAAATTTCTCTGTAGACACTGCTTTAAATGTGTCCCAGAGATTCTAGTATGTTTTTTTCTTCATTCTCTTTGGTTTCAAAGAACATCTTTATTTCTGCCTTCATTTCATTGTTTATCCAGTCAACATTCAAGAGCCAGTTTTTCAGTTTCCATGAAGTTGTGCAGTTCTGCGTTTCTGAATTCTGAGTTCTAATTTGATTGCACTGTGGTCTGCAAGACTGTTTGTTATGATTTCTGTTCTTTTGCATTTGCTGAGGAGTGATTTACTTCCAATTATGTGGTCAGTTTTAGAGTGGGTGTGATGTGGTGCTGAGAAAAATGTATATTCTGTGGATTTGGAGTGGAGAGTTCTGTAAATGTCTGTTAGGTTTGCTTGGTCCAGGTCTGAGTTCAAGTCCTGGATATCCTTGTTAATATTCTGTCTCGTTGATCTGTCTAATGTTGACAGTGGAGTGTTAACGTTTCCCACTATTATTTTGTGGGAGTCTAAGTCGCTTTGTAGGTCATTAAGAACTTCCTTTATGTATCTGGGTGCTTCTGTATTGGGTGCGTATATATTTAGGACTGTTAGTTCTTCTTGTTGCATTGATCCTTTTACCATGATGTAATGCCCTTCTTTGTCTCTTTTGATCTTTGTTGGTTTAATGTCTGTTTTATCAGACACTAGGATTGCAACTCCTGCTTTTTTTTGCTCTCCATTTGCTTGGTAAATCTTCCTCCATCCCTTTATTTTGAGCCTATGTGTATCCTTGCACGTGAGATGGGTTTCCTGGATACAGCACAGCAATGGGTTTTGACTTTTTATCCAATTTGCCAGTCTGTGTCTTTTGATTGGGGCATTTAGCCCATTTACATTTAAGGTTAATATTTTTATGTGTGAATTTGATCCTGCCATTTTGATGCTAGCTGGTTGTTTTGCCCCTTAGTTGACACAGTCTCTTCATTGTGTTGATGCTTTTTACTGTTTGGTACATTTTTGGAGTGACTGGTACTAGTTGTTCCTTTCTATGCTTAGTGCATTTTTCGGGAGCTCTTGTAAGGCAGGGCTGGTGGTGATGAAGTCTCTGAGCAATTGCTTGTTCATAAAGAATTTTATTCCTCCTTCACTTAGGAAGTTTAGTTCGGCTGGATATGAAATTCTAGGTTGCAAGTTCTTTTCTTTAAGGATGTTGAAAATTGGCCCCCACTCTCTTCTGGCTTGTAGGGTTTCTGCTGAGAGATCTGCTGTGAGCCTGATGGGCTTCCCTTTGTGGGTAACCTGACCTTTCTCTCTGGCTGCCCTTAGCATTTTCTCCTTCATTTCAACCCTGGTGAATCTGACAATTATGTGCCTTGGGGTTGCTCTTCTTGAGGAATATCTTTGTGGTGTTCTCTGTATTTCCTGGACTTGAATATTGGCCTGCCATGCTAGGTTGGGGAAGTTTTCCTGGATAATATCCTGAAGAGTGTTTTCCAGCTTGGATTCATTATTTCCGTCACATTCAGGTACACCTATCAAACGTAGATTAGGTCTTTTCACATAATCCCATATTTGTTGGAGGCTTTGTTCATTTCTTTTTATTCTTTTTTCTCTAATCTTGCCTTCTCGTTTTATTTCATTGAGTTGATCTTCCATCTCTGATATCCTTTCTTCTGCTTGGTCAATTTGGCTATTTAAACTTGTGTATGCTTTGCGAAGTCCTCATGTTGTGTTTCTCAGCTCCATCAAATCATTTATATTCCTCTCTAAACTGTTTGTTCTCATTAGCATTTCCTCAAACCTTATTTCAAGGTTCTCAGTTTCTTTGCATTGCGTTAGAACATGTTCTTTTAGCTCAGAGAAGTTTGTTATTACCCACTTTCTGAAGCTTGTTTCTGTCAATTCATCACACTCATTCTCCATCCAGCCTTGTTCCCTTGGTGTTGAGCAGTTGTGATCCCTTGGAGGAGGAGAGGTGTTCTGGTTTTGGATGTTTTCATGCTTTTTGCACTAGTTTCTTCCCATCTTTTTGGAGTTATCTACATGTGGTCTTTGTAGTTGGTGACTTTCAGATGGGGTCTCTGAGTGAACATCATTTTTGTTGCTGATGAAGTTATTTCTTTCTGTTTCTTAGTTTTCCTTCTAACAGTCAGGCCTCCCTGCTGTAGGACTGCTGGAGGTCCACTCCAGACCCTGCTTGCCTGGGGATCACCTGCAGCAGCTGCAGAACAGTAAGGATTGCTGCCAGCTTCTTATTCTGTTATCTTTGTCCCAGAAGGATACCTGCCAGATGTCAGCCTGAGCTTTCCTTTATGAGGTGTCTCTTTGGATATACAGGGGTCAGGGAGCTGCTTGAGAAGACAGTCTGTCCCTTATGTGAGCTCAGGTGCTGAGCTGTGAGCTCTGTTGTTCCGTTCAGAGCTGCTCGGCTGGTACGTTTAAGTCTGCTGCAGCAGAACTCATAACTGCCGTTTTTTTCCCAGGTGCTCTGTCCTGGGAAGGTGCGGCTTTATTTATAAGTTCCTGATGGGCTTCTGCCTTTTTTCAGGGATGCCCTGCCCAGTAAGGAGGTAGCCTAGTCACAGTCTGCCAGCAGAGGTGTTCCTGAGCTGCCATGGGCTCTGCCCAGCTGCTGTGTGAACTTCCTTGCAGTTTTGTTTATAGGAGTATAGTTAGAACTGCCTCAGTAATGGCGGACTGTCTGTGTAATGACGGACTGCCTTGGTAATGGCGGACTGCCTGGGTAGTGATGGACTGCCTCAGTAATGGCAGATGCCATTTCCCCCACAGAGCTGCACCGTCCCGGGTCCAGCTGTGCTTGCTATGAAACTCTCAATCCAGAGCATTTCAGATTGCTCGTCTTTGTTGGGATGGGACCAGCCAAGCCGGCTCACCTAGCTCCCTGTTTCAGCCCCCATTTTTTTTAGTTGAACGGGCAACTCTTTCTCCAGGCATTCCAGTGGCCAGTTGAAATGGTGCCTGGATTAGTGTGAGTTTTTGTGTGGAGACCCACTGCGCTGGCTGAAACAGCCATGCTGGAGACTTGTGGCACTTTTCCGCCTGGGAATCTCCTGGTCTGTCACCAGTAAAAATGTGTTTGGAAATGCAGTGATCACCCACCCTCTGCGTTTTTGCTGGGAACTGCAATCCAGAGCTATTCCTATTTGGCCATCTTGGATCCCCCTCCTCTCTGCAGTTTATTTTAATCGGACAGTGATATATTGCTCAAGATATGGATGAATTTTCCCCCAAGTTCAAACCTCTTTAGTAGCTTAAAAGTCAGTTATTCTCTGGGTAAGAATGATTGCAGCTGAAGCTTCTGGGCTTGCATACAACCTGCAGTACATCTCATCTGTGCTGTAGCCAGTCTGTAAATCCAGGTTTGGCCATGAAAGTATATTGTGAATATGAACATCAGCTAATTCTAGAGAAAAAGATCCGCTATTCAAAATAACAGAGTGGAATTTCCCATGGGTGTGTGAATAACCATACCAGCTAACACTTACTGAATGCTTACCATTTGCCAGACATGGTTTTCAATGTTTTATAAATATTTGATTCATTTAATTCTGAAAACAACCCTCTGATAGAGGCTACCCTTATTATTTTGTGTCTTGCAATTGAGGCACACGGGTTAACTGACTTGCCTGAGATGATAAATGGTAGAGCGAGGCTGTGCACCCAGGTGGTCTGGCTTCTGGGTTCATGCTTTTAAGTGCTATATTATACTGCATTTCAAAAGGTGGGTATGAGATTGGAGATCTCTGGTCTTCTAATGCTAGTATAAAGAGTTTGGATTTGCTTGAATAGACAGAAGGGAGCCAGTTGATTGCCAGTAGCAGAGAGGTGTCAAGATGAAATTCTCAAGATAATAAAATTCAAACAGTTGCAGTGGAGACATAGAAAGTATATCTTGGGGGCAGTTGGGGCAAAAGGAAAAGTCGTGAAGGCTGGCTACTTCCTTAGTATTTCCTCAGAGTAGCAACATTATCTATAAAGCCCAGCGTTCTGCTTGAATCTCTTCCTCAGGCAAGCATTCATGCACTCAGTAAACATTTATTCATCACTGGCCTGTGTCAGCCCTTGTGCCAGATGCTTGGGATATAGATGTAAAAGCTACAGTCCATGCCCAGGCCTGGTAGCTCATGTCTATAATCCCAGCACTTTGGAGGCCAAGGTGGGCGGATAACCTGAGGTCAGGGATTCAAGACCAGCCTGAGTAACATGGTGAAAGCCTATCTCTACTAAAAATACAAAATTAACCAGGCGTGGTGGTGCCTGCCTGTAATCCCAGCTACTTGGGAAGCTGAGGCAGGAGAATTGCTTAAACCTCGGGAGGCAACAGTTGCAGTGAGCTGAGATCGCACCACTGCACTCTAGCCTGGGTAACACAGCAAGACTCTGTCTCAAAAAAATAAAATCCACAGTCCCTTTTCTTGAGCTCTTAACTTATGTGACACTACTAGGTATGCACCAAGTGCATACATGCACTTTCAGTAGAAAGTGTCTGTAAGTGATACAAAGTTCTGTATATCATGTCCTGGAAATAGAGTTTCAGAATTTCAAAAGCATTCATATTATTATTTCATTGTTTTAACAATAGACTCATTCATTTTCAGTGTGTGGGGCCAGACTGCAGATTCCTGACATAGATATCAGATTAAGTCCTAAATCCATAGCCCAAGACCACATGCTAGAGTTCCCATATTGCTTGAATAGAATTTTCCTGCTTTTGGTGATTTGTGTGTGTGTGTGTGTGTATGTTCATTGACTACTTGGCATCTAGTTAAATCACAAAACTCTAAGGCAAGACAGTTTTGAAGAATCCCTTGTGATCTCTAAAAGGGTAATGAATGAGGCTTCCCATATGGGAACCTCAGTGAATTTTCCAAAGTTCTCCATACCTGCCAGCATCCTTGGTTTTGGCTCATCTGTTACCATTGTTAAGAAATGCACAGTTGCAGAGTTCAGCCTTCGTGGCCTTGCCTTGGAGGCCTGTGTCTTCTGGGGCCTGGGGAGACCATGGTGAAGAGGGCCATCCGTGCACATGCTCATCCAAAGCCCGGACCAGACTGATAGTGAACGTTACGGCCCCTGGTCTCATGCTCTTAAAAAATGCTGACCTCTGCCTTTAGACATCAGGCAGAAGTAATTTCTTGGAACTAGATTTTTCCCCCCGTGGGTAGATATTAGAGTTTATTTTGGGCTTGCTATTATTGGAGTGTAGGAAGGCTGTAACAAATATGCCCTTTCTTGAGAACTGTGAGTTCTGTTCTAAATAAATCAGTGGTGTCTCTTGCCTGAAATATACTAAACTATCCAGACTACTTAAAACTAACCTCTGATAACATTAGACATTGTGCTCATATGTGTGTAGTATTTTGATTATTTAAGTCACTCTGTGTTTACTGAGGCTTCCAAACCCACTTACATTGCTTATAGAAACTTGGATTGACAAGGATGAGTTTGGAGCATTGTGGAATATCCCCTCCAAGCCAAAGAGAAAATTCTATTTTAATGGAACAATTCATTCAAAAATATCTGGATAGATCTACCAGGAAGGGCATGGTGGAGGAATGTGAAAGTTTCTGCCATTAAGTACAATCTCTTTGGGAATTCAAATATATTAAAATATGCTGGCATCACTTATTTTACAATGGAGAAAACGGAGGCATCTGAGGTTAAGTAACTTCTCCAGGGCAACACTCATGGTAGAGCCAAGATTCGAACTCAAGAACCCAGAATCCAGGCTCTTAGCCCTACACTGTTCCTCTCTCTGTAAGTACACATGAAGTGGAGCACCATATGCTTGGAATGCTAGTGTAAAGCTTTGTTGAAATAGATGGTGGGGAGCAACTTCATGCCTAGTTGGCAGAGAGATGGCAAGATAAAAATGAGAGAGGAAAAAGTACTTGTAGTTACAATGTAGAAGACGACAGAATAACTTGAATTTTGGAACCAAGAGCTTGGCTGAGGCAAAGCATTTGCGTGGCTTATGTGCCATGGCCCAGAGGGAGACCTGGGCATAGAGGGATTTAAGGTTTGAAACTGGATTAAGAAAAGCCTTGAATGGGGGCATGGAAGAGTGTGGGATCTCTTGTTGGCCATGGACAGCCATGGAGGGTTTTGTATGGGGAAGTGAGGCAGAGCAGTGGACAAGAGCACGTCACTATGAGGAAGTTGGCACAGGAAGAGGGAAGAGGGGAAGTGGAGCTGGGAAGACCAGTTAAAAGACAATTGAAATATCCTAAACAATGATCAGTGTCAGAACCTCTTCCATGGTTCTATGAAGAATCTACACATCATTGTGCCCCAGGAGTTTGGCAAAGAGAAATGTCTAACACAATGACTGGTAAAAGTAGGAACCAAAAATGTGTTTGTTGAAGCAAATTGGATTGAATAAAGTGTTGGTCATAGGAATGGAAAACAGGTCAATGCCACTGAAACGAGATAGGTGGCACTGACAGTCTTTGATGAGTAATTGGCTGGGAAGGTGGAGGGAGAGAAGATGAAGCTTCTCCAGCTTGGGCTGCCTCGTCGCTAACCAAGGCAGGGGGCTTATGACTCAGGGCTCATCTGAAGGAAGGCACAGTCAGCCTGGTTCAGGATAGTGCATCTTGATTGCCCATTGGCATGTATTAAGTGTATCTGTGCTGAGTGGTGTGAATGCTGAGATATAACTTCTCGTCTAGTTCAACATTTTTAACAAATACAGATGTGGTTAATATCAAGCCAATATGTCATCTTCTTTGCTGTCAGGCGAAGAGTAATTTTGGCCGACAGTATAATCCTAGAGAATAGCTAAAAGCATTCACACTTTTTTCAGACACCTAGGTCATTCTGATGTGCAGCCTTCTAGCTATACTTTTTGAGAAACAATGTGGTAAACAGTTGCCTTTTATTTTAATCATAAAAATTTGTTTTCTTTAGGAAATGTGAAAAACATAGAGAAGTGATTTAAAAACATTTGACGTTCACAGCAGCCTTGAGCTAAATGCCATGCACAGCCACTTCACTGCAGTTTGTTGTTTTTAGTGTCTATACCCAAGACGCCGTCCGGTGATTGTGAACAAACAGGAAACAAATCAACATAGTGTGTGTTTCCTGCAGCAGGCTGCTGTCAAACTGCAGTCAGTGGGGATGGAGTCCTCTGGGGCCATTTGTGATGGTTGAGCATGCCCTCTCTATGTATCACCACATCAGTTTCTTAGGGCTGCCATAGCAGATTACCACCAACTGTGGCTTAAACAACAGATTCTTCTTGCAGGTCAAGAGGCCAGAAGTCCAAAATTAAGACATCGACAGGATTGGTTCCTTTTGGACATTCTGATGGAAGAACTATCCCATGCCTGTCTCCTGGTTCTGGTTGTTGGCAGCAATCCTTGGTCCCTTGGTTTGTAGACATCCCACTCTAATCTCTGCCTCCATCTTGACGTCGCCTTCTTCCTCATGTCTCTGCATCTTCCATTCCATTTCTAAGGACACCAGTTGTTGGATTTAGGGCCTATCCTGAGTCTAGAATAATTTAATCTCTAGATCCTTAACTAGTTACACTGTAAAGACCCTAGTTCCAATTAGGATTTCATTCTGAGGTTCCAGGTGGACATGAATGTTTGGGGGACACTGTTAAACCCTCACAGTCACTTAGGAGTTGTATGTGCCTAGGGTTAGCTGACACCAAGTACGGGAAGCTGTCTTGGACTCCTGCCCTAACTATGGGGTCCCCAGTTTTTTTCTTAGTACTCAAGAAAACTAGTCATAGACAATTGAGATACCCTGAGCCTCGGGTAGACTCCAACTCCATTGAAGATCCCTTCTTTCACATGTTGAACTAATTCCAAAAGGGTGTGTTTGTGTGTGTGTGTGTATGTGTGTGTGTGTGCAGAAAATACAGATTAATTAGCTCTTACATAGAATTTATAACTTGAAGGATTGTTTTCATAGCGTGTGAATTTCCTTAGCTATCTCTTTGCCCTTTGTTCATTTTTTAACATCTGTAAAGGGCATGATCAGGACAAGAGATTACTCTGGTCCTCGACTCTGACTATTTAGACACTTAAAGTGCACTTAAGCAGACTTTGTGGATGAAATCATTTTGTCTGGATACTTCATGTGAAATGTGTAATGTATCACTTGGGTGAAGGGCAAAGCTTAGGAGTGGTGGCTGCTTATGATGCTCAGACACATGCCAGGAATACTTTTTGAGTGTCCTTGGATTGTAGCCAGCCAGAAGTGTCTTGTCTGTGGGCAAAGAAGCCTTGCTCAGACCCTAAGATATTCATTGTTACATGCATACCTCCATTTAAGCAGTGAATGAATGTGTGAGTAAATCAAATCCTTTATTTTTTTTTCATAAGAGCTTGCTATTCATAGAGGCCTTATTGTGGACATGTTTATAAAGCAAATCATGTTTTAAATGCTTTTGTGTAACTACAAATTTTATATCTAATACTGAGTTTTCTTTAGGCGTGGTTCCTGTGTTTAAAAGGCACTTACTCAGACCTCAGAGTTCCAGTCTTGATACCAGCAGACTGAGGTCTCTCCCTCAGCTCCAGTGACCACCGTGCTGTTATCTGCTGTTCTCTTCTAGTTGGCTTGGTGTTTTTGGAGTCTTGCTCAGTGTGATAGGCATATGCAGGAGGCAGGAAAGAGCTCTGGGAGGCAGCGTTTGAATTCCAGGTCTTCCATTCTCTGACTTTGTAACTTTAGGCAAGACACTTGTATTTTCTGTCCCTCAGTTTTCTCATCAGTAACATGAGGATAACAACACCTTCCTCAGGATGGTCTGTCAGTTTCCCAGGACTGCTGGACAAATGACCACAAACTGGGTGGCTTACAACAACAGAAGTATATTCTCTCACTGAAGTCCAAAATCAAGGCATTGGCAAGGCCATCCTCCCTCCCAAGGTTCTAGGGAAGAATCCTTCCTTGCCTCTTCTAGCTCCTGGTGGTTGCTGGCAATCTTTGGTGTTCCTTGGTTAATGGCAGCATAACTCCCGTCTCTGCCTCCATTATCAAATAATGGAGGCATCTTGTGTCTTCTTTAGGCCTTTGAGTCTCTCTTTCCTTGTAAGAACACCAATCATTGGATTTTGGATCCAACTTAAACCAATATTACCTCATCTTAACTTGATGATGTTTGCAAAAAGACTCTATTATCCAATAAGGCTACATTCTGTGGTTCTGGGAAGACATGTGTTTTCTGGGGACACTGTTCAACCCAATACAGGTGGTTATGGTGATTTATCTTTTTTTTTTTTTTTTTGAGACAAAGTCTTGCTCTGTCACCCAGGCTGGAGTGCTTTGGCACAATCTCTGCTCATTGAAACCTCCGCCTCCAGGGTTCAAGCGATTCTCCTGCCTCAGCCTCCCAAGTAGCTGGGATTACAGACTCCTGCCACCACGCCTGGCTAATTTTTGTGTTTTTTAGTAGAGATGGGGTTTCACCATGTTGCCCAGGCTGGTCTCAAACTCCTGCCCTCAGGTGATCCACCTACCTCGGCCTCCCAAAATGCTGGGATTACAGGTGTGAGCCACCACGCCAGACGGTCATGGTGATTTAAATGAAATAAATTATGTACGGCACCTGGAAGGGAGTAGCACATACTCAAAGTTCAGCAAATCACAAGAAGCCACTTTCTCATAAGGCTTGACTCATTTGCTGTACAATCCCATTGCTCCTTTCTCATTTGATATTTACTGTTCTTGGTTATGCTTGCCACCCTCATCTCATGTTCTTCACCGTGTTTTAGGGTCACCTAAGTGGCTCCCTGACATTTCACCAGGATTTTTCCTTTCTGCCATCGTTCTGGGAACTCTAACAGTCATATCAATGACCCGTCCAACACCCTGCCTCTAATCTACAGGACCAGGTCCTGGACCTTGTCCTTACCTGTCCCCAATCCCATAGACATTGCAGGTACTCCCTCACTGGCACTTCTCACCCTTTGACCCTGGAATCTCTGCTTCAGTCCCTGTCTTTTCAGTCTCCCATGATGGATCAAGCCAACCACCCCTTTCCCTGATCCTACCCATTGCCTCCAGTGAAAAATCATGTGACCTTGCCAAGTGGTTTCTCTATGGTATTATAATTGCTGCTCCCATCTGGACCTTTGGAGCTTCTCGAAGACCCTTTTATTCATTTTAAGCAGGTTTCCTTACTCACTTTCCCTGGGAGCTATTGGAGCATTACCATGTGTGGGGCTTCTTTGCCCACCACTGACCCTGCTTACCCTGTCTCCCACTTTTCCAAGAAAAGGTAAAAGCCATAAAACATTTAAGAGCGACTTCTTATCTGCCACTGCATCTCTGCTCATCCTCCTTTTCCTCTTTACTATCTCAGAGGCAGAACACAATCCCAATTCACAAAGATCAGTCTTCTGCCTGGGTTGAATCCCCAATTCTGCCACCTCCCAGCTTCTTTCATCACACCTCCTCCCCTTTTACTCTTTTTTTTTTTTGAGACAGAATCTCGCTCTGTAGCCCAGGCTGGAGTGCAGTGGTGTGATCTTGGATCACTGCCACCTCCGCCTCCTGGGTTCCAGCAATTCTCCTGCCTCAGCCTCCCGAGTAGCTGGGATTACAGGCACATGACACCACACCTGGCTAATTTTTGTATTTTTAGTCTAGATGGGTTTCACCATGTTGGCCAGGTTGGTCTCAAACTCCTGACCTCAAGTGATCTGCCCACCTCAGCCTCCCAACCCTTACACCTTTCATGCTCTCTCTGTCACCACTGACTCCTTTGCTTGCCCCAGTATATAAACATATTTAAACCCTCCTAAAAAGTTTAAACATCCTAAAAAGTTCCTGATATGGTTTGGCTGTGTCCCCACCATAATCTCAACTTAAACTGTATCTCCTAGAATTCTCACATGTTGTGAGAGGGACCCAGGGGGAGGTAATTGAATCATGGGGGCTGGTCTTTCCTGTGCTATTCTGGTGATAGTGAATGAGTCTTATGAGATCTGATGGGTTTCCACGTTTGCTTCTTCCTCATTTTTCTCTTGCCACCACCATGTAAGAAGTGCCTTTCGCCTCCTGCGATGATTCTGAGGCCTCCTCAGCCATGCGGAATTGTAAGTCCAATTAAACCTCTTTTTGTTCCCAGTCTGAGGTATGTCTTTAGCAGCAGCATGAAAGGCAACTAACACAGTTCCCTCCTTCATCTTCCTTTCCATTGAATTGCTTCAGCTTTCTCCTTTGGAGAGAACCAAGTATATTGTAAATGGAGTGACCGCATATGTTTTTTAACTTCTTTGTGCCTTATTTTCCTTATCTGTAAAGGGCGAATAGTACCTACCTCATAGTGTTACTGTAAAGGTTAAATTGTGATATAGTACAGCTCCTAGCACTGTACATTTTCTTTTTAGTAGTAATGGGATCCTCTTTGGGCTTTCATAAGACTTAGTCCACAGCGCTAGTCTAGCACTGATAAACAATGACATAAGTAGTTAGTGGGTATGTTTCTGTTCTCAGAAGTCTGAAGGCTCCTTGAGAAACAATACTTTATCAATCTTTTTATGCCAAGCACTTCACACAGTACATAAGATAAACACATTCTCTCTCTCTCTGTAAATAATGAATATAAGTAAATGAGTAGTTGAAACCAATTGAATTGGATGGAATAATTTTTTTCCCTGAAGGAAAAAATGGGCTTGACCTATTTTAGACTTATATCTGCCTCCATGAGACTGTGCTTTGAGTTCTTGTGATATAGTGGATCTTTAAAATTATTTAATAATTAAAAATTCTTAAAGAGGTTAACTAATAGTTGCTCCTAAAGTAGAAAGAAGAAAAAACCTTTCCATGCACAGCTCTGAATTGAGTCCCTACCATCCAGTGGGCAGTGGTCAAGGGGCTTGGGGCTTAGTGGTGAACAAGACAGATGCTGGCCATTGCCCACGCCCTGGAAGTTAGTCCAGTGGAAGATCGGCAGACCTTTACAGACACTTTGGAAATACTGTTTAATTACAACCATGCCAATGGCTGTGGAGGAGAGCATGGGGGACCCCAACAAGGAGAACTAATCTGGTCCTGGTGGCCACAAAGGGCTGGGGAAAAGGAAAGCAATGAGGAGGACTAGCTTGCTAAAGTGGGTAGAGCAGAGGGACCAGCCTGTTTGGATGGAGGTGTTTATAGTTGTGTATGTATTATGTCCATGCCACAGCACTCAGCATTCATGTGGAAGAAACCTCAGGAGCGCTAACACAATGCATTTGGGGAGGGTGATGAATTTTAGCGTGAATAGCAGAGACAATGTAACCTGTACGTGCGAATAATCTTAAGCAAAAATGTAAGGGAATGGAGAAGACATTTTAGACAAACTCATCAGGTATTGGTCTGAAGTAACTAACATGGAATGCTCTTTATGAAACTACTGGTTAGGTGTTTATGCCATGTTGTATTGGTAATTTTCTGGTTGTAAGGCTTTACTTACATACAAGATGTATTTGTTATTTATGCTCTCTACTAAATACATCTTATATGTTTCAATCCTTGTGTCTTTTCTTCTCTCCTTTAATTTAAATATTACTCCTTGCAAGAACTGGTTCACAATCCAGTCAGGAAACTCCCTACTTGCCCAGCTGAAAGTTGTCTTTCCCTTCTAGTGTGTCAATTCGCTATTTAGCTCACTTTGCCACTTCTAATATCTTGTTTTACATTTTTGGTGTATTTCTGGTATTACTATCTTTGATCTCTGCAACTATATAGAAAATTGGGGAGCCTCATGCCTATAATCTAGCACTTTGGAAGGCTGAGATGGGAGGATCCCTTGAGCTCAGCAGTTCAAGACCAGCCTGGGCAACCTAGGGCGATCCCATCTCTACAAATTAAAAAAATTTAAAAAATTTTTTTAAAAAGAAAATTTGGGAAAAGCTAGACTGGCCATGTAGAACACACTCATTTGTTGAAAGAATGAATGAATGAATGAATGATAGAGATTAGATCTCACTTATGTAACAGCTATGGAATCTCTCTATTACCCTGCACCTACTAGATACATATCTATAAGTGCTGGTAGCTATAGTCAACAGGAGAGAATATTATTTGAGCTTCAGGCTTGCCTTTTTCTTGTCGTCTTTCTTAAAATGATAAGGTGTGTGCAGTTTTTTTTCCAGGACAGTATGAGTCTGAAACCTTCCCAGTGAAAACAGTTTACTTTGTCTTTCATATTAGCCTTGCTGATTTTATGGGCAAAACAGTCTGCTCAATGAAAACCGGAGCAAGAAATGCAGCTTTTCTCAAGGTAATCTCAAATAGATTCCTCCAGATGGCAAGCAGAGCTACGCAACAAGAGCATTCTAATTGGTGATGGTTAGGGTTTTAGTATCTTTTCTCAAGAAAGTTGAAGAAACACTCTTCCTGGCTTATTCTCTGCCACTGGATTATTTTGATTGAGTTGATATATTTGAAAACTCACACCTCTTGACTAGCCAGATGTCCGTGACCACTGGTTTTTCAGGTCCCAGTGATTAAACCAAAATAAGAGAAGGTGATGCCACGTCTGGCCAAGTGTAGACAGTGCCGATTGCCAAATCCCCAGCATTCATCACCCAGTTGACATGCTGTTTGCTATTCTAGATGGAGGCAGGCAAGCCTTCAAAAAGGCCAAGCTTCAAGGGAAAATCTTTAAGCAAGTCAGTGTCATTTGGAAATGATTTGATGAATAGGAAACTTATCGGCCAGCCAATATCACATGTGATATATTAGCAGGAATGTTTGGAGCCCACATTGAGGGTAAGGGCTCTTTCCCACATGCTGCCCTTCATAGCTGACACATTACACATGTCTCTGGAGCATAACATATGGCTTCCTGAACTTGCAAATATGGCCTAATGTTCTCTGTTGAAATAGCATCTGTTTAAACAGTCTCCTGGAAAAGTGAGCCATATTCAATAAAATTGTTAATTTCATGTCTGTCAATGTTTCTCTAGCATCCTTTAAAATGATTTTGAAGGAGCATAGTAGAAAATTTGCATTAAGCATTATCTGCCTCTAAAAGGGTTTTGGACTCTTGGTCCTAAATTGCAAATATTAAAAGATTCATAGAGCATTAGTCAAGAAGGAACAGTGCGGTTCATCAAATTCCAGAAAAATCACCATTTTAGGTACCTAATATGTGCCAGGCTGTTTATGTATGCTGCATCTAATTCTCAGGATAATTTACAAGTAGGTGGGATTTCCTGCCATTTATAGATAAAAACAGGGAGGCTCAGGGACACTGATGACCACATAGAAGTGCTGGAACTGGAATTTCAGCTCAATAGCACTGAACTCTGAAGTCTGTCTCTTCTTTTCTACACCAGGAATTTTCTTGGGCTTATGGGTGGGCTGGGTGGGGGTAGATGTTTAAGCCAGAAATCATATGCAAGTTTTTGTGTGGATGTGCATTCTTCTGAGGAAAATCGGTAACTTTACCAGATTCTCCAGGGGGTCCATGAGGCCTCCAGAAGATTAAGAACCAGATTTTGGCATCACTCTACCGTTTTTTTAAGAGATGAGGAAACAGCAATTGAGACTGAACCATTCAAAAGCATTTGACCTGGTGTTTACTTGACCAGAAACTGAACCACAAGACTTCTTTCTAAATTCTGTGTGTATGTGTTTTGTATGCCTGAAAGGGGATGGTGAGGGAAGGAGAAGGAAATAGAAATAAATTGCATATAGAGAAAAATACACAAAATGATGTATAGTCTAACAAGTAGTTATAAAGTGAGCATCTGCAGAGCCACTAATCAGGCCCTGAAACAGTCAAGTCCCAGAATGGTCCCAGTTGTCCCTTCCTGATTGCACGCCACACCTTCATCCCAATCATGATCTTTACTTTTATAGTGACCTTATCCCTACTTTGCTTTATCATTTTTTTTTTTTTTGAGATGGAGTCTCGCTCTTGTCACCGAGGCTGAAGTGCTTACTGCAACCTCCATCTCCTGGGTTCAAGTGATTCTCCTGCCTCAGCCTCTGGAGATGCAGGGATTATAGTTGCCCACCACCACACCTGGCTAATTTTTGTGTTTTCACAGAGATAGGGTTTCACCATGTTGGCCAGGCTGGTCTCGAACTCCTGACCTCAAGTGATCCACCCACCTCAGCCTCCCCAAAGTGTTGGGATTACAGGCGTGAGCCACCTCACCCAGCCTGTAATTTTATTGTCTGTGTATACATCCCTAAACACTGTGTTCCGTTTCCTGTTTCCATCTTTATGTGCATGCAGTCACACTGTTGTGGGTTTTCTTGTGTGTGTCTTGCTTCTTTCACAAATACTGTTTTTAATACCCATCCATGTTGTTGTATATAGTTGTAGTTTGTTCATTTTCATTGCTGTGTGGTATTCTGTCATTTGACTATTACATAATTTATGTATCCATCGTCTGTTATTGGAAATTCAAGTTATTTGTAATTCTTGCCTATTATGAGCAATGCTTTTGTTAACATTCAATACATGTCTTATATACTGGTTGGGGAAAGATAAATATTTACTCAGCTTTTGTGGCAGACAAAATACCTAGTCTATAAGAAAATAGTGAAGAATTCTTCTCTTCCCAGGCCCACTTCCTTAGTGCCTTGTGGAGGAAGAAAATTCTTTCAAGTAAATTCTCCTGTTAGCCTTAGCATAGGTTCTAGTTGTCCTCAAGCTAGCAATAAAAATCAAACGATGCACTTGTTGAACCTAAGTGATTCCAGGGCTTCACCCCAGACTTCCAGGGTCAGAATCTGCCAGATGGGGCCTGGGAGTCTGCAGATTTAACAAGCACCCAGGTGATTCTTGTGACTGGGAGACGCTGCCTTCACCCTAATTCAATTTATAAGGCTGGGCTCCTTCATTGGAAAGAGATTGGAAGAAAGCGTTCACGTGATTAAAATCTTGGGAAATTGGCCTTTTGTTTAAAAAGTTAAGGTAGTTGGATTTATTTAGCCTATAAAAAATCTGAAACGTGATTTAGTAATTGTGTGCAAAAGAATGAAACTTTTGTAAATGAAAAAAACCAATGTTTGCTAAGTCAAGAAAAATTTGGGTTAGTCAACCTCCTGCTAAAATCAGCAGCAAATACTGAGCATTTACCAGGCACCATGGGGTAGGAAATGAATCCTGTTCTCAGTGCCTTCAGGGAGCTAAAGACAGACAAACTGTATGCTCTCGAACTAAAACCAGGATGCGATATTTCATCAAGTCTAGACCGTGGGCTTTGGTTGCGATGAGTGTGTGGGTGGGCCCTCAGGGACGCCATGGAGTAGAGAAACAGAGAGAGGTCACCAGGAAAGGGTGGAGAGAGCCTGCAGGGCTTGAGCTAGGCTTTAGAAATACACTCTACGTAGGTGGATGGGATGACAGAGCATTCTGAAGCAGTGGCTGCTAGTGTTCTTATTGTGATCCTCCAGTAAGAAATATATAATTATATATATATATATGCTTTTTAAGAGGAAATTATTCTTTGAAAAAATACATATATATATTATATATATATATTTTTTGAGACGTCTCGCTTTGTCACCCAGGCTGGAGTGCAGTTGTGCAATCTCAGTTCACTGCAACCTCCACCTCCTGAGTTCAAGCAATTCTCGTACCTCAGCCTCCCAAGTAGCTGGGGTCACAGGCATGAGCCACAGCACCCAGCCAAGAAATATATTTTATATCATCATTCAGCATACACATACAGGTAATAAAAGCTTCATAAGACATTTAACTTTATTAAAGGTGGTACATCTGATGTTTTCTATTTTTCAATTTTTTTAACATGTTAGGTTAACCGATAAGCCATATAGTTTTCATATAGTTGAAAACTATAAGAGAACCAGAAGCCCAGTGTGGAGGCACAGCCAGTTCTTTCCTGTGGAGGGCATGCTAGTTAGAGGAGGGGATTTTCATGGGAAGTGGTGAGAGGTGATATTGTTAGTTTGATGGTGGTCTCCAGAAGCCTTCGTTGATTCTGCAGTATGAATGAATTACTTTGGGATGTTATAAAATTTCAAACTTCACCTATTTATTTGACCAGCTCTACTTTTGGACAGTAGATTGACCAAGGTGACTTTTTGAGATGTCTTTTGATGCTTGGGGGTGGGGGTGGGGGAGAGGAATTTGGCTCTGGATTCCGAAGAACAGTGACTCAAAGTGCTTATTAGACATCTGTTTTGTCTCATGTTGTGGTTGGCTATGGGATTTTTTTGTATAGAATACAGTACTAGAGCTGGGCACAGTGGCTCACACACCTGTAATCCCAGCACTTTGGGAGGCCAAGGCGGGAGGATCACTTGAGACTAGCCTGTCCAACATGATGAAAACCCATCTCTACTAAAAATACAAATATTAGCTGGGTATGATGGCAGATGCCTGTAATCCCAGCTACTCAGGAGGCTGAGGCAGGAGAGTAGCTTCAACCCAGGAGGCAGAGGTTGCAGTGAGCCAAGATCATACCACTGCACTCCAGCCTGGGCGACAGAGTGAGAATCCATCTCAAAAAGAAAAAAAAAAAAGAATATGAAACTGGATAGAGTAGTTTTATAGGAGAAGATGAGAGGATGAAGTAAGTATCTTCGTGGGCAAGTTTAGTAAGGAAAAGGGATGGCATCTTGAGTGCTGTGCTTCTGGAAGGAGCAAGGTGTAGCCAGTTGTGCATAGCAGAGCTAATTGCAAGTATGATTAGTGGCCTGGCCCAGAACTAGACAATTCTGCTACTGATCAGAATCTAGACTCCTGGATCACAGGTCAAATTGAGACCCTTCTTGGCTGCCACTTTTAGCAAGCTTGTGAGAATTTTAAGAGTAAAACTCTTTTAAAAATATTTTATTTTTAGGGATGGTATCTCACTGTGTTGTCCAGAGTGGTCTCAAACTCCTCAAGCAATCCTTCTTCTTTGGCCTCCCCAGTAGCTGGGATTACAGTTATGAGCTACCATGCCCAGCAGGAGTAAAATTCTTACCTTCTCTGCTCTTTTCCCAACCTAGCGTCTGCTTTCTGTGAACCCCATCTGCAGCACTTATTGAATGGTGGTGTGGATTACTTATTGAAGATTTGCTTGTTTGCTTTGTCTGCTCCAAGAGAAAAGTCAATTCTGGCCTGCACTGAGGAGAGGCTCTAGGTAGAAGAGAAGAATTTCAAATCACTAGAAATGTAGCACTGACCTTGTCCTCCAAAGAGTAGGATAGGAAGGATCTCTCCTGCCATGTCATATAGAAATTGAACTCCCTAAAGATCCACGTGGAATTAATTTCCGGGAACCCCTGCAATTGCATTTTTCTCTACTTGAGAGTGGAGTGCCTTAGCAACGTTGAAAAGGAAAATCCTTTCATGTGGCCATTCCTTTGCTTGAGTACTTTCAGTCCTGTCCTCTGAGATTTCATATCCTTTTGATCTTCCCAGTCCAGTTTTAATTTGTTCAGTTTAGGTTAGAGAAGGATTTTGAAAAACAATACTTCTTTCTTTTAGGATTATATAGGTAGGGATCATTGGTCCTAAATGGTCTTCAGTAAACTTTCCCTCCCTTTTTTCTTTGTAAAATGCACTCTGGGGGAAATAAGCTGCGCTGTGTTTCTTGGAGCTTGTCCATTTGCTGCAGTTGTTTGTACAGTTGGTAAGTTATGCTTTCTATTCCACCACTAACAAATGATTGTGTGAGGAACGCCATAATTCTTGTGTTTCCCCTCAATAGGAAGCTTGATTGGTAACTGAAGACAACATCTAATGTCTTCTTTGTGAGTAAATTACTGTATTAGGAGCGTGGTTGAATCGGTCCAGATATATTCTTACTCTGTTACACTTATGAAGTCATCAAGGAGAGCTGCACTGTTCTATGTGGTAGCCCCTGCCTAACGGCACGTGAAGTCTCAAAGTTAAAAGTTCACTTCTTCGGTAGCACTAGCCACATTTCTAGTGCTCAGTAGCCACAAGTGGCTCATGCAGTATTGACATTTTGGGCCAGATTATTCTTGGTGGAGGTAGGGGGCCTGTCCGGTGCATTTGTGCATTGTAGGCGTTCAGCAGCACACCTGGCCTCCACCACCTACTCGATGCCAGTAGCGCTCTGTAGACATAACAACCAGAATGTTTCCAAAGATTGCCAACTGACCCCACGGGGCAAAACAAATCCCGGTTAAGATTCACTGGCTTTGTGGCTATTGCATTCAAAAGCTCAGATGAAGAACATTTTCATGATGGCAGACAGTATTGTTCTAGAATAATCCCTAGCAGAATTTGAGGAATTTTATGTAATAAGAATTTTGAGCTTTGGAGGAATCATGGTGGACATCCAGTCCAAAGCCTGGGAAACTGAGTCACAGAAAGATTTATGGGTGACTTAAAGTCATACAACATGTGTCAATCTGGAGTCCTGGACTTCAATTTCATGCAGCCCGGAGAACAAGCTGCTGATTTTTTTCAAACCTGCACTCAGTGTTGGCTGAGGCGGAGGACAGAGTCCTAAAAACTGGGAATGGGGCTGGGAACAGTGGCTCACATCTGTAATCCCAGCATTTTGGGAGGCCGAGGTGGGCAGACCACCTGAGATCAGGAGTTCAAGACCAGCCTGGCCAACATGGTGAAACCCCGTTTCTACTAAAAATACAAAAATTAGCCGGGCATGGTGGCATATGCCTGTAGCCCCAGCTGATTGGGAGGCTGAGGCAGGACAATCGCTTGAACCTGGGAGACAGAGGTTGCAGTGAGCCAAGATTGTGCCACTGCACTCCAGCCTGGTGACAGAGCAAGACTCTGTCTCAAAAAAAAAACACAAAAAAAACGAAACTGGGAATGGTTCATTCCTGAGACGTTCAGAGATGCAAATTCTGGGTGCGTCTCTTTTATCTCTCCCTGACTTGTGGCTTTAATACCCTACATAGAGGCTAGGTTTGGGAGGGTGACTGGGACATTTGGTGGACAAACTCCTGTTGGGTTTCCTCATTTCCATCAGTGTAGAGATTGGGGACATACTCCTGGGGCCATGGAAGCCTGACATCCTGTGAAATTTCTTCTTTTTAGCTTTTAAATCTTCAGTATCTCCTCTGTCTGCTTCTTTCTAGGGGTCCATGGTAAAGACGTTAATAGGAAATACCTGGAGATTCATCTCTTCAGAGGCCACAAGGAAGCAGAGTCTATAAAAAGCTTTGGGAAGGGAAAAGGAGTCTCGCCCAGGGTGTGGTGTCCACAGCTGAAGGGGTCAGAAAGTGGGCTTAGCTCAGGGGCCTGGTGCAGGAGATGACTGGAAGGCAGCCCGGGGTTGGAAAGTGCCCAGCGTCTTCCCTTCATCCCCTCTCTCCTGCATTAATCCCATGTGTTTCCACACCTCCCAATGACTCCTTAGTCACTGGCCCTATTATTCTCTCATTCCTCTGCTCCCAAACCTTCAGTGGCTCACTGCTGCCTTTCATGTCTTTCTTAATTTTACATTCAGGGCCCATTTGCTCTTATATAAAAATCATCTCTTTCCCTCCTAAGTGTAGAAACAGTTTTGCACATGAGTGCCTTACTGTTACTGTGGTTTGCAGAATTATTCAGTTGGGGTTTGGCATTGACAGTGATTGAGACTTTGCTCAAAGCTCTTTGATGTTTCATAGCTTGTTCAGGAAGAAGTTTTGTTTCTGGTGAGACTTTGTTAAGTTGGTAGCTTGGACAACTGCCTAAAATCAGTGTCCAGCTCAAAATTCAGGGCCTGTTAAACAGACCAGGAAGAGAGGCAATAAAAGCAGATGAAGAACTGTATCTCTGTCCACCTTGGGTAATCTCGAGCTGCTGGTTTTGTTCTGTAACACGGTGGACTGAGTGAGCTGTGGATGAAGTCAAAGGCCAATGTGCTGAGGAACAGCTGTCTAGTTCAGCTAGAAATTAGCTAATGTTTAAACCAGCCTTGAGGTCTTTTAAAGTTGCTTCATATTCCCAGTGTTAAAATAAGTGACTATCTCAGAGTTTGGTGACTGGCTGTGATTTCATTGAACTATTTATGTTTTCTTTTGGGAAAGTGGCATTCTTGGGTGTCTCCATGGTGAAGGGGAAGGTATTTTAAAAACACGCTCACTTGAGAGCAGGTTTTAATTTGAGCAACGGGAGGGTGGAAGGCTGTGAGGACCGCGGCCCTGCTGGTCAGTGAGGCTGTGGCTGATGTTGTTCACGACCTCTGTTTCTTCTCTTTCTCTCCAGACCAATGAGTGGAACAAGAATGATGACCGGCTGCTGCAGGCTGTGGAGAATGGAGATGCGGAGAAGGTGGCCTCACTACTCGGCAAGAAGGGGGCCAGTGCCACCAAACATGACAGTGAGGGCAAGACCGCGTAAGCTGAAACACTGGTTTGCGGATGTGCTGGTTCTGGGTTTTGGGGGTGTTCTCTGGAATCCTTAGTATCCATAGGGGAATTTCACACATGTTCTCTCCCCACTCTCATGTTGAAATATGTTAGAAAATATTTTAATCTAGCTCCTTTCCCTCCAAATTCCAAGTCACACATGGAGCTTTACCTTGAATGGGGATACACGTTCCCAGTTATAAGCAAAGGTTTTACTTCCCAAGATTGCAACCAATTGTAGGTAAGACATCAGTTCTCTCTCAGATAAGAAACAGCATAAAATAGAATAAAATATTTTTCTATAACCCTCAAACCTTACTGTTAATTTATCTTAAATTATTTATTTGAGCTTCCTTAACAGATCAGTAAGTACATGAGCAGTATGATTTTGCTCTGTGGTTTGCTGTGTGTGGTACTCTTGCTTGCCATAATTAAAGCTATATATTTAAGTATTTGTGTGTGTTTGTGCATGTGCATGTATTGTTTATATCCATTCTTACGTTGGGAATGTTGTGGAGAAACCACTGACCTTGGAGCCAGATAGATGTCTCAGAGGAGCTCTATCACTTATGAGTTGTGTAATCCTTGACCTGAGTTTCCTTATTATAAAATAGAGATGTTATTAGTTAACTGTTAAAGAGTGATTATGAGGATAAAATGAAATAATATTGTAGGTTGGGTGCTCCCAGAAGCAGGTTCTGAGACAAGGATTTCAGTGCGAGTAGTTTTTTTTTTAACATGTCAAATGATATTTGTGTAATTACTATGAAACACACAAAGTAGTAGTATACATTATTTAGTATATATATATATATATTACATACAATGCAAGTAATTTCTGTAGCCAGTGATCCCAGGAAACATGGGAAAGGAAGAAACCTATATTTTTAAGATGTGTTTTTGACGGGTTCCAACTTTGTCACTCTTTCTTGATGAGGATTCTGGGAATTTGTTTAGACCTAAAACAGGGTTTGGCTATGCTGCCCAGGCTGGACTCGAACTCCTGAGCCCAAGCAATCCTCCTGCCTCAGTCTCCCAAGTAATTGGGACTATAGGCATGTGCCACCATGCCTGGCTACTCTCTGTTTTTATAAATAAAGTTTTATGAGAGAGAGATCCAAGATGGCTGATCACTAGCAGCTCGGGCTCGTAGTTCCCAGTGAAAGCACAGAGAACGAGAGGACGCCACACTTTCAGATGAATATTTGTTGCTCACGGACCAGGAGATTCCCAGCAGAGGAGCCCCACATGTCGCCAGGGCGACTCTTGTGGCTGGCGCGGCGGTTTTGCTGGTGCCTTAGCGCGCCAGTTTTTGGTGCACAGTCCGGAGATTCCCGGTCAGAAAAGCACCATCAATCTTAACACCGCTGTTTTGGCCGGCGCAGTGGATTGCTCAGATTTCGGCGCTGGGAATCAACAAGTTGGACGTCTGCTCAGAGACCTAGTTAGAAAGTCAGTAACTACAATGACAACAGACGGATAAATATATAATGAAGGGAAGAAATCAGCATAAAAAGGCAGAGAATACTCAAAATCAGAATGCCTCTTCCTCTACGGGGGATCGCAATTCCTCATCAGTAACGGAACAAGGCTTAATAGATTACGAGTGTGTTCCAATAACAGAAGCAGGTTTCAAAACGTGGGTGATAAGAAACTTCTGTGAATTAAAAGAACTTGTTCTAACCCAATGCAAAGAAACTAAGAACCTTGAAAAAAGGTTTGACGAAATGTTAACGAGAATGGACAATTTAGAGAGGAATATAAGTGAATTGTTGGAGCTGAAAAACACAACACGAGAACTTCGCAAAGTATGCACAAGTTTAAACAGTCGAATTGATCAGGCAGAAGAAAGGATATCAGAAGTCGAGAACCAGCTCAGTGAAATGAAACGAGAAGACAAGATTGGAGAAAAAAGGATGAAAAGGAATGAGCAAAGTCTCCAGGAAATATGGGACTATGTGAAAAGACCTAATTTACGTTCGATAGGTGTACCTGAATGTGATGAAGAGAATGAATCCAAGTTGGAAAATACTCTTCAGGATATCATTCAGGAAAACTTTCCCAACCTGGCAAGGCAGGGTAATATTCAACTCCAGGTAATACAAAGAACACCACAAAGATATTCTTCAACAAGACCAAACCCAAGGCACATAATTGCCAGATTTATTAGGGTTGAAATGAAGGAGAAAATACTAAGGGCAGCCAGAGAGAAAGGTCAGGTTACCCATAAAGGGAAACCTATCAGACTTACAGCAGATCTCTCAGCAGAAACCCTACAAGCCAGAAAAGAGTGGAGACCAATATTTAACATCCTTAAAGAAAAGAACTTTCAACCCAGAATTTCCTATCCAGCCAAACTAAGCTTTATAATCGAAGGAAAAATTAAATCCTTTGCGAACAAACAAGTACTTAGAGAGTTCACCACCACCAGGCCTGCTTTACAAGAGCTTCTGAAAGAAGCACTATACATATAAAGGAACAACCAATATCAGCCTTTCCAAAAATATATCAAAAAGAAAAGAACATTAACACAACGAAAAATTTACACTAACTAATGGGCAAAACAGCCAGCTAGCATCAAATGCCAGTATTAAAGTTATATATATTCTGATCGGATAAAGGGCCAAGGCCCATGGGTGTGCTGCGTCCAGACCCATCTCACATGCGGGGATGCACAGAGACTCGGGACGGGGAGATGGGGGAGGATTTGTCAGGCAATCGGAGAGTAAAAGTAAACAAATAAGGAGCGGGAGATGCGGTTCTCGCCTCTGATAGAGTAGACTTTAGAGCGGCGGAGAGCGGGGAGGCGGGGAGGGACATTGCATGGTGGCGGAGGGATCAATGTAACAAGAAGAGCTAGCGATTTTATAGATCGACGAGATAGAGAATTGGCGGGGACGTCCGGGACTTGGACTCAGACCCGGAACAGGTGGGCTTAATAAGCATTTGTGGAGCTCTCCACTTCAAGTGCATAGAACGTGCATTGCCACCTCACACCTATTCCGTGGGTGGCTGCATGGTTGGAAGTGGATCACTCCTCAGTAGTCACATGGCATTTCATGGGTTTGAATGAAGTGTTGGTTGGCTGCTTGTTTGTTATTTTCTTCCCTTGTTCCTTCTTGTTTACATCAAGTATAGTTGTTGGTATGGGGGAGGTTTTCAATACCCGTTGCTGGACTGCATTCTGGCCTGGGCAAGGAAGCAGTGCTCCTATTCTCTCTCTCTCTCTTTCTTTTCCTTTTTCCTCCCCTTCTTTATTCTTTCTCTTTCTTTCTTTCTTTCAAAATAAATAAATAAATAAATAAATAAATAAATAAAGTTTTATTAGAACACAGCCACACCCATTCATTTAGGCATTGTTTATGACTGCTCCCACACTACAAAGGCAGAGTTGAGTAGTTATAGCAGAGACCACATGGCTCACAAAGCCCAGAGTATTTGGCCTTTTACAAAAAAGGTTTCCTTATCCCAGGTTTATAGTATGCCTTAGAGTTATTCCACCCAATGGGTAAGGAACCAGGGATATCTGACCCTTATCTCCTCTCCCTTATAGGTTAAGTGCTGGCCGAGTGGTGGCTCCCACCTGTAATGGTGGTCACTCTAGGTCAAGAATTTGAGACCAACCTGGCCAACATAGCGAAACCTATCTCTACTAAAAATAGAAAAATTAGACAGGCATAGTGGTGTGCACCTCTAATCCCAGCTACTCAGGGGGCTAAGGCAGGAGAATTGCTTGAACCTGGGAGGCGGAGATTGCAGTGAGCTGATATCACACCACTGCACTCCAGCCTGGGCGACAGAGCAAGACTTTGTATCAGGGAAAAAAAAAAAAAGGTTGAATGCTACTCTAGGGGCCATCATGGTCATGGCCAGAAAAAGTCTCAGATCCCAACCCCCAGGCCACAGACTGGACCAGTACTGCTCACAGGAGGAGATGAGCATTGGTTGTGCAAGCAGCTTCCTCTGTATTCACAGCCACTCCCCATCATTCAGATTACTATCTGAGCTCTGCCTCCTGTCAGGTCAGCGGCAGCATTAGATTCTCATAGGAGCACAGCATAATAATAATAGAAATAAAATGCACAATAAATGTAATGCGCTTGAATCATCCCAAAACCAGCCTCCATCTCTGGTCCGTGGAAAAATTGTCTTTCACAAAACTGGTCCCTGGTACCAAAAATGTTGGGGACTGGTGGCCTAAAGGGATGTGGGAAGGGCACTGTCAGCTGTAGGTGCTATATATAAAGAGTGGCATAGCACACAGCCCACAATGGGCACTTGATAAAGACAGTCACCTTCCCTGCTCATCCTAGATGAGTAGTTCTCAATTGTGGCAGCTTCTGCATTCAAATCACCTGTAGCTTTTTAAAAATATTGATGCCATGGCTCACACTTGCAATCCTAACACTTTGGGAGGCTGAGGCAGGTAGATCACCTGAGGTCAGGAGTTTGAGACTAGCCTGGCCAGCATGGATAAACCCTGTTTCTACTAAAAATACAAAATTAGCTGGGCGTGGTGGCACATTCCTATAATCCAAGCTACTCTGGAGGCTGAGGCAGAAGAATCACTTGAACCCAGGGAGGCGGAGGTTGCGGTGAGCCTAGATTGTGCCATTGCACTCCAGCCTGGGGAACAAGAGTGAAACTCCATCTCAGAAAAAAATATATATATATTGATCAGATGCTTGGAATACCTTGGTCTGGGGAGAAGCCCAGGAATGGATAGTTTTTGTTCCAAGGTTGTTGGTGGTAGATGCTGGGGCTTTTGGTTTCCCTTTTGAACCACTTCTCGGCCTTCTTTCCCCTGCTCTCCCCAGTCCGGGTTTGCACATGTTTGTGCAAGACAACCTCTTCGAGTCATCCCAGAGAAAGAGGAGAGAAATGTCTATGATAGTTTTGTTCAAGATGGTACTTACTAAAGAGAAAACAGAAAATTTAGATGAGCAGCTTAGCTACAATTGTGATCACCTTAACAAATTTGAACCTTTTCTTCATAAGGTATTTATTACATGTAGAGTAGATGGTCACACTGTTACTTTATGTTCTCTCTCTCTTTTTATTGTGGTAAAATGTCTATTAGATAAAATTTACCATTTTAACCATTTTCAAGTATACAGTGTAGTGGCGTTAAGTATATTCACGATGTTACACAACTATCGTCACTTTCTAGTTCTGGAACTTTTTCATCAACCCGAAGGAAACCCCGTACCCTTGAAAGACTCACTCCCAACCTCTCCTCCACTTCCCTGGCAACCACAAATCTGGTTTCTGTCTCTGGATTTGCCAGCTCTGGATATTTTTTATAAAAGTAATCATATATGTGGCCTCTTGTCTCTGCCCCTTTCACTTAGCATAATGTTTTCAAGGTTCGCCCATGCTGTAGCTTGTGTTAGTACTTCATTCTATTCTGTTTTCATAGTAGACATATACATAGCAGTTACATAAAAGTCACCGCCTCCATTTTGCAGATAATAAAACTGAGTCCCACATAACACAGCTCTCCCTGAATTTACCTTTGTGTGTGTGTGTCTCTGTGTGTGTGTGTGTGTTTGAGAGAGAGAGAGAGAGAAAGAGAGAGGGAGAGGGAGAGGGAGAGGGAGAGGGAGAGGGAGGCAGTGTCTCACTCTGTCGCCCAGGCTGGAGTGCAGTGGTACGGTCACAGCTCACTGCAGCCTCAACCTCACAGGATCAAGCGATCCTCCCACCTCAGCCTCTCATTTAGCTGGGACTACAGGCACACAACATTGCACCCAGCTAATTCTGGTTTTCTTTTGTTTTTGTAATGATGGGGTCTTGCTGTCTTGTCCTAATGATCCTCCCACGTCAGCTTCCCAAAGTGTTAGGATTACAGGAATGAGCCACCATTCCCAGCCTTCTATTTTCTAGAGAGCTTTTGTGGTAATTTTGCTCTGGAATCTACAGTTGCGTGTCCATCTAGAGGCTTGATTTTGACCCTCAAGGTCTTTTCTCTGGCCCTGTCCCACTGACCTACATCCTCTCTCCCTGCTGTTTCTTCTGCAGGTGGAGCTGTCTGCTCCTGCCCTCCCCACAAGTCAGAATGTCCACTTGTGCACTCAGGTTCTATGTCCAGTCCAAAATGCCATCCTCCCTGGTTCTCTTCGTCCTTTATGACTTTTCTTCTCTTTGAAATACTAGAAATCTTGATTTAGAACTTGGTATATTCGATTATTTTATTTTATTTATTTAGTGATGGGGTCTTGCTGTGTTGCCCAGGCTAGATTTGAACTCTTGGGCTCAAGTGATCCTCCTGCCTCAGCCTCCTGAGCAGCTGAGACTATAAGGGATGTACCACCACACCCACCTTTATTATATCGAATGAACAGGAACAACAACAGAAATGTCTCCATTCTAAGAACACCTTTGTTTTCTGAAAGACCTGAATCCCACACAATACGGTAAAGCTCCCTAGGGACAGGGATGGTATAATCTTGTTGTATTGGTCTTTCACATTGTTCTAGACCCAAAGGAAGCCTTCAGTTGGAATTTGTGGACATAACTTTTCAGTATGATTCTTGTGGAGAAAACATTCTTTTTTTGCTGATAATATCTTATGGGTAAATTGCTTAGAAGTGAATTAACTTGGATTCGGAGGGGAAAGAATTCTTCTGGTGAACATCACAACCTGACCTGGCTCTCCAGCTTCCAGGGCAATTTAAATAGAGAAGTACTCAACCTTTACCACCTAGAGAGCCAGGCAGCCTAGAAAGTCCCAAGAATGTGGTAACAAAGGCAGCCATCTCCACAGACGCTGTCCAGGAGCCTCCATAACCCAAGGTCAATAACCAGATGGGTGGTTGACTAATGCCTTAAGACTTTTGAATTTCTTTCTGGAATATTTCCTTTCAGGGAAAGATAATGCATGCTAGGAACTGTTCTTCCTCTAAGACTGATCAAAGAGGGGTTTAAAAAAAAGTAAAAGCAATTGAATGACTGGAATTCATGTCGGAAAAGAAGAAAGGAAGGGTGGTGTCTTGGGTAGGAAGGGAACAAAATAGATCAGGGCCAAGAGTTATAGCTGCAGGCTGTGTTTATGGAGTCAGGCCTGACGTGCCTCTGCCCAGCTGTTCTCTTTCCATGGTAGATGTGAGGAAGTGGGAGGAGGTCATTGCCCTGAAACCTCTTACCGTAGAAGAGTCTAATTGTTTCAAGATGGGTTTCCCTACATTTGGATATGCATTTAATTAAAGTTATGTGTGTTTGTCTTAGGAACAACCAGACTAAATAAAATCACTGTTGGCACTGTGGTATTTGAACAAATACCACCTGGGCATGTGTGCGTGCGTGCGTGCGTGTGTGTGTGTGTCTGTAGCATTTTATGTAGCCCACTTTTTAGAAATCAGATCTTTCTGGCTATGAAAGCAAGAATCTGAGTATTTTTAGATGACTGTGGAGCTTGACTATAAAGTGCGGGAGGTAGGCCTTGAACTTTAGAAATCACTGTGAAAAACTTGAACTTCAGAAATCACTGTGTAAAGGGCTTCTCTGGCTGGTGGGCCGTTGCACGTTCTCTCTTCCTGTTTTCTCAGAATTGGGATGTGTTCGCTATTTTACTCCAGCAATTCAGTCTTGGAAATCAAGTTATACCACCTGATTGGCTTTCTCCAGTCGTCTCACGTGCAGCTGCCAAATTAATTTCCCTAACACCACTACATGCTATTTCTGTAACTGCAGCCTCCTTCCTTCCCTGTGAAAGCATCCTATGTCTTTCCTAAGGCCTGTTGATATTTGTCAGAGTGATAAACTGAAGAGTGTAATTGCTGTATCCACTCTACTTTGAGTCATATAGATTTTTGAAGTTGAGATAACCTCTTTTTATACTTTGCAAATATGCTCAAATGTTTGTGTTTCATAGTTGGGAAGGTACTCCCTGGGTCCAAAATGTTCCAGCCTTTATCATAATACAAAAGGAGAAAATATGCTCCTCGCCTCAAGATGCATAACCTCTAGTTAGAAAGACAAGGCCAGTGAAAATGCTGGAGAATAATTAGATGCTGACCTGCAAAATGCTTCATGTAAGGGGTTTAGGACAGAAGAGCTCGTGAGACACCAGAGGTGCTAAGAAATGCTTCCTGCCTGAAGTCTGATGTGAGGTTGGCCTTGTAGAATGGATCCAGTAGGGTTTGGGTGGGTGCAGAGAAACAGGGGTGCAGGTAACAGTATGAACAGAGGCCACCCTATATTGATTGTTTTGGTTTTTTGAGACAGGAGTCTAGCTCTGTTGCCCAGGCTGGAGTGCAGTGGGGTACTCTCGGCTCACTGCAGCCTCCTGCTTCCTGGGTTCAAACTATTCTCCTGCCTCAGCCTCCCACGTAGCTGGGATTACAGGCGTCCACCACCACGCCTGGCTAATTTTTGTATTTTTAGTAGAGATGGGGTTTGACCATGTTCCCCAGGCTGGTCTTGAACTCCTGACCTCAAGTGATCTACCCACCTTGGCCTTCCAAAGTGCTGGGATTACAGGCATGAGCCACCGCGCCCAGCAATCCTAAATTCAACCCTAAATTGAAAAGGAAACAATGACACCATGGCCATGCTTTCTTTCCCTTCTTTTTTTTTTTTTTTTTTTTTTTTTTTTTTTGAGACGGAGTTTCGCTCTTGATACCCAGGCTGGAGCGCAATGGCGCGATCTCGGCTCACCGCAATCTCCGCCTCCTGGGTTCAGGCAATTCTCCTGCCTCAGCCTCCTGAGTAGCTGGGATTACAGGCACGCGCCACCATGCCCAGCTAATTTTTTGTATTAGTAGAGACGGGGTTTCACCATGTTGACCAGGATGGTCTCGATCTCTTGACCTCGTGATCCACCCGCCTCGGCCTCCCAAAGTGCTGGGATTACAGGCTTGAGCCACCGCGCCCGGCCTCTTTCCCTTCTTTAAGAGCTCCTCAAAGCAACTTGAGTTCAGGGCCCCACTCACTAGATCATTGGTACTCAACTCGACTCCCATTAGAATCACCTGGGCAGCTTTGACAAATGCTGGTTCCACCTGCAGAGATTCTGGTTTCCTTGGTATGGCATGCATAAATCAGCATAAAAATGGATTAACGCAATTGGTAAGATCACAGTATTTTTCATTTTTCATTTTAGAGCTATTTTCAAAGTTGGATTAAGTGTATTGAGAATGAAGGATTTTACACACTTAAATGGGTAATTGTTGCCCAGGGTCAAAGCTCTTTGGCTTTGCTTTTCCTCTGTCCCTCCACTGGCTGGACCTGCCCCGAATGCAGAGGTCAGGAGAGCCTGGGAAATGTAGTTGGCTGTGACAGAGAGCAGAGCAGGGGAGGATGGGGATGGATCTCAGAACCCGCAGCAGCCAGCGACCTGCACTCAGCCACTATCACACTGGGGTCGCTGGAGCGGGAGATTCTCATGTTGAGCAGCAACCAGCTTGCTCAGAGGTTGAGGCACATAAGATCATTAGTGTGTGTCAGTCCTTTAGGAACACTCCTGCTTTCCCCGCTCAGTTCCTGCCTTCCAAGATGCCGCCGCCACCACCACCACTCATTCCACAGAGTCTGGCGTATCATTCAAAGCCAATTTGCCATCTCTTTCCTGAAGCCTTTTCTAAAATTTCCAAAGTGACTGACTGAGCTCTCTCTTGCCACTGCCTCTCTGAAATCACCTAGGATTTGATGGGTTTTGGTTACCTAGGTACTTATCTGATTTCTGTTATCCAATTTATCAGAGCAAGAGCCCAATCCTTCCTAAAAAGAAAGGAATTGTTTCTTATTAATTATGTTAATACCGAATGCCCCCAACACTGGGCTAGAGGCTTTCACCTGTGTCATTCATTCAGCCAGCAGTTTATTCTTTCACCGATCTTAGAGACCTTGTTAATTTCCATCAGGTGTTTCCGATCCGACACTCCCAACCACCCTGAAGTAAATTTACGAAGAGAGAAGTAGGGACCAGAGAAGTTCTGGAATCAGTACAAATCACCTGTTCTAGTTACTGGAGTCTGGGGATGTGTCGGTGAATATAAGATAGAAATCATTTGCCCTAATGGAGATTTCATAATGCCCAAATACCATTTCCAGACCACCCTTAGGAAACCAGACAATCCTGAAGAAAAAGAACAAATGCCCTGGTTAAATGTCATGGAGGCCAGACACAGCGATTCATGCCTGTAATCCCAGTACTTTAGGAGGCTGAGATGGACAAGTACTTTAGGAGGCTGAGATGGAGGCTGAGGTCACAAATTTGAGACCAGCCTGGCCAACATGGAGAAACTCCATCTGTACTAAAAATGCAAAAATTAGCTGGGCATGTAGACGCACACTTGTAATCCCAGCTACCGGAGAGACTGAGGCACATAAATCACATGAACCTAGGAGGTGGAGGAGGTTACAATGAGCCAAGATGGTGCCACTGTACTCCAGCCTGGATGACAGAGCGAAACCCAGTCTCAAAAACAAGGGCGGGGGGTGGTGGTTCCTCAGCCCTTGAGAGTGTGATCTTTCATCTCAGTGTCCTCTCCCTCCTGTCCTCAGAAGTAGTACTGCTGATTCTGTTAATTAGCACATCATGGGCACTTGAAGGACAGCAATCCTGTTTTTATAGTCTTCATTTTTTGCATGCTGGTCTTTTATTATACCTTTTGAACAGGGAAAGGCAACAAATGGTTCCATCTCAAACTTCCTGCAACCTCGGTTCCTAATAAAAGCAGTGATCAGCTATTGCAGCTGCTTTTGAAATCACTGAAAGCCAGGCAGCCCATCACTTCTCTGCTGAAAAGATTTCTCTCTCCGGGCCAAAAGGGTTAATTCTCACTGTCATAGTAGAATTTAGTTTATCAAGGCTTCTATAACTAAAGCGATAAGATAGTGCTGCCTTCCTTACCCTCAGAGTATAATCTGGAACGGGAATCCAGACCTTTTAATCCTATTGTTAGGATTGGCCCGCTGAAATATTGTGTGAACTAAGCTTCATTTGAACTCAGTGACCTAGAATTTAGATATTGCAGCAAATGAGTGCCATAGAACACTTGGTAGGCTGGGATGGAATCCTAGACTTTTAGAGGGAAAACATTTTAGTAATTCTGTAGATCAGATGAGTACACTGAAACCAGTGAATTTGAGTGACTTTAAATTGTCCCATAGCTTGGGATGGCAGAGTTGAGACCAAAATCAAGGACTAATGACTTTTAGTTTACACTTTTTTTTTTTTTTAAAGACAGAGACTCACTCTATAGCCCAGGCTGGAATGCAGTGGCAGGATCTCAGCCTCACTGCAACCTCTGCCTCCTGGGTTCAAGCAATTCTTGTGCTTCAGCCTCATGATTAGCTGGGATTACAGGTGTGAGCCACCATACCTAGCTAATTTTCTATTTTCTAGTGGAGACTGGGTTTCACCATATTGGCCAGGCCGGTCTTGAACTCCCGACCTCAAGTGATCCACCTACCTTGGCTTCCAAAAGTGCTGGGATTACAGGCATGAGCTGCTGAGCTTGGCTCCAGTTTATACTTCTTTCTACTGTGCCATTGGTCCTAAAAACTTAATGTGTTTAAGAGTCACCTTCGGGGAAGGGGAGCTTGCAGGGCTCCTCCCCTGGTATCAGGACAGGATCCCGACATGGCGCATGTCCAACCCATTCCCTTGTGACGCAGCTGCTGCAGGTCCTGGAACCGTACTTTGAGAACCACTGCATGACACTGTTGGGAAGCAGTATCAAGCTCCTATAAAGGACACAGATTTCTCTCCTAAGAATGCACATTACAGCTTGAGAAAAATGTCTGTTTATGCCAGTATATAGGTGTGCCTTTTTGTGAGGAAACCCAAAAACTTCAGGCTAAAATAGCAAATTCAAAACTAAAGATTTGCATGGCCTAAAAAAAATTAATTCTGTGTGCCAGGAAAATTGCAATAAACAAAGTCTCTGCCCTCATGGCACACACAGTCTAACGGGGCAGACGGGCAACAAACAAATGCCTCTTTACTGTATTGTCAAGTACATTCAAGAAAATAAAGAGGACATCGGCCTGTTTGAATAAGCCTGGGGAAGGAAGGCCTCAGCAGATTCCTGAATGGAGTGAGAGATTCAGCTGTGCACTTTTCTGCAGGAATGGCTCTCCTGGTGGAGGGAACTGAAAGGCAAAGGCCCTGAGGTGGGAGGTCACTTGATGTGCTCAGGAAACAGCAGAGAGCCCAGTGAATAGGGAGAGTGCTAGAAGGAGGGTCAAAGAGGGAGCCAGGATACTGCGTGTAGAGCCCTGTATGCTACAGGAAGGAATTTAGATTAAATCCTAATTTTAAATACCTATTTTAAAAAATATGATCTAATATCATTAAAAATAGTTTTAGGCCAGGCATGTGGCTCACGCCTATAATCCCAATACTTTGGGAGGCTAAGGTGGGCAGATCACCTTAGGTCAAGAGTTTGAGACCATCCTGGCCAACATGGTGAACCCCCCCACCTTCTCTACAAAAAATATAAAAAATTAGCCGGGTATAGTGGTGCATACCTGTAATCCTAGCTACTCAGGAGGCTAAGGCAGGAGAATCGCTTGAACCCAGGAGGCAGAGATTTCAGTGAGCTGATATAGCGCCACTGCACTCCAGCCTGGGTGACAGAGTGAGACTCCATCTAAAAGCAAAATAGTTTTAATCCTGCTTTTTAAAATGTGATTTAATATCATTAGTTTTTTCTCTCCAGAAAGACATCATATAAAAAGACTACAATTGTTGAGAAATGTTAAGTTTATGAATATTGAGAAATGCTGAGTGTATGATAGAATATATTGTTAGGAAGAACGATGGCAAGGAAAACCTAGCCGCCATGTCCCACCCCCTCAACCACCCCGCCAAGTAGAAAACTACTTAGGGCATTCCAAAGTGGCAGGACAATATATAAATATTATATACCTGATAAAACAGTTATTTAAGCTATCTGACCCAGCTCCTGGGGCTCCCTCATGGAGAATACTTTTTAGGTTGTTTGTAATCAGTGGTTAAGTGGGCACCAGCTGCCTACTTGGCATGTTTTGTGTTATGAGAAGATACTGAACACCTGTTTGTTAATAATGATCACCTGTTCAGAGAGAATAAATGTGTGGGTCAGAGTCTACTGGGGCCTTCAGCCTGGAATGCTCTCAGCCCCTGAGGATCTCAGCTTGGAAGGCTGCTGGCCCCCCAGATAGACCCACTTTGCTGTTCTATCTGGGTGTCTGCCTCTTATTTCCTTCAGTGCCGCCTGAGTGGGGGTCTCCTGGCCAAGCTGGTACTTGGTATACAATAAAAATATAAGCAATTTGGGGTGGTCAGGATGCAAGACTCCTGTTGCAGAACTGAGATGCTGAGCCTCTCAAGGGATTGTGAGAAAGCTATTATGTACCATGAAGTATTTGAGTCTCTTCCTGATTACAGTCACTCCTTTCTTGGAATTGGAGGGTTTTTTTTAAAGGAAAGAAGGGAATTGTGGGTGTAATTAGAGAGAAACTATTCCTGGGGGCAGGGTAGTGATCTTTGACACATTTCCTAACCTCTCTAAGCATTAGTGTCTCCATCTGTGAAATGAAGATGTTGGACCAGTTATCCTTCTGCAACCTTCTAACACTCTGGTATTCTGGGGTGTAGCTAATGCTGGTAGGGTCTGGGGTATGGTCATTTCTTTGTGTGAGCGTTGGTGGCTTGCTTGATTTGGGGAAGTAAATATTGGTTGCAGAGGCAATGGAAGGAACTGATGGTGGTAGCAGCCGCCCTGGTGGTGAAGAAGGCAAGAAAAACGGTTTTGAGGGAAATTTTCAGTGAATGAATATGCCTGAGAAATTGAAGTCTTGTGAAAAAGTAGCCTGTGAGTTTGTATTTCCTCCCAATATTGATTTCAGCTCATAATCAGAAACCAGAAGAATTGTGTTTGTTGTTATTCTGAAAGATAAAAGGAGTTTTCCGGGTTATAATTTATGAGCTTTTGAATCGCAATAGTTCAAGCTTCCTTTGGCTTCAGAGCCTTGAGAATTATCCCAGCCTTGTCCCAAGATACTTATTTCGGGAAGCTTTGCACAACTTGCTGAGTGGTTTGGTAGGAAATGAAACCTCCGTTGCAGGCTCTGTTTGCTTCTGTGCTTGGATTATATCCCCGTCTATTTGAGAGCCTGGCAACCCTAATCTGTCCCACTGAGAACACTGTTTGCTTTTTGCCAGATACTTCGTTTTTAGTTTAAACTTTGCTTTTTAAAGATTAGCACAACCAGTAGGTTATATTATGTAGCGTGTCACAGTTTTTTGTTTTTTGTTGTTTTTTTTTTTGAGATGGGGTCTTGCTCTCTTGCCCAGGTTAGAGTACAGTGGCACAACCATAGCTCACTTCAGCCTCTTGTGTAAGTCGGACTACAGTACGTGGAACCTCACCCGGCTAATTTTTGTGTGTGTGCTTTTTGTGGAGATGGGGTTTTTACCATGTTTCCCAGGCTTGTCTTGAACTCCTGAGCTCAAGTGATCTGCTTGCCTTGGCCTCCCAAAGTGCTGGGATTACAGGCATGAGCCACTGCTCCCAGTTGTTTGCACAGTGATTTAACAAATGGTGCCATTTCTCAGCAAAATGGTAAAGAACCAGCTCTAGATGCAGAATGCCTGGGTTAGAATCCAGGCTCTATTACTTGTAATTTCTGGGACTTTGGGCACGTTATTAAGTTAGTGCAAAAATCATTGTGGTTTTTGCCATACTTTTAATGGCAGAAACCACAGTTACTTTTGCACCAATGTAATAGAAACTTCTCTGCCTCAGTTTTCTTTCTCTGTTAAATGGGAGTGATAAAGTTTGCTTCAACCCCTCATAGCCTTGTTATGAGGATGAAATGAGTAAAAACTTAAGATGCTCCTACCATATAATGTTTCCATAGAGTACCTGCTATTATGATTGATGTTATTGTTATTTAACTGCCTCAGACTGGTTTAGAAATGAGGGAACCAAAGTTAAGCACTGCAGCAACGAGGCAGCTGGTCAGCCTTGTCACCTGGGCCTCCTGAGCCACGCTTCAGCCTCCTGGCATGCCCCCTACTTTGCTTCTGTTGGTCCTTCCATCATGCACTCAGGCTGCCACCCAGCTGCTATTCAAGGCTGCTAGGGGCATCAGTGAGTTGACTTTTTCTTCAGGAAAAAAGAAAGAGAGAGAGTGAGTGCACTACAAAACTCTTATTAAGCACTGAAACCTTGGAAGCTTTCCAGGTGGCAAGAGTAGGGACGTTCCAAATATCAATAAGCAGCAAAGGGATCAAAGTCATTTTGTGTAAATCTTCAGGCTGCTTATTTGTGCCATTTTGCTACGTCGCTGCTGATGGGCCCCAGCTGAGTTTTATAAGCAAAGCTAAACATTTCCTATGATAATGAAATGTAAAACAGCAGATTCCTTTTTTTGTGGAACATATCCACAAAATTGTTTTATGGCTAAGTTTCTTTTCAAAAGAACTTTGAAACAATGGGTGCCTTGGCAAAAATGATGATGTGACCCTCTTTAGTAAACACTGCTGGGAAAATTGGATATGCAGAAGAATGACACTGGACCCCCCTCTCTCCCCATATACAAACATCAACTCACAGTGGATTCAATACTTAAATGTAAGACCTGAAACTATTAAACTACCTGAACAAAACGTAGGGAAAACACTTCAAGACATTGGTCTAGGCAAAGATTTCATCGCTAAGACCTCAAAAGCGTAGACAACTATAATAAAAATAAACAAGTGGGATTATATTAAACTAAAAAGTTTCTGCACAGCAAAGGAAAGAATGAACCAAATGAAGAGACAACCTGTTGAATGGGAAAAAAGTATTTGCAAACTATTCATTTATCAAAGAACTAATATTCAGAATACACAAGGAACTCAAACAACTCGACAATCAAAAAATAATCCCATTACAAAGTGGGCTAAGGACATGAATAGATATTTCTCAAAGAAGACATCCAAACGGCCACAGGTATATGAAAAAAATACTTAACATCACTAAGCATCAGGGAAATGCAAATCAAAACCACAATGAGATGTCATCCTACCCCAGTTAGAATGACTATTATTACAAAGGAAAAATAACAGATGCTGGAAAGATGCAGAGAAAAGAGTACTCATACACTGTTAGTTGGAATGTAAATTGGTTAAGCTACTGTGGAAAATAAAATGGAGCCTTCTCAAAAAATTAGAGCTACTGTACGTCCAGCAATTCCAAAACTGGGTGTTTATCCAAAGGAAGAGAAATTGGGTAGTTCTAGCTAAAACAATCAGACAAGAGAAAGAAACAAAGAGCATCCAAATTGAAAAGGAAAAAGCCAAGTTATTCTTGTTTGCAGATGATATGATTTTATATTTGAAAAAACCTAAAGACTCCACCACAAAACTATTAGAACTGAAAAACAAGGCTGGGTGTGGTGGCTCACATCTGTAATCCCAGCACTTTGGGAGGCCGAGGGAGCAGATCATTTGAGGTCAGGAGTTCAAGACCAGCCTGGCCAACATGGTGAAACCCTGTCTCTACTTAAAAAAAAAAATAGCCAGGCATCTTGGCACATGCCTATAATCCCAGCTCTTTGAAAGGCTGAGGCAGGAGAATCTCTTGAACCGAGGAGGCGGAGGTTGCAGTGAGCCAAGATCACACCATTGCACTCCAGCCTTGGTGACAGAGTGCGACTCTGCCTCAAAATAATTCCCTTCAGCAAAGTTGCAGGATACAAAATCAACATACAAAAATCAGTAGCATTTCTATATGCCAACAGCAAACCATCTGAAAAAAAAAAAAAAGAATAAAGTAATCCTATTTACAATAGCCACAAATAAAATATCGAAGAATAAAGTTAACCAAAGAAAGAATCTCTACAATGAAAACTATAAAATGTTGATTAAAGAAATTGAAGAGGATACCACAAAAATGGAAACATTCTTTAGCAATATTGATTTTTCCAACCATGAACATGGAAGAATGACCATACTATCCAGGCAGTCTACAGATTCACTGCAATCCCTATTAAAATACCAATGACATACTTCACAGAAGTAGAAAAAAAAAATCTTAAAGTGTATATGGACCCACAGAAGACCCAGAATAGCCTAGGCCAAAAGGGCAAAACTGGAAAAATCACATTACCTGACTTCAAATTATACTACAGAGCTATAGTAACCAAAACAGCATGGTACTGGCATGAAAACAGACACACAGACCAATAGAACAAAATAGAGAACTCAGAAACAAATCCATACATCTACAGTAAACACATTTTTGGCAAAGGTGACAAGAACGTGCATGGGGAAAAGTACACACTCTTCAGTAAATGGTGGTGGGAAACTGGATATCCATATGCAGAAGAATGAAGCTGGACTCCTATCTCTTCCATATAAAAAAATCAAAATGGATTAAAGATTTAAATCTAAGACCTCCAACTATGTAACTAAGAAAACACTGAGGAAATTCTGTGGGACATCGGGTTGGGCAAAGAATTCTTGAGTAATACCCAACAAGCACAAACAAAGCAAAAATGGACAAATGGGGATCATATCAAGTTACAAAGCTTCTGCACAGCAAAGGAAACAGTCAACAAAGAGAACCCACAGAATGGGAGAAAATATTTGCAAACTACCCATCTGACAAGGGATTAACCAGATATATAAGGAGCTCAACTCAATAGGAAAAAAATCCAATAATCTGATTTTAAAATGGGCAAAAGGCACGGGTGCAGTGGCTCATGCCTGTAATTCCAGCAGTTTGGGAGGTTGAGGTGAGAGGATTGCTTTAGCCCAAGAGTTCAAGACCAGCCTGGGCAACATGGGAGTTCTCATCTCTATTTAAAATGAATGAATGAATGAATGAATGGGCAAAAGATCCGAATAGACACTTCCCAAAAGACACAAATGTCAAACAGGTGTATGAAAAGGTGCTCAACATCATTGATCATAAGAGAAACTACAATGAGCTAACTACCATGAGCTATTGTCACACCCCGGTTAAAATGGCTTACATCTAAAAGACAGGCAATAACAAACGTTGGCAAGGATGCAGGGAAAAGGTAACCCTCATACACTTTTGGTGAGAATGTAAATTTGTATAACTATTATGGAGAACAGTTTGGAGGTTCCTCAAAAAACTAAAAATAGAATTACCATATAATACAGCAGTTCCACTGCTAGGTATACATCCAAAAGAATGAAATTGCTATATTGAAAAGAGATCTGCACTCCCATGTTTATTGTAGCATTATTCTCCATAGCCATTATTTGGAAGCAACCTTATCCAATCAGATGAATGGATAAAGAAAACGTGGTACATATACACAATGGAGTACTGTTCAGCCATAAAAAAAGAATGAGATCCTGTCATTTACAACAACATGGCTGGAACTGGAAGTCATGTTATGTTAAGTGAACTAAACCAGGCACAGAAAGGCAAACTGCCTATTCTCACTTATTTGTGGGAGTTAGAAATTAAACTCATGGAGATAAGAGCAGAATGATGGTTACCACTGGCTGGGAAGAGTAGTGGGTTAGGGGAAGTGGGGTGGTTAATAGGTACAAAAATATAGTTAGATATTAATAGAATGAATAAGGTCTCATATTTGATAGCACCACAGAATGACTGTAGTCAACAATAATTTCTTATACATTTTAAAATAACTAAAAGAGTATAATTGGCTTGTTTGTAACACGAAGGATAAATGCTTGAAGTGATAGATACCCCCATTTATCCTGATGTGATTATTACACATTGTATGCCTATATTAAAATATCTCAGCTGGGCACAGTGGCTCACACCTGTAATTTCAGCACTTTGGGTGGCTGAGACAGATGGATCACTGGAGCCCAGGCGTTTAAGGCCAGCCTGGGCAACATGGCAAAACCCTGTCTCTACAAAAAATAGAAAAATTAGCTGGGCGTGGTAGTGTGTATCTGTAGTCCCAACTATTAGGGAGACTGAGGTGTGAGGACTGCTTGGGCCAAGGAGGTTGAGGCTGCGGTGAGCCAAGATCTCACCACTGCACTCCAGCCTGGGTGACAGTGAGGCCCTTTCTAAAGAAAAGCCACCAAAAGTCATGTGCCCCATAAATATAAATGCCTACTATGTACCCGCAAACATTAAAAACAAGGAAAAGAGCTAGACAAGATGGCTCATGCCTGTAATCCCAGCACTTTGGGAAGCCAAGGTGGGAGGATCACTTGAGGTCCGGAGTTTGAGACCAGCCTGATCAACATGGTAAAACCCCATCTCTACTAAAAAAAATACAGAAATTAGCCAGGCATGGTGACATGCACCTGTAATACCAGCAGGAGGCTGAGGCAGGAGAATCGCTTGAACCCAGGAGGCAGAGGTTGTAGTAAGCTGAGATCGTACCATTGCACTCCAGCCTGGACAACAAGAGTGAAACTCCATTTCAAAAGATAAATCAGTATATCAAAGGGATATCTGCACTTGCACTATTCACAATTCACAATAGCAAAGATACGGACTCAACCCAAGTGTCAATCAATGGACCAATAGATAAAGAAAACGCCATACCATATACACAATGGAATACTATTTGGCCATAAAAAGAATGAAATCCTGTCATTTGCAGCAACATAGATGGAACTGGGGGTCAATATGTTAAGTGAAATAAGACAAGTACAGAAAGACATGTCACATGTTCTCACTAATATGTGGGAGCTAAAAAAAAAAACCTGATCACATGGAGACAGAGAATAGAATGATAGCTATTAGAGCCTGGGACAGGCATGTGGCATGGGGTGGGGGGCAGATAAAGAGAATAGCAACATATAGTTAGATCTACAAATGAATAAACCCCAGTATCCGCTAGACTAGGGTGACAATAGTTAGCAACAATGTATTGTCTATTGCCAAGTAGGTAGAAGAGAGGACTTCAGATGTTACCCATACATGGAAATGATAAATACTCAAGGTGATGGATTATCCCAAATGCTCTGACCTGAATTACAATCCTATGCATATAACAAATATTTATATGTACCCCATAATAAGTAAAATATTTTGTGTCAATAAAATTTTTAACATTTTTAAAAGGAGAAAATGACAGTGTGAGGTTTTTAACTTATTCTATGTTTAGAGCAGTGCTTCTGAAACTTGGATATGTACAAGAAACCAGCTGGGGATCTTGAACATGCAGCTTTCGATTCAGTAGGGTTGAAGTGGTGCCTGAGAGTCTGCATTTCAAACATGCTCCTGTTCCCCAGGCCACTCTTTGAGTTAGCCAAGATTTAGACTGTCAAAGTGTTTTACCTCAGGTACATCAGAATCAGGACAGTACCCTGGCCAGGCATGGTGGCTCACACCTGTAATCCCAGCTCTTTGGGAGGCTGAAATGGGAGGACTGCTTGAGTCCAGGAGTTGGAGAATCTGGATAGTACCCTGCTATCCCAGGCAGTGACCAGCATCCCAGTCATGGGACCTGAGTTAGGAAGTAGATAAAAGGTTTTTATACTCTTCGCATCTCCACAGCTCCACTGAATTCTTGACCTATCTAAATGAAGAAATAGGCAGGTATGGTGGCTCACACCTGTAATCCCAGTTTGGGAGAATGACTTGAGGCCAGGAGTTTGAGACCAGGCTGGGCAACACAGGGAGACCCCATTTCTGTAAATTATAATAAATAAAATAAATCTCTTTTAATGGTATAAATATATTGGCATATAGACTTTTGAATGACATTTCATGTATTTGAAAGGAAAACGCACACCTTTTAATTAGAAGTAAAAGCTTATGTAGAGACAAAGCTGAAGGATGTTTCTAATTTGTTTTGCATTCATTCTTTTATATTCCTTTAACTGCAGATTTCAGCTGACAATTAACTGAAAGAACTACCTCAGAGGGCTCCTTGAGAAAGATCTAAATGTTTTACATCTAGATATTTTAGGTTGTAATTAAACTTCTCATCTCTTAAATTTTCCAGAATATAAGTCTTGGCTAGGATGTGGAGAAATTGGAGCTCTCATGAATTGCTGATAGAGATGTTAAATGGTGCAGCAGACAGGTTAGCAGTTCCTCAGAAAGTTCAGTATAGTTGCCATAAGATTCAACAATTCCAATCCTCGATATTTACCCATTAGCATTGAAAAATGTGTCTACACAACCACTTTTACATGAACATTGGGGCAGTGATAATAATCGCCAGTAGAAACAACTAAAATGTCCAACAGATAATGAATAGATAAACAAAATGTGGCATGCTCATACAATGGAATATTATTAAGGAAGGAATGAAGTACTAATGCTTGCTGCAACAAAGATGAACCTTGAAAACATGGTAAATGAGAGAAGCCATTATCTCTTTGTTTTCATTGGTTTCAAAGAACATCTTTATTTCTGCCTTCATTTCATTGTTTATCCAGTCAACATTCAAGAGCCAGTTGATCAGTACCATGAAGTTCTGTGGTTCTGAGTTAGTTTGTGAATTCTGAGTTCTAATTTGATTGCACTGTGGTCTGCGAGACTGTTTGTTATGATTTCTGTTCTTTTGCATTTGCTGAGGAGTGATTTACTTCCAATTATGTGGTCAATTTTAGAGTAGGTGTGATATGGTGCTGAGAAGAATGTATATTCTGTGGGTTTGGGGTGAAGAGTTCTGTAAATGTCTATTAGGTTTGCATGGTCCAGGTCTGAGTTCAAGTCCTGGATATCCTTGTTAATTTTCTGTCTCGTTGATCTGTCTAATATTGACAGTGGAGTGTTAAAGTCTCCCACTATTATTGTGTGGGAGTCTAAGTCTCTTTGTAGGTCATTAAGAACTTCCTTTATGTATCTGGGTGCTCCTATATTGGGTGCGTATATATTTAGGATTGTTAGTTCTTGTTGCATTGATCCTTTTATCATTATGTAATGCCCTTCTTTGTCTCTTTTGATCTTTGTTCGTTTAAAGTCTATTTTGTCAGAGACTAGGATTGTAACTCCTGCTTTCTTTTTGCTCTCCATTTGCTTGGTAGATCTTCTTCCATCCCTTTCTTTTGAGCCTATGTGTGTCCTTACATGTGAGATGGGTTTCCTGGATACAGCACAGCAATGGGTTTTGACTTTTTATCCAATTTGCCAGTCTGTGTTTTTTGATTGGGGCATTTAGCCCATTTACATTTAAGGTTAATATTCTTATGTGTGAATTTGATCCTGCCATTTTGATGCTAGCTGGTTGTTTTGCCCATTAGTTGACACAGTTTCTTCGTTGTGTTGATGCTCTTTACCATTTGGTACATTTTTGGAGTGGCTGGTACTGGTTGTTCCTTTCTATGTTTAGTGCTTCTTTCAGGAGCTCTTGTAAGGCAGGCCTGGTGGTGATGAAGTCTCTGAGCAACTGCTTGTTCATAAAGGATTTTATTTCTCCTTCACTTATGAAGCTTAGTTTGGCTGGATATGAAATTCTAGGTTGCAAGTTCTTTTCTTTAAGGATGTTGAAAATTGGCCGCCACTCTCTTCTGGCTTATAGGGTCTCTGCCGCGATATTTGCTGTGAGTCTGATGGGCTTCCCTCTGTGGGTAACCTGACCTTTCTCTCTGGCTGCCCTAGGGTCTCTGCCGCGATATTTGCTGTGAGTCTGATGGGCTTCCCTCTGTGGGTAACCTGACCTTTCTCTCTGGCTGCCCTAGGGTCTCTGCCGCGATATTTGCTGTGAGTCTGATGGGCTTCCCTCTGTGGGTAACCTGACCTTTCTCTCTGGCTGCCCTTAGCATTTTTTCCTTCATTTCAACCCTGGTGAATCTGACGATTATGTGCCTTGGGGTTGCTCTTCTTGAGGAATATGTTTGTGGTGTTCTCGGTATTTCCTGGACTTGAATATTGGCCTGCCTTGCTAGGTTGGGGAAGTTCTCCTGCATAATATCCTGAAGAGTGTTTTCCAGCTTGGATTCATTCTTTCCGTCACATTCAGGTACACCTATCAAACGTAGATTAGGCCTATTCATATAATCCCATATTTCTTGGAGGCTTTATTCATTTCTTTCTACTATTTTTTCTCTAATCTTGCCTTCTCGTTTTATTTCATTGAGTTTATCTTCAATCTCTGATATCCTTTCTTCTGCTTGGTCAATTCGGCTATCGAAACTTGTGTATGCTTCATGAAGTTCTCGTGTTGTGTTTCTCAGCCCATCAATTCATTTATATTCCTCTCTTAGCTGTTTATTCTTGTTAGCATTTCATCAAACCTTTTTTCAAGCTTCTTAGTTTCTTTGCGTTGGGTTAGAACATGATCTTTTTGCTCAGAGAAGTTTGTTATTACCCACCTTCTGAAGCTGGTTTCTGTCAATTCATCAGACTCATTCTCCATCCAGCCTTGTTCCCTTGCTGGTGAGGAGTTGTGATCCCTTGGAGGAGGAGAGGCGTTCTGGTTTTGGGTGTTTTCATCCTTTTTGCACTGGTTTTTTCCCATCTTTGTGGGTTTATCTACCTGTGGTCTTTGTGGTTGGTGACTTTCAGATGGGGTCTCTGAGTGGACATCCTTTTTGTTGCTGATGAAGTTATTTCTTTCTGTTTCTTAGTTTTCCTTCTAACAGTCAGGCCTCCCTGCTGTAGGACTGCTAGAGGTCCGCTCCAGACCCTGCTTGCCTGGGGATCATCTGTAGCCACTGTAGAACAGTAAGGGTTGCTGCCAGTTTCTTCTTCTGTTATCTTTGTCCCGGAAGGATACACGCCAGATGTCAGCCTGAGCTCTCGTTTATGAGGTATCTCTTTGGATATACAGGGGTCAGAGAGCTGCTTGAGGAGACAGTCTGTCCCTTATAGGAGCTCAAGTGCTGAGCTGTGAGCTCCGTTGTTCATTTAGAGCTGCTGGGCAAGTATGTTTAAGTCTGCTGCAGCAGAACTCGTAACTGCCTTTTTTCCCCAGGTGTTCTGTCCTGGGAAGATGGCGCTTTATTTATAAATTCCTGTCATTTTGCTGCCTTTTTCAGAGATGCCGTTCCCAGTGAGGAGGTAGCCTAGTCACAGTCTGCCAGCAGAGGTGTTGCTTAGTTGCCGTGGGCTCTGCCCAGCTGCTGTGTGAAATTCCTTGCAGTTTTGTTTGTAGGGGTATAGTTAGAACTGCCTCGGTAATGGCGATCTGCCTCCGTAATGGTGGACTGCCTTGGTAGTGGTGCACTGCCTTGGTAATGGCGGATGCCCTTCCCCCAGCAAAGCTGGACCATCCAGGGTCCAGCTGTGCTTGCTGTGAAACTCTTAGTCCAGAGTGTTTTAGATTGCTGGTCTTTGTGGGGGTGGGACCAGCCGAGCCAGATCACCCGGCTCCCTGTTTCAGCCCCCTTTTCTTCAGTTGAACGGGCAACTCTGCCTCCCAGGCGTTCCACTCGCCAATTGAAAGGGCGCCCAGATTTGTGTGAGTTTTTGTGCAGAGACCCGCTGTGCCGGCTGAAACAGCTGCGCTGGAGATTTGTGGCGCTTTTCCACCCAGGGAATGTTCTGGTCTGTAGGCAGCAAAAATTCGTTTGAAATGCGGTGATCACTCACCCTCTGCATTTTCGCTGGGAACTGTAATCCAGTTCTGTTCCTGTTCAGCCATCTTGGATTGTCTATACATTGCTTTTAATGGTTTTTTGCAGTTTCTTAACCTGGGTACTACTGATTTTTTTTTTTTTTTTTTTTTTGAGACAAGGTTTCCACTCTCACCCAGGCTGGAGTGCAGTGGTGTGATCACAGCTCACCATAGCCTCAACCTCCCAGGCTCAAGTTATCCTCCTGCCTTAGCCTTCTGAGTAGCTGGGACTACAAGCATGGGCCACTACACCTGCCTAAATTTTTTTTTTTTTTTTTTTTACATTTTTTGTAAAGACAGGATTTAGCCGTGTTGTTCAGGCTGGTCTTAAACTCCTGGGCTCAAGCAGTCTGCCCTCTTCTGCCTCCCAAAGTGCTGGGATTACAGGTATGACACTGCACCCAGCCCACTACTGATATTTTGGACTGGATAGATAATTCTTGGTTGTGGGGACCTGTCTTGTGCATTGTAGAGATGGTCAGCAGCATCTCTGGCCTCAGCACATTAGATGCAAATAGGATCTCCCTCCTCTCCCGCTTCACTAGTTCGTAATAAAATATGTCTCCAGACATTGCCAAATGTTCCAAGGACAGGGTGCAAAAGTACCCCCGGTTAAAACCACTGGTTCCCTTTAGTCTTCCTGCTAAAAGCCAAGCTCCATTAAGGCAGGACCTTAGAACCATGTCTCACACATAGATACCCTAATATTACAGTAAATATATGAATGAATACTTTTAGCTGTAGAAGTAGCAGTACTTGTAAAAATATACAACTATAGAAATATCAAAATGATACCATACTTAATTCCAATGCCTTAGAATTAACATTGTTAGGAATACCATGTTTGGCTGGGTGTGGTGGCTCACACCCGTAATCCCAGCACTTTGGGAGGCTGAGACGGGCAGATCACTTGAGGTCAGGAGTTCCAGACCAGCCTGGTCAACATGGTGAAACCCTGTCTTTGTCAAAACACTAAAAGTAGCCAGGCATGGTGGTGCACACCTGTAATCCCGGCTACTTGGGAAGCTGAGGCACAAGAATCACTTGAACTCAGGAAGTGCAGGTTGTAGTGAGCTAAGATTGAGCTACTGCACTCTAGTCTGGGCAACAGAGCGAGACTCTCTCTCCAGAAAAAAAAGAAACTACGTTTAAAGAGGGGGACAGGTAAGTTTTATCAATGTACTGCCTTGGCCCTCTACCCCATCCTAATCTGCAGGCTCTCTTTTATTTAGAGAGAGTTGTCAGCTATCCAAGACACAGGCCATCAGAGGGCACCAGTCATGTTCTTAATGAGTCATGTGCTGGCCTGGGGCACCATCTGCTTCCTAAGCCTGAGATGACCCTGCCTGCCATCTAGATAGAGCAGCCCTAGCCCGCGAGGATGCTGACATTTATCAGTCACTGCATACGTAAGAATGGAAATCTCACCATCATCTACAAGTCAGGTTCTGTCACTGACTGGTCATGTTTTTCGACCCAACAGAACCTAACTTTCCACTTGAGTATCTTATTCCAAGTTGGCTGTGCTTCTGGTTCACATTCCGAGGCTAAATGTTAATGACTTGCTGCTACCAAACTCTGCTTTGGGGATGATCACTTCCGTGAGAGGTGCCAGAATGTTAGCTACTCAAGTGGGGCGTTAGACAAGGCTGGTGTTGGATGGTTTTTTGTGGTTTGCTACTTGTCTATGACTTTGTTCCCAAGTTTCCATTCAATGGAAACACACATAGCTTTTAACCCTCTTTTCCCCTCTGTTTTTTAAGCAGTGGTGGTTCTGATTTAACTTCTGCTACTGTGTCCTTTCTGAACATTGAAACGATTCCTTTTATTAAGCAACAAGTCACAGACTCTGTGCCTGGCCTTGTGTTGGTGAGGATACAATAATTGGTGGCATGTTTTGAGTGTTTATTTCATGCTTCACACTTTACTAAGTGCTTTACAAATAATTCATGTATTCCCCACAATCCAGTTTACTGATGTGAAAGCTGAGACAGAGCCTAATAAGGAAGCATAGATTCAAACCCAGTTAGTCTGAGCCCTTAAGGTTACAAGCACTCCCAAATATCCTGCTTCTTGTTACACTTTATTACCTGACTAGATGTTTTTGTCCCTCTTCTAAACTTTAATAAAGCTATAAGGTTGGAAGCTTTGTTTAATTTTTCAAAATCACAGACATTAGGAATAAGAACCAGAGCTTCCTGAAGTTAAAACGTTAAGACTACTTGTTATTCAAATTAGATATAGAAAAGAAGTTAACAACAATATGGTTTTCCCACCCTGTTCTTCTCTACTTGCGTGTTTATTCCACTTCTGATTAATAGCTGCTTCGAGGCATAGGGCGGGGGAATGAGAGAAAAAGGAGGCGGGGCTCCTATTTCTAGCAGCTTTCTTTCTCTCTGAGGGGAATAAACAGAGTGAGGCTGCTCTTTCTGTTGGTAGTTGGTTGTTCAAGTGTAAGATATCCAGATTGAATACGTAAGTGCTTTCGTAATATGCAGGAGATGGGTTGTTAAAGAATTGCTGACAGTCATTTCATTGTCTGATTTGTGCCTATTTCTTCTGCATTTGCACACCTTTCATAAAAACAGGACAAAGTTAAAAAAGTACACTGACCATTTTGGTTTTCTTTTATGTAATAACTGATTGAGCAAACTCTTTCAGTTATAGATGCTACGTTCCAAGTTAAGTAGTAAAATGATTTTCTAAAATTATGGCAATGATTCGTTACTGAATCATAAAAAGTAAGACATTTAAGGCGTTAGAGTGAGCAATGTATATCAAAATAAGTACCTTGATAGTTATTTTTTTCTTATTTTTTTTTTTTCTAAACCTAGCCTGCACATTTTTTAATAGTAGAATATGGTGCAGGGTATTATATATATAGCATGTATAGTGTGTACATGGGTGCGTGTGTGTATATATAGTATAGAATATTTAGTAAATTTTATTTTACTTCTAATTCATTACTGAAGAACCCTTGTTATTACACAGGATATGCCCACAGAACTTATCAAGAATTTCCCAATTGTAGACCATAAATCTAGCATGTACTTTAATGAGTAATATGCCAGTGACTGATAAAATTAAGTAATTCTGTTAGAGTCTGCATCAAGTAGAATGAATGAAACCTCAGCATGATGGAAGCATTCAGGAGCTGATACATTTTTATGTTTTCTTAGAGCCTTGATTATGTTTTACAAATTACCTGGATGGTTGGGTTGGTAAAAACTGTGTGAGGTTTGATGGCTTTTTAATTTTGTTTTTGTAGCAGTTGTGTGGTGCCCATATGTATTGTTTGGGGTGTTGGTTATTCTCTCAAAACCAAGTTCACCATAAAAAGTTTGAATTTTACTATTTCTTTATTAAGTAGTGGGACATTCTAGACTGTGTGTTGGCTCTCACTTAAGTCATTTGTTTTTCTTACGCTTGGAAAGGTGTATTGTTGAACTCTTTAAACAGGCCTTTACTTTGGCCTAAGATCATATTATATGATATGATATAAGTCACTTATTATATGCCATAGAATTAGAAAGTTATATGGTATATTCTCCCATTACATTTTAGCCGCAAAGCCCATATATTAAATAAGCAAATCAACTATACGTGGCAATTAAAAGTTAAAAAAAAATAGTCTGAATTGGCTCTTAGAAATATTTAATCAAATAATAGCCATGCGTCTGTAATCCCAGATACTCAGGAGGCTCAGGCAGGAGAATCACTTGAACCTGGGAGGTGGAGGCTGCAGTGAGCTGTGATTGCGCCATTGTACTCCAGCCTGGGCAACAGAGCAAGACTCCATCTCAAAAAAAAAAAAAAAGAAAAAAGAAAAAGAAAGGAACTATTTACAAATATGTGACCAGGTTAAGGGAAACCAGTAAGGTTGGGAATGTTGCCCTGGATTCTGGCAACAGTGGGAATCTATTTCTACTCTTGACCTGAAGGAGCAAGGAGGGACAGCTGCAGCTATGGCTTTGGGAGAGCCAGCTTGCAGAGCTGTGGCCTTCACAGAGGAAGGCAGCCACTGCTAAGGTGTGGCCAGGGAAGGAGGGGAGGAGTGACGCCCTGAACTCTTTCATCATTCTCACCGGGCAAGCCCAACCAGGAGCCAAAGCACAGGGCAGCCCTTTGGATGCAGTTCACTGGGGGACCGCCTCTGGGCCACAACCCTGGAGATAAAGCCAGGGGCAGACCTGGAGGGGCAGAGAGAGTGCACAGCATTAGTGACTGTCTCCCCAAGAGCAGACTTGCAGGCTGTGTTTCTTGGCTTTGCTTCCATTTCCCAGAAGTGCATACCCAGTGAGAGGAACGATGATACACAGTGGAGCTCCTTGTCTGGAGAAACGGATCATACACTTCTAGCTCAAATGATCAGTTTTTGCCTTTCCTGCTTTTCAGAATCACTCCTCTGTCTGTGTGTTTTAGAAAGCAGAGCAGATGTTTTTGTGTGACATCAGAACACAACAAACACCTGGATGTTAGAGTTTTCCTGCTGAATCACATGAACTAGCAATGGTTTTGCTAGCAGAAAATACAGTATTAGATGCATGCAGTATAAAATCAAAGCCAGGAATATCTGTCCTTATAGAATGAGCTGTTTCTAGTCATTTGTATTTGTTTGTACTTTGTCCGTTTTATATGTAAGAGCAGTAAGTGATGCAGCTTTAGGTAAAATACATGAAGAGAAAATAATGAATTAGAAAAAGACTATCATTCTGTTTTCTCAGCAGGACACAAGCATTCTGAAGAATAATAGTTGGAAAGTCCCCAGAATAGAGAAAAAAAGTCACTTATTGTTCAAACTCAATGGGCAAGGCAGGGCAAAATAAAATCTCTCGCTATTACACACAATTAAAGCATTATGCATATAAAGCTTTAACTGCATCCCTCAATAACATTTATCAATCAATATATAGCCATCAAATATATCAATTTAGGTTGATATCAGGAATTTTCTTTTACAAAGCCATATCTAAGAAAATTCTCTTGTGGGGTTGGAAATTGAGCGCAGCTTCCCAGCACCTCACTTCTGCCTTGTAATGATTGTGGACCTTCCAAGTGATGATCCTGCAGCTTTGCATTTCCCAAATCATTCATAGAATATCATATCATGTTTGTCAGACTGCATTTACCAATGTACAGGAGTGGCTTACCATAATGCTTCACTGTCAGATGGTCTGCAGTTCCAACTACCCATAAATAGACTGTTAATCCAGAGGTAATCCAAGAAGCCTCAGAGTAGAAAAAATAAAAATAGCACATGGGGAAGGGGATTGGTAACTAGAAGGGGCACATGGAGAACTTCTGGGGTGCTAGCAGGAGCTATGAGGAAGGTTTTGGGGGTCTCTGACCTACCGAGAACCAGCTCGGTCGAGAGACCGCCACCCAGGCGGCGCTGAAGCTATTTGAGAGGCAGACACCCAAATAACACAAAAGAATGCATCTATCCTGGGGACCAACAGCCTGAGAGCCCCTGGGGCTGACAGCTCTCCAGGCTGAAGGCCCCCAGCAGATTCTCACCCATGTATTTGCTCTTAGACAGGTTATTCTTATTAATACACAGGTGCTCTGCATTTACTTATAACTCAAGAATAGACCAAGTACGCAGCTGTTACCCACCTACTACTAATTACAGACTAAAAGGTATCCTCCACAGAGGAGCCATGGGGGCAGGGTAAACTTAATGTTTCTCAACACTGATCACATTCTGTTTCTTGATCACATTCTTGTTTTTTTTTAGTATGAAGGCAAAATATTTCATTTGTAAAAATTTAGCAAGCTATGCAATTATATGTGTAGCCTTCTTTACATGTTTTACTTCAATCAGAAGTTAAATATAGATAAATTGATTGGGGTGTGTATATGCACATGTACAGTAGACACTTTCTGGCATGTTTATCTTTAGAATGGTATATGGCTACTGTCTTGTTTAGATACCTTTGATTTAGTTTTCCTCTTGTCATAGGAGATGGTCGGAGACATTAAGAAGCTAAATATTAATCAATTTTAGGGCTTAGTAATCCAGAGGCATTTCAGTTAGTATCCCTAAACACACAATTCAATAACTGAGGCGACTCCATATTCCCAAGAGCAATTAATTATGTTACATGTACTATTATGAAGGCTGGGAAACTTTTAGAAACCTTCTACCAAGATTAATAAAAGACTTACTGCTTAAAGGTGAACTTACTGTAAAATGAAGCTATCCCAACAATGTGGAGAATTGGAGGAATTATTGTACTGCTAATATAGTTCGGTGAAGTTACACTGAATCAGGAATTCCATTTAAATAAGTCACTATGGCTGGGCGCAGTGGCTTACACCTGTAATCCCAGCACTTTGGGAGACCAAAGCAGGTGGATCATCTGAGGTCGGGAGTTTGAGACCAGCCTAGCCAACATGGTGAAACCCTGTCTCTGCTAAAAATACAAAAACCAGCTGGGTGTGGTGGCATACACCTGTAATTCCAGTTACTTGGGAGACTGAGGCAGGAGAATCGCTTGAACCTTGCAGTGAGCCAAGATCGTGCCACTGCACTCCAGCCTTGGTGACAGACTGAGACTGTCTCAAAAAAAAGAAAAGAAAAGAAATTAAAAAAAAAAAAACAAGTCACTACACTCTCAAATCATTACATGCACTCAAAGTTTTACTGTAATGTGAAATCACTTATAAAATAAATTTTGACTGTAAATAGATATTACACATAGATAGATTGCTGCATGAATACAGAAATAGTCGCTGTGAGTAGAGCCAGGTAGGCTAAAATAATAGAATGTTAGAGCCAGGGGAACCATTAGAAATTATTTGACTTGATCCCCAGCCTTTACAATGGAGAAAATTTAGGTACAGAGAGGTGAAAATGACTTCCTAAAACACACAGATAATTATGTTGTGGCTGATTTGCAACTAGTACTGAAGTCTTCCTATTTGTTGATCTGTCCCCCTCACTCAGCCAAGTTATTAAGAGAAGAGGTCTGGAATCAGACCAGCTTGGGTTTAAATATCAGCTCTGGGACTTTCCAGTTGAATGTTACCCTGGGCTTCAATGACAGATCCTACCAGTTTGAGAAAATTACCTGGGCATTAATTCGGAGCTACAGACACTAAGGGACTTCATGAGAGGTATCCTGAGGGCACCTCCTTAAAACACAACTGAGGCAGGAGAAGAACTAGAAGGCTCATTAACCTCTCTACAGGATAGCAACTGAGAGAAGGGAAATCTGGCCAAATTTTGCAGCCATCTTGGTCTCTGGGCCTGACAGCCCAGTGGAATTATGCTTTGCTTCTTTCTGTATGCAAAAGTGCTCTTCACTCCAGGATCTGCAGGGATGATTGACTTGGCTTTTGGATGTTATCCTTTCCTCAAATGCCCAATCTAAACGTGCTGATCATGGTTCATGCTCCCAAGTGTCATTGAGTTCTGGAGTCTTAATGGTGGGATTTCTCTAATGCTGTTTGCACCAGAGTGTAGACACCTGACATCTAATGGAGACAGTAATAGAACTCACCTTAAAGAGCTGTCATAGGAATGAAAAACAATGCATAAAAGCGTGTGGTCAGATGCTTGACCCACATTAGACACTTATCAAATGTTGCATGCAACTGTTGTAACTCAGTTACAACTCAACAGTGGGCATTGAGTTGTCCAAAAACCTGGCCACTGTTTGACTTAGACAAGATTTTCTTTTTAGAGCATATCACTTTAAAACGGTAAAATAACTATGGTGTAAACACTAGACAACAGGAAAACATTGATAAAGATACACTACTTAGAAATTCAGTCTAGTTGGGACTTTCTGACTTGTTTCATAAAGGACAAATATATGGCTGAATCTGACTTTTTTCAAGCCTGGTCTTTGGGGTTGAAAGACCAAACTCCTGTTCCATCACTTAACTAAAGCTGTCAATGGGCAAATTATCAGACCTTCCTGAGCCTCTGTTTCCACCTCTTTAAAATGAGGTTGATAGTAATGCCTAGTCAGTGAGTGCTTGTGGAGCTCAAGGAAGAGAAAGTGTATATGAAAAGGAAAAAAAAAAACACTTTGTTGGAGATGAACATTAAATAGTAGAAATCTTAAGGAGATTGTGTTTACTTCTCTTTCCAGTTTTCATCTTGCTGCTGCAAAAGGACACGTGGAATGCCTCAGGGTCATGGTTACACATGGTGTGGATGTGACAGCCCAAGATACTACCGGTATGTGGTTTTTAATCTCATAAGCCAGCAGGCCAGCACTGGATGAGGTATCAAAAGGTGATACATATTCATTGTGAAAAATGTAAGGCCAGGTGCGGTGGCTCATCCTGTAATTACAGCACTCTGAGAGGCTGAGATGGGTGGATCTCTTGAGGCCAGGAGTTCAAGGCCAGCCTGGCCAACATGGTAAAACCCCATCTCTACTAAAAATTAAAAAAAAAAAAAATAGCCAGGCATGGTGGCATGCACCTGTAATTCCGGCTACTCAGCTACTCAGGAGGCTGAGGCACAAGAATCGCTGGAACCCAGGAGGTAGAGGTTGCAGTGAGCTGAGATTGTGCCACTGCACTCCAGTCTGGGCAACGGTGCAAGACTCTGTCTCAGTAATAATAATAATGATAATTAGAGTCTACAGATAAAATTTAGAGTCCAAAAGAAGAAAAGAGAATCACCTCCAATAACTAGACTCTGACATGGTTTCGTTATATAGCTGTACTTCTGTGTTTTCATCTTACATGTGGTTAGTCAACTAGAGACTGTATGCTTCTTATCCTCATTTTTTATATTCTAAGATTATATGTATAGACCAAGCAATTGCCCCTAATTTTTGTTTTTATGAATCATAGTGTGAGGTGATGAATGGAGTGAGTTACTCAGGAGCTCATTTCATCAGCTGAGATAGGCTTTGTAGATGAAAGACTTGATCTTCATCTGAACCAGCTGCCTGCGATTCTCACCCCTTACTGTACTTCAGGGCATCCAGTTCACCTGGGAACTTGAAGGAAGGGAAAAGAGAATAAACAGTACACACACACACACACACACACACACACACACTCTCACACTCTCTCTCTCTCTCACTGTCACACACACACACACACACACAGACACACACACTACACTACACTTGATCTTCTGAGATTCAGATTTCATTTTCTGGATGTTGCCAGTCAACTGGTTTTTTTTTTTTAAAGCTCCCTGGGTGATTGATTCTAATGTGAAGCCAATGTTGACAAATGATGAAGAAGGCAAATGGAGAGAAAAGTTAGTGTAGTCTTATCTTGTATAAAACCCTGTTCTCTAAGAAGGAGCCCCTGAGGTCTCCAGCTTGGGATTCTGCCCTTGCTGGCCACCCTAAGGGACCAAAGCAACCACTGATGGCTTTCCATTTCCCTATTGCACTTGAGAATTTTTGGTTTCTAATAGGTTTTTATTAGTGTTTACCGGGATACAAAATCAGCCTTACTCCCTTGCCTTTTTCTAGGCTTTTCATGAACCTATAATGGATCCTTTCCTTTTCTCCCACCTCCAAAATTGGCCTCTTCAGACTAGTCATCTTGGGGAATCAGCCAGGTATTGCAGGAATGCTATCATTACTCAAAATAGGGTTGGAAACAGGTTTAGAATTGTTTTCATTGTTTGTGGACTTTAAAGAATCTCAGGGTTGGGAATCTTTATCCTTTGAGGATAATGTTTTTGTTTGTTTTTTTTTAAGGGCAAACCAAGAGCCCTAAAAATATTTGATGTCAAGTCAGGTAAATGATGTGTCAAACTGGTAAAACCATTTTTGGTCAAAAATAGGGAGTGATTGAAATAACAGAATGATTTTTCTGAGCAGTTCCACAGAAAGTTCCAAAAATATTTTGAGAAATGGCAACATCGGTAGAGGGATAAATGGTTTCCTTACGAAACTGCCTTGAGGGAAATACTAATTTATGTTGTTCTAATTAAAGTCATTTTTAATCTCAAGACTCAATTATTGTGTTTGTTTTTAAAGTTAATTGTCATTACTCTTAAAGTTATGTCATAAAACTACATGGTACAGTATGATTTGCTAAAATACTGCTAATGAGATGTATGTCCGCTTAAGTAGGGGAAATTTCCCTCTAAGAAACATCATCTGAAAGCAATAGCTGAGAGTGAATAAAGTGGTATATTGTAGAGTTTTGTTTCATTGTACTTGATGTTAAGAAATGGATTAGACAGGACTGTAGTTATTTTCAGCATAACCAAAATCTTCCCTTACCTCTTTTTATTATAGAGAAAAATAAGTTGGTTTTTTTTTTTTGTTTTTGTATTTAAGACGGAGTCTCACTCTGTTGCCCAGGCTGGAGTGCAATGGTATGATCTCTACTCACTGCAACCTCTGCCTTTTGGGTTCAAGCAATTCTCCTGCCTTAGCCTCCTGAGTAGCTGGGATTATAGGCACCTGCTATCACACCCAGCTAAGTTTTGTATTTCTAGTAGAGACGGGGTTTCACCATGTTGGCCAGGCTGGTCTTGAACTCCTGACCTCAGGTGATCCACCTGCCTCAGCCTCCCAAAGTGCTGTGATTATAGGGGTGAGCCACTGTGCCCAGCCAAAGTAAGTTTTTTTAAATATATGCTCATTGTAGAAAAGTTGAGAAATACAGTAAACTATGAAGAAGATAACTCATGTTCCTACTCCTGTCAGAAAGAAAAAAAATTTTTTTATTGTATTTCCTTCCAGATTTTCCCAATACATTTTTACATGCTTGAGATCACATTATATAATAAATTCTGTATCCTACATTTAATTTAATAAATATCCCACCAGTTTCATTGCCCCCATTAAAGGCTCTTAAAAAAAAGAAAGAAGCATAGTTCTTTGTGGCCCTATCACAGCATGTGGGTAGAGCTCGTATTTGCCATGAGAGCCCTAACCTGGTTCCTGAGAGGCTGGTGCAGTGCTGGGCAGAAAAACTGCCCCAGAGCAGCACCCACTTCCTACAGACTGAGATGCACCATCTCTAAGAAGCAGCAGTGGAGGGAGTGCTGCAGACACAGCCTGGATATTTCCCAGGATTGGTCAGTGGGAACCAATTGAAATTGGTGGGATCCACATCCCTTTGTGGCCACAGGATATTCCGTGGGTTGAAGATGTCTCAGAGTTTCCATCGCTTCCCTCTCACCTAACATTTTTAGCAATGATGCTGGCACTTCGGTCCTTGGGCTTTGTTTTGCTTTGGTCTGAATGAGATACCGGCATCTTCCCATGCTTTCTTGAAAGCATGCAAAGAGAACACAGGAACAAGAGAAGGAGAACACTGCATGGAAAAAAAATGCATCTAGAAAAATGCTTCTCATTTTTTCTGTTCCAATAAACGGGTAAAATTGTAATGGCTTTTTATTGCCCATGCCTGTGTCTTACCTGTTGGCTGTCATACCCATCTGCTCACTCTCCCTCTCTAGAAAGCATATCTGAATACAAGGGAGGAATGAGGCTGCATGAGCAGCAGTGTCTTCGTGGTCATCACTAGTCCTAAACATTTGTTGTGGTGGTTAGGGGATGGATTAAATGGCTTAACTTTTACAGGTATTGTCTTTTCAGTCAACCTACCTTAAGTTTTGCCACGTTATTACTGAGATGCAGTCACCTTCAATCTCAACACCCAGTGAGAACTGCTACAAAGACATGTTGCCATAAATCATCCTACCCTGTAGAAATTTTGAAAAACAAAACACACACACGACCACTTTTCAAAATCTATTACACTGGCTCTTTTTATCCATGATTAATGTCTACAGGATGGTCGAATTGGTATAGTTTCCTACTTTTTAAACTTTTGACTGGATTTAAGTTATAGAAGCAAGAATCTGTAAGCATTTTTAAAAGCCATCTTTCTGGCCAGGTGCAGTGGCTCACGCCTGTAATCCCAGCACAGGAGGCCAAGGCAGGCAGATCCCAAGATTAAGAGATCGAGACCATTCTGGCCAACATGGTGAAACCCTGTCTCTACTAAAAATACAAAAATAAGCTGGGCTTGGTGGCACATGCCCGTAATCCCAGCTACTCAGGAGGCTGAGGCAGGAGAATCACTTGAACCTGGGAGGCAGAGGTGGCAGTGAGCCAAGATCGAGTCATTGCACTCCAGCCTGGCGACAGAGAGAGACTCCATCTCAAAAAAAAAAAAAAAGCTCTTTCCGTATGAAATGCTTGGAAGTCTGAGAATTTTTATGGATGTTTTACAAGCAATTTTGGAACAAAACGATGTCAGAAGATAAGGCTTTGGATGTGGTCATAGTCCAGCATCAAAAGTCATGTCATTTTAGATAGCCTTGAGGTTTGAGGCTTAAGTGAGCTGGTTGGTATGGGCATCTTAGCAGTGTCAGGCTCACGTAAGTGCTCACTGTATATCCCTACTGTATTATCATGATTGTTGCTACTCCACCCAGATCGTGTTTATCATCTTGTACATATTGGGCTGTTGAAAGGTTTTACATCTTTAAAAAAAAAAGATTTTCAGTGACCATACCAACTGTTCTCATTCTACAAATCAAAAAAGAAAATTCAAAGGAAATACTTAAGAACATGACTTATGTTTTTGATTTCTGGGTTTTCCCCCATTCCCCTTTAAAAAAAAAAGAAAAGATGGAATCTCGCTCTGTCACCCAGGCTGGAGTGCAGTGGCACAGTCTTGGCTCACTGCAACAACCTCTGCCTTCCAGGTTCACGTGGTTCTTCTGCCTCAGCTTCCCAAGTAGCTAGGATTACAGGCATGCACCACCACGCCTGGCTAATTTTTTGTATTTTTAGTAGAGATGGGATTTCACCCTGTTGGCCAAGCTGGTCTCAAATTCCTGACCTTAAGTGATCTGCCCACCTTGGCCTCCCAAAGTTCTGGATTACAGGCACGAGCCACCGTGCCTGGCCTCCCCTATTTCTTAATTGCTAGTTTGCCAACTAGCACCACAGGCATATCATGATCAGATGGGAAAATCAGCTCCCAGACTCACTGGACCATCTCTGAACTAGACTCACGTTGTGTGTCTGGCATTTTTCATTGCTTGTTGCTCTTGTTCTTCATCGTGTTAAGAATAGGCAAGATCCCAGCTACTCGGGAGGCTGAGGCAGGAGAATTGCCTGAACCCAGGAGGCAGAGGTTGCGGTGAGCCAAGATCGCGCCATTGCACTCCAGCCTGGGTAACAAGAGCGAAACTCCGTCTCAAAAAAAAAAAAAAAAAAGACTCCTGGGCTTTTTTTTTTTTTTTTTAATGCTTGCATTTAGCACCCTGGAGTATGAGATAGGATTAAATACAAGCATTGCCACAGGCACTAGCTTTCAGACTCCCTTTTTAACAAGCATATACATCAGACACTATGTGATAGAATTCCTAAATAAGAGGGACTCAAACAAGATAGCATTGTATTTCTCTCAGGTGAGTCCCACGTGGGTAAGGCAGCTCTGCCCCACACCTTGGGGACCTGGGCACCTTCACCTTGTTGCTCTGCCATCTACGGTGTTACTGGGTCCCAGTGGTCCAGGATGACTCCCCAGAGCCTGTGTCCCAGCAGAAGAAAGCTAGTGTGGCCCACACACTGCACCTACATATTTCCACCCAGATCCACTGATGCACAGAACGTGGTCTGTAGCCACATCTGGCTTTATGGGTAGCTGGGAACTTCTGGGCAGCCATTTTTCCAGTTAAGAATGAAAGGTTTTGCTATAGAAGGAGGTAGAAACAGAGATTAAAGGATGATTTGCAGTTTCTCTTCCACTCACGTCTTGAGTGTTCTCTGATCCTTTTGCACACTTGACTTTGCTAATAAAACTTCTTTTCTTAGAAAAGAGATTTAGGAGAGTGAGAGGCTCAAATATGAAAATATGAATCCTTAGAAGGAGGAAAACTGATGAGCCCGTACTCATCCCTCGCATCTCCAGTTGCTGGTTTTGCTTTCGTTTTGATTTTGGGGTGGCCTTCTCTTCCATGATGCCCTTTAATCCCACTCAAATTTGACACTGTGTGAAGGCACAAAAGGTAGTATTCACCCTAAAACTCAGGCACTTTAGAGTATGTGGTGTTCTCAAATATAACTGCAATAAATTCATGATTTTTTTTTTTTTTTTTTTTTTTTTTTTTTTATGAGACGGAGTCTCGCTCTTGTTACCCAGGCTGGAGTGCAATGGCGTGATCTCGGCTCACCGCAACCTCCGCCTCCTGGGTTCAGGCAATTCCCCTGCCTCAGCCTCCTGAGTAGCTGGGATTACAGGCACGCGCCACCGTGCCCAGCTAATTTTTTTGTATTAGTAGAGACGGGGTTTCACAATGTTGACCAGGATGGTCTCGATCTCTCGACCTCGTGATCCACCCGCCTCGGCCTCCCAAAGTGCTGGGATTACAGGCTTGAGCCACCGCGCCCGGCCTAAATTCATGATTTATGATAATATATTTGCTATTAACTCGTGTGTGGAGAGGTCAAAAGGGCCAACCATATATTATGATCAGCATAACTTGGCCACGAGAATATTTCAGTATCTTTTTTTTTTTTTTTGAAACAGAGTCTTACTCTGTCATCCAGGCTGGAGTGCAGTGGCGCGATCTCAGCTCACTGTAACTTCTGCCTCCAGGGTTCGAGTGATTCTCCCACCTCAGCCTCCTGAGCAGCTGGGATTACAGGCATGCGCCACCACCCCCCACTAATTTTTGTAATTTTAGCAGAGATGGGGTTTCACCATGTTGCCCAGGCTGGTCTCAAACTTCTGGGCTCAAGCAATCCACCCACCTCAGCCTCCCAAAGTGCTAGGATTACAGGTGTGAGCCACCATACCTATCTGGCCATGACAATATTTCCAATGATACTCATAGGCCAGGCACGGTGGCTCACGCCTGTAATCCCAACATTTTGAGAGACTGAGGCAGGAGGAGCACTGGAGCCCAGGAGTTCAAGACTAGCCTGAGCAACATGCAAAACTCTGTCTCTATTTTTAGAATAAAATAAAATTTAATACACCCAAAAGCATCTTTTGTGTCTATGTAAAACGCTATGCACGTCTTTTTTTTTTTTTTTTGACACAGAGTTTTCGCTGTGTCCCCCAGTCTGGAGCTCAAGTGATCTTCCCACCTCTCAGCCTCCTAAGTAGCTGGGACTACAGGCATACGCCATCACACCCAGCTAATTATGTATTTTTTTGTACAGATGGGGTTTTGCCATGTTGCACAGGCTGGTCTTGGAGCTCCTGGGCTGAGATCCACCTGCCTCGGTCTCCCAAAGTGCTGGGATTATAGGTGTGAGCCACCACACCTGGCCTCAGATCTACATTGTACTTTTAAAGTAAGGAGAACCTAAGGGATAATTTCATATTGTTAAGAATGGTTATTAAAAACAAATATTTTATAATCAGATTTTCTCTCTGCTGGAACTACGACAAGGTGAATGGACTTGTGCTTCATTGATAGAAGCTGATGTGAAGATGAGGATTTCTAAAAATGTGTTTAAATATAGTTAAAATTGTAAATAAAAAAATCGATTTATACTTTGTTCTTTAAACATATTCTGCATTCTGAAACTCTGCTTTTTAAGAAAATATCTTAAACCTTATCAGTTGAGGGTCATTTAATGATCTTTATTTTTAAATGTTTCTATATTATGATCTGAAACTATTTAAGAAACAGTTTTGTTTTTTTGTTTTTCTTGGAAAAGAGTCTTGCTCTGTTCCCAGGCTGCAGTGCAGTAGCACAATCTCAGCTCAGTGCAACCTCCACCTCCTGTCTCAGCCTCCCTAGTAGCTGAGATTACAGGCATGCACCACCATGCCCAGCTATTTTTATTTTTTTTTATTTTTAGTAGAGACAGGGTTTCACTGTGTTGGCCAGGCTGGTCTCGAACTCTTGACCTCATGATCCACCCACCTCTGCCTCCCAAAGTGTTGAGATTACAGACTGTGCCCAGCCAGAAATAGTTTATTTCTAACTATTTAAGAAACATTCACCTTTTGGTATTTGTTAGCCATATCTTTGTATCCTATGATTTCACTGATTTTAACATTTTTCACATATACTTGAAAAGTATCTTCATAGGCCCATTGATGATTCCTCTATGATATTACTTAATTATTCCTCTTTTTTCCAGTTTTAAGAATTGAATACATGCTCATGGTCTGAGGTAGTTTTAGGGAAAGGTGCCCTATGGCCAGAGCAGCTGGGCTCTTCTACTCAGACAGCCTTGAAGTAACAGGATTCTTAGACTACCTGTTATAGTCCAAGACTCTTGATTTATAAATATCATTAGTCTTTTATTTGCAGGCAGAATTCTGCAGGAATGCACTTAAATTAGAATTGCCCTTGTTATTTGCCCGTAGGGAAATTGCTTCCTGATACTCTAGACAGATCCACAGATATATGGCAGCCAGAGATGCATTGTCTCATCAGGGTTGGATTCTGTCACTAACATAATATGTTGTCCAGAAAATTTTGCATTTGGAAAGAGAATTTTGTGTTAATATTAGCAATGAGAGACATCTCACTTCAGTGTAATAGTGTTAAGGGAATGACACATCATCGGATTTTGATACGATTTTTAGTGAAAAATACTTTAGTGCCGCTTGTTAGAAAAACATCACAGGTCTAGGATATAAAAGCATTTTTGCTCTATAGAAACCTGGCACTTATTCCAGTTCTGACTAGAAAACTTACTCAAAGTAAAAAGAAAACCTGTTATTTTACGATAAGTTGTTTACGTCTCCCAACCATCTCGTCTTTGGAGAGCTGTGTCTTTTTCCAGCGGGTGCTACTTATGCAGAGCAGCTTTTGTCCACAGCAGGGACAAGTTAATGCATCGCATGCACAACATAAACAGTCTCCAGCTTACTATCAGGATGTGTTCCAAAAGCTCATTTTTAAGGCATTTGTTTAAAACTCACAATGTGCTTATCTGTAGAAACAGTGGTGTAAGTGATGGTCGGAGGGCCAAGCTACTCCACCAAAGCCTATTTAATGCATCGTGTAACTAAACTTACACAGTTACGCTTCATACACCCTGGAAGGAGGGATCTCATATAATAACAGGAAGGAAAGGAAGAGAAAATCTTCGTCTTCTTACTTCCAAGAATCTCTTTTCCTTCATTTTTAAACTTTGTTCATCCTCTTCCTTTTGGGAAAGGACAGAGGGATTCCTGTCTCTCAGTATCTCATGCTGATGAAACAACTCTCCCTCATACCTACCCTGGAAATCTCTCCATACAGCTGAACTCAAAATAGAAGGAATCGGATCCTTTGACTTTACACATTTTTGTGCCATTAACCATAGCCCTGTGACCCACTAATTTTTAAATACAGTGTTTCCCAGCTATATGATTCTCTAATTAGTGGGTTTCTGGTCAGTGTTACAAAATAAAGACTGATTTAGAAAAGAAATGAGGCCGGGTGTAGAGGCTCATGCCTGTAATCCCAGCACTTTGGGAGACTGAGGTGGGTGGATCACCTGAGATCAGGAGTTTGAGACCAGACTGGCCAACATAGTGAGACCCCATCTCTACTGAAAATACAAAAATTAGCTGGGCATGGTGGCATACACCTGTAATCCCAGCTACCCAGGAGACTGAGGCAGGAGGATCGCTTGAACCTGGGAGGCAGAGGTTGCAGTGAGCCTAGATCGCGCCACTGCACTCCAGCCTGGGCGACAGAGTGAGACTCTCTCTCAAAAAAAAGGTATTTGGGGCCTGGGCCACCATATAAAGAAATTGTTGTCCAGGAATGGTGGGTCATGCCTGTAATCCCTGTATTTTGTGAGGCTGAGGCAGGAAGATTGCTAGAGGCCAGGAGTTTGAGATTAGCTTGGGCAACATAGCGAAACCCCCATCTCTACAAAAATTTAGCCAAGTGTAGTGGCGTGCACCTGTGGTCTCAGCTACTAGGGAGTCTGAGGCGGGAGGATCACTGGAGCTCAGGAGATTTCAGCTACAGTGAGCTATGCTTGTGCTATTCCACTCCAGCCTGGGCTTCGGAGTGAGACTGTCTCACACACAAAAAAATTGTTCCTCCAAGTCAGTGGTTCTGATGAACCAGTTTGATTGTCACATTTGGACCTCTACTGGTTAGAGGCCATCCTAACATTCTGTACTGCATGGGATAACCACCCACAGCAGTTACCCAGCTTAAAAGATCAATGGTGCAGAGGTTGAGAACGTGCTTTAAGCATGTCCTAAAGTATGGGCATTATTTACAGGTGTTATATTGGGTCCAATCGCTTGGGAAATCCAGGATTAAGAGTTTACTAGGTGTGCTGGGTTGTCTGGCAGTGGTCAGGTCCTCTGTTCTCACCCTTTCCCCAGGTCCCCCAATCCAGACATTTGAAATTAGCATACCCTCTAATTCAGATGGACAGAAATGTATTGAGAGCCTATTGTGCAGCAGCGGTGTTGTAGATACTAGAGATACAGCAGGGAATCAACAGCGGTTCCTGTCCTCGCTGCGCTTACATTCTCGTAGGGGGAAAAACAGTTAACTATATAAGTGTGTGTCTGTATAGAGAAATAAAGCAGGGAGTGGGGATAAAAGAGTTGGGGAGAAATTGGAATTTGAAACAAGAAAGTCAGGAAAAGCCTCGTTGAGAATTTTACAACTCTCACCCTTCTTCTATATAAGAACTTTGAAAATCAGAAAACTCCAGATAATTTCCATTCAGGACTGGAGTACAATGAGAGGAGAGGGAACTGAGATGTCAATAGTAGGGGCTGAAGTGTGTGGATCTTTGATGTATTCTGCTGGCTTGTGGGTTGCTTTCATTGGATTCCTCAGCCTGTGGTGGGCGTAGCCTGGCATGGATCTTGTGGACACAGAACATTTGGCAAACATATTGAAGCTGAAAGCAGAGCTGCTGAGCTGCATTATCATGAGTCCACTGCAGGCGTCTAGCCTGGAGCTGCTTTGCACCCCGATAGAACAGCAGTCGGAGCCTGTGAATGTCATCCAGTAGGTGGGATGGGGGATGCTCGATTCTCCTGCTCTCAAGAATAACAGTTCCAACCCTGGCACAGTAGCTCACACCTGTAATCCCAGCACTTTGAGAGGCCAAGGCAGGAGGATCGCTTGAGCTCAGGAGTTTGAGACCAGCCTGGGCCACATGGCAAAACCTCATCTCTACAAAAAATATAAAAATCACCCAATCCCAGCTCCTTGGGAGGCTGAGGTGGGAGAATCACTTTAGGCCACAAGGTTGAGGCTGCAAAGAGCCATGATCACATCACTGTACTCCTGCCTGGGTGACAGAGTGAGACCTTGTCTCAAAAAAAAAAAAAAAAAAAAAAACCCACAGTTCCATCTTTTTTGGAGAAAAATTTATTTCCTTATAGCTGTCTTCTCACAGATAAGAAAAATATTTTTTAAAGTGTGGCCTTTTTTTTTTATTATTTGAAAAAAATCCATTTAGGACACAGCGCCTTACATCTCGCAGCCAAGAACAGCCACCATGAATGCATCAGGAAGCTCCTTCAGGTAAGGTGGTGACAACTTAGAATTATAAATGTGTCAGTTTTACAACTTAAAGTAATCTTGTCTGTGAAAGAACAAACACACCCTCCGTACACACTCCTTTAAATACTGTCCCAAGGCCTGTGTTTCCTAAGAAGCTTCATGATCAAAATGATTGTTTCCATAGCAACTCCACTGGAAGAGAAGAGGATCTAATCAAAACTGGAGTGTCTTTTTTGGGATCCAGCCTTTTTCTCCCCTTTATTTGGTTCCTCCTTTTCTTTGCTGAAGGACTTATGCCCTCTAAATATCAGTTTCTAAGCTGCTGGAGATTCTTACCACACAGGATCTCCAGTATCCTAGTATTGTTAAATCATCAGTAGAATGCAGCTCTTCTTTGAGAAGCAAAATTTCAACCATTATTTTCTTATATGTAACTTGATGACTTTAGTTCTTGGGTTTTGTTTAAGTCCTTGGTTTTATTCTTCTTTATAATTTTAAGCCAACTCCCTGGTTCAGTAATCTTGCCAGGAAGTTTATAACGATCCCTTAAAATGACGACTTCTATAAATCTTTAAAGATGAATATGTAATGAACTCCCAATAGCTGTCCATGCGGTAACATCCAGTTGATGCAAGCTGGCTGTTCTCAGGAACAGCATAGAGCAATAAAATACGTGTTTGGTTGTACTATCTGTTCTGTTGAGCTGTTGTCTTGGCCTCCACAAGCACTATTTAGGACCCAGCATCTTGCTTTAATTTGGCTTTGAAATTCCAATGCAGAAATGTGGTCACATTCTTCAGCTTGTCCTGCTCTGTTGATCACAGAGCTTCTTTCTTGCGTTATGTGATGCAAGCTACTGCCAGTTCCAAGAATGCTTAACCTTAACAGGTCTTTGAAGCTAAATTCAAGAAAAATAGATCAATGTCTGTGATGTCATATTATGAGACTTCCCTCTGAAGACAATTGAAATAGAACTTTTCTTCCCTGCCTTCTCTGGGACCAAACACTACGGATAAGTGAAAATCATTGCTCTGCTTCCATACCCTTGGCCCTACCTCAATTTTTAAGTAATTTATTTATGTTTGAAATCTCCATTCCCATTCTGGCTTGGCTATCCAGACTTTGCATCTGGCTCTGAGTTTAAGGAAGAATTAACCTGACAAGCTGGATGTTCTCGTGGGCAATAACCAGATATTCTAGTCTCTAATGTAATCTTATATCTGGTTATGCAAATGCATTGGTTTTTCTTCGGAATCTTTGAAACCTTTAAAGAGTTCCTTGTGCTGTTTTAAAATTAGGCCAAAGCATGGTAAGTCGTAACTTAATCTCCATTCTTCTTACCACGGAAGGGCAGACATTTCACTAGAGTGGTAGTGTGTTATTACCTCCTCTAACTGCCAAACCATCCAGATTGTTCTTCTTCCTGGATGGTGGTTAAAACCTCGGCCGCGTCCTCCTGTTGGGCTGCTTTGCCAGGTCCTGTTCCTCTTTGCTCTCTAGCTAGTTCTTCACCTCTTATCTCAGTAGTCGAGGCTCTCTGTGCTGAGATCCCCATCACCTGCTGCCCCCACTCCTACACCCTCTGCATTTACGGATCTCCCTGGGCTCTCCAGGCCTTTGCTCTTACTGCCTGTCTGCTGGAGCCATTTCCCCTCTCCAGGGGCGACCAATGTAAAGTTCTTCCTTCTCACGGCAATAAGCACAAATAGAGTCTTGTGAGATTCTTCAAATTCAAATTAGCTCTTTCAGGCCAGGCGTGGTGGCTCATGCCTGTAATCTCAGCATGTTGGGAGGCCAAGGCAGGCTGATCACCTGAAGTCAGGAGTTCAAGACCAGCCTGGCCAACATGGTGAAAACCCATCTCTACTAAAAAAATACAAAAATTAGCCGGGCATGGTGGTACATGCCTATAATCCCAGCTACTTGAAAGGCTGAGGCAGGAGAATCACTTAAACCTGGGAGGTGGAGGTTGCAGCGAGCCAAGGTTTTGCCACTACACTCCAGCCTGGGCCATAGGGTGAGACTCCGTCTAAAAAAAAAAAAAGACAACAAATAGCTGTCTCCCTCCTCGAACCCCCAGCTATTCCTCCCACCCTTTCTCATACCATGTTTCCTGGGCACTGTGCATCATATCAAACAGTGACAAACAGCTGTCCCTATCCCAGTGGAGCTCCCAGTCTGATAAATAATCTACAAATAAGCATTACAGATTGCACAGCAGTACGAAGGAAGCTAATGGGTTACTGTGAGAGAGGAATGAGAAGTGGAGGTTCCAGGAAGACCTCATGAAGGAGGTGATATTAAGCTGAGACCTCCCAAGGATGCAAAGAGCCAAGAGGAAAGTGTTCTAAGCAAATGGAACGATGTGTGCAAAGGGCCTGAGGTAGAAAGGTGCTGTCCAGGGAGTGAAGAGAGCCAGTGTGTGGGCCTGGGGCAGAGTTAGTGTGGAGGAAAAGTAGCGCAGGATGTGGGGCCTTGTTATGTCATGATGGGCTTGACTGCAGATCATCCTAAGTACAGCATGGTACTGTGAAGGGCTTTTAAGTAGACAGCGATGGTCACCATTTTAAAAGAGCATTCTAATTGTTTAGAGAATTGATAAAAAGCAGAAAAATGCAGAACTGGGGAGACCCTCCAGGAGGTTACCTTAGCTGTTCACGTGAGAATATGCTGTCTTAGACAAGGATGTTGGGAACAAAAAAAGGAAGAGGGCAGATTGGAGGTGAGTTTTGGAAAAAAAAAATTGACAAGACCTGGTTGTCCACTGGGGAGGGGGGATGGGGAGGAGAGGAAGAGAAGGAGGAGGATCAAAGCTGAATCACTGGTTGATGATGATGCTGTTGATGAAGATGGTAGTCCAGGCAGGTCATGGGGGAGGGGAAGCCAGAGATTTTAGCCAGGCTACCTTTGAGGTGCTAACCCAGCCTGTCTAGGTTTGAATCTTGGCTCGGCAGATTTACTGCAACTTGAGCAAATTATCAACTTTTTTGTGCCTCTGTTTCTTCATCTGAAAGTGGGAGTAATGATAGTATCTACCTCGGGTCATTAGAGGACCTGAAGCAGTTCTTTGAACAGTGCCTGGCACGTGAGAGCTAATACATAGCACTTACTGTTGTACTGTTGGGATCTCCGCATTTGGGAGTCACTAGCATCCATTCTTCTAATTAGTATTTCAGGTTGTGGGTGTGGAGGAGCTTACCAGGAAGAGAGCTCAAAGGAAGAGCACGGAGGAGCCCTGGGGGTTTCTGTTTGGCTAGAGGAGGAGCCGCAAGAGGAAAAGCAGAATAGGATGCGCCAAGCAAGGCTCTAGGAGCTGAGAGGTTGGAGAGAGGAGGACAGAAATGTTCACTGTCATTGGAAACATGAAGGTTGTTGGTGACCTCGACCAGGGCCATTTCCTTGGACTCAAAAGGGGACACCCAACTGCAGTGGTTTCAGGAGTGAATGGAGATGGGGGAGCATGGTCTGCATATGGGTCATCCTTAAGAGAAAGCTGGTTTTGTGAAGGGGGTCAGAAAGGGCAGGAGATGGGGGAAAGACAGGATCAAGATGAGAGAGCTAGAGCATGTCTGTTTGCTGGTGGGGTGCTGGAGTGATGACGGAAGGAGAGGACAGATGTATTCACTCTAGATGTATTCACTTCACTTCGCTGGTGAAGCAGCGAAGAGTGGGAGAGTTTGCCTATCCCGAAGACATGAGTCCCCTTCGCCATAGGATACTATAGACTCCTGGAGCACAGCAGTTGGGGCTTATTTATATTTATAGTCTTCCTAATAAGTCACATCATACCTTGCAGGAAAAGTCTGAACTGAATAGAATTGGTGCAGCATATTTTATTATATGGATGTATTTATTTTTGTCTTATAGTCTAAATGCCCAGCCGAAAGCGTTGACAGCTCTGGGAAAACAGCTTTACATTATGCAGGTAATTTTCATTCTCCTTTTTGTCTTCTTCTGCCATTAGAAACACTAACTTTATCCTTATTCAAACCATTAACCTTCCATACTATTCCTGGTGTTCTTTTCTGTCATCATTTCTAGATATTCCCATTTTACTCCATTTGTAAAATATGCAGTTTTACTGAGACGTACGCCTAGTATTCATCAGTTGCCTTGCCACCCGACCACTGAAAATTATCACGATTAATATATTTTAACTAGTTTAAGATTGCTTTTTAAACTAAGATATTCATAAGCACTTGTAGATTTCAGGTAATGTGTGATACAGACTTTTTAATTTGAGGATTTTTATGAACATCAGTCAATTTTATTTACCAACATTTTGTTTAAGTACAATTACACAACTTCAAGTGACAAACATTGACACTGAAATATGAGTGATTAGATTTACACATGTGTTTTATGGCTAGTTGTGGAAAAGCTAAGTCCTGTGAAAAGCTGAATCAAATGTTCACCTAAAGGCAACTGGCAGACATTGGCCTTAGGCCTGCATAACTCTGAAATTCTGAAATTAAGCAGTAATGTAAAACACCTCTCACTCTTTTTTTTTCTTTGAGATGGAGTCTTGCTCTGTCACCAGGCTAGAATGCAGTGGTGTGATCTTGGCTCACTATAACCTCCACCTCCCGGGTTCAAGCGATTCTCCTGCCTCAGCCTCCCAAGTAGCTGGGACTACAGGCGCATGCCACCACGCCCAGCTAATTTTTGTATTTTTTTAGTAGAGACAAGGTTTCACCATGTTGGCCAAGGTGGTGTCAATCTCTTGACCTCGTGATCCGTCTGCCTCGGCCTCCCAAAGCTCTGAGATTATAGGCATCAGCCACCACATCTGGCAAAACACCTCGCTCTTAACCTTCCTAACACTATTTTTCTTCAGTGCAACTAGAGTGAATACATGTAGAATGGGTAGAACATCAACATTTCCTTCCTGAAGTGTCTGATACCCCTGGTTGTGAGAATAATTGTGATTGGCTGTGGTGTTTCTATTTTCCTTCCTCCAGTGGCGCAGGGCTGCCTTCAAGCTGTGCAGATTCTCTGCGAACACAAGAGCCCCATAAACCTCAAAGATTTGGTGAGTACCAGGTGGTCACTAGATATAAAGGTAGACACTGGTTCCTAGAGCTCAGAGGGATACCTCTAGAGTTACTGAGACATTAGACCAGCAGTCCCCAACCTTTTTGGCACCAGGGACTGATTTGGGGGAAGACAATTTTTCCATGGATGGGGGTGGGGAGGGTTTCAGGATGAAACTGTTCTAGCTCAGATCATCAGGCATTGGAGGGCACAACCTAGATCCCTCTAGTGCTCGGTTCACAAGAGGGTTCCTACTCCTATGAGAATCTAATACTGCCGCTGATCTTATGGGTAGTGATGCTCGCTCACCTCCTAACAGGCCACAAACTGATAACTGGTCTGCAGCCTCACTGGGCAAAATTCTATTGCTTTTCAACCTAGATTCTCTTCTGCAAAATGGATTTATGTATTATTCTTAACCCTTTTCCTGTTTGCCCCGAGAATACTCGCTTGGGGAATGCAGCATTTACCTCAAGATAACTTTGCCAGATAAAGAAATAGCTCACTTTTATTATTATTTTCGCATCACTCTAGTATATAGACTTTGGAAACAAAAGACATCTAAAGGTCTGTTTAGAGCATCCTGTTTTTGGTAGTGGTATTTCCATGTGCAAAATATAGTAATTTTCGATCGCCGAAAATGTCAAATCCTAGCAAACGTAGCATTCCTATGAGTGATGTTAACATCGTTCTCAAAGAATTGGCTGAAGATTCATTCGATTAATCCAATTTTTCTGAAATAGATGATTCTGACCATTCAGAGGATTCTGATGTTAGTTCTGTTTACAAATAACTCTAAGAACAGTTTTTATATTTTATTTTCACATTGAAAATCAGTCAGATTTACTTCAGCCTCAAAGAGTGTATTTCTATAAAATTAAAAGAGCACTGGCAGAGAGCTGCATGGCTTTTTTCTCAACTGGGAAGAAGGTTAATTGGTTTCTACAGCATTAGAAAAACATTTTGCAGCATGTATTTCCTAAATAGGTGTATTTGTTTCTACGGCTATCCATGTTTTCTACCATCAATGTAATTACAAATAAAACTTAATTTTTTCAATTTAAAAAATAAAAAGTCTAAACAAATTTTACTACTTTCTTTCTGCACCCCAACTATCACCTTGAATACCGTCTAGGTAGAATTTCCCAACTTTGAAGACCACTATTAGGCTATTTTAACTTCACCAGGCTCTTTTGAGAATAAATTTATATACCTATCACGATTTCATGTTGCAGCGTGAGAACTGACACACAGACACTTATACTTGATAGAGATTCTGTGAAGTGACTAGATATAATCTGTGAACAAATTCATATCCCTTGAATTGCCATACTTCCTAAGTAGAAAGTATTATAACTTCACAGAGATAATGCCCAGAAATCTGTCTGAAATTCTGCTATCTGACAATACTCAATCTTTAAGCAGCACTTGTATTTTTAAATAGTTGGATATATTATAACTTTTCTTTTCCCTTTGCTTATTCAATGCTCCTACCTTAAAACTCACTGTCGATGGATTCGTAGGGTATATTCCAGGAAAAAGAAACAACAGAATAACAAGTTCTCTTTATGTTTTGTGTTATTTGCGTCAGGCCTAAGATTACAGAAAATACCTATATATATTCTTCTAGTATTTTTCATCATTTGTTTTATATTGTAATGTTTAAAAGCTTAATCCACCTGACATGGTTTGTATATGAGTTGGAGACCTAGATTTCCTTCTTCCCAAAGGCGTTGCAATTGTCATAACATATTATTCTTCCTATGCGTCTCTTTATCTAGTCATGTGTTAGTAATAGACATAGGCTCTTAATTTTTGTTATGTTTTGATACCTAGCAAGATTACTAAAAAGTATACTTTCTGGTAAGAGTGGAATGGCAGGATATATAATCATCAGTGCACAGGGAAGAAGCTGCCTACAGGGCAGTGGGATCGTCTGATGTCGTGCGGAGATTCGTCCTTCCTTTCTCCAGCACCATCCCTCAGTACACACGGTACACTTGCCTTGAGCCTTTACACACTTTGTGTTCTACCCTCTTTCACGATCACCCAAACAGTGATAGCCATGGGAACAAGCAGCCCAAGAAGTTAGAGCTGCTATGGAAAAGCTAGCATTCAGTGAAATTCCGTAAGAAGAGTTGTACCGACATACACTTGTTGGCTCTATAAGGACACAATATCAAGATGGACCAGATATTAGATCAGCAATCCAAGTTAGGAAAAGCAGTGCAAAGAACAGGGGCTGACTTTTGCAATTCTGGCATTTTGTGCCTGAGTTAAAATCTAAATCTGAATTTGTCTCCTAGGATGGGAATATACCGCTGCTTCTTGCTGTACAAAATGCTCACAGTGAGATCTGTCACTTTCTCCTGGATCATGGAGCAGATGTCAATTCCAGGAACAAAAGTGGAAGGTACCCCAGAATTAGGCAGAAATCATGTGACTTCAGTGATATCCACATTCCAAGAGTATTTCAAAATATCATAGCTGTATTTTGGATCATTTGTTGGAAAGGGGTTTTAACTTCTTACCTTTTTAAAGTTCTACTATTTTTGATAATCAAAAATCTACGTTGACCTAAAAGCAATTTTCCCCAGACATCTGTGGACATCATTGCTGGCTAAGTCTGTGAGGAGACTATTATATGCTAACATGAATAAGCAATTTCCTGTGACTTTCTATGCAAAATAAAGTAAACCGATTGGTTGGTTTGGAGAAATGGTCTTAGCAACGTATATGTTATTTAAAGTGCTTGAGGTGAAAAAGGATAAGATTCATGCCAGTCATATTAAATCCCATCATATTATGCCAATTAGTATAGAAGATTATGTTGTTTGACTAAACATGGTTTAATGTTTTGATTTAATCTGAAGTTTAAAAAAAAAATTACTAATTTCATCTTGATAGCATTCCACTTCGAATTCCCCAAAGATTAAGTGTAATAAAGGTTTAACTGCACTTAATCTTCTTTCTCTCTCTCTCTCTCTTTTTTTAAGACAACTGATTTCCCAGGAAAGAGTTTGCACATTTTGTTAGTACTAATTTTGTGTCTCCCTTTTCCTTTAGAACTGCTCTCATGCTGGCCTGTGAGATGGGCAGCTCTAACATCGTGGAAGCCTTAATTAAAAAGGGTGCAGACCTAACCCTTGTAGATTCTCTTGGACACAATGCCTTACATTATTCCAAACTCTCAGAACATGCAGGAATTCAAAGCCTTCTATTATCAAAAATCTCTCAGGATGCTGGTATGTGAAAGAAAATAGCCAGTGTTGTTTTAAATTTATCCACTCCATTTTCCCCAAAGGATAAAGGAATGTGTGCAATATGATATATTTTGTTATTCTTTTAAACATACTTTTGAAGAAAAATGGAGTGTTAAAAAATATTGTGTATGGTGTATGTGTGTGTATGTGTGTGTATCCCCCTACCCAAAGTGAATATGAATCATTATGGTTCTTATAGTTCTTTTTTTCACTTTTTCCTCTTTAGATTTAAAGACCTCAACAAAACCAAAGCAGGTATTTATCTTTGGGGAAGGCTTTTATGTTTCATTTATGGCTTGTGGGAATTCTGAAGTTCAGATTTAACCACTCTGTTCAGATTTAACCACTTTGTGGTCCAACAGTAAAATAATAAAGACTACTGAAAATACTTAAGGACTGAAATATCTTTGAAATAAATGATTCATTGTTATAAGGTGGTAAAGGTTTTCTTAATAATTTGCTTTATTTCAAAAGCATGTAACTTTAAATTTGCTACTTATATGTTCATCTTTTTCTGAAATGTACTAACTCATACTTCCTATTGGTGTGAACGTTTGATGTGGCTTAAACTCTGCGACTGAATAACAATGTTCTGAGTACTTGTAATATCACATGAGCTACAGACCTACAACCCAGAAAATGTTAGCTATTTAATGAAAATAAGAGAATTTAGCTTTTTCTTTTAATTAGGGTTTTTCTAGAATGTCATATATGTTACAGAAAGCAGAAATTGAGTTTGCCCTGTTATTGTGTAGTTTTTTTCTAAAAATACGTTGTCACTGTTTTTTGATGAACAGTGTATGTTTGTTGTTCTATTTATTTACACATCTAGGTTCTTGAAGAAATCATAAACAGCAAATACTCAATACTGAATATATGTGCTAACTGTAATACTTATCAATAACCTTCAAAACTGAAGTTATCCCTTTCCCTCATAGTCTTTTAAAAAGGAATGGAAATAATACAGAGGTGTGGAAAATACCATTGGTTTTCATTCATACAGAAAGCTGACTATGATTGTGTTCTGGATTCTAAATTGTGGTAGATGTCAACCTCTACTTTGCCAGTTCTCCACACCAACCTAATCTGGTTTTGTCTTATGTGTTTTTATTTTCTTGCTATTAAAGCATGGGCTGCTAGAAGAATACTTGGTGCATGCATATTATTTATGTTCGTAGCAGATTTCAGATTTTGATAAAGTAAGAAATGCATGAACTTTTGAGGTTTTTCTCATGTGTTTGATAAAGCTACTTGTTCAGACTTTACTAACCAAACTAACCCACCTCCATTCTTTGGACTGTGATAACTTTCAGCATGACCAAGTCTCTAAAATAAGCTCAGAAAGAAGTGGAACTCCAAAAAAACGCAAAGCTCCACCACCTCCTATCAGTCCTACCCAGGTAAAAACAAAAGCAAACCAACAATCAATAAACATACTACAAAAAAGCCATAGATTTGTCATTTTGTTTAGGCCAAAAAGGAATGCTTTAGAACTGACCTTTAAGTGCATATTTAAAATTTTCCTTAGCAGTTTTAAATTACAAATTGTGGTAAGAAGGATTTTGATGATTAGTATGGATATAATGTTGATTCTTATCTATTTTAAAACAGTAGAATCGAACAGCTTCTTTTTGAAAAGTCTCGAGGAAATTTCTCAAAATCTTATCACAGACACTTTTCCCTTAAGATAAGCTCAATTTATTTTTAGTTCCTTATATTAAAAGATCTAGTAAGGAGTGGGAGAATGAGTAGCCAATGAGGCAGTTAGTTGAAAATGAATTTCAGTTGGTTTCTTAAAACATCGCTAAAATATATTTGCCTTTCTAATTACATTTACTGTTGGCTAATATTAAAAGTAGTTTTCATTTGTTAGCTTATAGTGACCATTGCATAGAGGAGGAAGCTCAGTAATCTATGTAACTGCATGGAAAAACAGGTCGAGACTTGTTATGTAAAAATTCAGAGGCCACAAAGAGAATAATCCATATTTAAATAGTAGAGAGGAATCGCTTATCTCTTAAGTATTTTTAAATGTATGTTAGCATACTTATTCTTAACCTGCAACAAAAGTTTTATAGATTAAAAAAATGATTTTAATATAGGAACAAAGTTATATTCTGTAAACTTTCAGAAAGTATTTGAAGTAGCTGAATTGCATTGAAAATATTCTACCCTTGAATTAATTGATGCCAAGGATACTTACTGTTAGATTTCATTGCATTGGTTAAACAGGTCATTATTCAGCACTGGGGAAGAAAAGAGTTTGAAGGTGCATTCTTCATGGATAATTTTCATTTTGTTTGTTTGTTTGTTTTTAGTTAAGTGATGTCTCTTCCCCAAGATCAATAACTTCAACGCCACTTTCAGGACAGGAATCAGTATTTTTTGCTGAACCACCCTTCAAGGTATTTTCTTTCTGTATTCAGTTTTGTTACTGTATTTTAAGATACATGATAGACCTACTTTGAGTTATATAACACTGGGAAAAAACAGAATATGCTTCTGAATCATTGGTTCACAACCTTTTCACCAGGAAGTACCCCTTAACTATTTGTTCTGGCATGAACCCCATAATGCAAGAATAGGTACAGCTAGTATGTATCATAATAATTTAAAAATTTTTTTAAATAATTGAATAAATTAAATTTACAAATTAATAATTGATTTTCTTCATTTAAAAAAGAAAAAGACAAGAGGGCCAAGTGCGGTGGCTCACGCCCGTAATCCCAGCACTTTGTGAGGCCAAGGTAGGCAGATCACCTGAGGTCAGGAGTTTGAGACCAGCTTGGCCAACACAGCAAAACCCTGTCTCTACTAAAAATACAAATTTAGTTGGGTGTGGTGGTTCATGCCTATAATACCAGTTACTTGGGAGGCTGAGGCAGGAGAAGTACTTGAACCCAGGAGGTGGAGGTTGGAGTGAGCCGAGATTGTGCCACTGCACTTTAGCCTGGGCGACAGAGTGAGACTCCGTCTCGGAGGTTGGGGAAAAAAAACAAAGTTTACTTATATGGAATCTAAAAAAGTTGAACCCATAGAAGCAGAGATTAGAATGATAATTAGGGGAGTGGGAAGTGTTGGGGAGATGTTGGCCAGAGGATACGACATGTCATCTAGATAAAAGGAATAAGTTCAAGAGATGCATTGTACAGCATGGTGACTATAGTTAATAACAACGCATTGGGTTCTGAAAATCACTCAGAGAGTAGACTTTAAGTGTTCTCATCACAAAAAATGATAAGTGCGTGAGATAAATTCGTTCCACTTGGCCATTTCACATTATGTACATATTTGAAGACATCATGACGTACATGATAAATGTACATAATTTTTATTTGTCAACTAAAAAATAAATTAACTTTTTTAAAAAAAGGTGTGAAAGTTACCAGCCTGTCATTTCTCTCACTTTAGACTTTACTAATAAACTCTTGAGATGGATTCCTATATAAGACAAGGCAAGGAAGTTACACTCTTGTAGTTAGTACCTAATATCTTCTGATAGGACTGTGCCTCAAACAAGCAATGCAATCCAAAGAATAACATCACGAATAATGATTTTTCAGAGGTAGAGTATAACAGACTGTCATTTCTGACAAAACAAAAATCAAGATAAAAAGCAATATTTATTCCTATGTTAGCTTAAGGAGAAAAAAAAAAAGTGGTATCTATTTAAAATGGCTAAAGTTTAAAAACACTAAAAATACCAAGTGAGGATGTGGCAGAACTAGAACTCCATATTCTGCTGGTGGGAATATAAAATGGCATAACTATTAACACTTTGGAAAGCTGGAAGTTTCATTAAAAGTTAAATATAAACCTAATAAATGATCCAGCCATCCACTTATAGGTGTTTACCAAAATGAAATTATATGTTTACACACAATCTTGTATGCAAATATTTGTAGCAGCTTTATTCACAACCTCCCCAAATTGGAAACAATCCATATGTCCATCAACAAGTCAATAAAGACAATGAGATATACCCATATAATGCAATATTACCTGCCAATAAAAGGGAATGAACTGTAGTGCAAGTGACATCATAGTTGAATCTGAAAAGTCATCATGCTGAGAGAAGCCACCCACCAAAAAATTCATACGGGATGACATTCCATTTATAAGAATTCTAAGAAATGCAAAAAAAAAGAGAGTTGTGATGGTCAGGGAACGACATGAGCAAGGACTGGTTGGGATAAGGCATGAAGAAACCTTTAGTAATGAACAGATTCTCTATCTTGACTATAGTGTTGGTTCCATAGGTATACATCTGTCAAAACCTCCTCAAATTGTAAACTTTAGCTAGATGCAGTTTATTATACCTTATATAGTGAAGAATGTATAAACAAGTAGATTTATTATAAAAATGAAAGGACTACTTTTTGTAAAGATAAGCACTTACTAAAAATAAGCCACTTTATTTTTTAGCATTTGGGCTTTTATAAAGGTATCTTTGCTGAAAAATTCTCTTACTGTCTGTGGCTCATTCGGATGCCACATTGTAATTTTTAGCAAGCCACTGTAATGCTTTGAAATGAAAGTATGGCTTTGAAGTTCCAAGAATTTTTACAGTAGATTAACAGATATTCAGGGACAAAGGATTAGAGAAAATCTTTAGGGACTCTATTGCCAATCTAAGACCATTTATTACCATTACCCTTAGAAAGGTTAATAATAACTTTAATAGCAGATAATTTATAAAATGATAAAGCTAAAAAAACTGATTTAAAATATTTCAATCAATGTATAACTAATGCAGCTATATACGACTTCTCTTTGACTTCATTATGAAAGCAGTATTCGCCATCTCAGTTTTTAGTACATAACTCAGTAAATTAGCAATTACATGAAATTATTGTAATTTTTTTTTTCTGATCACCTCTAGCTTGGAGAAATTATTGTAATCTTAACTGTATTTGCATTGTACTCACTAAATGAAACTTTTGAAAAATATTTAGAGAATATACCTTCTGGAACTTCTAATGTTTTAGAAATTTAACTTAGTAGCTAATTGTCACTTTTACTCATTTATAGCTTAAAATACCCTCTTTCTTTGAAATTTTCTAGCTGCTTTTCTAGTAGGATAATACCAGATCTGCTCTGCATAAGCTCAAGGAGGAAAGTCTGCTTGATTCTTTTGCACAGTGTTACATTTAGGAATGTTCTTTTAAATCATTTTTGTGTTTCAATAGGCTGAGATCAGTTCCATACGAGAAAACAAAGACAGACTAAGTGACAGTACTACAGGTAAGATAAGGAAGCATCTGTTTGTTTTTGTTTTTGTTTTTTCCTTAACCAAACTTTATTTGATGTCCATTTAAAGAGTGCGAAGGCCAAGCTGGGGTACTGTGTAAAAAGGTAACGAGCCAACTGGGCGCAGTGGATTGCACCTGTTTGGGAGGCTGAGGCGGGTGGATCACAAGGCCAGGAGTTCGAGACCAGCCTGGCCAACATGGTGAAACCCCATCTCTACTAAAAATACAAAAATTAGCTGGGTGTGGTGGCGAGCACCTGTAATCCCAGCTACTTGGGAAGCTGAGGTTGGAGAATCACTTGAACCTGGGAAATGGAGGTTGCCATGAGCTGAGATCGCACCACTGCACTCTAGCCTGGGCAACAAAGCAAGACTCAAAAAAAAAAAAAAAAAAAGTCATGAGCCAGCACAGCACGCCTGCACAGAGCTGCAGTAGCACACAAGCTGACATGCTCTGTACTTCAGGGTACCTTCACCTGCATTTTAAAGAGTCTCTGAATTTGAATTTTAAAAAATACATATTTATTTTCATTTGTCCCAAACTACATGTTAGCAGTTTCTTCAATTATGAATATAGGCAATAAGCCCCAGTGGTATTAGCATACCAGAGATTTTGTCACCAAGAGAATTCCTATCACCTTACTGTTATTGCAGATTTCTTGAAATATCGACACTATTGCTACTAAAAATTATGGCAGTTATTAGACCTGCTGCTAGATCTTGTTATTGTTACCAAATAAGCTCTTAAGTTACTGTAGCCTGTATGTTTTATCTCACACATTAAAAACATTATTTTCAGATGAGGTCCATAGGCTTCTACTGTCTGCTAACCGCACTCTTTGCACCTGAGCAGCACATTATTTTATGAGGGAGAAGCCACCATGTCACCTCCATGACTGTCCCAATCTAACTTTTTTCTACTTTGGATTTTAAGTAGGCACATGCAAAGACAAGAATGTTCCTGAAATATGTAATCATACTGTCTTTATGATCATAGGATTAAATTCATTGTATCCCTTGAAGAGTGCCTCCTAAGAATGTAATACAGTATCTTTAGAATCAGTTTAAAATAGAAGAGACAATTTCAAAGGTCCACTTTTGCTCCAGCATTCAGAATCTTAATCTGTTGTGTATTTCATAAGTGTCGGAGCCTTTAATATGCAGAACTTAGAAATATTTTTTATTCATGCATGAATTTATTTATTTTAGAGATGGTATCTTACTGAATTGCCCAGGCTGGTCTCAAACTCCTGAACTCAAGCAATCCTCCCACCTTGGCCTCCCATAGTGCTGGGATTAAAGGCGTGAGCCACCATACCCAACCCTAGAAATATTAAACTTTCTAATTCCTGGCAGAATCAATGTTAATATAACTGAACAAATGTTACATTGGGTACTTTAAAAACCATTCACTGTATCTTAGAAGTAATTTTTATTTCTTAGAATTGCATTTATGCTCCCATTTCCCTAGTTCATTCCACACTAACCAAACTTCATGTCAAGGAAACTCAGAAAGCTATGATTTAGGCATCAGCCATCAGAACAGTGCCTTATGATCAGAAACAAGCATTTCTTTGAAAAAAGGTCATTTTGCATCCTTCCAAGTTAAGATTAAAGTTTTCATCTTTGCATTAAATGGCTGTGAGAAAATTAAAAGCATAGAATTAAAAATTTAGATCAGTGCTTTTCAAAGTATGGTTTGTAAAGTCTTTACTAGCCTATAATAATTAAGGAGTTTGAGTAGGGTGTGGTGGCTCACGCCTGTAATCCCAGCACTTTGGGAGGCTAAGGTGGGCGGATCACATGAGATCAGGAGTTTGAGATCAGCCTAGCCAACATGGCAAAAACTCATCTGTACTAAAAATACAAAAATTAGCTATTTACATAAAATTATTGAGATTTTGTGTAATAGCTAATTATTGAGCATGCCTGCAGTCCCAGCTACTTGGGAGGCTGACGCAGGAGAATCACTTGAATCTGGGAGGCAGAGTTGCAGTAAGCCGAGATGGGGTCACTGCACTCCAGCTTGGGTGATAGAGCAAGACTCCATCTCAAAAAGTAATAATAATAATATTAAGCAGTTTGGACCAGAAATTCACACAGTTACTTCACTAAGCACATTGTTTTGTTCAGCTGACATATTTTTCGTAGGACTTTCTAGATGAAGGAAGCAGTACATTGCACTGTGTTCTGGAGGAAGTTTGCTATCTCAGTGAGCACCTTGAATAGCACTCCTTAAGTTGTAATTCAGCATGATAATCAGTAGGATGTCAAAAAGTCGTGGTTTACCAACAGGGATTACTGTGGGATTCAGAGAAGAGAAGACAGTTTCATGCTAGGGTGGCCATTGAATGCTTTAAGGACTGGGCAAAGTTTGACATGATGCCTAAGAATTCCCTGGCAGAGAGATTCTTCAGGCCAATCCTGTGGATTAAGAATGAAAGAATCAGCCATGTGTTGAGAATGTAGAGGGTGTGATGGGAACCATGAATCTGAGGAAAACAGAAATCTAGGAAAGTAGCAGTGTCATGAACCTGAAAAAGTAGACTGGGGCCAAATCATGGAGGCCTGAACTCAGATAAAGGAATTTGGAGATTATTTTTGGAGGGAAAACAATTAAAGCACTTGACCAAAATGAATGACCCAGTCAAAATATGTCATAGGAAGACTGATCTGACGTTGTTGTGCAGGCTACAGTTTCACTGGGAAGAGGAGAGAGGCAGATTTTTTGGGAAGCTGTTTGCAGAGTTTCCAAGTAAGGTGATAAAATCTGAACTACAGTAATGGTGGTTGGGGGTAAGAAACCAGATTCCAGAGACATTTCTAAAATGATTCACAGAACTGAGACTTATGAGGCGCAGAGAAGAACCAAAAACAACGAAGATATGACACTTAAACCAGTGACTAGGAAATATGTGACCAAATTCATCAGCTTTCAGAATTGCCTTGTATACACATGTATCTAGTATTGTGCTAACAATACCACAGTAAGGAAACCCAGAACGTGAAAATTACAGTTCATCCATCCAGCTAGTAGGACGTTTTATAGTTAGGACCAGGAAGAAGAAGTGGATTTGGCTAGGAAGTGAATTTGTCTGAGGTTAGAGATGTAAGAGTTTAATTGTTTTATATTATTTTAAATTGCTTTCTTTTCCCCAAGGTGCTGATAGCTTATTGGATATAAGTTCTGAAGCTGACCAGCAAGATCTTCTCGCCCTGTTGCAAGCAAAAGTTGCTTCCCTTACCTTACACAATAAGGAATTACAAGATAAATTACAGGTATATAAATAGATTGCTATCACGGACTATTCTGTAGAGTCAAGCTCTTGGTCTTTTCAGCAGTCAGATGTATTTTGTTTTAAATGTGTACAGTAGTTTATTTTTAAATATTAGCTTTAAGCATCTTACAGTTTCAGATTATTTCATGAGAGTGTTATTCATTAACTCTTTCTGTAAATTATTCAACTTGTAAATTATATATGATAATACACATAGTATGATCAGTATTAAAATTATATGTTTAATAAAAAATTATATAAATAAAACAAATTCATAGAAATAAAAATTCAATATAAAATATACTATATACATACAATGATACATATAATTTTATATTTGATTTTACATATACATGAAAATTTTAAAGTTGTGTGTATGTGTGTGTATAATATTAGCCATTCATTTAGTAAAACTGATCACTTAACAGGTTTAAGAACTTGATAAGAAATAGCTGTGCCAAAAAAAGAAGAAGAAATAGCTGTACTTTATATCCATTGCCCCTCTTGGCAAATAGAATGATATGAGAAATAAAGGAAAATGTTGAATTGGGGGCTTTGTAGAGAAAACAATTCTAGTGTTTTCAAAGTGACACAAATCATCTGTCCTAATAGAATGCAGAGCAAGCTTTGTGTCATTAGTCCCACTCTCGTGTCCCACACCATCTTTTTTCATGGCATAAGAATATACATGCTAAGTGATCATGCCACTCTCCCATACCAAAGTTGTGGATTTACTCCTCTCATTCTCATTGATTGCTTAGCTAACCACACCTTTGGTATCATTTAATTCTTGCTTTTTTTCCTAGGCCAAATCACCCAAGGAGGCAGAAGCAGACCTAAGCTTTGACTCATACCATTCCACCCAAACTGACTTGGGCCCATCCCTGGGCAAACCTGACGAAACCTCTCCCTCAGACTCCAAATCATCTCCATCTGTCTTAATACATTCTTTTGGTAAATCCACTACTGACAGTGATGTCAGAATTCAGCAACTGCAAGAGAATTTGCAAGATTTACAGAGGAGATTAGAGAGCTCTGAAGCAGAGAGAAAACAGCTACAGGGCGAACTCCAATCTCGAAAGGCAGAACTGGTATGCTTAAACAACACTGAGATTTCAGAGAACAGCTCTGACCTCAGCCAGAAACTTAAAGAAACTCAGAGCAAATACGAGGAGGCTATGAAAGAAGTCCTTAGTGTGCAGAAACAGATGAAACTGGGTCTTGTCTCACCTGAGAACATGGATAATTATTCACAGCTCCACGAGCTGAGGGTCACCGAAGAGGAAATAAATGTGCTAAAGCAGGATCTGCAGAATGCATTAGAAGAAAGTGAAAGAAATAAAGAGAAAGTCAGAGAGTTAGAGGAAAGACTGGTAGAGAGGGAGAAAGACACCGTGATTAAGCCACCTGTGAAAGAATACGAGGAAATGAAAAGTTCATATTCCTCTGTTATTGAGAATATGAATAAGGAGAAAGCATTTTTGTTTGAGAAATACCAACAGGCCCAAGAAGAAATCATGAAATTAAAAGACACACTAAAAAGTCAGATGACACAGGAAGCCAGTGATGAAGCTGAGGAAATGAAAGAAGCTATGCATAGGATGATAGATGAACTCAATAAACAGGTGAGCGAGCTGTCACAGCTGTACAAAGAAGCCCAGGCTGAGCTGGAGGATTACAGGAAGAGGAAATCTCTAGAGGATGTCACAGCTGAATATATCCATAAAGCAGAGCATGAGAAACTGATGCAAGTGACAAACGTGTCCAGGACCAAAGCAGAAGATGCGCTGTCTGAAATGAAGTCTCAGTATTCAAAAGTGTTGAATGAGTTGACCCAGCTCAAACAGCTGGTTGATGCACAGAAAGAGAACTCTATCTCTATCACAGAACATTTGCAAGTGATAACCACGCTGCGAACTGCAGCAAAAGAGATGGAAGAAAAAATAAGCAGTCTTAAGGAACACCTTGCAAGCAAGGAAGTGGAAGTAGCAAAGCTGGAGAAACAGCTCTTAGAAGAGAAAGCTGCCATGACTGATGCAATGGTATCCCGGTCTTCCTATGAAAAACTCCAGTCGTCCTTAGAGAGTGAAGTGAGTACACTGGCATCAAAATTAAAGGAATCAGTGAAAGAGAAAGAGAAGGTACATTCAGAGGTTGCCCAGATTAAAAGTGAAGTCTCACAGGTGAAAAGAGAAAAGGAAAATATTCAGACTCTCCTGAAATCCAAAGAGCAAGAAGTAAATGAACTTCTGCAAAAATTCCAGCAAGCTCAGGAAGAACTTGCAGAAATGAAAAGATATTCTGAGAGCTCTTCAAAATTGGAGGAAGATAAAGACAAAAAGGTTGGTGAAACTGTATTGCTGTTGGGTTTCTAGCAGTAAATCAGGCTCTTTGGCTTTTACTGTATTAAATACTTGTAGTGTTTGTTGGGACTAAACTGGAGTGAATGCTCAGAGGCTCTGCACATGAACTTTATCTGTCTTCAAAGCCACATTAAAAATAGTTGGTTATTTATGTTTTAAAAACACATCCACTGGGCATGGTGGCTAATTCCTCTAATTCCAGTACTTTGGGAGGCCACAATGGGAGGATGGCTTGAGAACAGCTTCAGCAACATAGTGAGACCCCATCTGTACAAAAAATTTAAAAATTATCCAGGCATGGTGGTGTGTGCATATAGTCCCAGCCACTTGAGAGGCTAAGGCAGGAAGATCACTCAAGCCCAAGAAGTCAAGGCTGTGATGAGCCATATCAACGCCACTGTACTCCAGCCTAGACAACAGAGTGAGACCCTGCCTCAAAAAATAATAAATAAGCAAACATAAATCTTCTGCTGCTTCTCCTTATACTGAAGCATTTTCACATATGTGGTACATATTTGTCCTTTAAAAATCATTTTACAGAAGCTTTGCCAGTGTTGTGGATCAGAAGTGAACCTGCAAACTGAAAATTACTTGGGATCCACCTCAAACTTCAGGTCCTTTTTTAAGATTCAAAACAGATTCCTCCATAATATAAAACTAAAATCCTCCTAGACTGAATCCTGCTTCCCTAAGGCCCATGAGCTTCCCCTCAAGTCAGTGTAAAAGCTACCCTCGCTGGCCCTTCCTTTGACAGGTACATAGGAGAGGAAGGGGGAGGAATGTGGAGACGCGGCAATTAGAGATGGCACTGGACACAATTAGAGATGGTGCTGGCTGCGCTGCTGGAGGAAGGAGGGAAGCAAAGGGGAAGTTGAGAAGGATGTTTCCACACCTCGGTTGGCTCTGCATCTCTAGTCCTCTGTCTCAGAGGATCCGAATGCCATTCATTAGCATCTGCTTATCTTTATTCTCTTGTAATGAGTGTTTCAAAAGAGCTTTAATAGCCAGGGGAACAGGGATTAGGGAGTAGCAGGATACAATGGGAACTTAGTTGTGTTTTCTTTAAAGAAAGATGTCCAGAGATATCAGGCTTCCTAGGCCTTATTCCTGATTGCCCATGTCAGCAGTATTGAACAAAACATAGTTGTCTCCAAATAAACAATGCCTGAAATCCTAATTCTGATTTTTTTTTTCAATCATACCCCTTTTAAGAGTAAAAGTAGGAAACCAACATCATAGCTTTTGTTACCGTCATGCACCAAAACATATGTAATTCAGGGGCCTTTATTTGAATGTAATAGATGTAGTGGGCTTTGTTAGTTTGCCTGATTTTGTTTTCTGTTTGATTTTATGAGGTTTTTTTATTTAAATGTATTAAAAGGGAATCGTTCCAAAGTCTTAAGTCCCAGAGGCCAAAAGAGATGACTGTGTTCGAGGCTTAGAAATATTTGAAATTTTGCTTTGCAGACATGTTGCCGCCTGCTAATACCATTTTCCTTTGTCCCTAGATAAGTGAGATGTCGAAGGAAGTCACCAAATTGAAGGAGGCCCTGAACAGCCTCTCCCAGCTCTCCTACTCAACAAGCTCATCCAAAAGGCAGAGTCAGCAGCTGGAGGTGCTGCAGCAGCAAGTCAAACAGCTCCAGAACCAGCTGGCGGTGAGTGGGCTTGTTTCTGCTGCCTGGTTTGGGGTGGAGGGCCAGGCAGATTCCATAGCTCAGCTACTAGGGCAAGTGGGCATGAACAGAAAGATTCTCAGCCCAAAGGAATTTACTTCAGTGAGCAGTTGACTGATTTCTTCAGTGATGGCAAAAGAGGGAGCCACTGGTGGAATTCCCAGTCTCGTTATCAGTGATGCCATGGGTTAGATACTCACTGGGAAGGAAAGAACGGACAGGACAGTGGGAGGAGGCTGCGTGCTCACTCGTATCCTAACTTTTTATCCCTTCTCCTTTTTCTGCAACAGTCTTTCTCCATCTCTGGCAGTGGCAAGAGCTTTTTCTTGTGAGGGGCCAGGATCTCTAGTAGTTGCATCTCTACATATCTGAAGCTGCTTCTTGGTCCCTCTCCTTATTTCACCTGGAAAGTGCTTGCTTATCTAAACTTGTTTTCTGGGTCCATGTAACAAATCACCACAAATTTGGTTTAAAACAACATGAGTATATTATTTTATAGTTGCACGGAACGGAAGTCCAAAATCACTTTCAGTCAACTTCAAGGTGTTGGCAGGGCTGGTTCTTCCTCGAGGCTGTAGGGGAAAATCAATTTCCTTGCCTTTCCAGCTTCCAGAGGCTGCCTGCATTCCGTGGCTCATGGCCCCTTCCTCCGTCTTCAGGGCACATCACTCCAGCATCTACTCAGTCTTCCCATCTTCTCCTTCAGCCTTTGACTTTCTTGCCTCCCTCTTATAAGGACCCGTGTGATTACATCTAAAGCCCACATAGATAATCCACGATAATCTCCCTCTCCATCTCAAAACCCTTAATTTCATCTGCAAGATGCCTTTTGCCATATAAAGTAACATTCACAGGTTCTGGGAATTAGGATGTGGACATCTTTCAAGACCCATTATTTAGCTTACCACAATTATCTGTTAAGGTTTGAGTTGACATGGGTACCTTAGGTTTTCCACCTGAAGTCCAGGGTTAGTCTGTCCTGGACTGTCTCTAGCTTCCATATACAAACAGAATGTGGATTCAATGATTTCTTCAGTATAGATCTAACTAGTGAATTCAGGTTTCTGCACTCCTTACTCTGACTAGCCACAAAGTTCAATGCTAGCTTGTTGGAAGAAACAGCTCTAGCAGTGGTGGATGCTCAGAGGAGGAGAAGCTGCTCCTTACTGTGTTCGGTAGGTCATTCTTCTCCTGATAAAATGGTATTACAGACTTACAGATAAAGTGCTATTGGTTTACACAGCAGTTCTTAAAATTATGCAACATGTGTTTGTTGAGCTCTTACTATGCATCAGTATTATACATGGTGTTGATGATATAAAATGGGTAAGACTCACAGTTCCTGCCCTCATGGAGTTTATATAAGTTATCAACAAAGAGCTGCCCCGCATGCCATGGGCATACAAAGGAAATGTGTCTACCCAATCATGCTGAGTCATGAAAAGATTCCTACAGGAGTTATACTTCTGCTGAGTCTTGAAGACCTGAGTAAGAATATGTTGTTACTCAGCAAGGACTGGCATGTGGCACTAGCTGGCTTTTCGGAACCTTGGTGAGAATCATTCTAGTGGAGTGGGGAGGATGGAAAATCTGGACTGCAGTAGACTGGCTGCTAGAGAAGTGAGTAAGTAGATAGGTATCTGTGGGGCTAACCAGTCACAGCAGGGGTTGGGGAAAGCCTGAAGCAAGTTTGCTGGAAAGATGGGAGGTGGTGATTAGGGCGTGGGATGCTTTCAATTGAGATTTCGGGAGTGGTAATGACAGAGGCAGGGCTACGACCATGAGAGGAGCTGCTGAACCGAAGAGGAGCATGTTATTAAAGCTGAAGTCGAGGAACTGAGCGGTCTAGATGTTAGATGGATCATTCACACTGATATCAAAGCCAACCAAATGATGACAGAAGAAGGGATGGAAAGGAAAACAGAGATCAGAAGATAAAATCATAAATAATTGAGTAGGGATTGCTGAAAGGTGGGGAGGGAATACCACAAAGAGAAGTGGCAAATGTGCCTTCTTCTGGTGTGAACTTCAAAGGATGGGTTTCAAAGTGTCCCCTAATGACAGAAAAGATACCTCATATTCTGACACTGATGGGGGGAAGGAAGAATGGGTATTATGGACTTTTGTACATTTTTTAAGTAATCCATATATAATGGTCTCAATTTTCATGATGGAGTAGGACAGGCTCTTAGAACAAGAAGAGTTTCAGAGCTAAGAAAGACCCTTGAAACAGCCACTGAGAAGAACTGGAGTAATAGCTCAACAAGGAGATATAGAAGCATCAGCAGCTGTATTAAGGAACCACTGGAAATTAAGGCCACCCTGTTTGCCTCCTGGGTACACTGATAGCTCCCCAAGGATTATACAACACTGGCCATATAGTGGGTAATCAATAATTCCCTTAAAAAGAATAGACTTTAAAAATTAAATTAGTACACATTTGATCATTATAGAAAAGCTGAAAAATACAGAAAACTCTTAAGTTCCTATAAAAATTTTCCATCATTCAACAGCTTTGAGATAATCACTATTTGCATTTGATATATTTCCTAACAGTATTTACATTGAATGTCGCTGTATTTGCATAAATGAGTACATATATATACGTGTGTGTGTGTATATTTTTTTTTCTCAAGACAGAGTTTTGCTCTGTGGCCCAGGCTGGGGTGCAGTGGCACAATCTTGGCTCACTGCAACCTCTGCCTCCCAGGTTCAAGTGATTCTCCTGCCTCAGCTTCCTGAGTAGCTGGGATTACAGGCACCCACTATTATGCCTGGCTAATTTTTGTATTTTTAGTAGAGACAGGGTTTCACTATGTTGGCCAGGCTGGTATCGAACTCCTGACCACTGATGTGCCCACCTGAGCCTCCCAAAATGCATATATTTTTAAAAACAAACTTAGGATTATAATAACTCCTTTTTTTTTTTTTTTTTTTTTTTTCTTTTGAGAGACGGAGTTTCGCTTGTTACCCAGGCTGGAATGCAATGGCGCGATCTCGGCTCACCGCAACCTCCGCCTCCTGGGTTCAGGCAATTCTCCTGCCTCAGCCTCCTGAGTAGCTGGGATTACAGGCACGCGCCACCATGCCCAGCTAATTTTTTGTATTTTTAGTAGAGACAGGGTTTCACCATGTTGACCAGGATGGTCTCAATCTCTTGACCCGTGCCCTCATGATCCACCCGCCTCGGCCTCCCAAAGTGCTGGGATTACAGGCATGAGCCACCGTGCCTGGCCCAATAACTCCTTTTTATACAGTTTTTTCTAGAGTTGACATATCAAGATTTTTTCTCTAAGATTATTGATAAGTATTCAGAAATACACAAGCCAGTAAGGCCACAACAATTTTAGAAGCTTCCAATGCTAGCATAAAGTGGAGGTAACCACTTGGGTAGCATTTGACTGCAGCTTTCCCATAGCTTTTTGTTTTTGTTCTTTAAAGATCTCCTAAGTTCATTAATAATGTGAAATACTCTCTTTCTAGGAATGCAAGAAGCAACACCAGGAGGTCATATCAGTTTACAGAATGCATCTTCTGTATGCTGTGCAGGTATGGTAATACCCCTTGAAGTATCTGGACATCCTAAAGAAATACGGCAGCAGATGTTGACAGAACTCTCATCATTAAACTAGTTGAATGAACAAGAATTAGAGGAGAATCCTTTTCAATGGAAAGCTTGAATATTCCTTTTGTATTGCTTTGGATTCTGTGTCAGGAGCCTCGTGCCCTGTTTACCAGGAGCAGCCCCATCTATTAAGGCAGGGCCTAACTCTGTCACCCAGGCTGGAGTGTAGTGACATAATTTCGCCTCACTGCGGCCTTGACGTACCGGCTCAAGTGATCTTCCCACCTTAGCCTCCCAAGTAGGTGGGATTACAGGTGCCCACCACCATACCTGGCTAATTTTTGTATTTGTTTTGTAGAGACGGGGCTCTGTCATGCTGCCCAGGCTGGTCTCAAACTCCTGAGATCAAGCGATCCACCCGCCTCAGCCTACCAAAGTGCTGAGATTACAGGCATGAGCCACCACACCCAGCCCTCCCATCATTTATTGAGGAATGAGGGATGACATGGTCCTTCATTGGGAGGATGAGGGCTTTATTTTCCAGCAATGCTGATCTTCTCAGAGCTACCAGGGCTGCCTTAGCTCTATGATGCCTGCTGTTCTGGCTGCTGGACTCACATTTGCAACTGAGACCCCTTTGCTGAAGGTTTTGGTAGACACTGCCGCCTTATCTTACAGCTGGATAAGGGAAGGGCCCTTTCTTTGACTCAGTTCCTCATAGAAATGTGGGAAATGATAGAGCTGACATTCCTGTGAAAGATGGGTGAATTAGCTCAGAGCTTCATCGCAGTCAGCCATCTCATTCCCCAGAGAAGGAAGTTCCATGGCTTAATTTAGGTTCTAATGAGTATCTTATGTTTGAATATCTTAGGGCCAGATGGATGAAGATGTCCAGAAAGTACTGAAGCAAATCCTTACCATGTGTAAAAACCAGTCTCAAAAGAAGTAAAGTGGATTCCTTGGCAGGACACTGCCCCCTTGTCATCATCTTCGTGTTAGATCCAGAGTTGTTGGCAGCTGCTGCCATTGTTCTCATTGTATACACTGTGGCCTAGCGTAGCTTCTTCCCTTTCCAAAGGTTTTTGAGGACTTGTCCCAGGAGAAGACTGGCACCTCAGAACTGCTTAGAGACTTCAAACCAGCAGAGGTGAAAGTCCCTGTCATCCCTTCAGATTCCAGAGCTGGGATCAGCCACACCCAGAAGTCTGGTCCTGATGCTGGCAGGGAGGCCCCCTCCTCCATACCTGACCAGCTGAGTGGCTTTATCACCACCAAGTGATGTGCTGAGGCCTCCTGCAGTGAATGCTGCTTCCATTCCTGCACTTGGGCTGTGCCATTCAGCACAGGAGAGCTCTTGGTTTTCAATTCCAAAACATGATTTAATTCCTAACTAAATTAGTATGGCACTAGGTTATGAAGTATCTGCTTAAAACTTTATCGTGACATCGTGTGGATTTAAAAACTCTTAATTCCATGTTTTCTTCCCATCTGCCTTATATATCTCATCACCCTGCTTATCAATATTCATTTTGATGAGCACTATTAACTAAAATACGAACCTTAAGAACAAAAGCAAGTTGTCCTTAAAAGTTCTTTTTTTAAGTAAATTGTTGACACATTGCAAATTTTCTATGCAAACTTGCCTCCTGCTGTTAATCCATGAAGCTCAGGAAATCCAAACATTTGCGTTTCAACAAGGGACAGTAAACTGTGTGTTTACAGCCAAAAAAAATGCCTCATAGTTCTTAACCTCAAGTTTTGTAAAAGTGTTTTTTTCTCTGTAATATTTTTATTGGCTCATAAAGAAGTTTTCATATCTAAACCCCTAAATAAGTGAAATTACAGTAGATTATATTAACAAAATATTTTTTAGGTAGCCATCCTTGAGACTTTTTTAAAATGTAACTTTTTCCTCAAAGTTTTCAGCTATAGCAAAAGGTAGTTATGTATGCCAGACTTAATATAAGCTGCCACCAACATTCCTAGAACTTTCAGCCATTGGGTCTTCAGAATTGTAGTGCATTTCTGAATCTAGCAAATTCTCTTTTTACCCGTTGAATGTTTTTGAATGTTCTGACTCTACCCGTGCCCATAATGATCTCTGGAAGGACTGTTAGTACCAATCTGTTTTTCAACTTCGAAGCTAAAAACCCTGATATGGTAATATTATGGTGCATAGCAGAGGTCTTGAAAAAGAATTGCCGTTCACTTTCCTTTCAGCTTCAAAATGTTTCTAACAAACATGCTTGCAGCTTCCTTTGTGGCATTAATCTTGTTGAGGGAGAGAGAAAGAATCCAGGACTCTCCAAAGTATTTAACTGAAAGCAGGGCCTGCTCTGACAGGGCCCACATCCCACAGGGCTGCCTGGGCTTAGGGGGTGCTTGGCTGTACTGGATGATACGTTGATCTGTATTGGATGAGGACCAATGACAGCAAAGCAAAATTGGCTTTAAAGCTTGGTGTTACTTTTCTTAAGTTGTTTAATTATAGTTAAGCAATTTCAAAAATGCTCCAAAGAAATGTGAAAGGACTTTTTGTCACAGCACTTCAGAAAATACAAAACAACCCCTTCTGCCACCCACCTCCCGCACAGAAATGCTGCAGAGTATATAAAACTTGAGACATTTTTGTAGGTTGCCTGACAAGGTGTAGCCTTTTATCTTGTTTCTGGATGCGTATTTATTACAAGTACTCTGGTTAAATATTGAAAAGTTATATGCTGTAGTTTAGTATTTTGTCTTTGTAATTTACAGAAGTTATTGCAGAAAATAAACTTGTTTCATTTTGCATTTCTGGTCTTGATTTTTGGTGTGTTCAGATGCGTATCTGTGTGGCTTCTGAAGATCAGTTCAACAGCATTTCAGCATGACGGGTTTTCTAGCCTGCGCTGTGCCCAGCAGGTGTGAGGTGTCCACACTGCCTCACATAGTCTCACATTATTTCCATTTTCCAGCTCTTGGATTCACTCTGAGCTCTGCCCCAAGTATCAGCCACTTTGGGGCAAATGAATCACAGTCCTTTAATTCACAAGTGCCTTTCATTTGATCTGGAGTCTTTTTAACTGTTTGTTTGGAAGTCTCCACTGGATTTTTTTCCCTCTTCTTTTTTTGAAAAAGTAATTCATACACACAGTAAAATACATACATATATATATCCAAATACATTCTCCTGTCCCATTATAAAGATAATTCAGTTCATTCCTGACAAAACTCTTGTCAGGTGAATTGTGGCAAGGTTAAAATCATCATTAAAATTGTTACAGGTTAAAATCATAACAAAGATGACATGAAATAAGTACAATTACTTAAGGAGTTAGCATTGTTTATCATACTACAACATAACAAGGCCATTTCCCTTCACTTTTAGAACATGATTCCATCACCTCTACTTCAGTTTCATTGTGCCTTCCTACTATACACTGAAAAAAAAATTTTTTTTGAGATGATGGAGTCTCGCTCTGTTACCCAGCTGGAGTGCAGTAGCACTATCTCAGCTCACTGCAACCTCCGCCTCCCAGGTTCTAGCGATCTTCCTGCCTCAGCCACCCAAGTAGCTGGGATTACAGGCATGCACCATCGTGCCCCGCTAATTTTTGTATTTTTAGTAGAGACAGGGTTTTGCCATGTTGGCCAGGCTGATCTCAAACTCCTGACCTCAGGTGATCCACCTGCCTCGGCCTCTGTAAGTGCCGGGATTACAGGCATGAGCCACCGTGCCTGACCACACTGAAACTTATTTCAAACAAAGCATGTGTGTGATACTCAATTGGACCTTTTATTTCAACTGTGGCCAACCAGACAACTCAGAAGGTGACTTCATGGAGACACTCAGCTGGGGAGGAAACTGAGATAAACCCAAACCAGTCATCTTTGTTGGACAGAAATGCCTCATAAGGCAAAGTTAGGGTATGAAAAGAAACTCTCCTGCCTCTGCAATTAGATAGCAGCTGAGACCGTAGGACAAGTGAAAAGAACCACAAATAAATCTTTCTCTTATTCCCCAATCCTCAGTGCATTTCCCCAGAAGCCACATCTATTAAGAAGTTTCTTTTGTGACCTGAGACATTCTCTGTCTATATGTACATGTAGGCATGTATTTTTCTTTCTTTAAATATCTTGGAGATTATACTCTGTCAGTACACACATCTCATTCTTTTTAACTGCTGAATAAAATGTCAGAGTATGGGCTATATTTTATCATGATAATTCCACATTATGAAAACTGCTTCCAGTATTGTAACTACAAAAATGATGCAATGACTATCCTATGTATGTACGTATGTCTTTACATGTGTGAGGATTTTTTGAATTTTCAAATTGCTCATTTCTTCATTAGCTTCCATCAAGATATGATATAGGTAGAAAAAAAATATTGTTCATATTGTCACATAAGAAAAAATGGCCTTTCCCTTCATGTTGGTTGGTTAAGAGTTATCAATGTTTTCCTTACATACAAATAGACGCAATAAAAAACGATAAAGGGGATATATCACCACAGATTCCACAGAAATTCAAACCATCATCAGCGATTATTACAAACAACTCTATGTACATAAACTAGGAAACCTGGAAGAAGTGGATAAATTCCTGGACACTTGCCTCCTCCCAAGCCTAAACCAGGAAGAAGTCAAAACCCTGAATAGACCAATAACTAGGTCTGAAGTTGAGGCAGCAATTAAGAGCCTACCACCCAAAAAAATCCCAGGTCCAGATGGGTTCACAGTCGAATTCTACCATACAAAGAGGAGCTGGTACCATTCCTTCTGAAACTATTCCAAATAATCCAAAAAGGGGGAATCCTTCCCAAATCATTTTATGAGACCAACATCATCTTGATACCAAAACCTGGCAGAGACAGCCAGAAAAGAAAACTTCAGGCCAATATCCATGATGAACATAGATGCAAAAAGCTTCAATAAAATACTGGAAAGCCGATTGCAACAGCACATCAAAAAGCTTATCCACCATGATCAAGTAGGATTCATCCCAGGGATGCAAGGCTGGTTCAACATACGCAAGTCTATAAACGTAATTCACTACATAAACAGAACCAAACACAAAAACCACATGATTATCTCAATTGATGCAGAGAAGGGCTTCGACAAAATTCAACAGTCCTTTATGCTGAAAACCCTCAATGAACTAGGTATCGATGGAACGTATCTCAAAATAATAAAAGCTATTTATGAGAAACCAACAGGCAATATCATACTGAATGGGCAAAAACTGGAAGCATTCCCTTTGAAATCTGGCACTAGACAAGGATGCCCTCTGTCACCACTCCTATTCAATATAGTACTGGAAGTTCTAGCCAGAGCAATCAGGCAAGAAAAAGAAATAAAGAGTATTCAATTAGGAAAGGAGGAAGTCAAATTGTCTCTATTTGCAGGCGACATGATTGTATATCTAGAAGACGCCATCATCTCAGCCCAAAATCTCCTGAAACTGAGAAGCAACTTCAGCAAAGTCTCAGGATACAAAATCAATGTGCAAAAATCACAAGCATTCCTATACACCAATAACAGACTTAAAGAGAGCCAAATCAAGAATGAACTGCCATTCCCAATTGCTACAAAGAGAATAAAATACCTAGGAATACAACTAACAAGGAACGTAAAGGACCTCTTCAAGGAGAACTACAAATCACTGCTCAACGAAATAAGAGAGGACACAAACAGATGGAGAAACATTCCATGTTCATGATTAGGAAGAATCAATATCGTGAAAATGGCCATACTGCCCAAAGCAATTTACAGATTCAACGCTATCCCCATGAAGCTACCAATGACCTTCTTCACAGAACTGGAAAAAACCACCTTAAACTTCATATGGAACCAAAAGAGAGCCCGCATAGCCAAGTCAATTCTAAGCAAAAAGAACAAAGCGGGAGGCATCACACTACTGGACTTCAAACTCTACTACAAGGCTACAGTAATCAAAACAGCATGGTACTGGTACCAAAACAGAGATATAGACCAATGGAACAGAACAGAAGCCTCAGAGGCAACACAACATATCTCCAACCATCTGATCTTTGACAAACCTCACAAAAACAAGCAATGGGGAAAGGATTCCCTGTTTAATAAATGGTGTTGGGAAAACTGGCTAGCCATATGCAGAAAGCAGAAACTGGACCCCTTCCTGACACCTTACACTAAAATTAACTCCAGATGGATTAAAGACTTAAACATAAGACCTAACACCATAAAATCCCGAGAAGAAAATCTAGGCAAAACCATTCAGGACATAGGTGCAGGCAAGGACTTCATGACCAAAACACCAAAAGCATTGGCAACAAAAGCCAAAATAGACAAATGGGACCTAATCAAACTCCACAGCTTCTGCACAGCAAAAGAAACAGTCATTAGAGTGAATCGACAACCAACAGAATGGGAAAAAATTTTGCAATTTACCCATCTGACAAAAGGCTGGTATCCAGAATTTACAAAGAACTAAAACAGATTTACAAGAAAAAAACAAACAGGCCCATTCAAAATTGGGCGAAGGATATGAACAGACACTTTACAAAAGAAGACATACATGAGGTCAGCAAACATATGAAAAAATGCTCATCATCACTGGTCATTAGAGAAATGCAAATCAAAACTACATTGAGATACCATCTCACGCCAGTTAGAATGGCAATCATTAAAAAATCTGGAGACAACTGATGCTGGAGAGGATGTGGAGAAATAGGAACACTTTTACACTGTCAGTGGGAGTGTAAATTAGTTCAACCATTGTGGAAGACAGTGTGACAATTCCTCAAGGACCTAGAAATAGAAATTCCATTTGACCCAGCAATCCCATTACTGAGTATATATCCAAAGGATTATAAATCATTCTACTATAAGGACACGTGCACACAAATGTTCATTGCAGCACAGTTTACAATAGCAAAGACCTGAAACCAGCCCAAATGCCCATCAATGATAGACTGGACAGGGAAATTGTGGCACATATACACCATGGAATATTATGCAGCCATCAAAAACGATGAGTTCGTGTCCTTTGTAGGGACATGGATGAACCTGGAAACCATCATTCTCAGCAAACTGACACAAGAACAGAAAGTCAAACACCGCATGTTCTCAATCATTGGCAGGTGTTGAACAATGAGGACACATGGACACAGGGAGGGGAGCGCTACGCACTGGGGTCTGTTGGGGGGAAATAGGGGAGGGACGGTGGGGGGTGGGGAGTTGGGGAGAGATAGCATGGGGAGAAATGCCAGATATAGGTGAAGGGGAGGAAGGCAGCAAATCACACTGCCACGTGTGTACCTATGCAACAATCTTGCATGTTCTTCACATGTACCCCAAAACCTAAAATGCAATTAAAAAAATCATTATCTGGCATATAGCAGGTATTCAACAAATATTTTTGTCTGGATGGATGGATAGATGTATGGAGACTGGAGAAACTTGCAGATAAACAGAAGTGCCCATACAATGTGAGAGTCATGATGAGATTGTGGACAGGATTCTTCAGGAGCTCTGAAGCAAGGCATCTAACCCTCTCTTGAGAGACCACAAAAATGTGTTCCAAGAGAAAGTTTATTTGGATTTCCTTGTCTTAAATTGCACAGTTCCTGGGGTTAGAATAGTTTGGAAATAATCACATTTGATTTGGAGTTGGAAGAGCCTAGAAACACCCTCCACACTGCTTCCTCTATGCAATTTCTGCAGTAGCAATGCTTGCCTCCTCTGCCTCCAGATCAGGGGAGGGAATGTGAATACACACAGTGGAAAAGCACTAACTACTTAAATTAGTGGGATTCCATTCCAGAGTTAGTGAACAAACCTAAAAGTGCATACGCTACAACTAAAGTTTACATTTGGGGGACAGGGTTAAGATGGCAAGGAAAGAAAGTACCACAGAACTTCAAGAGTCTTCAAAGTTCTGGCTTGCAGGGTGGCTCACACCTGTAATCCAAGCACTTTGACAGGTCGAGGCGGGCAGATCACCTGAGATCAGGAGTTCGAGACCAGCCTGGCCAACATGGTGAAACCCCCAACTCTACTAAAAATACAAAAATTAGCCAGGCATGGTGGCACACATGCCTGTAATCGCAGCTACTGGGGAGGCGAAGGCAGGAGAATCGCCTGAACCCGGGAGGTAGAGGTTGCAGTGAGCCAAGATTGCACCACTGCACTCCAGCCTGGGCCACAGAGTGAGACTGTCTCAAAAAAAAAAAAAAAAAAGTCTTCAAAGTTCTTTTATTTTGATTTATAATTTTTACAGATACAGGAAACCTGCTTCTGGTTAGAGCTAATGAAATGGAGGCTAAATCAGAGTGCTGGCTTTAGGAATGGGAATTCAGTGCCTGTTCTGGTTCTATTTCCCTTCAAAATTATCAGCAAAAGCAAGTTTAGAAAAGAGACATTACCTTTAATATACTTAGAAACAATCTCATAGCCATTTCCTACAGTGAAAGAACACTGAAACCTTTCAATTTGATGACCAACTTGACAAGGGGTAAGAGAAATAAATATTGGAGAACAGGAAACAGGTTCTTCCTTTTTCCTCCCATACATATTAAATGCTGTTCATAGAGTCACAAAAATCGTCAACCCCTTACAGAAACCTGGAACCAGAAGGAGCTTTAGAAAGCAAGTGGTACAAATACCTTCACTATACAGACAAAAACACTGGGAGTCATTGGCTGTAACTCAGCCCAGGCTACAGCGTCAAAACCAGAACCCTGACATTCTGAAATCAAGTTCATTGCTGTCATCATTGCTCCCTGCTAAGAGTTTTTTTAGGAAAAAGAATGAGGAAGGGATCTTTCCAAAATTGTGACTACAGAGCTCGAAGGTACAGATTTAAATCTTGAGTTAACAGACCACACAGGTTTTACTTAAGAGATATTCAGGCAAACTCATTTATATAACTCCTCCAATCTAACTCCAGAAAGGCTTTCTTGGAAGTCTTGGATCAATGGCAATTAAACTTCCATCCTAGAGCTGGAAAGAACAAACACCAAATGTAAATACCATCTTTCAAATTCTGTGTTCTCTTTGTCTCTCTACCTACTCTGCTCTTTTCTGAAAACAACTGAGACACATTGACTCCAACTTGACTTGCTACAGGCGTCGTCTATGACAGGGTTCATAATAACATCCTTCAACAAAGCGCTGCAAGAGCTGGAGCTGTTTGTTTGGGTCTGGCCACAGTTGCCTCTGCACCCTGTGTGGATGCCACACTCTGTGTATTCCAGGCCAACGAAAGGGTAAGATATGGCCACACAATTTAGGGCTAAGCGCTAAATGTGCCCAACTCCCTTGCAGAACAGCTAACCATTAGCAGATCTAGTAGTCAATTTCTTACTCCATTCGCTTCCTGCAATCCGCTTTCCTAACCATGCCTAGCTCCAATCTTACTGGGTAACACAGATGGTGCCAGCACAGCCAACAGCCATATCTGAGCCTTTCCTCTGGGGTCCAGAGAACCAGAACTCCCGAGTTGCTGTGGGGGGTGCACCGTGGCCGGGGGTCGTCGCCGAATCAGCTCGCACACCTCGCAGCTTTAAACAGGTAGGGTCGTGGGGCCCGGCGCTCCCTTCCATCGTTGGACGGAATGTTATCTCTTCTTGCGCCTTCACTCGGAGGGGTAAGGTCTCGTGAGATACAATATGCCGACGCCAGTTGTGGGGCGAGTCCGAGGCGTTGAGGGGACGGGAAAGCGGAGGGTGCGGTAAGAACTGCGATAGGCCAAAGCAGACTGAGATTCTCCGAAGCGGAAGTGCTCCTCGGCGCCAGGGCTTCAGGCGCTCCCAGCAGCCCAGGAGCGTTCCGTTCCCGTGGCAACGTTATTGTCTCCTAGGCCGGAACCTGGGCTGCGGAAGCTAACGGGGGATCTCCCGGGCTGTGTAGTTTCCGCGAGGAACCGCTTTGGCTCCCGGACAGAGGTCGGCCAGGGTCAGGAGGTCGACGCAGCTCGAGGAAGCCGCGCAGCCAGGCTGAGGGAGCGGGGACGCTGGTTCCGGGGCCTGGCCTCCCCGCCCTGGGCCAGGTGCGCCGCCCGCGCTCGCGCGTCCTCTTAGAGCGTCCGCGGTGGGGGTACCGACGTCAGGGAAGGAGCCCAGGGCAGCGCTGAGCAGAGCTCGGCCCGCAGCGACAGAGCTTACGGAGTTACCGCGGAACCACTGCGGGAAGAGAGTAGCGATTTGTACTTGAGACGGGGGCCAGAGTTTGGTGTTCAGCGCCAGGCGGAACGTCATAGGAACAGAGTCCGGGAGTTTGAGAGATCAGAACTCCTTGCTGTGGGCATATTGTTGAAAGTGGAGGTTAAAAAGAGAAAATAGTGAGTCTCCGCTTCTGATTTTCTGGAGCCTGGGTCAGAAAACTACTCAGGGCTCGGCAGGAATGAGTGATTCTGGAGGGTGAAATGAGAGGCGACTTGGATGTTAACGTTCAATAAATAACTGCTTTCGATTTGGATTCGATTTAAGCGATTGGCATAGCCTTACTTGAGGGTTGAATTTCACAAATACTGTATTTAGAAATCACATTTTTCGTCATATGCTTCAGAGGTTCCCCCTATCATCTAACAATCACAAGCAAAATAGACACATGAATTTTATTTATTATTTTATTTTGAGGCGATCTTGGCTCACTGCAACCTCCGCCTCCCAGGTTCTATTCTCCTGCCTCAGCCTCGAGTAGCTGGAACTACAAGCACCCACCACCACGCCCAACTAATTTTTGTATTTTTCGTAGAGACGGGGTTTCACCATATTAGCCAGGCTGGTCTCGAACTCCTGACCTCAGATGATCCACATGACTTCTCACAGTGCTGAGATTACAGGTGTGAGCCACCGTGCCTGCCTTGTTAATTTTAACCCCTTTACTAGAAGCTGCTATTAATTAGTGAAATGGCTCCAGGGAAAAAAAGCAGAATTAACCAATACACTGGCTGTGCTTCGTTTATTACCGAGAACTGGTTGCTTTGCTTAAATACGTCTTGCCCTCAGACCTGCCAAAATAGTATGTGAGTTGAGTAGGTGACCATAGTTTCAATGACCCATGAGCTGTAAATATGCTTGCTTTGAGACGTAAAGGCCAGGGATTTTGGAGAAGTAGGGTAGAGTTGAAATCAGGGGAAAGAAATTAACTTAGACATTTAATTTGGCAAATGTCTTTAACTTCTGTTTTCCAGCGGTCTCCATATCTGAGTATGCGTAGTCTGTGGATTTAGGATGGGTTATATATTTGAGCAGTTTAATGTTAATAGCATCTCGGAGGGGGAAAACAGAACAGACACCCAGGCTTTTCTCCCAAAGCTGACCTTATCTTATTCTTATAGGAAGAAGATGCGAGCCAGCCCCATCCGTATCCCAACTGCTAGCAATGATATCGACTGGGATTTCTGCTTCCCTTCGTAAGTATCACAGAATTTTGACATCAGAGGTACTCACTGGGCTGAAACACTAGACCTCCTGTTTAAGGCAAGCCTAGGTGAGGAGCTTTGCATGAACATTATATAAAAGAGAAGGGTTCATGACCAGCCAGGCCAACATGGTGAAACCTGGTCTGTACTGAAAATACAGAAATCATTCAGGCGGTAGTGGAGCGTCTGTAATCCCAGCTAATGGGAAGGCTGAGGCAGGAGAATCGCTTGAATCCGGGAGGGAGGTTGAGACAAGCTGAAGTCGCACCACTGCACTTCAGTCTGGGTGACAGAGACCCTGTCTCAAAAAACAAAGAAGGTTGTATTTCTGTGATGTGCTTTAATAATGACTATTATAATACCTATTTGTATTTACAACCTATGCATGATAGAAGATTGCTTTTTTTTTTTGACTTAAGGGAATTTTAAAAGTTTTTAAAAATAAAAATAGATTAGTTAGATTAGTTATAACAAGATTGGCAAAGTTGTGGAGAATTAACTATAACAAAGTTAATGAGAAAATTAAGTTTTATGAAATAGAGTAAATAAAACTTTCCTATTGTCACATACTATGTGCCAGGCTCTGTTCTAAGTACCTTAAACATCTTAGCTGATTTAATCTCCCCAAACCCTGTGAAGGAGGTATTATTATTGGCATATTTTATAGCTGAATGTGAATCAAAGAGATATATAGGCAGTTTGCCCAAAGTTGCATAGCTAGTAAGTGGTATTTAAACTGGGCATTCTGACTCCAGAGTTCATTCTTGTTTTGTTTTGTTTTTAGAGACAGTCTAGCTCTGTCACCCAGGCTGGAGTGCAGTGGTACAATCACGGCTCACTGCAGCCTCAGCCTCTTGGGCTCAAGCAATCCTCCCACCTTAGTCTTCCGAGTAGCTGAGACTACAGGCATACACTACTATACCTGACTAATTTTTAAATTTTTGTAGAGATGGGTTCTCATGATGTGGCCTGGACTGGTCTTGAACTCCTGGGCTCAAGAGATCCTCCTGCCTCAGCCTCTCAAAGTGCTGGGATTACAGGCATGAGCCGCCGTGTCTAGCTAGAGTCTATTCTTTAACCATTCTCTATACCAGGGTTTCTCCATCTCTGTACTATTGACATTTGGGTTGGATAACTTTGTTGTGGAGGGTTGTCCTATATAAGATTTTTATCAGCATCCCTGGCCGCTATCCACTAGATGCTAGTAGCACTAACTCCAGTTGTGACAAGCAAAAATGTCTCCAGATGTTGTCAGATTTCCCCCGGGGGCAAAGTCATCCTTAGTTGCAAACCGTTGCTCTGTACCAGTACCATCAAATAGAAATATAATGCAAGTCGGCCAGGCACGGTGGCTCACACCTGTAATCCCAGCACTTTGGGAGGCCGAGGCGGGTGGATCATAAGGTCAGGAGTTCAAGACCAGCCTGAGCAACATGGTGAAACCCTGTCTCTACTAAAAATACAAAAATTAGCCAGTCATAGTGGTACACACCTGTAATCCCAGCTACTCAGGAGGCTGAGGCAGGAGAATCACTTGAACCCAGGAGACAGAGGTTGCAGTGAGCCAAGATCGCACCATTGTACTCCAGCCTGGGCGACAGAGCAAGACTCCAACTCAAAAAAAAAAAAAGATATATAATGCAAGCTACATATGTAATTTAAAATTTTCTGCTACCCACATTAAAGAAATGAAACACATGAATTTAATTTCAATACTATATTTTCTTTATTTCAATATATACAAAATATGCTAAAATTATTAAATACTTTATTAACTTTTTATACTCTTTAAAATAGAGTGCATATTTTACATTTACAGCACATCTCAATTCAGCTAGCAATATTTCATGTGCTTGATAGCCACATGTGGCTAGTGGTTACAATATTGGATAGTGTAATTTTTTTTTTTTTGAGACAGAGTCTTGCTTTGTCATCCAGGATGGAGTGCATTGGCGTGATCTTGGCTCACTGCAACCTCTGCCTCCTAGATTCAAGCCATTCTCATGCCTCAGCCTCCTGAGTAGCTGGGATTACAGGCTCATTTTGGTATTTTTTAGTAGAGACAGGGTTCCGCCATGTTGGCCAGGCTGGTCTCAAACTCCTGACCACAAGTGATCCATGTGCCTCAGTTTCCCAAAGTGCTGGGATTACAGGCGTGAGCCACTGTTCCCAGCCTGGAAAGCATAAGTTTAAATTCATAAAATATCTTGTGGTTAAGGATTACATGACTATAAAAATTGAAGTTCACAAAAATGTTAAGTTCACAGTAAAATATCTGGGAAATAATGAGATAATTTATATTGGACATTACTAATCAGAATTCATATTTATGATGATAACATATGGAAGAAGTCATAAGCCTGACCAGGCAGACCTTTCATTCAACCTCCTATTCTTTTTATTCTGACCATCCTTAGAGATGTCTCACTGGTCAGGATTCTCCAGCCATCTTTGTCACCTTTTATAACATGATGTTCAAAGCTAGTTCAGGGATTTACGTTCTCAAAGCATTTGTCAAGACCTCAATGTTTCAAATTCCTTTGAAGTCCCTGAGGTTGAAGCTTGCTTCCTTTGTTCTTAGCTTAATGTTATTCAAGGCTTAATTTAAAATATTTCAGTCTTATAATTTTTGATATCCATAATTTGCAATCTGTTTGGTGATTCCAGTAGATTTAACTTCTGCTCTTGGTCTCAGAAATATGCAGCTTAAGCAAAATTTTCTACTGAGGTATGTTCTCTCTTTTTTTTTTTTTAACTGCTCCTTGCAGAGCAGGGCTAGCTTGCCCAGAGCCAGCCAACTTACGATCTCTTGCCACAGATTTCCTCTCTCCTCAATATTTTTCAAACATTCTAAAGACTGATCATTCTTTTCTCATTCATCTGTTCATCATTTAACAGGCCATTATTTGTTTTTACTATCAGCCAGATACCAGGTTTTCAGAAACAAATGAGGCTCAGCACCTGCCCTGGTGGAGTTTACTTTGCCAGGAGGCAAAGAAGACTCAGAAACAAACCAAAGAAACAACAATAAAAAAATAAAAATAAACAGTAAAAAAAAAAATCACAGTGTAGTAGCAGTTTGGGGGAAATTTTTGAAAGCCCTTTGGAGGCTGCCTTTATTGCTACTCTACTGAAAGCCTTCCAGGAGTGATGACATCTGACTTGTGTCTTGAAGGAGGAGTATGGAACTCACCAGGCAGAGAAAAGGAAGTTTATCACCTGTCTTCTGATCGGGTCGTGTTGCCAACCTTCCCTGGCTGTCTCATCAAGTTAGCTTGTCTGCTGAAAGCATGCTCGTCTGTGGGCAGAAGGCGAGCCTATCTGCTCCTGGGCCTGAAGAAATGTTGCTCTCCTATCTACACAACCTGGTTTGCCCACATGCCTCTTGATAAGTTAATTAGAACAGGAACCTAGAAGGATATCAGCATGCCATTTTTCAAACCTGGAGTAAAAGATTACACTTGGCAGTTATTTTCTTTTTGTGCTTTTCTGAATTTTCTTTTTTATTTAAACATTGAACATTCACTATTTAAGCATAATCAGTGGCAAAGAAAGGTAAAATTTTAAAACTATGCAGTGGCTGAATTTTTGAGTTATTGTGAGTACAAAGATAGATGAGTCCTTTGGGAGACTTATTTACACTTAAAATTTCTATTGTTGCTCTTAAGATCTCAAAATTCTGTTTCTTCTGTAGTACTTTATTGATTTTTCTGGTGATGTTAGGATATAGTTCTTTTTAACACAACTAAGGGTATTTCTTCTCCAACTCTGCACTTGATGCACTATGGGGTTCCCTCCCTCTCTCTGGTGGGACCCATGTCCTCATTTCTTGGCCACCACACGTTGAAACTTTTAAGATATGTGAAAGAAGACATGCAGAGTATAGCCTCAAAATGTTGGTTTCCTTTCCTTTATTTCATTACATCCATTTTCTTTTCTTGTTTGGATCAGAATTTTAGAACACAGATTTTTTAGGGATCCTCCAATTCAACACCCTTATTTGTAGATGAAGAAGCCCTGTCATGGAGCTAATGATAATTAATACTAATAGGTAACATTAAAGAACACATGGTAAATGCCACACACTGTGCTAAGTGATTTATGAGTATTATCTCATTTAATCCCATGCCCTCATCAAGTAGGCATTCATATTCTCATTATACAGAGAGGTAAATTAATAACTTGGTTAGGGTCATGTGGTTAGTAAGCAGCAGAGCTGCAACTTTATAAATCAGCTTAATTTGAACCACCACATTGCTGTCTTAATGCTAGGCTTTGAGGGTGACATGAGTTTACTGCCTGGCTTTATTCTTTCAAGTTTATGTTAGAAGGCATGTCCCTATCCCCCAGCTGGGAGAGCAGCTATGCCCTTCAATTTTACCTTGTTTGAGATGACAAAGGTTAAATCCTGAATCTCTGCCTCTCTCATACCTACAGGTCACAGCAAACCGAGATCTCAGCTCCTCAGCAAACAGATGAGTTGTATCCCACTGGTGGGTCTGAAGAGAGTGAAGAAGAAACTAAAGCTAAAGAGGAGGAGGAGGCCATAGACTGTATGTCTCATCCCAAAGAGAAATTAGCTGAATCCCAGAAGAGAGTAGTTCAGCTGATTAAGGAAAAAATGATAAAACAAAAAGCTCACTAAAATTTTGTTTCCATTTAAAAGTATGTTCATGATTAGCGAAGCTTTGCCTTAAATACAGATTGAAGCATATGAAACAGAGGAAGGTGTCATATTTCTTTGTGAGTAGGAGTAAACAAAGCAGAGCATACTTAGGTAGGCAGCCCACCTTCTGGTTCCACGCATGGTTCATTGTCAGTTCTTCCTTGGGGCATTTGTGCTCCTAGCTTTAAGCTAAAAATTAGGCTGGGTACAAGTGGTTCATACCTGTAATCCCAACACCGTGGGAAACAAAGGCGGGAGGATCTCTTGAGGCCAGCCTGAGTAACATAGTGAGACCCTATCTCTACAAAATATTAAAAATCAGCCAGGCATGGTGGAGGGAGCCTGTGGTGCCAAGCTACTTGGGAAGCTGAGACAGGAGGATAGCTTGTGTCCAGGAAATTGAGGCCATAGTGAGCCGTGATTGTACCACTGCCTTCCAGCCTGGGTGACAGAATGAGACCTTGTCTCTAAAAAAATAAAATTAAATTTTAAAAAACCTAAAACTTATAATTTGGTTATTTTTGTTGCTGTTACCTTTAACTTAAAATTTGAAAAATATATATCCTGTAAGGTTTCAGGATGCTACCTTTTAGGTAGCAAAAAGGCTAAGATAGTAAGGCAGGTGGTTGAGAATAGGGTAGCCAGGCAGGTCTAAGCTCAGGCCTGGAAAGGATATGGGTCAGATGCCTTTGGTTACAGTGGAATCATAAACAAAACAAAGGGCCAGAAACAGGAGGTAGCAGCAGAGGTCAAAGAGTGCAAGTATGCTTTTCTAAGAGCAAGTCAAAGACTTGAGTCAAAGATCTCAGAGCAGATGTGTAAGCATGAGTGTTCAAGATCCAGGAACCTGAAACAGCAAGACATCGACTCTCATTATTAGAACATAGGCACCAGCCTGCTTCCAGAGCATGATTTATCAACAGAAGAGTTTGTGCCTTGACTTCCTGACTCCTCCTAGTCAAGGGAGAAAAGTAATCTAGAGAGGTTTTATTTTCTGTTATTTACCTCTGAGGTATCTCTCTAGATGGATATTTGTAAATTTATCTCTGTAAATGACCCAAAGACCTTGCAAAGGATAATCATCCTGGCCTGGACCCATTAGTGTTTCACAAATCCAGGCTAGAAGGATCATTTCTAAAAACAGACAATTGCCATCTGCCATGTAATGTAAGTGGGGGTTTTTAAGTCTTGAAAACTCCTTGGCCAGAGTGGATAATGACAAAGATTTAGATCTTAGGAGAGAAATCTAACTCAAATCTCAAACTCATCAAATTGTATACAATGAACATATATAGTTCTTTACATATCAGTTATATCTCAATAAAGTTTTTTTTTTTAATCTAACCCAACCCAGTACTCCTAGCCCTGAAGGGTAGGGGATGCCACATCAGCAGCAATAGTGCTGAGGTGACATCTGGAGCCCATATTGGTTGTCCCCATTTCTCCAAGTCAAGGAGCTCGAGGATAAATACACAATATCCGGAGCTAAAGCTTTGATCTCTCATTCTAGTGATTTTTTGATGGTGTGATGCTTCTTCCTCAAAAGAGATCTTAGTATTTGCTGTGGTCAGTCCCTGGTGAACTTTCAAAAATGCTGACTAAATGGATGTTTTGGAAGCATCAGGGGAAGTGTCCTTCTACCATTGCTTGCTTCTGTATATTTGAGCAGGGGGCAGATAAAACATGAAACTGGGTAGAAGATAGGAATCAGGAAGGAGTGTATTCCTTGGAATCACCTACGGTACTGTTGTATCTTACATTACTCTTTAAATGGGTTACTTTAATTACCTGTACATTACTCTTCAAATGGGTTACATTTAGACTGCACTTAACAACATTGAATATTTTTTTTTCCTTATGGTAACTCCATGAGGTAGAAAATACAGGTTTCCGACCCTCATAAAAGGAAGCTGAGATCAAGGTGACTTTCCCAAAGCAACACAATCAGTAAACAAATGTTAGAACTATGGCTGAAACTTTAGGTTTTTGATTCCTTGAAGTGTTATTTTCACTTTACCAAGAAAAAATGCCTGACCATATTGACTGGTGCAGCCAATAATGACTGTGTTTGTAAAGTCACTGAAAAGTATGACTTGAAGATGCAGTTCTGTGATTTCTTAGAGAGCTCTACATGTCAGTTCTATAGGGTAGGGGGACTATTTCCCCAACTCCATCTTTATCCTTGCTAATATTTGATTATTCAGCAGGTTACACCTGTGTGCACTGGGCAGATAACAGTGAACATGAGGAATAAACTTCTGTCCTCAAGGGACTTATATTCTATTTGGGGAGATAATAGACAAACAAAAGTAATGGCTAATACACTATCAGGTAGAAGTAAGTGCCATGAAGAAAAAAATAAAATAGGTAATGGGGTATTGAGTGATGAAGTGGAGTCTATTTTAGATAAGCTGGCCAAAAAAGGCCTGTTGATAAGAGAAGTGGAAATGAAATGAAAAAGTGAATGACATGGAAGAGTGTACCAAGTGGAGGGAATAGCACACGCACAGCCCTGCATTGGAAGTTATTTGGCGATGTTCAGGAACCACTGCTGGTCAGTGTATTCTAACAGACGAAGTAGGAGGAGAGAGTAGAAAATGAAGTTCAGAGGTGATTGGGGTTGGATCAGATTATGCAGCGCCTTCGAGGCCATAGTAAGGACTTTGAATTATGTTAACAACAAAAAGTGCGAAGCTGTTGGAGGATTTTGAACAGGAAAGTCATGATCTAATTTACATCTTAATATTATACTGGCACATAAAATATGTTTAAAAATCCATAAGTTTCTAATAATAATCAATAAGCTATTTGGTCACAATTAGAGGATGCTAGTGAACAAATCCGTTTTTCTGAAAGCTATTAAAGAAAGTGGAAGGATAAACCATGTGTCCTGCCTTTCCAATATGAACTGTACTATTGGGTAACAAAAGTAGAGGAGGAGAAATTCTTCTTGTAAAATTATTCGAGATAACGTATGAAGGAGGAGTGATAGGATTAGTATATTAGCATTTTATAATCTTTTATTTCCATGTAGTTTTCCTAATATCTGGGAAAAAAAAAAAAAAAAACAACCAGATAGTAGATGTATTCTGCTGGAAGACCATACCATTAGCCATGAAGTCATTTTGTAAAAAAAAGAATTCAAAGCTAAAATTAACCACACTTCTAAATCCAACTGCTAATATAAAGGTAGAACAGAGAATGGAGGGAAATGATGAGACACCACGAGGACACAGTCATCAAAATTTATGTCTGTGGGAAATACTAGACCAAATGACTCAGCTTTTTCAAATAATTTATAAGAAAAAAAATTAGAAATGGAAAGGTAGCCTATAGATGAAAAGAGACTGAAGAGACTCAAACTATTTAAAAAATTAGATGTCTATGATTAGATATTTGATTTTAAGGAATTACTGTTATATTTTGGTGAGATAATGATTTATTGTTATTTTTCTGAGTCCATATCTTTTAGAGGTACTTATGAAATGTTTATAGAGGCAACAATAGAATATCTGATTTGCTTCAGTATAAGGTAAGGATGGGTGGATGAGGGGTCTAGATATGAAACAAGATTGGTCAGGAGTAGATCACTGATCAAGTTACATGATTCGTTCTTCATGCTGTCTATATTTATATATTAATAAATTTTTTATGATAAAAGGTTAAAAGAAGTAACTCGGGCTAGAAAGTATTATGTAGAAAGTAGACTTTAGGGGCCAGAGAGGAAGCAGTTGGAAGGACTGCTGTGGCCAGCCAGCTAAAAGGTGAAGGTGGCGTGGACTAGGTACCCATGGCAGAAATGAGGAGAAGAGCTTGGTTTTAGTATTTAGGGGGAATGTGGATCCAACCCGACCTAATGAATTGGACACAGGATGAGAAGAAAGAAGAAGAGAAAACAGATGACAGGTAAATTCAGTCCTGTGTTCTAGTGACAAGTCCATGGGCTAGAGACTTCTCCTTTCCAAAAAATATAATCACTTCTGTACTCTACAGAATACTCAAGCAAACAAGGAGCTGATTCGATGTGTCATCCTTTCTCGGATTATTTTTGGGGACCGTCACTGGAAATGTGCACGAGCTCTGACCAACCTAGCCTATGGCTACTTGACATTGAGAGGTACTTGGTTTCCCCAGCTGGGTTTGGGTGGACAGCCTTTGAAGGCTGAACTGAGCCCCTACAACCTCAGTGAGAGTGGGCATGACAAGGAGGGCCCCTTCTTGCTCCTAGCTTACACATTATCAGGAAGGAAAGTCCATGGATGAGGGAGACAGTGTGGCAAGGATCTTAGTAATAAAGATAATGATGATCCTGACAGTTATTGAGTATTTAGCATGTGCCAAACTAGTCTCATTAGTCCTCACAATATTCCTTGGAGGGAGATACTGTTATTATCCTCAGTTTATGGATGAGGACACTGGGGCACAGTTGGCAAAGACAGTATCAGGGGTTCTAGCCGTAGGACAGTAGGGGAAGGACAGGCAGGGATGTACACTCAGCATCAGGGAGGCAGACCCAATAATGGGACTTGAATTCCAAAGGTAGAACTCAAGTCCCTGGAAGGTTTGGCTTAGTGAAAGGTAAGGAGGGCCCTCATCCTAGAGAAATGGTACTTCTGGAAGGTACTCCAGTGTAAGGAAATAAGACAGGAATCTATTTGCTAAAACTGGAACCCAAGTGAAAGTTCCATGAAAGTAGAAACTTTGTAGTAAAGGCTGAATAAATATTGGGTGATACACTAAGGAGAGAGCACATTTCTGGAGCCAGGGACATAGCCAGCTCAAGGCTCTCTGTTCCTTGACCAGACATGTCCCCCTATGTGGACTGCATACATTTTTACCGTGGAACTCATTGTACTATGCTCATATATGCTTTAAATGCTTCTGCCTCTGACATCGAAGCTCCCTCAGGGGAGGGACTGGTCTCATTTGATCTAGAGCAGTCCCTTGTACACAATATGGATCAGCATATTACTGCTTAAGAACTGAGCCACTGGCCTAGGGCTTGTTCAAGTAATTCGGAGACCTCAGTCTGAAGGGGGGGGCCTAATTTGTAATACGAATTAAGTGCTTTATGGGCTTAAGTGATTTGAAGGCTACAGGATAAGGGAAGCAATATTCTTGGGCCATAATGAGGCTAGATATCAGAAAGCAAAGCTTTTGAAAAAATTAAAATTGAATTCACTTCTCAGTTATTAATCCCAGAATATATTCTCCTTCTTAGGGCTCTGTAGGCCCTTTTACACCCATTTGTTTTTAATGCAACTTTAGATTCTTCATTGATGTGGCAGGATCCCGAGTAACCAACATCACTGCATTAGGACCTGATGCTGTGGGTCACAGTGGGGGCACAGTGAGGCCCTTTTATGCTTTAAGAACACATGTGTTGTGTTCTGAAAGAAGGTGCTGTGGCTAGGGAGAGGAGAACGTCCTTACTTACTTGCAGAGCAGGCAGCCACCTCTGTGAGATTTGAGAGTCACCAGGAAGGATCTTCCCCTAGGGGTTCCATCCTTCCTTAATTGAAATCTCTCTATTCCCCTGAGACTGATTTTCTCAAAAACTTACTGCCTTCATGATTAAAAGTCAAATTTAGGGATTTGCTACTTCAGTACTTACAGAGTTCTTGTTATAAACCTGGTGGTACTTGCGCTCAATGCTGGCGATACATAAATCAATACTGGTGGTCCCTATGCTCTAGGACATACAGGGGTCTTATGATACATACCATTCTAGAGGTAGGAACAAAATTCTGAGGAGTACAAATGAGGTAGTTCAGTGGTTTTGCCATTGAGGAAAGTCAGGAAAGGCTGCAGAGAGAAAGTAATATTTGTCCTGTCTATAAAGGATGAGAATAGGTTTATCAAGTAGATTTTTTTATTTTTTATATTTTTATTTTTGTAGAGATGGGGTCTTGCTATGTTGACCAGGCTGATCTCAGACTCCTGGCCTCAAGTGATCCTCCCAACTCAGCCTCCCAAAGTGCTGGGATTATAGGCATGAGCCATGGCACTGGGCACCCAAGTAGATTTTGAGGGGAGAAGTAGAGAGTACAAAGTTGGTCCTTTATACGTGTTGATCTAAGGCATAGGAAGTGAGAGGAGGGCACTCTATATAAAACTCCTTACACGGAATATTGCAGCTTCTCTGTAGATCCAGGGGGTTAAGATAAGACAGAAGACACCTTAGGACAGACAGATCATGCTTGGAAATGGGAGTGAAAAGGTAATTTGGGCCCAGATACCAGTGAGTTCGGCGAGTTATTAAAAGGTGTGAAGTGAGGTGCCAATAATCAAGCTTGTGTATAAAATGAGAGACTCCAGGATGGGTTGGACTGGTAGAGAAAGAAGAGGTGAAGACCAGTTAGGCCATTATCCTGCCCAGATGAGAGTCGATGAGGGCATTGGCTATGGCCATAGGAATGCAGAAAAGATAACCTAAAATGTAGAATTGGTGACATTTAATGGCCCATTCAGTATGGAGCGGGAAGGACAGGGAAGAGTTGAAATTGAAACAGGCATGACCTGGACAATTAACTGAAATAGAGAATTAAAGGGAAAGACCAAGTGGTGGAGTGTATTAGTCTGTTCTCATGCTGCTAATAAAGACATACTCAAGACTGTCATTTATAAAGAAAAAGAAGTTTAATAGATTCACAGTTGCACATGGTTTGGGAAACCTCACAATCATGGTGGAAGGCCAAGGAGGAGCAAAAGCACGTCTAACAAGGCAGCAGGCAAAAGAGTATGCAGGGGAACTGCCCTTTATAAAACCATCAGATCTCATGAGACTTATTCACTGTCACAAGAACACCATGGGAAAACCCTGCCCCCATGATTCAATTGCGTCACATGACATATGGGGATTATGGGAACTACAATTCAAGATGAGATTTGGGTGGGAACATGGCCATACCATATCATGGAGGAAGGGGGAAGAAGCTACTGAGTTTGGTTTCTGACAGGCTGGATCACATCTGTTCAGTAGGCAACTGAAAGCAGGACTAGAGCATCGGTAGGCAACTGAAATGTTCAGTAGGCAACTGAAACCAGGTCTAGAGCTCAGGAAAGATGTTAGTTTGGGAGAGATGAGCACATAGGAGCCCGTTGAGGCCAAAGGAGTAGATGAGCTTGATCAGAAGTAGTGTGTAGAGGCTGGGTGTGGTGGTTCATGCCTGTAATCCCAGCACTTTGGGAGGCTGAGGCAGGTGGATCACTTGAGGTCAAGAGTTCGAGACCAGGTTGGTCAACATGGTGAAACCCCGTCTCTACTAAAAATACAAAAATTAGCCAAGTGTAGTGGTGTATGTCTGTAGTCCTAGCTACTCGGGAGGCTGAGGCAAGAGAACTGCTTGAACCCTGGGAGGCGGAGGTTGCCGTGAGCTGAGATCACACCACTGTATTCCAGTCTGGGTGCCAGAGAGGGGAAGAGAACAGAGGACTGAAGACTGGAGAGCAAGAGCTTTAGGACTGAGGAAGGGAAAAAGGGGCCAGCAAAGGAAATAGAAGACTCAGGAGGAGCCGTGTCATGGAAGCTGAGGGAGGAGAGAGGGTTTCGAAAAGAAGTGCAGTGTGGTTTCAGCAGTTCAGATGGTGGAGGAAGGTCAGATAAGGTAAAGGCTGAGGAGAGACCCATGGATTTGGCAGCTGATAGGTCATTGCAACTTGGTTTGGTAGAGACAAGTACACTCCTTGGGAGTCTACTTGAAGTGATGAACTTGAACTGGCGAGGAAGGCATTTGAACGGGAGATTTCTCTGAGCCTAGAGCAGGGCCAGATGCTGCCTCGTCTGTCTTGCATTGAAGATGACTAGGGTAGGTCTAGAAGGAGGTTGGCCTAGATTTTCTAAAATCAACTCCTTCCATAATGAGCCACAAACTGCCTTTGAGTTTTGCTTTTCCAATTAGACTCCAAGTTAAGTCAAGGTAAGTAAACAGGTTATATCACAAAAGATCGTGATAAATCCTTTTCTCTCTAACTCAAAGTTTTTCTTGCTGCATGAATAGAGAACTAAGTTGAGGCAATAAGTTGGAGGAGAAACAAGTTTTCCTGTTCGGAAGAGTTTTTTTGTTTTTCCTAGATGGGAAAAACAGCCTGCTAGTCAGGATGAAGTACCCACGTGGTATAGTGGAGGCTAGACTTGAACTCAGATTTTCTGACAGCAGCCTAGAGTTTTTTTTAGAATAGGTTATGACTGTAAGCTTTCTTTGAGAATAGCCCAGTGCCTCTTATTTCAGTCATAGTTCGGTTTCTTCACTTAAGCTTTTATTTCAGTTTCTTCACTTAAACTTTTTTAGTGTCTGGTCCATGGAATAAAATAAGTAAGGCTTTGAAAAATGGCAGATCTTCAAGAGAGATGAAGTGCTTGCTCAGCTCCACTTGGTGGTGTTGTCATTCATCCTTAACTGCTTTAAAGTGGACAGAATATATGAGCTGGCCTCCTGTGTAGGCGGATGTGTGTGTCTGCGTGTGTTCATGCTTCAGTGCACCCATACGTGTTTTATAGTCATCAACCCTGCTTTCCTTATTTCACTCTGAGCCTTTTCCAGCAGCCAAACGCTGATTTCTGTCAATAAACACTCAGTGAGTATTTAGTGAGAAACTTGTATATGTGAAATGCCGTGAACACTTTGGGAAATGTAACGTAAAAAAGCCCCCAAAGATTTTACAACTTAGTGTGGAAGGTGAACTACCTAGAGACATAACTATAAGGGAAGGCATTATAAGGTAAATGCCATGTAATTGATTTAAATAACGGGCTTAGGGAAGGTTGGGTGAAATCATTTCTGGCTGAGATGATAGATTCAAGGGGGAGGTAGATTCAAGGGGTGTAAAAAAGGCCTAGGGTTTGAGTAGGTGGAAGAAGGGGTGGGCATTTCTGATGAAGAGGAAGGTGTGGGCCAAGGCATGAGGAAGGAAAGTGTAACGTCTGTGGAGCAGCAGAGCAGCCTTGTCTGGTCAAGGTTAGGACTGGTAAGACAAACCTAAAAAGGAGAAGGGTACATTGGGCAGGCCATGGTGTGGTTTTAAATACAGGCTAAGGAATTTGTCTTGTGTTTGTTAGGCAAGAAGCACTATTAGAGATTTTTCCAGCAGGATGATAAAAATATCAAAGTGTGCTTTTGGTAAGGTTAATCTAGCAGTGATAGAATAGAAGCCATCTCAGTCATCTAGGTCTAAAACTAGGCTGACAGAGAGAATGGGTGAGAAGGTAAGGATTCAAGAGTCTATGAAAGACAGACACATTTATTGTTAAACCAGAAACCCACTTTTGGGAATCTTGCCTAAATACACACTGATAACATATGGACAAGATTATTCTTTGCAGCATTGTTCATGATAGTAAAAGATTGGAAACAAGCAAGTATCCATCAATAGGAAACTAGTACATACACACAGTGGGATATATGCAGTTTTAAAAAAGAATATCTATATCCTTCTATATCTATGTCCTTCTAGGGAAAGATCTCTTGGATACATCTTTAGGGAAAAGAGAATGCACAATGCAGTATGGTGTTTATAACATACCTCTTTTTTGTGTAAGAAAGAGGGAGTAAGAAATTACAATGTATGCTTATTTTTAAATAAAGAAACACTGAAGGGTACACAAGAATGAAACAAAAAAAGTTACTTAGAGGGTGGTTGGGAAAAAAGAGAATGGGATTGGAAGTGAGACCTCTCAATGTTTACTTCATATAATTTTTAACTTTTCAACTATAGAAATATGTTACCTATTCAAAAATTATTATTAAAAGACAGAGATCATGAAGGTGGAGTCAGCAGGACATGGTGTTCGATTTGGGGTTGAGTGAAAGTGAGGCCCAAAAGTGACCATGATGTTTCGGGCCCCTGAAATTGCCATTTTCTGAGATAAGTAGGTCAGAAAGGAAGTGGACTGGGAGAGGAATGCTGAGTCCAGTTTTTGACGTATTGATTTTGCATTGCAATAGAGAATTCACAAATTGAGAATTGCTAATCTGAAAATCTGAAATCTAAAATGCTGCAAAATCTAAAACTTTTTGAGTGCTGTTGTGACGCTTTAAAGGAAATGCTCATAGGAACATTTTGGATTTCAGATTTTAGAGATGTTCGACTGGTTATCTGCAAATAATCTCAAAATGCCCCCATCCAGAAAAATATCTGAAATCTGAAACACTTCTGTTCCCAAGCATTTTGGATAAGGGATACTTAACCTGCAATACATTTTCACTCGTGCTGGAAATTTGGGACCAGAACTTGAGAGGACAGAAGGAAAGGCTTATGCATGGAGGAATATTTGAGACCAGAACTAAAGAGGGAAAACGGTAAATTATAAGCATGAAGGCTAAAGTTGAAGTAATAGGAGTTGATAAAACTTCCAAGAGGGAAAGAGAGAAGTGGAAGAAACAGAAAGACTTGGAAAATGGACACACTGATGATAGAGAACAAAGGACCTTGATAAAGAGTTAGCAAAGAATCAATTCCAGAAGGTTTATTTATAAAGGAGAAGCAAGTTGGCGCGGTGCCTTGGGAGCCAAACAGGTAAGAGTGTCTGATGCTGCAGTGAAGTACGTACTGAAACACTGTGGTTGGATTCATTTATTAAGATGTTTTTGAGGGGACATCAGAAGAACAGTTTCCCTACAATGGTTGGAGGAGAAGCCAGATCCCAGGGATGAAGGGAAGAAATAGGGACCAATAGGCTAGGCTATGTATTCTGCATACTCCATAGTATGAAGGAATGAAGGGAAATAGGAGGGTAGATAGAAAAGGCAGAAAAGTCAAGTGAAGATGATTTTACAAGAGAAGGAGATGCAGGTAGATTTTAGGCAAAGAGGAAGGAGCCAGTTGGAAGAGAGGGTTTAAAGATTTTTTAATGGAGTAATTGATGAAATAGGATTCACAAGAGAATGTGAGGCTCTTGCAAAGCAGAGTGTATAAAAGTCAGTTGGCTGGCTAAACAGAACAAGTGACACTAGAAGTGGACCTCTATAGCCCACTGCCCTGGTGATGATCCTAAAGAGCCTAGTGATCCAGTAGCTGAGAAAGGGCAGGCGGAGATGACCAGGGTAGTTTGGTACCTAGTAGTGAACTGTTTTCAAGTGTTCAGGAAGGAAAATACAGTAACATGGACAAGCAGTTTTCTGAAATTCTGCTTATTAATGAAACAATAATTTATTCAGCCTATTATTTATTACCAGGAATCTTTCAGGTAATGGGGCTCTGTTACAAACGTTGCAAAATCCAGCAAAAGAAGCCTAAGTCATGAACTCTGCCTTCTTTGTCTAGTTGGTTAAAACAAAGATACAAAAACTGGTACAGAAACAACAAGGAATGATAAAAACCAAGTGATCTGACCCACAAGAAGCCTGATACCTACCTGAAGTGAGTCTGCATTTGAGAACGCAGGCCTTTCACAAAGATTCTGTAAGCAGCACTATCAAAAATGTTCAAAATAAGTACAAATATAGTAAATTACTCAGTAAGATAAATGGACCTTGGTAATAATAATAATGGCTAATATTTCTTCAAACTCACTTCATTCAAGCACTGTTTAATCCTTTTTATATTAAATTAATCCTTGCAACAACTCTACAAGATATATTTTTATTACCATTTTGTAGTTGAATAAACAGGCACAGATAAAGTAACCTGTTCAAGTCACAAGGATAGTAGTAAATGGCTAAGCTGGGATCTGTACCTGGAAAGTCTGGCTCTAGACCCTGCTGTTTTAATCACTGTGCCACAGTAACTGCTTAAATATAGATGATGATCAAAGGTGACTGCTTTCTGGTGACAACATCCTGCAAATATTGCATAGCTCTGAGCAGAGTTTCTCTGGCCTGAGTCAGTGTAGCAGACATCAATGATAGAATCCCAACCCAAACTTAAGCAAAATGGTCAATATATTTGTTAGACAATCTTTGGACTCATTTTGCCAACTCATCAATATTCCCTTGTAATTTCTGAAACTTGGGCTCCAGAAGCAGGCCTTGCTGCCCCTCTGATGTGTACCTCAAAAATTGCTGCACTGTCAGTGCAGAGAGAAGAGTGGTGTCCTTGGCTTGGGAGGACAGATACAGAAAAGTGACATGGTCTATGAAGCATGCTTCATAGATATATACAATCGTAAATCTTATATACAGAGTGTTCTTTTTACATGAAAGAAGACATACTTAGAATTAGTAAATGTAAATTTATATCAAAATGTTACTGATACTGAATTCACGATACTTTTTTCATTATGAGTTTTCTTAAGTAGTATACGCTATGAAAATAATTATTACAAGTGGAGGAAGCCATGTGATTTTTTGTTGTTGTTGTTGCATTACTAATGGCTGTTCTTTTTAAAAAATATATATGTATATTTTATCGCACTTTAGGTTCTGGGTTACATGTGAAGAACATGCAGTATTGTTGCATAGGTACATACATGGCAATGTGATATACTGCCTCCATCCCCATCACCTATATCTGGCATTTCTCCCCATGTTTTCCCTTCCTAACTCCCTACCCCCTGCTGTCCTTCCCCTAGTTCCCCGCAACAGACCCCAGTGTGTGATGCTCGCCTCCCTGTGTCCATGTGTTCTCACTGTTCAACACCCGCCTATGAGTGAGAACATGTGGTGTTTGATTTTCTGTTCTTGTGTCAGTTTGCTGAGAATGATGGTTTCCAGGTTCATTCATGTCCCTACAAAGGACATGAACTCATCGTTTTTTTATGGCTGCATAATATTCCATGGTGTGTAGGTACCACATTTTCCCTGTCCAGTCTGTCATTGATGAGCATTTGGATTGGTTCCAGGTCTTTGCTGTTGTAAACAGTGCTGCAGTGAACGTATGTGTGCATGTGTCTTTATAATAGAACGATTTATAATCCTTTAGATATATACCCAGTAATGGGATTTCTGGGTCAAATGGAATTTCTATTTTCAAGTCCTTGAGGAATTGCCACACAGTCTTCCACAATGATTGAACAAATTTACACTCCCACCAACAGTGTAAAAGTGTTCCTATTTCTCCACATCCTCTCCAGCATCAGTTGTCTCCAGATTTTTAAATGATCACCATTCTAACTGGCATGAGAATGTGGCATCTGAATGTGGTTTTGATTTGCATTTCTCTAATGACCAGTGATGATGAGCATTTTTTCATATGTTTGTTGGCCTCATACATGTCTTCTTTTGAAAAGTGTCTGTTCATGTCCTTCACCCACTTTTGAATGGGTTTGTTTTTTTCATGTAAAACTGTTTTAGTTCTTTGTAGATTCTGGATTAGCCCTTTGTCAGATGGGTAGATTGCAAGAATGTTTTCCCATTCTGTTGGTTTCTGGTTCACTCTAATGATTGTTTCTTTTGCTGTGCAGAAGCTCTGGAGTTTAATTAGATCCCATTTGTCTATTTTGGCTTTTGTTGCCAGTGCTTTGGGTGTTTTAGTCATGAAGTCCTTGCCTATGCCTATGTCCTGAATGGTTGTGCCTCTGTTTTCTTCTAGGATTTTTCTTGTGTTAGGTCTTATGTTGAAGTCTTTAATCCATCTGGAGTTAATTTTAGTGTAAGGTGTCAGGAAGAGGTCCAGTTTCTGCTTTCTGCACATGGCTAGCCAGTTTTCCTAACACCATTTATTAAACAGGAAATCCTTTCCCCATTGCTTGTTTTTGTGAGGTTTGTCAAAGATCAGATGGTTGTAGATGTGTGGTGTTGCCTCCGAGGCCTCTGTTCTGTTCCATTGGTCTATATCTCTGTTTTGGTACCACTACCATGCTGCTTTGATTACTGTAGCCTTGTAGTATAGTTTGAAGTCGGGTAGCATGATGTCTCTAGCTTTATTCTTTTTATGTAGAACAGACTTGGCTATGCAGGCTCCCTTTTGTTTCCATATGAAGTTTAAGATTTTTTTTCCAGTTCTGTGAAGAGGGTCATAGGTAGCGTGATGGAGATAGCATTGAGTGTTTAAATTACTTTGGGCAGTATGGCCATTTTCACAATATTGATTCTTCCTAACCATGAGCATGGAATGTTTTTCCATCTGTTGTGTCCTCTCTTATTTCGTTGAGCAGTGGTTTGTAGTTCTCCTTGAAGAGGTCCTTTACGTTCTTTGTTAGTTGTATTCCTGGGTATTTTATTCTCTTTGGAGCAATTGTGAATGGCAGTTCGTTCTTGATTTGGCTCTCTTTAAGTCTGTTATTGGTGTATAGGAATGCTTGTGATTTTTGCACGTTGATTTTGTATCCTGAGACTTTGCTGAAGTTGCTCATCAGTTTCAGGAGATTTTGGGCTGAGACGATGGGGTCTTCTAGATATACAATCATGTCATCTGCAAATAGAGACAATTTGACTGCTTCTTTCCTAATTGAATTCCCTTTATTTCTTTTTCTTGCCTGATTGCTCTAGCTAGAACTTCCAATACTATATTGAATAGGAGTGGTGAGAGAGGGCATCCTTGTCTAGTGGCAGATTTCAAAGGGAATGCTTCCAACTTTTACCCATTCAGTATGATATTGGCTGTAGGTTCGTCGTAAATAGCTTTTATTATTTTGTGATATGTTCTGTCGATACCTAGTTTATTGAGAGTTTTTAGCATAAAGGGCTGTTGAATTTTGTCAAAGGCCTTCTCTGCATCTATTGAGATAATCATGTGGTTTTTGTCTTTGGTTCTGTTTATGTGGTGAATTACGTTTTTAGACTTGTGTATGTTGAACCAGCCTTGCATCCCTGGGATGAAGCCTACTTGATCGTGATGGATAAGCTTTTTGATGTGCTGTTGCAATAGGTTTGCCAGTATTTTATTGAAGATTTTTGCATCTATGTTCATCATAGATATTGGCCTGAAGTTTTGTTTTTTTTGTTGAGTGTCTGCTGGGTTTTGGTATCAGGATGAGGTTGGTCTCATAAAATGATTTGGGAAGGATTCCCTCTTTTTAGATTGTTTGGAATAGTTTCAGAAGGAGTGGTACCAGCTCCTCTTTGTATGTCTGGTAGAATTTGGCTGTGAACCCATCTGGACCTGGGATTTTTTTGGGTGGTAGGCTCTTAATTGCTGCCTCAACTTCAGCCCTTGTTATTGGTGTATTCAGGTTTATGACTTCTTCCTGGTTTAGGCTTGGAAGGGTGCAAGTGTCCAGGAATTTATCCATATATTCCAGGTTTACTGGTTTATGTGCATAGAGTTGTTTGTAGTAATCTCTGATGGTAGTTTGCATATCTGTGGAATCAGTGGTGATATCCCCTTTATCATTTTTTATTGCATCTATTTGATTCTTCTCTCTTTTCTTTTTTATTAATCTGGCTAGCAGTCTATTTTATTGATCTTTTCAAAAAACCAGCTCCTTGATTTATTAAGTGTTTCGAGGTTTTTGGGTCTCTATCTCCTTCAGTTCTGCTCTGATCTTTCTTATTTCTGGTCTTCTGCTAGCTTTTCAGTTTTTTTAACCTTACTCCTCTAGCTCTTTCAATTTTAATGACTGGGTGTCGATTCTAGATCTTTCCTTGCTTCTCATGTGGACATTTATTGCTATAAATTTTCTCCTAGACACTGCTTTAAATGTGTCCCAGAGATTCTGGTACGTTGTATCTTCATTCTCGTTGGTTTCAAAGAACATCTTTATTTCTGCCTTCATTTCATTGTTTACCCAGTCAACATTCAAGAGCCAGTTGTTCAGTTTCCATGAAGTTGTGTGGTTCTGAGTTAGTTTCTTAATCCTGAGTTCTAATTTGATTGCACTGTGGTCTGAGAGACTGTTTGTTATGATTTCCGTTCTTTTGCATTTGCTGAGGAGTGATGTACTTTCAATTATGTGGTCAGTTTTAGAGTAGGTGTGATGTGGTGCTGAGAAGAATGTATATTCTGTGGATCTGGGGTGGAGAGTTCTGTAAATGTCTATTAGGTTTGCTTGGTCCAGATCTGAGTTCAAGTCCTGGATATCCTTGTTAATTTTCCGTCTCATTGATCTGTCTAATATTGACAGTGGAGTGTTAAAGTCTCCCACTACTATTGTGTGGGAGTCTAAATCTCTTTGTAGGTCATTAAGAACTTGCTTTATGTATCTGGGTGCTGTATTAGGTGTGTATATATTTAGGACTGTTAGCTCTTCTTATTGCATTGATCCTTTTACCATTATGTAATGCCCTTTTTTGTCTCTTTTGATCTTTGTTGGTTTAAAGTCTATTTTATCAGAGACTAGGATTGCAACTCCTACTTTTTTTTTTTTTTTTTTTGCTCTCCATTTGCCTGTTAAATCTTCCACCATGCCTTTATTTTGAGCCTGTGCGTATCTTTGCATGTGAGATGGGTTTCCTGAATACAGCACACTGATGGGTTTTGACTTTTTTTTTTTTTTTTTTGAGACGGAGTTTCGCTCTTGTGGCCCAGGCTGGAGTGCAATGGCTTGATCTTGGCTCACCGCAACCTCCACCTCCTGGGTTCAGGCAATTCTCCTGCCTCAGCCTCCTGAGTAGCTGGGATTACAGGCACGTGCCACCATGCCCAGCTAATTTTTTGTATTTTTAGTAGAAACAGGGTTTCACCATGTTGACCAGGATGGTCTCGATCTCTTCACCTCGTGACCCACCCACCTCGGCCTCCCAAAGTGCTGGGATTACAGGCGTGAGCCACCGCGCCCGGCGGGTTTTGACTTTTTATCCAATTTGCCAGTCGGCGTCTTTTGATTGGGGCATTTAGCCCATTAACATTTAAGGTTAATATTCTTATGTGTGAATTTGATCCTGCCATTTTGATGCTAGCTGGTGGTTTTGCCCTTTAGTTGACATAGTCTCTTCATTGTGTCAATGCTCTTTACCATTTGGTATGTTTTTGGAGTGACTGGTACTGGTTGTTCCATTCTATGTTTAGTGCTTCTTTCTGGAGCTCTTGTAAAGCAGGACTGGTGGTGATGAAATCTCTGAGCAATTGATGTTCATAAAGGATTTTATTTCTCCTTTGCTTATGAAGCTTAGTTTGGCTGGCTATGAAATTCTAGATTGCAAGTTATTTTCTTTAAGGATGTTGAATGTTGGTCCCCACTCTCTTCTGACTTGTAGGGTTTCTGCTGAGAGATCCACTGTGAGTCTGATGGGCTTCCCTTTGTGGGTGACTTGACCTTTCTCTCTGGCTGCCCTTAGCATTTTTTCCTTCATTTCAACCCTGGTGAATCTGACAATTATGTGCCTTGGGGTTGCTCTTCTTGAGGAATATCTTTGTGGAGTTCTCTGTATTTCCGGGACTTGAATATTGGCCTGCCTTGCTAGGTTGGGGAATTTCTCCTGGATAATATCCTGAAAAGTGTATTCCACCTTGGATTCATTCTCTCCATCACATTCAGGTACACCTATCAAACATAGATTAGGTCTTTTCACATAATCCCATATTTCTTGGAGGCTTTGTTCATTTCTTTTTACTCTTTTTTCTCTAATCTTGCCTTCTCATTTTATTTCATTGAGTTGATCTTCCATCTCTGATATCCTTTCTTCTGCTTGGTTGATTCGGCTATTGAAACTTGGTTATGCTTTGCAAAGTTCTCATGTTGTGTTTTTCAGCTCCATCAATTTAGTTATATTCTTCTCTGAGCTGTTTATTCTCTTAGCATTTCACCAAACCTTTTTTTAAGCTTCCTAGTTTCTTTGCGTTGGGTTAGAACATGTTCTTTTAGCTCAGAGAAGTTTGTTATTACACGGTTTCTGAAGCCTGGTTTTTAAGTTCTTCAGACTCATTCTTCATCCAGCTTTGTTCCCTTGCTGGTGAGGAGTTGTGATCCCTTGGAGGAGAAGAGACGTTCTGGTTTTGGGTGTTTTCATCCTTTTTGCACTGGTTTCTTCCCATCTTTGTGGATTTATCTACCTGTGGTCTTTGTAGTTGGTGACTTTCAGATGGGGTCTCTGAGTGGACGTCCTTTTTGTTAATGATGAAGTTATTTCTTTCTGATTTTTAGTTTTCCTTCTAACAGTTAGGCCCCTCTGCTGTAGGACTGCTGGAGGTCCACTCCAGACCCTGCTTGCCTGGGGATCATCTGCAGTGGCTGCAGAACAGTAAGGGTTGCTGCCAGTTTTTTCTTCTGTTATCTTTGTCCCAGAAGGATACTCGCCAGACGTCAGCTTGAGCTGTCCTTTATGAGGTGTCTCTTTGGATATACAGGGGTCGGGGAGCTGCTTGAGGAGAGAGTGTGTTCCTTATAGGAGCTCAAGTGCTGAGCTATGAGCTTCATTGTTCCATTCAGAGTTGCTGGGCAGGTACGTTTAAGTCTGCTGCAGTGGAACTCATAACCGCCTTTTTTTCCCAGGTCCTCTGTCCTTGGAAGGTGGGGCTTTATTTATAAGTTCCTGACATGCTGCTGCCTTTTTTCAGGGATGCCGTGTCCAGCAAGGAGGTAGCCTAGTCACAGTCTGCCAGCAGAGGTGTTGCTGAGCTTCCATGGGCTCTGCCCAGCTGCTGTGTGAACTTCCTTGCAGTTTTGTTTATAGAGGTATAGTAAGAACTGCCTCAGTAAGGGCAGTCTGCCTCAGTAATGGCAGACTGTCTCTGTAATGGCAGACTGCCTCGGTAATGGCCAATGCCCTTCCCCCCACAGAGCCGTGTTTGCTGTGAAACTCTCAATCCAAAGCATTTCAGATTGCTGGTCTTTGTGGGGGGATGGGACCCACTGAGCCAGATCACCTGGCTCCCTGTTTCAGTCCCCTTTTTTTTAGTTGAATGGGTGACTCTGTCTCCCAGGCGTTTCAGGTGCCAGTTGAAACAGTGCCCATATTTGTGTGAGTTTTTATGTGGAGACCCACTGTGCTGGCTGAAACAGCCGTGCTGGAGACTCATGGTGCTTTTCCACCTGGGAATCTCCTGGTCTGTGGGCAGTAAAAATTCATTTGGAAATGTGGTGATCACTCACCCTCTGTGTTGTTCTCACTGGGAACTGCACGGGAACTGCACTCCAGAGCTGTTCCTGTTCAGTTATGTTGGATCATCCAACTGTGATTTTTTAAAAAAATATATTGAAAGAGCTCTTTCATACTTGAAAAGGTTGGAAAAACATTTGTCTAGAGCAGTGGTATCCAAACTCAAGAGGCAGCTCCTTTATCACTAAAAGAAACTTGAGCAAACAATTACTCTTTATACATGTATTTTAAATAGACTGTGTACAACACTATTGATGTTATGTAATTTTATAAATAGTAATAAAAATAGAAAAAGGCTTCAGATAAAAAAAAAATAGAAACGTTTTGATTTCCTCCCCACACTCTTATGGCATCTTGCATACCTGTAAGAGTTCATGCACTCCACTTTGGAGATCAGAGTGGATTCTGGGAAGGTGAAAGAAGTGATTTTCCCCTTTAGGGCTTAAAATATAATAAACTGTTTTAAATTAAGATCCTCGTTTAGTTTACTTAAGCATCATTAGGCTCAGCTTTTCCATCAGAAGGCCCACAATGTGGGGCCTAGTTATCTCAAAGCAAGGAACTGTATGATTAATTAGCTGCTGAGCTGACAGGGAAAGTATTCCTCCTGGGAATTGCACAACCAGCATGGGATACTTTGGCAGGGAGGACGCAGGCTTGCAAAGCCTCAGGGACTGCCTCAGAACAACTTTCTTGAGTGGTAGTTGTTTTATTTGCCATTCACAAACCCAGAAGGAGTGTCTGCCGATTTGGGGTGGTTTTCAGTAGCTCCTCCAGTTTCACCTTTCTTCTTCCTAAGAACTGTCTGAATTTGGTTTTCACAGCCCTTAATCACACACTCCCTACGGCCCACCTACTTGTGGAAAATGACCTGTTTGATCAAAACAATCTCTCAATTTTCGACTTTATTTTCTTGGTCTAAAGTGGCAATCTCGGCTTCCAGTATCTGAAGCAGAGTTTTCTGTGAGCTAAGTAGTGATGCTGCCTTCTTCCTCAAGACCTGTGAAGACTCCCTGTTACCTCACAGATCAAATTCAACCTCCTCATCTTGGCATCTGCTATGGTCCAGTGCTGCCAATGTGATAGCATCAAGAGGTGGGGCCTTTCAGAGGTGATTAGGCTGTGAGGGCTCCTCCCTCATCAATGGGATTAAGGCCCTTACAAAAGCGGCTTTTTGTGGTATATGGACCTCATTCTCTTCCACTTTTCGTCATATGTGGGACACGGCAAGAGGTCCTTCGCAAGAAGCTGGTGTCTTCATCTTACACTTTTCAGCCTCCAGAACTGTGAGAAATTTCTGTTCTTTATTACCTGGTCTCAGGTGTTCTGTTATAACAGCACATACAAATTAAGACATCATCCAAGACTTTTTACATATTCAGTGCATAGCTTATATGTTTTTCAATTCAGAGTGTCCCTTCAGTCATCTTTCTTCCTTCCCTAGCAATCCTATATCCACCCAACTTCATCCACCAGTGTAGTACACACACATACACACACTTGCTTTTTCTGTCTTCATGGCCTCAAGCTATTTAATCCAAGTGGAAATCCCTCCTTGTGTCAGTCAAAAATCCTATCCACTCTTGAAAAACAAGATGAGTCCTATTTCTTCTTTAAAGATTTCACTCTATGTTTCTTCAAATATGGTCCTCATGCAACCTTGCATTATTACCAAGATTAGTTCTTACAAATGAGAATCATTGGTTACCACCTGAAACATGGTTTCTTGTTGTAAATGTATATTCTTGGTTCTTACCCCAGAACTTGTGAGCTGTGACTACTGGAAGTGCGGTACAGGAATCTGCATTTTAACAGGGTGCTTATAATGCACAGTGCAATTTGAAGGTCACTCTTAACTTAGGACACAGCCCTCTCTTTCACCAAAGTCCATTTTTCTCTTCAGTTGAGACCTATAGAACTGATATTTCTGAGTGTTCTGCAGAGACTTCTTGACTCTGGATCACCTTTATTTATTTTTATTTTTGCAGTTTTTAATGAAAGGTATATATAGGGGTGCTTTCCCCCGCCTCTTCTCAAATGTTTCTTTCTTATATCTACCATTTTCCATTCCCGCTAAATAAGATTTGGCTTTCCACTCAAGCATCTTTTTTCTTTTCCAGTTTTAGCCTAGTGATAACTGCCTTGGTGGGGTCAATGCCCACATGGATAGTTGTGCCATTAGCCTTTTCCCACTGCACCCTGTCAGTATTGATGCCATATTTCTTCTGGTAAACGTGGATAACTGTGCCAGTTTACTGACCTTTATAGTGTCCTTGCACCATCTGAACTTCATCATCCTTTTGATGGGGCATGGATCAAGCATTGTACTTTTGTCTCAGCTCTTTGGAAAGAGGGGAAGACAATCTTCTTGTGAATTTGAGAAGGTGCATTTGAAATTGTTTTTATGGTTCTTGCTTTGGTCAGAAGTCACAAAAGGATTGAACTTCATTCTGACCACTGCTGCTTAGACGATGGCTGCAAAAGGGAAAAGGAACCTGGGTCACCTTTAGAACTCTCCCAGGGAAGGCCTTGTTCCCTTTCATTGCTGTAACTCATTCAGGAGGTCCTTAGAACATGGTTCTAGATTCCTGGACCCCACCCAGGGGCCCAGGAATCTAGAGCTTAGTTCTAAGGACCCAAGAACTTGTTCCCTTTCATTGCCGTAACTCATTCAGGAGGTGCACTTAGAACACATCAGGGCTGCAGGTATCAAAGACAAACTTTTAAATGTATCCTTATTGCCATTGACTTGTACCTATTCAGTGAACTAGGCTTCAGGAGCCAAAGGCAACTTGCTGAGCAGGACTGGGGCAGGGGGTATGAAGTGAGGATTTGGGGCATGGTGGCCCACTTGGCAGGGGTGAATATGTTTACCAGTCCCTAGGTGCCTACATAGAGAGGACTGAAAGTGAACCCTACCCGTTGTTTTCAGTCTTCCCAGGTCTACCTCTGTTGACTGAACAAATAGCAGTTCATTTAAGTGCCCAGGAATACCAGCCTTTAGTTAGAAAACAGGGGGAAAAAGAAATGAGATGTGGCTGGAAAGGGGGCTGCCCCTTCACCCTTCATGCAATGCATATTTGAGGGGAATCTGGTGCTAAATCACTAGATGACCTGCCTCTGGCTTAGGGTTTTATATGTAGCAGAGCAGCTCTCTCACCGCAATCTATCGAAACTCAGCCCTTGACACAAGGGTTTGTATTTTTTAATCTAAAAAATCAAACAAACAAAAAAAGGAAAAGGAAAAGGAAAGAAAACAAGGGGAAAAACCCCACCAGTTCTGTCTAGCTGGGGTCTGGCCTTGCCTTTGTCTTCTTAGTTTGGGACCTCACTGCATATAGCAATTGCATTCTTTTTATGGGTGTTGTGTGACCAATTAGTATCATCAGATTCATCTTAGATTGAAAAAAAAATCCCCAGATGGAAGTAATTGCATTCATAAGCCCTTGTATTTATAGAATGCCTTTTATGAAAGCTCAATGCACAGCACTCTATGGCATAACCTCCTTTGTTCCTGGACTCTCTCTATGTGTTTGGTAAGGGCAGCTTCTGTAATTATTATTGTTGTTCAACAATTGGAGGATGGAGAAGCTTTGTGGGTTGAAAAGGTCACGTGGCATTCGTGGCAGAATCAGGAATAGGATACTTACCTTCAATTCCTGTCTCTATCTTGAGTTCCAAACTGAGTTCTGAAAGTTAATGTTGAGAGGGCTAAATAAGAACCACGTGTGGTACAGATTAAAATGAGAGATTCCTGGACCCCTCTTCTCTAGAGATTCCCCACTTAGTAGGTCTTGGGTGGGGCCCAGGAATCTATATTCTTTACAAGCATTTCAGGTAATTCTAATTCACAGTCAAATTTAGGAACCAATACTATAGACCATATGACAACCGCACTGCCCACTTTATCCCCTCCCAGGAATGTTTTTGACTGAAGCATGCCTTTTTAATGTCTGTCTTCTTGCTACCCACCCTTTAACTCCCCTAGGCCTCCCATTTCAGGCCAAGAAACATGCTGCATCCGCTAAGAATACACTGTTGACCTGGAAGGCAAATACGACCTCAGATAAGGAGAAAGAGGAAATCCTGGAAGCTCTGGTCATGCTGTACTACACTCTGGGGGTGGCCTGGCTCCTGCAGAACCGATATCCTTCCCTTCCCAGTTGAATTTAGTGTTTGGGGCCACAGGTCACACATGCCAGATGGGTCATTTCATACAGGAGGGTGGGAGATGGGACCAAGCCCTTATAGATCTATTCCAACATCCAGGCCCTCCACAACCCTCTCCTCTCCATCATAAAGGGTATGTATTCTCTTCCTGTGTCTGTTCATATAAGCTCTGTATTGAGCCATGGAAGGGGTTTCATTAGCGACACGTCACCTAGCCAGTCGAAGATTTTCTGAGTCTGTTCTGCTCTTCATTGAGCACGCAAGAAAATCAATATTAGCAATGAGGATGAGGATGTGGTGGTGGTGTAGGGATGGAGAGAATGGGTGGTAATTTAAAGTACATTTTGGCAAAGTAGGCCACACATTTTAATCCCCTGGGGAGCTTTAAGAATTTCTGCTATCTGTTCCTACCCCAAAGGTTTTGACTGAGTAGCTCTGAGGCACATCTGTTCATTGAAATTTTTTAAAGCCCTCCAGTGATTATAAGGTGCAGCCCAAAACCACTGATTAAGCTGACTCTTGATCATTTCAGTTTTTTGAAATGCTCTTGGGGATACTGCCCATGAGGCTGGAGGCCAAGCAAAGTAGACAAAACAAGTAGTTCTCCAAATCCCCAGAGGGGGACTGTTATAGGTGCCTTTCCTCAGAACTTGGGATTTTGATAACCTTTTGTACCATCTCCACTGGAAAGATGTTAAGGGCATTTGATGCTCACAAATCACCATGAGCACCCTGTGCCCATGTGTTCCCAGTCTCCTCTCTTCACATCCCCCTCCCTACTTTTTTGGTCCTAATGCTCAACTTGTAAAATCTGATATGTGGCCGCCTTCTGTAATACCCTTAGCAGGGGACTATTGAAAATGTGGGAAATAGAAGAATGTTTGGGAATTAAGGGGGTTTTTGCTTTTCTGCTGTTTGCTTCTGGCCAAAAACCTGCTTTGCTTGGACTTTCTAAATGATCCAGAAAGTTCCTTTCAGCATAATTAGTTCCTCTCTTTTACCATTCACAGGAACTGGCTTGGGAAGAATGAATAACTATTGTCATGCAGTAGATGCCTCTAAAGGAAATTGAGTGTAATTTACAGTTTCCGTTCATTCCTGCAAACAGTCCCTACCTACTCTAGTCTTGGATTCAGGCAACCACCGCAGGAAACCCAAGCCCCTGTACCTTTTCTAAAGCATTCTTCCTTCCTAACAACATAATACATGGAAAATAGAGAACATAGTTAAGTACCCATTTTTAATATTGCTTCATTTTTCCAAGAGCCCCTTTTGTTTCCTTATCACCCGCTCCTGTGCAGTGGCAGTTAGTTTGAGTGCTTGGCATTTTCCTTGACTATTTCACTGGCAGAGAAGCCTATTTCAACCTGCAGAAGGCAGAGAGAAACATGAAGGAGCTGAAAGAATTATATAAAGGAGGTGTTTGTGAATTAAAAGTCTCTGAGAAAGACCTAACACTTGCTTTGGGCAGGTAAGATCTGGACTTGGAGAAGCTGAGGCTTTTATGAATGAGTCCTGGAATTACGTGATATAAGGGAGAAAAATATTTAGAGCAAAAAAACCCCAGAAACTCAAATAATAATAAAAAAAGGCTCATATTTACCAAACACCTACACTGTACTTTTTGTGTACTGTCCCATTTAATCCTCACAACAACCATTGAGGTAGTTGGTATGATTATTATTTTATTGAAGGGGGGTCAAGGAGACTGAAGCCGAGGTTAAACAAATTGCCCAAGACAGCATAGCTTGTAAGTGTTGGATCCATGATCTGGACTCATTAACTCTTAGTATTCCTTATAAATGCCTCTCACTCTAAGATTATGCTTTTCTCTGAATTGCCACCTATTTTTGTCACTACATGTGACATTTTAGATGAAGGAACACGTAATGAAGACAATTAACTGGAAGCTGTGAAAGCTACACACAGCATGTACATTTTTAAGGAAAGTTCTGTTCCATATGAAAACAAAGTTCATGGCATTTGTTTAAGCCAGACAAGATTTAACTGTCTTGCTGTTGAGTTAGGGATCCTCTGAGAATCAGAATATTTAGAAATGAATGTGGGCCCATCAGATTATTAGAAGAAAAGGAATAAAGAATTTACTGTTCCCTAGATTTTTCAAATATCTCTACATCCTTGAAAGCAATCTGTTTCCAAAACTGTAAGTACTTGGCATGGTACGGTATATGACTGAATGGTAAGTAAATGAAATACATGCGTCGTGTCTGCCTCCTCTAAACAACCATGAATCTAGAAGTCAAATGGGAAATGGGGAGATGTTGGAATGTCCAGAACTAAATCAAACTATGACTTAAGTCCATAGGGCCATAAATTAGAGTCTGGTGAATGTCTACTCCTGTCACATAGGGACTAAAGTTTCTTCTGCCTTATGTGAAAGATAGTCTTATTCCTTTTTCAGAAAAACTCTGGTGCTCATTTTATTCATCCATTCTCCAGTATTTATTGAGTACCTTTTTTATGCATATCTGTTCTAAGCGTTGGAGTGCCTGCTAAGTATAACTACATACTAGACACTGTTCTAAGTGCTTTACATAATTTATTTCACTCAGTCATCACCACAGCCGATACGGATATGTATTTCTATTATTTTCATTCTATAGCTTTTCACTCTGTCATTCAGGCTGGAGTGCAGGGTGCAGTCAGAACTCACTGAAACCTTGAACTCCTGGATTCAACCTCCTCAGTAGCAGAGACTATAGGCAGACACCACCACACCTGACTCACACATACATTTTTAGTTCAACTTAGGAATTCAAAGATTGGAGTGAGGAAGAAGGAATATTGATTGTATATCTGCTATATGTTAGATGATTTTACACTTAATATTATTCTTCACAGCAGCCTTGCAATATAGATATACTCAATTGCTTTATTTAGAAGGAAATATAGGATAGGCTTGTAGAGTGTGATAAAGCTGATAACTACTAGAACCAGCTTTGAACTATCCATGTTCTCATTTTGCCTTGCTGCCTCTGGAAAAATAAACCTCAAAGAGATACTGTTTTATCTTCATTTAAAAAAATTGTATTTCCAACTTTGTTGTGGAAAATTTGAAAATATAGACAGGTATGAAGAATAAAAAAGCCAATTGTGATTCCACCACACAGACATAACTGCTATGAACATTTTGGACAGATATATATGGATATCAATAACTATATCATTATGTGGATCACATTTGAAGTACAGTTTTATATCTTTTTCCTTTTAGCATATTTTTAATATCTCCCCATATCTGTCTAAAAAGAAAACATGACTTTTAATGTCTCTGAAGTATTTTATTGTATGGTATACTATAATTTATGGAATATTTACTTTTTTTTTTCCTATCCTTTCTCATTTTTAGCTGAGGAGGAATAGGCCAAATTAAATTGAACAAAACAAAGCAAAAACTTTCTTTGGCCTGAAAGAGAGGGAACCAGAGGTAATAAAATTTTATTTTGATTTTAGAAAGTCTATGTTTATGGGTAAATTATCCCATCTTGTGAATTCCTGGAAGCCATTTTTTCCATTTGCTTTTTTAAAAAATTAGACAATAGCACAACATAGTAATGGGTTTAATGAGTGGTCATCAGTGGAATCTGATGGGTAAAATGCAGGATAATTGGAGTTTATTTACAGCAAGGCTGGAGTTTTGAGCCAGCTACAAAGATGATGGGCTTGTGAAGGCCAAATTCTTTAATTCTTGGAATCATTTCCTTTTGTGTCTGCAAAGTAAGTGGCCTCTCAGTGACTTTCTACTTTAATCCCTTTTCTTGCAGAGCCTCCTTGGCCATCCACAGGCTGAACCTAGCTCTGGCATACTTTGAAAAGGCAATTGGCGATGTGATTGCTGCCAAGAGTGATAGGACATCAGATCTGATCAGCCTGTATGAGGAAACTGCTCAGATCGAGCAGCTGAGGAAGAACCACAACCAGGCCATCCAGTACTTGCAGCAGGTCGGTGGGTTGGCTGGAGCCCAGGCTAGGTCACCTTGTTTGGCCCCAGGCCTGGTTCTCAGGGGCAGGGAACCATGGGCTTCTCAGAAGAACAAGGGGTATAATTGATTCTATTTTAACCCTGACTTTCCTCCAGATCCACCTAAGAGCCCTTGATCAAACCTTAAATGACCAGGGCGGAGAACACTGACTCAGGTGGGTGAAAGTGCTGTGTCATTTGATATGCAGACAGCACTTCCCCGTCCCAGGTACCCACTCTCATCTCTGTTGGTGCCAGGAAAAGAAGCAAAGTGTGAGTCTCCTCCAAGGAAAAAAGACAGAGGGGCAGCCGAACTTAAATCTTCAGCAAAAACAAAGGACCTTTTAAATGAAAATCATGGTATTGTAGGGTAATGCTGTCATTTATACTTTAAACCAGTCTAGTTGATTGTATTTCCAAACCTAAGGTTAAACTAACAAAAGGGTGTTTCACTTGGAGGTAACTAACTTGGCAAATGCCCAGGGGAAAACAAAATAAAACATAGGAAGGAATGTTGAGTCTATCATATGGTAACAGTTTAGGGTACTTTTATGTATCATGTACTTGAAGCTGCTAAATTCACCTTTTCTCTCTTCCAAAGGAGAATGCTGCCTGTGGCTTCAAGTATCTCCCACAGTGACAAACAGATCAAAATACCAGATATCCTGTATCATAGAAAAGGTGCAATGCAATCTAACAGTATACATGAAAACACATTCTGAAGAAAAGGCATTGCAAACAATCTGACAATCCACGATTATAAACATCACACAGTGGAGAGATGTTAGAGAATGCTACTCTGAAGGCAGGGAGTCCACTGCTTACAGAGAAAGCCAGTCTGGTTTTTGTATTCCAGACTTTCTTAAAGCAGTGGTCAGATCAGAATGAATAAAACAATAAATATCAGTGTTTCCCAAAAGATAAGAGCTAAAATTCATGGAATGCTTTTTCTAAGTGCCCTAGAGGATATATTGATTCACTTCATCTGTGCAAAGCTCTATAAAGTAAATACCATTATTGTTTTATCTCATTTTAAGGATGAGAAAACAGAAGCACAAAGAGTTATAGCTAACTCAGCTGACATTGTACAGCTAACAAATAGTAAAGCAGGGATTTGAACTCCAAATTTGACCCTACAGCCTGTACTTACAACAACTCTGCTCTGTGTCTTGGCTCCAAAGTCTTCTGTGATAATCCCTTCAGCTCTTTGAAAAACCTCACAGTATTTGGCCTGTGAAATATTAAGCACATGTGGTTCTTTTGTTGCTGGTGGATGTGGACTCAAATGTTTCTTTCTCTTTTCTGAGTGTTGCTCCTTCCATTTTAGCACAAATAATATAAAATCTAACACTTTTTTAGTGCTTACTATATGCTGGATGGTTTTCTAACCACTTTACATTTATTAATTTATTTAATGTTTACAACAACTTTTTGTGGCAAATACGATTCTCATTATCCGTGATTTACATTTCCAAGACTGGCTTCAAGTAAATCACGGATAATGAGAATCGTATTTGCCACAAAAAGTTGTTGAAACATTAAATTAATAAATATAAAGTGGTTAGAAAACCACCCAGCATATACCATCTCACTTAATCTTTCCCAAACCCTAATCAGTGGCAATTATATATTCCTTCTACAAAGGAAAGTGAAATTACTTGCTCAAGACTCAGAGCTAGGAAGTGGCAGAGCTGGGACTCAAACTCACTTCTCATCTGAATCTACAGTGAACACTCTCATTTGGTTGCTTACCTTGTCATGACTTTCTTTATTCCAGGCTCATTCTATCTGTGTTTCTTTGTTCACTGAAGTCAGCCCCAAAACTGCAGAAACGAGTGCGTTACTGGCCAAAGCTTATGCCATGTCTGGAGAGGCCCAGCACAGGTAGGTAAAAGAGATAGCCTTGAAGTTATCATTTTTCAGTCACATGAGGAAAGCACATTGGCATATTCAGCTATTTATCCCTGTAATGGAAAGATTAGGCTGGTCACAGTCTCATACAAAATCAATTACACATTAATTTAGACCTGATACTATATCCTCACATTTGTTAGAATGTCAGAAACAAATAAATCACCTGATTTCTATATCCTTTATTTATTTTGAATCTCAGCAAGATTCGCCTTCCTAACTAGTAGAGATCACACACACTATGAATGTGGCCTGTGCAGTATTAGTTGATGAGAAAATTCAGTGATAAATGGCTCCCAGTCTCCTCCTCCACTTTCAGTCTCCTTGACTCTTTTACTCTGGCTTATAAGAGAGAATGTTTGTTAGCAGAATTTTCTTGACCCATGTTACTACAGATTCCAGAGAAAACCAACTGATTAATTTATGCTTCAACAATAGTTCTTTGTCTGGCAAGGTCATCTTTTTGAAAGTGGGTGGCTTTGGGAGAGGCACAAATGAACCAGCGAGGGAGGACAATGTATCATTCTCTGCTGGCTTGATCAGATTAATGGACACTGATGTATTCAATGGCCTGTCAGGAGGAATTTAGGCTCCATGAAGAATGTAACTTGATCATTTAAAAAAATGTCTATTTTCTCTGCTTATAAATGTAACCTTTTTGTGTATGTTATTTTCCAGTTAGGGAGAAGGATAGAATTATAGAGAAAGCTTTGCATCCTACTTTTTTCAATGCTTGTATTCCCCATGTCATTAAATAAACATTTTTTTCAATTTGCAGAAGTTTTGATCTTTTAATTACTTTCTTAAGCATAAATATCCATTGAAGACTTCCTGATTCTTTGTTTTTCAGCTAATCATTTTTCTCCTTTTAAGATTTCCTCTTCTATATTCACAGTATATATCTCCACATATACTTGAGCTTTTTAAAAGTAGTCTTGTGGTCATAAGAAATTTAATCTGTGAATATATACAAATTTTAGCTTTTCTTTTAAATGTTTATGTTTATAGAGTTGAGAGATTTCAAGGCCGCCTTATTCTTTTCTTATATACTAATTTTTAATTTTAAAAATATAGAGTTTTTTATTATCTCATTCACTAAATTAAATTTCAGATGGATTAACATTTTATGCATCAAAACTAAAAATGTAAATTAACTAGAAGAAAATATAGTACTTGAATAAAAATGCTAAAATATTTTTAAAAATTGGAGGAAAGAACTTTTCTAAGCACACAAGGACACACCATCAAAGAATAGTTTGACAGATTTAATTATAAAAATGTCTAACATTTTTATTTGTCACAAAGTACCATAAGTAAAATTAGAAACAATGTAGTCAAGATGAACAGATAACCTGGATAGACCCATAACTATTTCTTTTTAATGAATTTGTAGTTAATCTTTTAAGAAAGAAATCTCCAGGCCCAGATGATTTCACCAGGGAATTCTAACATCTAAAGAAGGACTAATACCAATTCTACATAATCTCTCTCAGAAAATAGAAGAGGAGAAAACACTTGCTAATTTTATGAGGCCAGCACAACCTGATATCAAAACTCCGCAAAAACATTACAAGGAAAAAAAAAGACAACTACAGATCAAGACCTTTCATGTACGTAGTTTAAAAAAGCAACAAAATATATAGCAGTGTATAAATAACATACCATGGTCAAATGATGTCCAGCGTGTTTAGGGTGGTATGGTCACAGACTACCGTGATCAAGTGAAGTTTTTATTGAGGATGTTACACTGGTTTAATATTCAAATCTCAGTCAGTGTACCTCTGCCATATTAACAGTCCAGTCATAGAAAGCACATGATTTTATCAGTTGTTGCAGAAAAAGCATCTGACAGTATTTAACATCCATTCATGATGGAAGGGAACTTCCTTATTCTGATAAAAGGCATATACAAAAACCCTACAACTAATTTCATGCTTAGTGGTAACTATTTTACTCCGTAAGATCAAGAACAAGGCAAGGATGTTCACTCTCACTACTCCTATTCAGCATAGTACTAGAAGAAGTCCAGCAAATGCAAGAAAGCAAGAAAAATAAAATGGTCCCTATTTGCTGTCAAAATGATTGTCTCTGAAGAAAATGCCAACTAATCTACAAAAATCCTAGTACTAATATGTTTAAGTTTAGCAAGATCACAGGATACAAGGTCAATGCACAAAACTTAATTGTATTTCTACATAGTAGCAATGAACAACTGGAAACAAAAATTTTAAAAAATATCACAGTAGCCCCATCCCTGCATGTAAAATACTTAGGTATAAATTTATCAAAATATGTACAGTATTTGTGTGCTGAAAACTACAAAACTAAATTAAAGATGACCTAAATAAATAGACATGCTATGTATGAATTGGAAGATGATATAGTAAAGATATCAGTCTTCCAAGATTGATCTGTGGATTTAACATAATTACAATCAAAATCCCAACAGAAGCATTTGTAAAAATAGACAATATGACTCTAAAATTTGTATGGAAAAGCAAAGAAATTAGGATAGCTAAAATGGTTTTGGAAAAGCATACAGTTGGAGGAATCATAGCACCTGATTTTAAGATTTACTATAAAGCACTAATCAAGAGAATGTGGTATATTGTGAAAGGACAGACACAGAGATCAGAATCATCAGAAAACAATGGAGTATAGAAATAGACCCGTATAATTACGACCAATTAATTTTTGATAAATGTGCAAAAGTAATTCAATATGGAAAGGATAGTCTTTACAACAAATGATATTGGAATAACTGGAAACCACATGCCAAAAAAAAAAAAAATTGGACTCTTAAACTCATGCCATACACAAATATTAATAATGGATCATTTTCCTAAATGTAAGAGCTAACATTTATGTTTATGTAGAAAAAAATAGGTTTTAAAAAAGTATCAAGCCCTGGATAAAAAATAAATACAGAGGCCAAGGTGAGAAGATCACTTGAAGCCAGGAATTTAGACCAGCTTGGGCAACATAGTGAGAGCCCATCTCTACCAAGAAAAAAAAAATAGCTGAGTGTGGTAGCATGTACCTATAGTCCTAGCTATTCAGGAGGCTGAGACAGGAGGATTGCTTGAGCCAGGAGTTTGAGTCTGCAATGAGCTATGAGTGTGCCACTGCACTCTAACCTGGACAACACAGTAAGACCCTGTCTCTAAAAATAATAAATAAGGCCAAAATTCATATAGAAAAAGTTTCAATCATACTAGTAATTAAGTAAAAGCAAAGTTACTCTTTTTGTCTACCAAATTGTCAAAATTTAAAAAAATGATAACACCAGAATTGATAAGAACATTTGATAAAAACTCTGGAGAGCAATTTGGTAGGATGTCACACATCTTAAAACGATATTTATCTTTAAAAATGCTAGATTAAAATTTCACTCATCCTATGTCAACATTTTTAAAATTTAAAAATATATAGCAGTTGGCAAATTATGAGTAAATGGGTCTGTTTATTCATAACTAGTAAAGTGAGTGTAAATTGATATGAAATTTGGAGACTAAATTGATAATGTCTAGTAAAATTTAAAAGGAAACATGAATAAAGATGTTCACTGTATCACTGTTTGTAATTGTAAAAAAAACCTGAATATGTATCAATAAGTAAAAGGAAAATTTGATGTATTCATATGTAGTGAATACTATATGGAATTTTGTAATTGTTAAAAGGACCAGACTAGATCTGTAGATATCAAGGTTAATTTTTAAAAAGTATTAAGGAAAAACTGAGTGGCATTTTTAGGACACACAAAATAATACTATTGTTTATAGTTATATTGGATAAACATTAAACTACAAAGTAAGATTTCATCAAAATGTAAAAATGTAAAGAGAGACTATGGCATTGTGAAGAGGTCTGTGAATCATATTCACACATACATACAGTCACACAAACTGAATCAAATGGTCGTAAACAACTATTTGATAGTGCTGGAAGTAGATAAAGAGAACAAATTGAAAAGCATTTATTTTGAAAAAACTGCTAGAGCTTCGAGTAAAGAGAAAATCTGTGGCCCTCCTGCCTAGGGCTGCTTCCATCCACTGCCCAGGGTCAATTCATGAGAATTGCAATTTTATTGGCATGGGATACACAAGAGAACTGGCAGCTTTGCTGGCATGGGAGAAAGACTTAATTTGATGAAAGGTATAAAAACCCACCGGTTTATCAGATAAAGGGGGCAAACTCTGAAGGAAATACAAAGAAGAAAGCCTGCATGTTGACTCTAGCCTGAAGTTGCTGTTCTGGTTGGTGTGAGTGGCATCAGAAATTTTAATGGGGAGACCACAAAAGGGCTAAGTGAGCTCTTCACACATCCCTGGATATCCACAAAACTATATATATGTGCAGGGGATATTCGAGAGCCTAATAAAGAGTCACAACCAAAGAAGACGAAATTTGCGAGAGCTTGGAATATATTTTTGTCTACATACAGATCAATTGACAGGATGGACAACATATAGCCTGAAGGTAGTTAAGTATAATTTCTGCCCAAATCACTGGGTCAACACTAAGCTATGCAGACATAGGAGTGAACCCCAGGAATCCAGATTAAAAATAATAAGCACTAAAATCTGAGCAAAAACTTCTGGTTTTTGGTCTGGTATATAAGGAGTTTGGAAGTCATCACTGCATCCAAACAAGTAAAAAGCAAAATGAAAAATTAACTCCTCTTAGATCTGTCATGGAGAACTGAGGTCACACAGCAAACCAGTACCCCACAAATTGGAGAGACAGCAAATAAAGGAATCACAGTGTACCAAAGTAGAAATCTATCTCCACAGGAACCAGTACCATAGACATGCCTTAAAGAAATGTTAAAAGCAGTTCTTCAGAGAGAAGGAAAATGATATAGAAACTCATATGTACATAAGGAAAGGAAGCGCACTAGAGAATAAATGTGATCATAAAATAAAAAACTCATTTTTTCTATTCTTCTTTTTTTTTTTGTGAGACAAGAATCTCCCTCTGTTGCCCAGGCTGGAATGCAGTGCGTGATCTCAGCTCACTGCAACCTCCACCTCCCTGGTTCAAGCAATTCCCTTGCCTCAGCCTCCTGAGTAGCTGAGATTACAGGTACACACCACCATGACTGGCTAATTTTTTTTTTTTTGTATTTTTAGTAGAGATGAGGTTTCACCATGTTGGCCTGATTAGTCTCAAACTCATGACCTCAGGCAATCCACCCACCTCAGCATCCCAAAGTACTGTGATTACAGCGTGAGCCACCTCGCCCAGCCATCCTATTCTTAATCTAACAAATAACAGTTTGTTCAAAATCATAGGAACAGTGTATTCAATTATGTATTTTCATGTAAATGAATGACAACAATGATTAGGAGCAGAAGGTGAGGATTAGGATTATTTTGTTATTCTAAGGTACTGTATAGTGTTATTTGTAAGTGAACTTGGAATAGTTGTAAATGTATATTGAAAACTCCAGGGCAACCACTAAAAAGAGTGAAAAAAAAAAAAAAAAAGTAACTGACCTGCTAAAAAGAGAAACTGAAATATGAAATGCTCTATTTAACCACAAAAGGAGTTGGGTGGGTGCAGTGACTTGTGCCTGTAACTCTAGCTACTCAGGAGGCAGAGGTGGGAGGACTGCTTGGGCTCAGGAGTTCAAGGCTGCAGTGAGTTATGATCACACCATTGCACTCCAGTGTAGGAGAAGAATGAAATTTTGTCTCTTTAAAAAAAAGAAAAAATTAAAAAGTAAAACCACAAAAGGCAGAAAAAGAGTGAAAGACAAAAATAGGAACAAAGAAAAAGGACAATAGATAGAAAAGCAACAATGCAGTAAATGTTAATTCAACTATATTAACAATGATTTTAAACATCAGTGGTCTGAATCAATTTAAAGAAAGATTTCAGAGCAGATCAAAAAACAAGGCCCAACTATATGTTGTCTACAGTAAATCCACTTTAAATATAAAGACACACATAGCTTAAAAGGAAATGGATGGAGTCAGATATACTACACTAACATTAATCAAAAGAATGAAAGAGTACCTATATTAGTTTCAGCCAAAGCAAACTTATTGCAAGGAAAGTTATCAGGCTTAAAGAGGGGCATTACATAATGATAAAGGGGTCCGTTCTCCAAGAAGGCATACAATCTTTAATGTGTATGTGCCTAACAAGAGTTTCAAAATATTTGAGGCAAAAACTGATGGAATTGTGAGAAGAAATAGATGAATTCACTATAATAGTTGTGCTCTTTAACACCCTTTGTATTAGAGTTCTCTAGAAGGACAGAATTAATAGGATAGATACATATATATATATATAAAGGGGAGTTTATTAAAGAGTACTAAAGTCGTGATCTCAAAGTCTCACAATAGGCAGTCTGCAAGCAGAGGAGCAAGGAAGCCAGTTTGAGTCCCAAAGTTGAAGAACTTGAAGTCTGATGTTCTAGGGCAGGAAGATGTAGGCTGGGATGCTAAGCCAGTCTAGTCTTTTCACATTCTGCCTGCTTTTATCCTAGCCACGGTGGCAGCTGATTAGATTGTACCCACTCAGATTAAGGGTGGGTCTGCCTTTCCCCGCCCACTGACTCTATTGTTAATCTCCTTTGGTAACACCCTCATAGACACAACCAAGATCAATACTTTGCATCCTTCAATCCAATCAAGACACTCAGTATTAACCATCACACCTTTGTATCAGAAATGGACGGATACATAGGCAGAAAATCATTAAGGACATAAAAGAACTCAACTTCACCATCAATTAACTTGATATAATTGACATATATTATATGATGGACTACTCCATCCAAACAATAGCATAATGCACATTCATCTCAAGCTCACATGGAACATTTACCATGGGTCATAAAACACACCCTGACAAATTTAAAAGAATAGAAAATACACAATGTCTGCTCTCAGACAACAATAGAATTAAACTAGAAATCAACAACAGAAAGATACCTGGAAAATCCCAAAATAATTGGAGATTAAACTACACATATCTAAATGTGTGGGTTAAAGAAGAAATCTCAAGAGAAACTTTAAAATGTTTTGAATTAAGATTTTTTGAAAATGAAAACAATGTAAAAATTTGTGGGATGCAACAAAAGTAGTACTTAGAGGGATATTTATAGCATTAAATCTGTATATTAGAAAAAGAGATCTAAAATCATAATCTAAATTTCTACCTTAGGAAGCTAGAAAAAGAAGAGCAAATTAATTCCAAAATAATAAGAAAAGAAATAATAAAAATTATAGCAGATATCAATGAAATTGAAAACAGGAAGTCAATGAAGAAAACAAAACCAAAAGTCAATTCTTTGAATAGATCGATGAAATTGATAAGCCTAAGGAAAAAAGGCAGGACACAAATTACTATTATGATAAATGAAACAGGTGACATCACTATAGATCCAATGGACATATGAAAAGGACAATAAAGGAATATTATGAAAAACTGTAGGCTCACAAATTCAATAACCTAGATGAAGTAGGTCAATCTCTCATGAAAGACACAATTTGCCAAAACTCACATAAGAAAAACTGAGCCGTTTGAATAGACCTATTTCTTTTAAAGAAATTGAATCAATAATTAATAACAATCCCATGTGGTTTCACTAGTGAATTCTACAAAACATCTAACAAATTCTTGACAATCTCTTCCAAAAGATAGAGGCAGAGTAACTATTTTTAACTCAATCTATGAAGCCAACATTACCCTAATTCCAAAATTAGACAGACTTTACAAGAAAACTACAGATCAATATCTCTCATGAACATAGAGGCAAAATTCCTTAACAAAACATTAGCAAGTTGAATCCATCAATGTAAAAAAAGAATTATACACCACAGCCAATTGGAATTGATCCCAGGTATGCAAGGCCAGTCCAGCATTTGAAAATCAATCAATGCATCACACCAACAGGCTAAAGAAGAAAAATCACATGATCATATCAATAGATGCAGAAAGAGCATTTGGGAGAATCTAATACTGACTTATGACAAAAACTCTCAGCAAACTTGGAATATAGGGGGATTTCCTCAACCTGATAAGTCACATCTACAAAAAACCTGCAGCTAACACCATTATTCTATTTTTTTTTTTGAGATGGAGTCTTGCTCTGTCCCCAGGCTGGAGTGCAGTGGCATCATCTTGGCTCACTGTAACCTCCGCCTCCTAGATTCAAGTGATTCTCCTGCCTCAGCCTCCTGAGTAGCTGGGATTACAGGCACCTGCCACTGTGCCTGGCTAATATTTGTATTTTTAGTAGAGATGGGGTTTTACCATGTTGACCAGGCTGATCTCAAACTCCTGACCTCAGGTGATCTTCCCACCTCAGCCTCCCAAAGTGCTGGGATTGCAGGTGTGAGCCACTGTGCCTGGCTAATATTTGTATTTTTAGTAGAGATGGGGTTTTACCATGTTGACCAGGCTGATCTCAAACTCCTGACCTCAGGTGATCTTCCCACCTCAGCCTCCCAAAGTGCTGGGATTGCAGGTGTGAGCCACTGTGCCCGGCCAACACCATAATTCTTAATGATGAAAAACTAAAAAAAAAAAAAGTAAAAATAAAAATTAAGAAAAAGGAAAAAATAATAAAAATAAAAATGATGAAAAACTAGAAGCTTTCCTATTAAGAATGGGAACAATGCAGTTTCCTCTCACTATTCCTTTTCACCATCATCACCATCATAATGGAAGACCTAGCTAGTGCAATAAGATAAGAAAAGGAAATAAAAACTATACTATCGGCCGGGTGCAGTGGATGATGCCTGAAATCCCAGCACTTTGAGAGGCCAAGACGGGCGGATCATGAGGTCAGGAGATCAACCATTCTGGCCAACATGGTGAAAACCCATCTCTACCAAAAATACAAAAATTAGCCAGGTGTGGTGGTGTGCACCTGTAGTCCCAGCTACTTAGGAGGCTGAGGCAGGAGAATCACTTGAACCTTGAACCTGGGAGGCGGAGGTTGCAGTGAGCCAAGATCATGCTGCGGCACTCCAGCCTGGGGAGAGAGTGAGACTCTGTCTCAAAAAATAACAACAAAAAATATATACTATAATATCTGTGAAGGAAGAAATAGAACTTTTTATTTGCAGATGACATTGTCTGACTAGAAAATTTGAAAAAATCAACAAAAAAACTGGAATTAATAAGTGATTATAGAAAAGATTCAGGATACTAATATTCAGAAGTCAATACTTTCCTATATATCAGCAATGAATAAGTAAAATTTAAAATTTAAAACAATACCATTTACACTAGCACTCCAAGAAATGAAATAATTAGGTATAAATCTAGCAAAATATTTATGAAATATATGTGAGCAAAACTACAAGACTCTGATACAAGAAATCAAAGAACTAGCCAGGTATTGTGGTGCGTTCCTGTAGTCCTAGCTACTTGGGAGGCTGAGGTAGGAAGTTGCTTGAGCTCAGGAGTTTGAGACCAGCCTGGGTAACATAGTAAGACCTCATCTAAAAAAAAAAAAAAGAAAAAGAGAAATCGAAGAATTAAAATAAACTAAGATCTCTTCATTTAATATCTATTCCATGTTCATGAATGAGAAGATTCAATAGTCAAGATGTCAGTTCTTCCAACCTGATTTATAGATTCAACTCAATCCAATAATCTCAGCAAGTTATTTTTTGGATATTGGCAAACTGATTCTGAAGATTACATGGAGAGGACAGAATAACCAACAACAGTGAAGGAGAACAAAGTTGGAGGACTGACACTACCCAACTTCAAGACTTACTAAAAAAAAACCACAGAAATCAAGACAGTATAGATAAGAAATCATCTTACCCTAGTCAGAGTGGCTATTAAGAAAAAGACAAAAAATAAATAACAGATGTTGGTGAGGTTGCAGAGAAAAGGGAACTCTCATACAGTGTTGGTAGGAATGGAATTAGTTTAACCTCTATGAAAAACAATATGGAGATTTCTCAAAGAACTAAAAATAGAACTACCATTTGATCCAGGAATCCCACTATTAGGCATCTACCCAAAGAAAAGAAATGTATATATCAAAAAGATACCTGCACTTGTATGTTTATGGCAGCACTTTTCACAATAGCAAAGATCTAGAATCAATCTAAGTATTCATCAATGGATGGTTGAATAAAGAAAATTTGGTATATATACGCAATAGAATACTATTCAGTCATAAAAAGGAATGAAATCATGTCTTTTGCAGCAAAATGGATGGAACTGAAAGTCATTATCTTAAGTTATCTTAAGTCATTATCAAGCCAGGCACAGAAAGTCAAGTATCAAGGTTCTCACTCATAAATGGGTGCTAAAAAATGTGTGCACATGGACTTAGTGCAGTGATAGATAATGGAGACTCATAAGGGTGTGATGGGGGGATGGATGATGAGAAATTAATGGGTACAATGTACTTTATTTGAGTGATGGATACTCTGAAAGCTGAACACAATTGCACTTGTATTCTGTAAATTTACACACAAAGAAAATATGATATTGGCAAAATTTTCCCATTGTTTCTATGTATTTTCTAGATTGATAGAACATAGACATGTATTATGTTTGGAAAGACACTGCATTAAAATTAAACAAGCAATAACAAGTATATATGTAAAGTACTTATAAAATCACAACTTGGCCAGGTGTGGTGGCTCATGCCTGTAATCCCAGCACTTTGGGAAGCTGAGGCGGGCGGATCACATGAGGTCAGGAGTTTGAGACCAGCCTGACCAACATGAAGAAACCCCATCTCTACTAAAAATACCAAATTATCTAGGCGTGGTGGTGCATGCCTCTAGTCCCAGCTACTCAGGAGGCTGAGGCCGGAGAATTGCATGAACCTGGGAGGCAGAGGTTGGAGTGAGCCGAGATCATGCCATTGCACTTCAGCCTGGGCAACAAGAGGGAAACTCCATCTCAAAAAAAAAAAAAAATCACAACTTACTCCCTCCCACACCCCACAAAAAACAGGAACCTCAGTAAACATTACTCCTTATCAGAGTTTAATTTAGCTAAAAATATAGTCTTGCAGTATACCCGGGAGTTTAATATAGTAGTTATTTGTAGTATTAGCATGAAACTATTTAGACAGAAGCTTTTTTTTTCTATGAAAAATTCCATGCATTTCATAAGGAGAATAAAAATCACAACATTATCTGATGCCATTAAATCACATCTTAGACTTTTAAAGAGTCCTTCTGAGACCTGGCATGAGAACAAGCACGGACTTTAAGCATGAAAATGTCAAGTGAGCCAAAGCTGATATTAGACACTTGTAAAGGTTAGCAGCTTGTCTTAAATAATTGTTTCCATTTTTCCAGATGCTGCTGAGATATATTTCATAAAAAGTATCAATGCATATGGAGCAACACTGGGCTAAGAGGATTTTCAAACACTGAGCACCATTGCAGAATTTTGCAAATGGCTTGTCCAAAATGGCAAAAAACAGGTAAATATGTTCAGTGCATAAACAGAATTGCTAATTTGTTTATTAGATCACAATAGCATTTTTGATCTTATAATTTAGATGCTGGAGATCAGATAAGTCCCAGATAAAACTAGGCAAGAACAACATTGTTTCATTATTTGTTAGCATTAAAGGAATTTTTTTTCCCCGCAAGTTGGTTTCATTCTTTTGATGAAACTGAGCAACTCTGTCCAACAAGGTTTAGTTTATACTTGAAAACTGCACAGTAGGCTCAAAATATTTTAGAGGGAATCGATATTGATGGCAAAAGAAAATTTGCAGCTATATGTTTGCTTCTAACAATTCTCTATCAAACCTTTTTTTTTTTTGAGACAAGGTCTCTCCTTGTCACCCAGCCTGTAGTGCAGTGGGGCGATCTCGGCTCATTGCAACCTCTGCGTCTTGGGTTCAAGCAATTTGCCTGCCTCAGCCTCCTGAGTAGCTGGGATTACAGGCATGCACCACCATGCCCGGCTAATTTTTGTATTTTTAGTAGAGATGGGGTTTTGCCATATTGTCCAGGCTGGTCTTGAACTCCTGACCTCAGGCGATCGACCCATCCCGGCCTCCCACAGTGCTGGGATTATAGGCGTGAGCCACCATGCCCCACCAGCATTGCCTTTCTTGTTTGAAATGTTACAGCTATATTTTGTTGTGTAATGTTATGGTTCCCTTTCTGTAAAACGTTATTTTTAGTGATCTAAATAAAGCCTGTCTTGTTTGGAGAAAAAAATAAAATAAAACTAGGAATACTAGACAGAGCTTAGGAGGCTTAGAATATTAGTAAAAAAAAAAAATTGTCTTGTATCTTGATACATGAGATCCTTCAAATCCAGGACATGTGTAATCTCTGGCTTTGTAAATTTAATATTTTAAGTCAAAATTGGCTTCCATCTTTGGATCTAGCTACCAGTTCTTTTCTTTTGCAGTAGTGGTTTTCTCTTGATCTGATAGCTTTTTATTAGCCACAATTTTGTTTTCACATTAAAAAAAGTTATAGAAAATAATTGTTATTGCTGACCTTTTTACTTAGAAGTCCCATGAGTCTAAGCTATCACTCAAAACCTTTTGACCTGAGCTTTATATATTCAGTGCAGCACGAACACGGCGAAGACTTTTGTTGTCATAAGATCCCACATGAATTTATCTGACCAAGCCAACTTTATACTTCCTCAGGCAAGTGAGAAATATGGATATATTTGACATGGTCTTATTGGCCACGTAAAAACCAGTTTAAGAGTAGAGTTATAGGCACATAATATGCAAAAATTTATTTCCAGGAATGAAGAAAAGTTTTTTTTATATCATATCTAAACATTTTTATAAATGATGACATTTTCTTCATTTCAATTTTAATTGCCATTTGTAAATACAAAAATCTTATAAAGATTTGCAACCTGTTTTCTGTGGCCATGGTATTTTCTGTTGGTTCAGAACTTTTTTTTTCTCAGATAGAATCACTCTGTCACCCAGACTGGAGTGCAGTGGCACCACCTCAGCTCACTGCAACCTCCGCCTCCCAGATTCAAGCGGTTTTTGTGCCTCAGCCTCCTGGAATAGCTGGGATTAGAGGTGCCCGCCACTACGCCTGGCTAATTTTTGTGTTTTTAGTAGAAACGGGGTTTCACCATGTTGGTCAGGCTGGTCTTGGACTCCTGACCTCAAGTGATCTGCCCACCTCGGCCTCCCAAGTGCTAAGATTACAGGCGTGAGCCACCACGCTCGGCCGGTGCAGAAGATTAACATGAGATCCAATTGCCATGGGTTGATCTAATAACCAATTGCCATGGGTTGATCTAATAATTAATTTTCTTTTCAAAGATGTGAAAATACTTTGCCAGAATGTTTATATTCTGGTGCAGTGAATACCATAACCTTGTTTGTGATAAACCACCAATATCACCACCAGTAGCAATGCCTGATAATTTTCCGCTTCTAACCAAGTACTTCCTAGTATACCAAACTCCTGGACAAAGCCACCAAAGGACCTGAGTGTCAGGTGGCTCCAAATCTAAACCATAAGCAGGACTATGGACAGGTCAGCTTTACCATTAAGAAGCAAGTGCTGTGACAGCAGGAATTTTTGTTTGTTTTGTTCACTGCAGTGTCCTCAATGCCGGAAACAGTAACTGGCACATAGAAGGTGCCCAGTAACTTTTGAATGAAGCTGCTGAATTTTATAACACATTTTCCATATTTAAAAGTAGCTTGATCTCCCACCTCCAAGCTTCATGTGAGGCTGTAGCCCTGTCCTAGAGGACCATAACAGAAACTCGCAAGACTTGGGAATTGTTCCCATGGAATACACATACACACACACACACACACACACACACACACACACACACACTTTGGTAAACAGTTTAATCTGCCATGGATAAAAAATAAAACCCATTCATCTGGAACCATCATCTTCCAAAGATTCATCAAAATGACAAAACATGGTGGCTCACATCTGTAATCCCAGTACTTTGGGAGGGTAAGGCAGGAGGATTGCTTGCCCAAAACACTGAGGGGTTTGAGACCAACCTGGGGAACATAGCGAGACCCTGTCTCTACAAAAAATTAAAGAATTGGCCAGGTGCACTGGTGCAACCCTGTGGTCCCGGCTACATGGGAGGCTGAGGCAGGAAGATTACTTGAGCTTGGGAGGTTGAGGCTTCAGTGAGCTGTGATTGCGCCACTGCACTCCAGCTTGGGTGACAGAGACCCTGTCTCAAAAACAAAACCAAAAACAAACAAAACCAGAGAAAAGAGGAAAGGTACCCCTAATACGTTCCCTAGGGCTTTTAGAAAATATGAAGATGTTCCTCTGGCCACACACATGCAAATCTACAAGAAAGGCAATACTGTCGAAATCAAGGGAATAGGCACTGTCCAAAAGGGAATGCCCCACAAGTGTTCCCACGGAGAGAGCCTGCATTGTTATCCAGCCAGCTGTTTGTGTTGTAAACCCAAGATTTTTGACAAGATTCTTACCAGCAGAATGAATGCATGTTTGAAGCATATTCAGCACTCTAAGAACTGGGATAGCCTCCTGAAACTTCTGAAAGAAAATGGTCAGAAAAAGAAGGAAGTCAAAGAGATAGGTCCCTGGGTTCAACTGAAATGCCAACCTGCTTCACCCAGCGAAGCACACTGTGAGAACTAATGGGAAGGAGCCTGAGCTGCTGGAACCTGTTTCCTGAATAACTAGATTAACTTACAGGAAAAGAGAGAAGACTGAAATAAATAAAATCAGAAATGAAAGAAGAGACATTAAGCTGATGCCACAACAATTAAAAGGATTATAAGAGACTACTATAAATTAATATTGCCAGTTCTTTTCAAACTCCACCATTTTCTGGAAGAGGAGGACACACTTCCGAACTCTTTATGAGGCCAGCATTACTCTGACATCAAAGCCATAAAAAGATACTACAAGAACACTATAGTTCAATATCCCTGATGCATATAGATGCGAAAATTCTCAACAAAACACTAGCAAACCAGATTTTTTTTTTAAATTTAAAGAAAAAATTTATTGAAGATCTGAAAAACAATTCCTAAAAGATTGAATTTTCCAGAAAACTAGCTACACAATGCATTGCATCTATCATGTTAAAACGTGCATTAGACACAAATACAAAAACCATGAAACAAGCCACCATTCTTCAACAATTTGAGCAAAGATAAAATGCCTAAGTAACAACATGGATGACTTGCAAAAGATGGGCTCTTTACTTTAAGCCCCATTAAAAAAAAAAAAAAGGAGCACAAATGGATGAGTGTGTTCAGTTATATACACTGAATTGAATGAACCTTTGGCACTAGGAATCAGAGCATTTTGTCATATAGCATTAACACGTATTATAAAAGTGCCTAGTGTCAAAGGAATAGAACCACCAGCATTCAAAAGCAGCTTTGTCAACTAGGCAATAAAACACTCTACAGCATATCCCTCTGTTGTCCATCATTGAATACACTGGCAGCAACTTTAAAATGAAAAAAAAAAAAAAGAAAAGAAAAAAGGAGCTATTACCACTTTTATTTTCTCTGTTTAAAATCAAACGGAAAACAAATATCAATTGTTATACACTAACATCTTCAAAGCACATCATTTGTACAAGAGATAGACTAAGAACAAAAATGTGTTTACGGAGATCCAAACATAAGTGAGTGAGAGCACCTCTCACACAGCTTTCCGATGGTACTCAGGAGGAGCCACTTCATAATCACTGGCACTAAACAAAGTTGCAGGATTCTTTGCCAGGTAATTTAGGAAATCATGAAGATAATTCAGTAATAAAGCAAGGCTCTTCTCATCCAGAGGTGTATAGGCCAACATTGCTCCAATTCGTACGAATAGTCTCAGTAGATGTGGTGCTCCATACACCTGGGACATGAGTGCATCAGGGTGATCTGCAAGAATTTCAGCATATTGTGGTCTCTCAAATTTGTAGAGTAGCTGGGTACCCAACATTACATTGAAGTATTCTTTTATCCCTGCCACAACTTCATTAACAGCATACTCCTTATTATCTGTGACAAACCAGATTTAACAGCACATTAAAAGTGTCATACGCCATCACCAAGTGGGACTTATCCCTGGGATGTTAGAATGGTTCAGCATATGAAAATCAATCAATGAGATACACCACCTTAAACAGAATGAAGGATAAAAATCATATAATACCCTGAGATGCAGAAAAAGCATTTGACAAAATTCAATACCTTTACATGATTAAAAAAAAAACAACAGGCTGGGCATGGTGGCTCACGCCTATAATTCCAGCACTTTGGGAGGCTGAGGCGGCAGATCACAAAGTCTAGAGTTCAAGACCAGCCTGGCCAACATGGTGAAACCCCGTCTCTACTAAAAATACAATAATAATAATAATAATAATAATAATAATAATAATAATTAGCTGGCCGTGGTGGTGAGCACCTGTAATGCCAGCTACTTGGGAGGCTAAGGTGGAAGAATTGCTTGAACCCAGGAGGCAGAGGTTGCAGTGAGCCTTGGGCCAATGCACTCCAGGAACAGAACAAGACTGTCTTAAAAAATAAAAAAAGTCAACAAAGAAAGAATAGAAGGAAATTACCTCAACATAATAAAGGCCATACATATATGCAAAGCCTATAGCTAATATCATACTCAATGGTGAAAAACTGAAAGCTTTTGCTTTAAGATTAGGAACAAAAGAAGGATGCCCACTTTCTCCCCTTCTATTCAACATAGTACTGGAAGTACTAGCCAGAGCAGTTAGGCAGGAAAATGAGATAAAAAACATCCAAATATGAACAGAAGTAGAATTATTTCTGTTCACAGAATGACATGATGTTATGTAGAAAACCCTAGTGATCTCTCTCTCTCTTTCTCTCTCTCACTCTCACACACACACACACACACACACCCTGTTTGAACTAATAAATTCAACTAAACTATAGGAAACAAAATCAGCCTACAAAAATCAGTTGCATTTTTATATACTAACACTGAACAATTTGAAAAGGAAAGTAAGAAAATCCATTTACAATAGCATCAAAAAGAATGAAATACTTAGGAATAAACTTAACCAAGGAGATGAAAGACTTTTACACTGAAAGAAAATAAACAGGAAAACAATAAATTAAATGCATCTTTCCTACTCTAAAAAATGCAAAAATATTATAGTAGCCTTGAGATTCCTGATTTATTGACAGTGTTTTCTGGAAAGCAGCAACTGACATCCCTTTTATGTTTGTTGTTCTGATATGCCACATTAGGGTTGATTACTACATGCTCAACCCAATTCTGAAGAAATGTTCTGTTATACCTGTCAACGTAGATAATTCAGGCAGTGAGTGGGTGATGTGCAGTTCTTTTTTTTTTTTTTTTTTTTTTTTTTAGAGAAAGAGAGAGAGAGAATAGGAAGGAGGAAAAAGGAAGAGAAAGAGAGAGAGAGAATGGGGAGGAGGGAGAAGGAAAAAAAAGAGGGAGAGAGAATGGGAGTATTGCTTTCTTGCCCAGGCTAGAATGCAATTTAGTAATGGGTATTGAAAACCTCTTTTATACTGATAATTATACTTAATGATGTAGTCAGGAAGGAATAAGGGAAGAAGATAACAAACAAACAGCCAACCAATATTTAATTTAAACCTATGAAATGCTATGCGATTACTGAGGAGTGATTTACTTCCAATTACATAGTCACCTTTGGAATAGGTGTGAGGTGGTAATGTATGTTTTGTGTATTTGAAGTGGAGAGTTCTATAAATGTTTATTAAGTTTACTTGTTCCGGGTCTGAGTTCAAGTTCTGAATATCCTTGTTAATTTTCTATCTCGTTGATCTATAGAATCGTTAGCTCTTCTTGTTGCATTGATCCTTTTGCCATTATGTAATGTCTTTCCTCGCCTCTTTTGATCTTTGTTGCTTTAAAGTCTACTTTATCAGAGGAGAGAATTGCATCTCCTGCTTTTTGTTTATTAGTTTATTTTTACTCTCTGTTTGATTGGTAAATCTTCCTCCTTCTCTGAGTCTTTGTGTATTGTTGCATGTAAGATGGGCCCGGATGCAGCATACTGATGGGTTTTGGCTTTTTATCCAATTAAAATATATATAAGTTTAATACCGGCGTTTGATGCTAGCTGGCTGTTTTGCCCATTAGTTGATGTAAATTTTTTATTGTGTTAAAGTTCTTTGCTTTTTGATATATTTTTGGAAAGGCTGATATTGGTTGTTCCTTTATATGTATAGTGCTTCTTTCAGAAGCTCTTGTAAAGCAGGCCTAGTGGTGGTGAACTCTCTAAGTACTTGTTTGTTCGCAAAAGATTTAATTTTTCCTTCGCTCATAAAGCTTAGTTTGGCTGGATAGGAAATTCTGGGTTGAAAGTTCTTTTCTTTAAGGATGTTAAATATTGGTCCCCACTCTTTTCTGGCTTGTAGGGTTTCTGCTGAGAGATCTGCTGTAAGTCTGATAGGTTTCCCTTTATGGGTAACCTGACCTTTCTCTCTGGCTGCCCTTAGTATTTTCTCCTTCATTTCAACCCTAATAAATCTGGCAATTATGTGCCTTGGGGTTGGTCTTGTTGAAGAATATCTTTGTGGTGTTCTCTGTATTACCTGGAGTTGAATATTACCCTGCCTTGCCAGGTTGGGAAAGTTTTCCTGAATGATATCCTGAAGAGTATTTTCCAACTTGGATTCATTCTCTTCATCACATTCAGGTACACCTATCAAACGTAAATTAGGTCTTTTCACATAGTCCCATATTTCCTGGATACTTTGCTCATTCCTTCTCATCCTTTTTTCTGCATTCTTGTCTTCTCGTTTCATTTCACTGAGCTGGTCCTCGACTTCTGATATCCTTCCTTCTGCTTGATCAATTCAACTGTTTAAACTTGTGCATGCTTCGCGAAGTTCTCGTGTTGTGTTTTTCAGCTCCATCAATTCACTTATATTCTTCTCTAAATTGTCCATTCTCGTTAACATTTCGTCAAACCTTTTTTCAAGGTTCTTAGTTTCTTTGCATTGGGTTAGAACAAGTTCTTTTAATTCACAGAAGTTTCTTATCACCCACGTTTTGAAACCTGCTTCTATTATTGGAACACACGTGTAATCTATTAAGCCTTGTTCCGTTACTGATGAGGAATTGCAATCCCCTGTAGAGGGAGAGGCATTCTGATTTTGAGTATTCTCTACCTTTTTACGCTGGTTTCTTCCCTTCATTATATATTTGTCCGTCTGTCGTCTTTATAATTACCGACTTTCTAACTGGGTTTCTGACATCCAACTTGTTGATTCCCTGCGCCGAAATCTGAGCAATCCACTGAGCCAGCCAAAACAGCGGTGTTAAGATTGATGGTGCTTTTCTGCCCGGGAATCTCCGGACTCTGCACCAAGAACTGGCGTGCTAAGGCACCAGCAAAACCGCCACGCTGGCCACAAGAGTCACCCTGGCGACCCGTGGAGCTCCTCCACTGGGAATCTCCTGGTCCGTGAGCAACTAATATTCGTCTGAAAGTGTGGCGTCCTGTCGTTCTTTGCGCTTTCACTGGGAGGTACGTGCCCGAGCTGCTAATCATCAGCCATCTTGGATCTCTCCAATGTGCAGTTCTTAAGGGAGCCAGCAACAATACCTCTTCACCTTCTCTAAAGAGAGCACATTGGGAAGGCAAATGAGTACAAGCACCGTTGTCCTATGAATAATTTCCAATGAATACTTAATTTATTTTTGCTGTATTGTAAGTAGTTAACAGTGACAGCTTTGCTGAAAGACAATTGGCCTAGATGTTTCAAAAATGTTAATGTTATGAAAGACCAAAAGGGCAGGAGAACTGTTACCGATTAAAGGATCATGAAAACTAAATGCAGTACATGAAGATTAGATGCTAGATTTTAAGGAGGTATAAAGAACATTATTGGAACAATTGGGAAATTTGAATATGGCACATATATTAGGAAATACTGTTGTATTGATGTAAGATTTATTGAATGATAATGTGATTGTAGATACATAGGAAAATTTTCTTGTTCTAAGAAGACACATACTTAAGTATTTAGCAGTGGCCACATGTGATGGCTCATGCTTGTCTGTAATTCCAGTAATTTGGGACAGCAAGGCAGGAGGATTGCCTGAGCCCAGGAGTTCATGACCAGCCTGCGATACATAGTGGGGCTCCGTCTCTAAATAAATAAATAAATAAATAAGCTGGGCAGAGTGGTGTGCAACTATAGTCCCAGCTACTACAGAGACTGAGGTGGAGGATCATTTGAGCCTTGAAGGTCGAGGCTGCAGTGAGCCATGATCACACCCCTGCACGGCAGCCTGAGCAAGAGAGTGAGACCCTGTCTCAAACAAACAAACAAAAAAAGCATTTAGGGGTAAAGTATCTTGATTACTACAACTTATTTTCAACAAAAATATATGTGTGGATGCATGTATATTTATATAGAGAGAGATATTATTTTTTAAGAAGAGAACAATAAAGCAAATGTGGCAAAATTGTAGCAATGTGTGAATCTAGGTGAAAACTGTATGGGTATTTATTTTACTCTTCTTTTACTTTTCTGAAGGTTTGAAAAAATTTAAAATAAAAAATAGGTGAATAAAAAAGAGTAAGGGTGGTGGAATTCAGGCTGCCTGGTGTTGGAATTCTGACACTGCCAATTATAGGCTGTATGATCTGAGACAAGATCCTCAGCTGTTACCAGTTTCCATTCCTTCATCTGTAAAATGAGTATAACGACACTTCCTCTCTTGTGGGGCAGCCATGAAAATAAAATAGTATTATACATATGAATTAACTATTATTAATTATAAGCTTGGAACTTTAATTCTTAATACAAATTACTTAGGTGACACATCACAACGGACTGATCCTGATGGGTTATGTCATCGTTGGGTACAATGCCTTCTCCATAGAGCTCAGGGAATAGAACCAGCATGCTCCTTCGGAATTGCCAGGCTGATTTTTTTTTTTAAAACATTTTATCCCTCAGGAGGCTTACAGACTGCTAAAGTCTTCGTTAAAGTCCCAGATCATCAGCTACAGTGACTATAGCAAAAATGTGGCTGAATATTTTTATAACATGGGCAGGATCTGCTTTGCCAAAGGAGAGCACAGAAAGGCAATTCAGCTGCTGAGGAAGGTGACTATTAGCTGGTTTCATTACATTTTCCCCAGGGCTTGTAAGCAGAATGCAAGGAGAGATGTATGCAGAATGCAAGGAGCAAGATGTATGTACGTATGTATGCATGTATGTATGTATTTTCCCCTCCCTTCCATTTCATTCCCTCTCTCTCTCTTTCCTTTTCTCTTTTTAAGTGATGTGTTATCTTTTGAAAGTTGTCTGCTTTCTTAGATGTGCTGAGGGAGAATATGATACAAAAACTTTTGTTGAGTCCATGCCTGGACAAGAGTCTTAAAAGAGTAACACCCTAATCTTGGAATCTAAGTATGATAGTGGCAGAATCTCTTGAACGCACTTCAAGGTTGGGTGGAATTAGTAATACCTTGTTTAACCATCCATACCCAAGTACTCATTCCTCTTCCAGAGAACTCATTCCCTTGCAGCAGGGGTGTGGCAAGAGGTGTTCAACCAGTCAGTATGCTGACAAAATGAAGCTAAAGACTTAGTAAGATAGATGGGTATGCCTCTTCATAAAACCTAAATTTGTTCAAAGTCAGAGGAAAAGTTGGTAAAGATCAAGTAATACTCAAGTGAGCAAAGGGTGGAGTCAGAAGCAGTCTACATCAAGTTTGCAGAGATTTTCATCTCATTTCAGGCTAACCTAATGTGATCAGAAAATGGTAAATAACAGGAGAAAGGGGTAACTCATTTTGAAGAATCAGAGGAAAAAGAAAGCCTCCTGAAAGTAAGTTACAGGAGCCAGGATAGCTTTTCCTGGGAAGCATGAACACATGGATGGCATCTGTATAATAGGGGCAGAGGCCTGGAAGGAGAGAAAACTTTGAAATGAAAGGATGACAATCTGAGGACAAAAGATAAGATGAAACGAAAAATGATGAGTGAAATGTGAAGAGGTTCCAGAGAAACAAGTCTAATAAAATTCAAACCCACATTGAAAATAATGAAGACTCATCATGGAGTGATATTGAGTATTGTTTCTCAAATCTAGAATTGCAACACAGTCAGTAAGAAACACAACAAAACAAGCAAAAAACAGATTCCTGAGTCTCACCCTAGACCATCTGAATTACAAGTTGTGAGTTGTGTCCAGAATCTGTTTTTTCAGTAGTTCTAGAAGCAGTTTTAATATGCTGCCAATTTTAAGAATCAAGATTGATATAACAAACTTGAAAAGCTCTCCTGGAACACAGAGTGAAAGAAGAGAGGGATCTCATGAGAAAGTAGTTAGTACGAGGGACAAAGTAGAGATTCAGCTAAAGTACTGTATGTATTTCTGAAAAAATTATAATGATTGGAATAGAAGCAGTGTCAGAGAGCTCACTGAAGACAAATGTTCTGAAATTTAAAAAGACCATAGCATACACATTGTGAGGATTTACCATGTTCCACACAAAATCAGTTTAAGGAGAGCCTCATTTAGATTTTAACCTGGCAATGAATTTTTGATAGCTTGTGCAATACATGGAATGTTTGTGTCCCTTCAAAATTCATATGTTGAAACCTAATCTCCGATGTGGTGGTATTTTGAGATGGGACCTTTAGAAGGTGATTAGCACTCCAGAGTGGAGGCTTCATGAATGGGATTAGTGCCCTTTTGAAAGAAACCTCAGAGAGCTTCCTTGCCCCTTCCACTATGTGAGTTTACAGCAAGAAGACAGCTGTCAATGAACCAGGATGTGGGCCCTCACTAGACATGAAACGGACTAAGACATCGTGGCTATATCCTCCATTTGAAACAGGGATTCAACTTGGCAATTTAGGATGCTGTAAGCCTAGGTGGGGGCTACATGCTTGTTATCAGCTTAGGGAACAAATGAAATGTAGTACAGGTGTTTGAAATGTAAACTTGTGACATCTCAGTTCTACTGGTCCTTTCCTGAGTTTGGTTTGCAATTAAGGTGCTTGCTATCTGACTCTATTCTGTTGTTTCTCACCTTACCTAGTGTCTGATGATTCAAATCCTTGCATATGGAGGTGAACACAGTAAAAGCAGAGAGACAAAGAGCCTCCTTACCCTGTTGCAGAGGTGAGTTCTGGCCCTGGCCATCAGCCATGTCATCAATGTGGATATATGCATGGCATGGCCTCTCCCAGTTCAACCAGGTAGGGGTGATTTGCTTCTAACATTCTTGCTAGTAAGGCGAAGTCCTACCTGTGTATGAATTTAGCCAAATCCTATACTTGGGGAAACTAGTTGATTTCTTATAGTTTCTTAGAACCCAGTATTACAGGGTCTGCTGCAATAATATTGAGTGTTATAATATCCCTTTCAATGCTGAGCATTATAGAAAAGTCCTGCAAGGTTGTAGCTGATCACAGTGTGATAGATACGATATGATTCAGACAAAGCAAATGATTACCTTAAAATTACTTTTCTTGACACATGCACATGAATGTTCATTGCAGCACAGTTTACAATAGCAAAGACCTGGAACCAACCCAAATGCCCATCGATGATAGACTGGACAGGGAAAATGTGGCACATATACACCATGGAATATTATGCAGCCATCAAAAATGATGAGTTTGCATCCTTTGTAGGGACATGGATGAACCTGGAAACCATCATTCTCAGCACTGACACAAGAACACAAAATCAAACAGTGCATGTTCTCACTCATAGACGGGTGTTGAACAATGAGAACACATGGACACAGGGAGGGGAGCACAATACACTGGGGTCTGTTGGAGGGAAATAGGGGAGGGACAGCAGGGAGTGGGGAGTTGGGGAGAGATAGCATGGGAAGAAATGCCACATATAGGTGAAGGGGAGGAAGGCAGCAAATCACACTGCCACGTATGCACCTATGCAACAATCTTGCATGTTCTTCACAAGTACCCCAAAACCTAAAATGCAATAAAAAAATTTAAAAAAAAATTACTTTTCTTGCTGGACATACAAAGTCTAGGTCCATAAACATAAGGCAAGTTTTTTAGGATACAGTTGTCTCTGAAGTTAATAATGACAGAGCCTCTGCAGATTCTTTTTTTAAATGTTTAGAATTTAAGTCAAAGAGAGTTTTGTATAGACTTGCCTCAGTCTTTAACCTTGATGTTGTCAATGACGCATATCATTGACGTTTGTTCATCTCAGAATAGTATTGACCTTTAACTGTTCTCTTTTAAGAGGGAAGAGAAGGAAAACTTGTTGAGTTTATACCAAATTCATAAAACTGAGCTAGGTCCTATTCATAAAGTATATAATTTAATCCTCGCAAATACACAGTATGATAGCTCTCATTTGACAGAAAGGAGCTTGATATTTTATAAAGGAATTTGCCTAAATTCACTCAGTCTCAGAGATTTGGACTCAAATAAGCGTGACTTTAAAGGCCATGTGCTTTTCCCTGAGAGCCCTCTAACAGAGGTGCATTGCTACTGAGAGTTAGGACCCTGAATACCAGCAGTGGCTGACAATCGGTCCCCTTCTTACCAAGTACACCAGGCTAGACAGGTGCGGAAGACCATGCCATGGAGAATACATTCAGCCATCCTATCCACACACATTTCAGTCACAGCCAAACCTGAGGTGGGCCCCACAGGAGGCCACCTCCTGTTTTATCATCATCCAGAGGAGGACGTTCTCCAGCCTCTGTCAATAATTCACGTGTTAGGAGGATATAGAGGATCAGCCACAGGGCAAAATGGGAAACTTTGCTCCCTACCTGTTGGTGTATGTGAAAGCATTTTCTTAATCAATAACCATAAAATATTAATAACTATAATGTAGAAGATTTTCCATTTCCTTAGCACCATATTATATATTTACATATACATTTTTGGATTCATAAACCACACTATTAGTGGGTATTTTTATCTTCCTTGTTCAGGTGATGAAATTGAAGCTCAGAAAGTTTGGGTATCCTGGCTGAGCATAATGACTCACACCTGTAATTCCAACACTTGGGGAGGCCAAGGCAGGTGGATTGCTTGAGCTCAAGAGTTCAAGACTAGCCTGGGCAACATGGTGAAACCCTATCTTTACAAAAAATACAAAAATTAGCGTGGTGAAGTGGCATGTGCCTGTGGTCCCAGCTACTTGGGAGGCTGAGGTGGAAAGGTAATTTGAGCCCGAGGTCAAGGGTGCAGTGAGTTGTGATTCTGCCACTGCATTCTAGCCTAGGTGACAGACTGAGACCCTGTCTCAATAAAGAAAAAGAAAAAAAGAAAAGTTGGATATTTTGTTCATAAAATATCTGGTAAATGTAAGATTTCAATCTGGGTTGATCAAATTTCAAAAATACCCTTTCACTATGTAATACAAATTCTGACCTTGATGAATTTGAGTATATGTATGAGGATACCTGTAAGGTAAGGCTCCAGAACCCATTTTACATATGGGAAAACTGAAAACTGATTTACTGAAGTTAACTTACCCAGAAAGAGGCAAAGCTAGAATTTTAATCTGGGTCTCTCTAACTCCAGAATCTGTACTCTATAGGCAGGGTAGCTTACAATCTGAAGACAGACTGCCTGGATTTTTTTTTTAAAGATGGGTTCTTGCTGTGTTGCTCAGGCTGGTCCAAACTCCTGTGTCCAAACAGTCTTCCTTCTTCTGCCTCCCAAGTATCTGGGATTACAGGCATCTTCCACTGCACCCAGGATTGCCTGGATTTAAAAAGTCAGGCTCCAACACTCAGCTCTCTGACCTGGGTAAAGTGACTTAACCCCCCTCAGCCTCTATTTATTCATCAATAAAATATTAGTACTTTCATCAAAAAGTACATTTTCTGAAAGTTAATGAGATCATAATCAGTACAAGACTTATATCAGGGCCTGGAAGGTCTTAGCAGGTTTTAAATGCCCAATGAATGTTGAGATCATAATAACAAAATAACAATAACAATAATTATCTTTCCAAAGTGCAAGAGATAATAGATCAGAATGTTAAAATAAGAGGTTTCTTTGTATCACTCTCTTATTGTTTTATATTAAGAGTAATAGGTACAGAGTATATGTTACTAGAGTCAGACTTGTGATCTTAACCTGCCTTTTCCACTCACAAGTATGTGACCTTGGGCAAATCACTTAACCTCCTTGAGCCTTGTTTTCTATCACTAACATGCAGATAATAGTAAACCACACATAGAGTTGTTGTGAGTTTTAAATAAAACCATGTCTATAACATGCATAGTACAGTGCCTGGCAGAGTATGTGCTCAATAGATGTTCGTAAAACACCCTTCCTTCCCCTTCACAGAAGACTGCCTTTTGCTTTCAGGGCAACAGTTCAGAATATTTGAAATCAGGGATAGTTGTTAGCCACTATTACCATACGTTAGTTTTGCGAATTTGAATCTCTGAACGTATCTAAAGTACATTTTGTGCTCTGAAGGTAATAATAATGAAACTAAAAGAACAAAGTGTGTAATTTCAGAGAAAAAAACCGCATGATCTTTCCTCCAAAATAAACAGAAGTTCTATTCAGCTTGTATTTAAAAAGAGACACTTCAGAATATATGGAATGAATCTAATTCCTCGGTAGCCAGAGGTTGCTTTGCCTTCCAATATTTACTGTGCCTTTTAGGTTATTTGGAAAGATTCATAGAAGGAGAAAAATTAGGAAATCTAATGCAGACCCTAGGTATGAGTTTCTTCAGGCACTTGGAAATTAATTTTTCTTTCTGTAAATTACAATGAGACCAAACCTACCAAGAAAGTCCATATAAGGGGAAAAGAAGAGTCTTTTGAAGGACTTTGCTGTAGCAGAAGGTTTTTCTTTCCCTGAAACAAGCCCATATCTCATTCCTGAAGAACTGCTGAGCAAAGCCATGGGAGTAACTGTCAAAGCCAGATGTCAAAACCCCGACAAGGATTGCTCTCTCTTTGCAAACTTCAGCATCTCACTGGAGTAATCAGTCCCAGATGTCCTGGAACTCTGCTAGTTTTCCGATGTACTCTCCTGCTTCTTACCTCACCTCTTCCGGAAACTCCTTGACTACCCTCACTGGACTTCTGTTGCTAGGAGCCTGAATTCTTGGCTTTTGAAGTCTCTGTAAAAAAGCTAAAGTAGAAATGGCCCCTTGAAATTAGAGTTAATTTCAAGGTTAAATGACAGTTGCAGGGGCCTCAAATAAAATTTTGGTGTACAGAAAGGGCCTAGAAAATCTCAGACTTGGAAGTAAACTTTCAGGTTGTTTAGTCTTTTATCTAAATCACAAATGTACTTCAGTTTTAATCATTTACATATCTAGCTCACTTAAGCACCAGAAATACTAATATGTTTAAGCTATAGTCCCTTATGTGAAAATAGACACATATGACCAGATTACAAGTTAGTCTGTAGTAAGTCTTTAATAGAAATGTAAAGAGAAGGGCAAGCAATAAATCATGAGGCTAGAAATGCGGGTGGAAACTCTGCATAGGTTGCGGGCTGGGTTGCAGGGTCTTCGAAGAAAAGTACACACAAGCAGTAGACAGGAAGTCAGAGGAGAGTATTCCAAGTTGCATGAACAGAAGCATAGCGGCATAGATACTTGATATCGCTGAGGAAAAGCAAGTGGCCTTGAGTCGTAGTTTAAGGTATCTGAGGAGGGACATGCTGGACATGAGTTTGGAAAGACAGACTGGGGCCAGATTATGGAATTTTTATGTGCTATGCTAAGGCATTTAGAATTCATTTAGTAGGCAGAAGGCAACCATCAAACAGTTTTGAGCAGGATATGACATGATCAATTATTGGCTTCAAAACATTAACTCTGACAGCAATGAGAAGGATAGATAGTACCTAGGGAGAAGTAGTGAGAGCAGTTAGGAGGCAGATCTGTTAGTCCAAGGGAGAGATGTTTAGACCCTTAATTATTTAAAGCCGTAGTAGAAAGAATGTGCAGAAGATGGATTGAGAAGTTTCATAGAGTTTGTAGTGCCAGACCTTGGGACCAGTCAGATGTGAGGTTTAATAGAGGCAGGAATCAAAGGTAGGTTTGAAGTTTCTAGCTTGGGCAGCTGGGTGAATGGCAATGGCATTAAATAGTATTGGCAAGAGGAATGATCTTGGAGGATATCTAGGGCACCTGAGGGAAGATGGTTTCCACTTTGGATATGTTTGCAGTACCCACAATACATTCACTTGGCAATTGACTGTAAGCTGTTGGCTGTATGGGCCAGGAGCTCAAAGAAATGATTCTGAAGCTAATGGAATGTAAGATAACCCATGGAATGCACACACGTGAAACAAGAAGGTTTAGGAAATAACTTTGGAGAACGCTTACACTTATTCCAGAGAGAATAGAATATGGTGATTTGGTAGCAGAACAGCTGGGGCTCAAATTTGAGCTTTCCCACTTATAATGAGACTTCCTAAGACTTACTTTCTTCATCTGTGAAAATGCACATAAATAGAGCATTTCATTTTAAGTGCTTTACTTCGTGTATGGCACATAGTAAGCTTCTGTGAAAATGTTAGTTATTATAATTAACGCTTTGTATTATTTACGGATCACGCAGAAAGAGGAACTGAAGAGGAGACTCTGAAAGAGTCCTTAAGAATTAGGAGAGTCAGGAAATAATACAAAGGAAATCAGAGGACAAAGTTTCAGTGAAAGAGAGGCCAGTGTCATTGTTACAAAAGACATGGCGGGGAGACACTTCAAAGAGGAAGAAATGCATGTGACCAATAAACACACACGCACAAAGATTCCAATCTCAGGCAGGATTCAAAACATGAAATACCATTTTTAACCTATCATTTTTGTGGTAATGAAAAATATAGGTAATAAAACCCAGCTCTGTCAAAGCTATGGAGTAATCAGCCTCTCAATACTCTATTTATATGGGACTGACTGCCTCTCCTCCCCTTCCCTCCCCTCCCCTCCCCTCTCCTCTCCTTTTTTTCTTTTCTTTTGAAATGGAGTCTTTCGGCTGGAGTGCAGTGGCGTGATCTCGGCTCACTGCAATCTCTACCTCCTGGGTTCAAGCAATTCTCCTGCCTCAGCCTCCTGAGTAGCTGGGATTACAGATGTGTGTCACCACACACAGCTAATTTTGTATTTTTAGTAGAGATGAGGTTTCACTGTGTTGGCCAGGCTGGTCTCGAACTCCCGACCTCAGGTGATCCACCTGCCTCGGCCTCCCAAAGTGCTGGGATTACAGATGTGAGCCACCATGCCTGACCTAGCACTGTTTCTTGATTGCACCGTTTTGGTGGACATGTTGGGAAAAATTAATAGACTGTTTAAATTCATGTAACCTTTGACTCTGAAAGACCACTTCTAATAATCTGTCTTTTGAAATCCTTGCACAAAATAGGTATTTATAAATATATGCATATATGTATGTTATATATATGTGTATACATATAACATACATATATGTTATATACATATATACATATAACATACATATAAGTTATATACACACACACACACACACACACACATATATATATCTTTCTTTTAGATTTGTTTATAATATCATACAGTGGGAAAAACTCAAATGTCTACCAGTAGAAATACTAGTACATGTTTAGAGCCATATAATATAGTCATTCAAAGGCATGATGTAGAGTCATGGAAGAATATCCCCATATATATTGTTAGGGCTAAAAGCATGAAAAATTATCTCTAGGACATAAGATTATGGAGGACTTTCAAATTCTATGTTATATATTTTTGTGCCATTTTACTTTTATTTTTACAATAAATATTATTTGTGATGATAAGAAAGATACATTTTAAGAGTATGATGTAGGCATCAAATATTAAGAGGGTGCCACGTAGTGGTAAGGAATGGACTAGTGCCAGATGGCCTGGGGTATAATCCCAGCTCTGTCTTTAGCTGTGAAATCTTGGACAAATCACTTTACTTCTCAGTTTCTTCATCCATAAAATGGGGATGATAATAATATAATATCTACTTCATGGGGTTGTTATTAACAAGTTAATGTAAGTAAAACTGCAAAGACGTTGCCTGGCACATAGTCTGTGCTACTTAGAGATGATGATAGTGTTGATGATGATGATGATGATGATGATGATGACTGCAGATGGGAAGAGGATAACTAATAAAAAGCCATTATAGTGGCAAATAGAAAATCATCACTGATATTAGCATGAGCTGTATTGGTAGGGAAGACCTTTGAGATTACTGTTTGTCCAGTACCTGATTACCTCCCATAATCAGGAATTTACTATCTCTCAAAATGGTCCCTTCCTTCCATTACTGGATAGTTCTGATTGTTAGAAGAACGTAGTAGTTAAGGCCATAGACTACATTTAAAGTTAGACATGTTAGACATATCTGTGTTTGAATCCAGGTTTTACCACTTTCTATGTGTCTCATTTTTCTCTGATGAGGATTAGAATAGTATCTAAAATATGGAAACATAATGAAGAGTAAATGAGATCATTCACATAAGGCACTTAGCACAGTATCTGGTATACAGTAAGAGCTCAATAAATATTAGCTATTTTTTAACAACTGCACCTAGTCATCAAACTTATTGATGTATGAATGTATGAAGTTATCAACTTAATTCTTCTGTTAGATGTCTCTGGAACAGCTGTATACTGAGAAGTTATTTTGATACAACTTTTGATGGGTATAAAGCTGTAGAAGCCAACAGAAGGAACAGGGAGAACCATCCTTTCTCCTTACAAGAGGGGAGCAGAAGAAGGTGCCTCAATGCCTATTGACCTATTAGTGATCTACTGTTCTCTTGATCACGTGAACAAAATGGAACAGCCTCCTCTGGGCTGAGAGGCTGGAGAAGGAAAGTACGGTGGAAATGGGGATTTGGGAGGTGATTATCTCCAGAGAGAAGTGAGCAAGGAAAAAGAAAGTACGTGATATGCTCCAGTACGTTTTGTGTCAGCTAGACCAGTCTTAGGCAAGACCTTAGTGATGAAAGTATGTTCCATAAGCTGGGTTGTTTCCAGGCTGCTGCATTCATCTTCTTTTCTTATCATTTATTAGTAAACATTACAACACTCCATCTACAAAATTAAGGAGAAAATATCTGGCCAAACCTTGGTATGAGTGAGTGAGGAGCACAATCTGCTCCAGCAGCCAGGTATCTAAACAAATGGGCAGCAACCTTTCCAAATCAGGATTCTAGGACTAGTTAGAGGCATTAGGGGAGGTAAAGAAGTGAAAACTTGGAAGCCTTCAGTTCCCTGCTTGAGGGTCTCCTTTATGGGGAACAAGGGCTGCTAAGCCACAGTGAGCCAGCTCAGTGCACTTTGTCTTTAGCAGAGCAGTGGGGAGCTCTGCAATCTCCAGCTACTCTGCCATGCCCACAGAAATGGTCTGGTAGTAGGGTATAGCATGGAATATGTCAGGCAGGGCAAATCCTCTTAATCTCATGGGCCCATTCTGTTACTGGCTTCCTGGAGTGATGCTTGAGGTTCAAGAGCAAAAGGCTGGGTTTGGTGGAGCTTGATTTATTAGTGTTGTCTGCCTTGGGGTATGGGTGGGGGAATAGCTGGACTTCTACCACATATTTGCTGCTCAGGTATAGAGAAAAGAGCACTGTACTCTGAGTCAAGGCAGCCATGTGTGAATCCCAAAAACCATGAGACCTTAAGATACTTAAATATCGAGTCTCAGTTTCTTCATCTTCATTCATTCCTTTAACAAACATTTGTTGAGCAACTACTAAGTGCCAGGTGCAGTTAGAGCTGCAGGTGATAATAAGATAAATAAAACATGGTCATTAATCTTAAGGGGACAGCATTCTAGTGTAAGAGACAAACATGAAGAAATAATGAAAACATGAAGTATAAATTCTGGAAAAGCGTTCTCAGTGCAATGACAGCAGAAAGGAGAGACAGTCTATGAGAATTGGAAAAGACTTCATAGAGAGGGTGACATTTGAGCTATTTCTTAAAGGACAAATAGCAGTTCATCAAGATGGAGAAGAGAAGCCATTCCAGGAAGAAGGAACTCTACATACAAAGGCACAGAAGCATGACAGAGGGCAGGGTCTCGGAGGAATGGTAAGTACTTTACAGCTGTTGTACAGGGCTTCGTGTCCTGAAGGGGGTTGCAAGGATGCTGATTCCAAGGGATGTGCATCAGTTCTCTGGGAGAGAGAGAAAGGCTCTGTGGCAGAAAGACAAAAATTAATTAAGGAAAAAAAAACTGGGTTATACAAAGTAACACAGATTACTTTCCTGAAGGCTTCTCCAGACTTTTAACATACAAAGCCTTCCCTTATTGACATGTTGAGAGCAAATCTGGTTTTTAAATTTTTATTTTTACATTTTAAATTTGTAGAGATAAGGACTCACTGTGTTGCCCAAGCTGGCCTCAAACTCCTGAGCTCAAGTGAACCTCCCACATCAGCCTCTCAAAGTGCTGGGATTACAAGTGTGAGCCACTGTACCTGACTGCAAATCAGTTTTTTAGAAAGCATTGTATTTTATATACCTGAAGTGCTTTTGAAATGATCAGTGATTTAAATTTTGGCAAATAAAACTTTGCACTGTCTTTAGAACCAAAGTAGAGAAACTAAGGTTTGGTTTTGTTGAAAGCAAAGGGTGTAGTGCGTGCTTGCACTGAGGGTATACATGAATACTTTTGCAGTTTGGTAAGGAATTTTGGCCCCATTTTAGGACATAAAGTCTTTATGAACTATGACTATCTCATCAACTATTTAATCTGATCATAGAAATATGACTTCAGTGCATCCCTGTGAAATAATTTTTCTTTTTGATTCATGGTGAAGAGCTGTAGTTCTGGAGACAGGCAAGCCTGAGTCCAAACCCCAGGGCTACCACTTTCTAGCTATGTGTAATCCTGGTTTCTTCATCTATAAAATGGGGATGAGTATAGTACCTATCTGTGTTGCTGTGAGAATAAATGAGATAATGCATTATATGTAAAGTGACTAGCAGAGTGCCTGGCCCCAGAGTAATCATAGTAACAGCTATTTTTATTTTTACTGAAAGCTGGTCTGTGACTTTATTACCTTCTACTGACACCATTGCTGCATGAAGCAAATGGAGATGGGGCTGATTATTTTGTAAAGCTACTATGATTTGTAAAATCTATCAAGCTGATGTGAAAAACATTTTGCTGGTTAACATCTTGAAAGAGATAGAGACTTTATAGAATATATAGACTTTATAGATATATAAAAGGATATTATGGGTTCTGGAAACACAGATAACATCATAGACAAGCAGTCTGAGACAATCACCTAAACTGAACGATAATATATGCACTAAGGAAATCAGTTGTCCTTTCAGATTTCAGGCAAGGGAAATCCTGCCACCTTGTGGTGTAAGAGAATAGGCCCAAGGCTGATTCCTACTTACCCCAGCAGAGACATAGCCCTCTCACAGTTCCTTGCCCATCTCTGAATTTATGAGACCCCTGGGCAATTGACTTAATCTGTGCCTATTTCTTCAGCTAATTTGGAATCTCATTATCTCCTGGTTTACTGCAAAGGAAGTTAAAGTGCCAGACAGCTTTCTGTACTTTATACAGTCCAGTAATACAGAATAAACTAGTCTTTGGTGCAATTTGCATAAAAGCTCCAAGTTCATAAAATTTTATATCTCATATTCTACAGAACAAATATTCTTTTTAGGTAAAAAAGGGTCATGAAAACCACACTTTTTTTCATGCTTGAGGTAGAAATAGGAGATAACTGAAGAACACTTAATAGGACTGTGTTTCTGGAGCAGTCTTTTGGATCATAATATATCCAACTCCTGCTCAGTTCCTTCAGAAATGGGAAATCAGAGGACAGACATCTCAATGGCTAGAAACAGGCAAGAGAGATCCTTCACAGGGCTTTAGGCTCTAAGTCTCTGTGCTCGTGAGAAGAAACCACTTGAAAATCATGCACTATATAAAAGGCCCTAAATTAGATAGGTTTTCCACCTGGGATTTAAACAATCCAGGTAGCTCAGATACCCTTAGTTTGCCATCTGAATCAAGGGAAGCGCTCTCTGCTTTTTAGGAAGAAAACCTAAGACTCTAGTCCAATTTTAGAGGCCTACTAGAAGAGCCAGCATTTTGAGAAGTATAGTCATGTGGTGGAATAATGGTGACACAGTTGCCCCAGGCTAAGTGCAGCCTTTAGCTCAGGTAAGGCAATGGGATCTGCTGGTGAGGGAGGCAGGGCCAGTTATGGAGGAAGAGAAGGCCAGAACCAAGGAAAATGCTCAAATGGTTTTTTCCTTTCCTCTAGGTCTTCTGTTATCAGTAAATTGAAAACCTCTACACAGGATAGCCAACAATAAAGACAACCTTGTTGATGACAAAAATTCTGGACTACAAAATGTTTCTCAACACTGATAGCGTGACAGATCTAAAACAGAACAGTTTATTTTTTTTTATTAAGGACTCCAGAAAAAAGGAGTAGCATTCCACTTAGTAGCAGCATTCCAGGTAAAATACCCAAGAGCCATTAGAAACTAGGATCCTGATCTATGACTTGAGGGAAGGAACTCTTTTAAACACCTGCTTTTGTTTAAGTTATAGTTCCTTGTGTCACTGGGACTCCATTACCTTCCATTTCCCTTTTTCTAACTCTTTTTCAACTGTGATTTAAAAAAAAAAAATCTGCAATACCTAAGCAGTTTATTGGTGAACACTTTCATTTGCTACAGTTGACCACTGGACAACACAGGGATTAGGGCTGCTGATGCCTTGTGTAATCAAAAATCTTTGTAAAACTTTGGATTCTCCCAAATCTTAACTACGAATAGCCTACTATTGACTGGGAGGCTTATTGATAAGAAAAACAGTTGATTAACACATATTTTGTATGTTACGTGTATATTATATATTTTTATAATGAGAGTAGCAAAGGTTATTAAGAAAATGAAAAGGGCCCAGGTGTGGTGGCTCATGCCTGTAATCCTAGCACTTTGGGAGGCAGAGGAAGGTAGACTGCCTGAGCCCAGGAGGTCGAGGCTGCAGTGAGCCAAGATTGTGCCACTGCACTCCAGCCTGGATGACAAAGTGAGACCCTGTTCAAAAAAAAAAAAAAAAGAAGAAGAAGAAGAAGAAAATGGTAAGAAAATACATTTACATTACTGTACTATATTTATTGATTCTATAAATTTACACTGTTTACAAAATGAATCCTGTGACTGAAATGAAGGGCAACCACAGCCACAGACCTCAGTCTTTGGATACATATCAAGCAATTCAGCTTTTTCATGTAATGTCATGACTTCTCTCTGTTTCTTGGGAACACTCCCAGCATCATTAGTGGCATTTCATATGGGTCCCATTGTATTATTTGAGGTTTATGGTACTGCACTAATCACAATGAAAAATACTTAAGTATCTTGAGAGAGTACTTCTTTCTGCCACATGAAATTTACTGGAGAGTCTAACTGCTCACGCAGAGATGATTAGCATCACACAGTGTTTTGAGAGGATATTCACAAAACCTGAGCACACCGCAGCAGCAGGAGGAGGCAGCTACAAAAGGACTGTAGTACAATATGTGCTCCAGTCGGTTTCATGCAGCTATGATTTAACCCTGCATCTTTACGCTTGTTTACATTTCTCTGGACTGTGAATGGCACCATGTACTGTATATGTGTGTAAATCTTATGAATATTTCATTTTATAATAGATTGGTACACATTTTATAGTACCAAATGATAAAATAGACTAGTATATATATTTCATGCATTCATGACATACCTTTAAAATTTTTTAAAAAATATTTCTAGGCTACGCAGTTTGTGTTTTTTCAAATTGTCACTAAACACCAAAAAAAAAAACCAAACCACTTTTAATGTATTTATTGAAAAAAAATCCTTGTATAAGTAGATTTACACAGTTCAAATCCACGTTAAAGGTCAACTGTATTTGGAAGTGTTTTTAGTCACAGCCTGTTTGAGGTCATCAAAACTGCCTTGTGAGGAATAGTTTGATTCTTCTGAAACACTTGCCCTGATCTGATTTACTGAACTCATCATAACATGTTAAAAGTCAGAAAGTTAGAAAGGACCTTCTTATTTCATAAAGAAACTAGTGTCAAGAGAGAGTAAGTGATTTGTTCAAGGTCAGCTTGGTAACTATAAAGCAGACTTCCTGGATCACAGATGATTACTCTTTCCTTCCAACTCCGCTGCCTCCACCAAACTGGATTAAAAAGGCTTGTTTTAGGAAAAGAATACTCAGTGAGGTTGTGAGTATGAAGAAAATCATTAGCCTCTGAATAAGTGTATGTCTGGGAAAATAACTGGCAATCTTGTATGCCTTTCTTTTGAATTCAGGGACCGAGAACTCTCATTTGGGTTTGTGCTATAAATAACTTTGATTTTTCTGTCTTCACTTTTTCCCAGTTGTTTAACTTAATACAGCTCAAATGGCCAGGTGTGGTGGCTCACACTTATAATCTCAGCACTTTGGGAGGCCGAGGCAGGTGGATCACCTGAGGTCAGGAGTTCCAAGACCAGCTTGGCCAACATGGTGAGACCCTGGCTGAGTGTGGTGTCGGGCACCTGTAATACCAGCTACTTGGGAGGCTGAGGCAGGAGAATCGCTTGAACCTGAGAGGTGGAGGTTGCATGAGCCAAGATTGCGCCATTGCACTCCAGACTAGGCGACAAGAGCAGAACTCTATCTAAAAAATAAATAAATAAATAAATAAATAATAATAATAATACAGCTCAAAGACTCCATGTCTTTGGGGATCCAAGTGTATCACTACCAACATCTATATCAACATACTCAAGTGCTTACAGAACCACATTTTGGTTCTTCATTCAGGAAGTTATTTCAGTCATTTGTTCAGCATGTAAAATCTAAGAATCAACCAGTACTCAAGGTATAGTGAGTTGTGTTCTGCTGTGGCAGAAGCACACATATACCAACTAAGCCAAAGACTTGTCCACTGATTGGTAGGCCCTCTGCTAGCAGTTGCCAACTAACTCCCAGGATGCTTTAGGGTTGGCACTCAGGATCAAGGTCCCACATTGCAGCCCGGGCTGAAGGCAGCTATGTATTCCATTGCCCTTCTCTGCTGTGCTTATTAACTTGGCCTGTCACTGTTCATTTTAGCCCTGTCTGGAGATGGGGCTGCTGTTCTTTCTCAGAATATTCTAAATTGATTACAGTAGCTTCAGAAGAGTTGTTTCCATTTTCACACACATAGTTGAAAATGGCTTTTCGACAATGACTGACTTAAAAAATATATACCAGAAAGAAATGGCCATTTAGACTCCATTTTCGGTGGCACCAAAATTTATAAAATGTTACTACTTTTGCAATCCTAAGATCTCCAAACTGACAAACCTGTATCAATAAACAGTAGCATAACATTGTGAAATAAAATTTTATAGTGTACCTGTTCCTGCATTTGAAATTTGTTTTCAATGTTTAAAGTTTTTATTGTCAGTGTAAAGTTGCTATTGTCTGAGATTTTGATGTTAAAATGTTTTATAAAATGGTGGTGATACTGAATGTATAATTTTAACTTCCTTATACCTGGTAAAATAAGTTGGCACCTATGTTGGTCCCCAAAGTTTTCCCCAAACGCTTTTTTTTTAGCAGTTTTAGGTTCATACAAAATTAAGGGAAAGCTACAGAGATTTCCCATTTACCCCCTGCCCCCACACATGCCTAGCTTCTCCCTTATCAACATCTCCCACCAGAGTGGCACATTTGTGACAGCTGATAAAACTGCACCGAGACACCATTATTACCCAAGTCCATAGTTTACATGAGGGTTCACTCTGATGGTATACATTCTGTGGGTTTGGACAAATTATAATGACATGTATCCACCATTATAGTATCATACCTATTAGTTTCACTGCCTTAAAAATCCTCTGTGCCCTGCCCCCAAATTTTACTATTTTGGTGAAATCCCAAAGTCTTAAGAAGTCACATTAGAAATATAAAGCTGCATTCTCACTGCAACATTATAGAAACTACTTTCTAAATTCAATCAATCTGGATACCCCAATCCAATGAAACACCTGACATTTCTAACAGATCTAACATACACAGCTCTTACAATTCTTCTGAATTAGCTAACAAGCACTGACATTTTTGAGGTGGATGAGGATTAGCTATTTTCCAGCAATCTGTACCAAGTTGGAAAAAAAAAAGTTCAAGCCCAGATCAAGCTGTCTCATATATGGATTTCAGTAAACGTTACTATTATTTTTTATTTTTTGTTGAGACACAGTCTTGCTCTCCTGCCAGGCTGGAGTGCAGTGGCATGATCATAGCTTACTGCAGCCTTGAACTCCTGGGCTCAAGCGATCCTCCTGCCTTAGCCTCTGGAGTAGCTGGGACTGCATGCATACTCCACCACACCTGGCTAATTAAAAAAAAAATTTTTTTTAGAGATGGCATCTTGCTATGTTGGCCAGATTGGTCTCAAACTCCTGGGCTAAAATGGTCCTCCTGCCTCAGCCTCCCAAAGTGCTGGGACTACAGGTGGGAGCCACCATGCCTAGCTCAATAAACATTTTTTAGCAAGCACACAAAATAGTTTATGTATCCTGTTCTATATGTTCAATGAAGCCCTACTTGCTGATTTGGTAAATTCACCCACGACTGCATTAAAAGTCCACTTAAGGAAGGTTTGACAATTTCCAGAAATAGTACTGTCCTAACCTAGTCAGCAACAGCACCAGAAATTCTTGGACGAAATGGCAGGAAGCAAGACCATTTTGGGATCAAGCGTCAGGTACTATGCCTAAGGGTGCAGGCCATGGGCTTTACTAGGTTGTTTCTTCCTTTTCATTTAAGTATGAGGAATTACTCTGAAATAATTTAATAAGTTCACATATCCTGAATACCTCTAGTTTTGCCAATGAGAGCCACTTAGTATCTACTGTAATGATCAACAAGCTACGAATTTTCAAAAATATACTTCACACATTGACTCTGCTGATTATCAAAATCTCTGGACGTAACTGAGATACAGATAGAAAAAGCACTTGAAACTGCTGCCTTTGGTCCTTCTGATTAGAACACTAGCTGTCCACTCCTGAGAAGGAAATCCTTGTTAGAGCTAATGACTGCTCCTAGGGTGCTTGTAACCTGACACTAGTAAAAAAACAGCACCACCTATTCCAAAGAGAATGAAAGCAAATTACAAACATAATTGGAAAAAGAAAAAATACTACACACTCCAATTTCTCAGGACCCAATAGATTTTATTTCAGGTGGGGATAAGGGTCAAGCAGTGTGAAGACCGGGAAGGAGAGAAGGAAATCTCTATGTTCTGAAAAATTCCCTACCCCAAACTGTTGAAAGTGCCACATTCTGCCCTTTTAGCAATTTTAACTAATTTTGGATAACACCACAGAAACCCTGTGGCTTCCTATTAAAATGAGTAGGTTACAAGCCTTTTTTTTTTTTTTTTCAGACAGTTTTGCTTTTGTTACCCAGGCTGGCGTGCAGTGGTGTGATCTTGGCTCACTACAACCTCCGCCTTCTGGGTTCAAGTGATTCTCCTGCCTCAGCCTCTTGAGCAGCTGGGATTACAGGCATGTGCCACCATGCCCGGCTAATTTTGTATTTTTGGTAGAGACGCAGTTTCTCCATGTTGGTCAGGCTGGTCTCAAACTCCCGACTTCAGGGGATCCGTCTACCTCAGCCTCCCAAAGTGCTGAGATTACAGGTGTGAGCCACTGTGCCCAGCCACAAGCCTTATTTTTATTAGAAAAGTGGAATTTAACAAATATTTTATTTTTATTATTTTGAAGCATTTTATCAATTCTAGGTGGAAGCACTACATCATTAAAAGGGAAATCAACCAATAAAAAATGAAAAATAAAAGATTACTTATCCATTCATAGTAAGCACAATTTTGCTAGAAAGAGAGAGAAACTTCAAAAAGACAAAACTACAAGTCTTAAATGTAAGATTGTATTCTACGTTACACATGAATTTGTAGTGGTACCAAAGTGTCATCTGCTCTGCCTGAGGGAGCACTCCCCCTAGTGGTTTTCCATAGGAAATAAATTCAAACTTCTATTAAAGTAAAAATTCCTGGGTCAACTAGGACACACATAAAGAGGAAATTCTTTATAAAATAAATACTTTGATGTTAGGGTGATTTAGAACCAATTCATTAGTTTCTGAATTCTAAATGGCTGAAGACATGCAGCTAAAATAATAATTTTATTTTTATTTTATTTTTTTTGAGACGAAGTCTTGCTCTGTTGCCCAGGCTGGAGTGCAGTGGTGTGATCTCGGCTTACTGCAACCTCTGCCTCCCAGTTTCAAGTGATTCTCCTGCCTCAGCCTCCCGAGTAGCTGGGATTACAGGAGCATGACACCACACCTGGAATTTTTTTTTTTTTTTTTTTGTATTTTTAGTAGAGACAGGGCTTCACTGTGTTAGCCAGGATGGTCTGGATCTCCTGACCTCGTGATCTGCCCGCCTTAGCCTCCCAAGTGCTGAGATTACAGGTGTGAGCCACTGCACCTGGCCTGTCTCTACTTTTAAAGTAAATAAATCAAAATAAAATTTAAGAAAGATACACAAAACCCAAAGCATCTTTTGTGTCTATGTAAAACACTGTGCAAATCTTTTTTTTTTTTGACACAGAGTCTTACTCTGTCACCCAGGTTGGAGCTCGTGATCTTCCCACCTCTCAGCCTCCTGAGCAGCTGGAACTACAGGCATATGCCACCACACCCAGCTAATTTTGTATTTTTTTGTACAGATGGGTTCGCCATGTTGCCCAGGCTGGTCTCTGAGCTCCTGGGCTAAGAGATCCACCTGCTTTGGTCTCCCAAAGTGCTGGGATTACAGATCCCCACCATCACACACCTGGCTAATTTTTGTATTTTTAGTAGAGGCAGGGTTTCACCATGTTGGCCAGGCTGATCTCAAACTCCTGACTGCAGATGATCCACCCACCTCGGCCCTCCCAAAGTGCTGGGATTACAGGTGTGAGCCACCACACCCGGCCTAAAATAATAGTTTTAAATGTGCAAAAATATCCATCCTTATTAAGTTGATTTATACTTGTTTTAAATTCTTTTTAGATTCAACTTTTAAAAAATACATTAGGCTGGGTGGATTGCTTGAGCTCAGGAGTTCAAGAATAGCCTAGACAACATAATGAAACCCTGTCTCTACAAAAAACACAAAAATTAGCAGGGCATGGTGGTGTGCACCTGTAGTCCCAGCTATTTGGGAAGCTGAGATAAGAGGATTGCATGAGTCCAGGGGATTGAGGCTGCAGTGAACTGTGATCCTACAACTGAACTCCAGCCTGGGCAACAGAGCAAGACCTTATCTCTAAAAATAAAAATAAAAATAAACCTTAGATCAAAATAAATTTGGCTAAATCAGAATTAAACAGTGACTAATAAGATGCTAAAAGAAAATCTGAAATTGGAGATTCTTTCATCTAACAAAGTTACCAAATGCCAATTACATTACACACTGTTCTTTGTTCACACTAGTGAACAACAGACAAAAAATAACTATGCTATTTCACATTTAATGGTCCTTAGAATGTTGACTGATTAAATATTTTCCTAAGTATGTTTTAGGTTTGTTCTGTTCTTGGGTGTTCATCTAAACAAAAAATATTTTGACAACATTTAGTAAATTCATCTGTTTCCTACTTGAATACATATACTTTATGAAATTCCAACTTCTTTTGTAGATGCTAGGCATGCTGAGATTGAGACTTACTAGTTATCAGGTGCTGACCCTGGCCACCTCCCAGAACTGTCCATGTGCCTGGGAAGCAGTGCCTGCCATTGCACTGGAGCAGCCTCCTTGCAGCACACTCTGCACAATATTCTCCAAACCAATTTTCTCTAATGCTATGTGACCTATTTTAAGGTAGGCATTCCAGTATATCCTCAAATTTTGGTAAATATCATTGAACAGTTCTCAACAATGAATAGTCTGGCACACTTTTATTTGGGGGGAGGTGGTGGTCACAATGACCATCAGTGGGTAAGGGTCAGAAAGGCTAAGTGAATCCTGCAATGGGATGATAGTTTTTTATACTAAAGAACTGTCCCACTCAAAAGGCTAATAGTGCCTGTCTGTGGAGAGACACTGAGCTGTTGTCACCTGGTACAGTAACAAAGACAGAAGCTTCACTTTACTCATGTAATTTTTTCTACTAGAAAATGAGTCAGATTTTAGTGTTGTATTTTATTAAATATATTTATATGCCACAAAAATTATTTTAGTGACAACTACCAGGAAAGTACAAAATCCCTTATAATTGTTTTTTCACACCTTGATTTGTCAAGAAACTCAGAGGGAAATGCAAAGCATCTAATAAGTACTTACTACAGTTACTTACTGCAGTGAACAGTTTTGAGAACAAGAAGAAAACCTGTAACTCTGAAAATTGTTTTATATCCCATTCATAGATCTCTTCAAAAGTCTACTATAAAAATGAATCACATAAAGAATTTTTCAGACTTCTTTGGTGATGCTTCAACTTCAGAACATTTGCAAGGAAATGACATGTAAAAGCAATCACCTCAATACAATGAAATGTTTTGGTTCTTTTTTAAAGTTTCCTTTAAAACAGTGGTTCCCAAAATTTAGCATGCAACAGAATCTCCTGAGGGAAGCCTGTTAAAATACAGAATGCTGGCTTCCTCCCCAGAGTTTGCTACAAGTTTGCAGGCAGTTCTGATGTTGGAGCAGGCACAACACTTTGAGAACCACTGCTCTAAGATCTAGTCTCTAGAAGTCTAACTAAGAAGCAATGCCCATATGCCTTTCCTTATTCTAAATAAATAAAAGAATATTTTAGGTAGCTGCATCAAACTTTCAGTCTTTAGATTCTTGGAAAGTTCTAATGAAATAAAACGTTATTTCTCATGGCTCACAATTATTCTCATGAGTACAGAAAGAACTACAGGACAGTCCTGAATAATCTATGACTACATGAAAACATTTATTTACATGCCCTCTACAAACTGTATTTACAAAACACATAGTAACGATTGGGGTACACAACCTTCCTCCTATCTTCCCCATGCTTCTTCTCTATAGAAAATCCAATATGAAATTATAAAGAGTATTGTACTCAGAATAAGAACTTCATTTAGGTACACATAAGTATCAGTGAATTGTCATATTCAAGATTCAGATTCAGGAACTTCTTCATCAGGGCAGCAGTAATATTCTACAAAACATATTTGTCCATCTTCATTTCTAATCATATACTGCAATGAAAGGAAGCCTCTGTTATCTGTCCGTATAGATACCTTACATGATAGGACTAATGCCTTTGTAGAGGGTTTCAGTAAGGAAATCTTGTATCTGTAGAAGAATAAATAAAAAGCTGTTATATCAACACAGTTAACATTGCTCAGAGCTCCAAGTAAAGGACAAAAAGTAGCAAATCTAAGAATAAAATCAAGTACTTATCCAATTTGCTAATTTTTTTTTTTTAAATTCATCCACTGTTAGCATCCTACATCCCCTAGTAAGTCCAGCACTCTACTGTTCATGTTTATAAAATGCTGTGCATTTTTATTAACAGACAAAGTGGGGTTTTTTTTTTTTTTTTTTGAAATGGAGTCTCACTCTGTTGCCCAAACGATCTCGGCTCATTGCAACCTCTACCTCCCAGCTCCAAGCAAGTCTCCTGCCTCAGCCTCCCAAGTAGCTGGGACTACAGGCGTCCGCCACCATGCCCAGCTAATTTTTGTATTTTTAGTAGAGACAGGGTTTCACCATATTATTGGTCAGGTTGGTCTTGAACTCCTGACCTCAGGTGATCCCTCCCCACTTGGACTCCCAAAGTGCTGGGATTACAGGTGTGCGTCACTGTGCCCAGCTGAAAGTATTTTTATTTAATAGAAATCTGGTATTTAACCTCATCTTTATCACCAATGGCAACCTCTATATTAAGGACTGACCTGTTGACTTGGGTCTGATTACAATGAAATGCTTCCATCAAATCAGAATCTTTGGGATAGTCAAGGTGGGAACTTCCTGCATTTCCAAAAGTAGATAACCTATAGAAAATGATTACTTCATTTATTCATTGGTCCAGAAATAAACCACATTAGATCCAAATAAATTAAACACTTTCTTAAGAAATTCATACTAGTGGGTAAAACAGACATGTACACAAATGGTTACATTACAAGATAACAAGTACCATAATAAAGCTCCCACAGGATGCTGTGGGAGCTCAGGGCAACTAGCAACTAATCAACAGCTTTGAAGAAAATTAATTGTAAAAGGAAAAGGGCAGGGCACAGCTTTAATTTCATTACCCTAATCCTATTCTGAAAGTAGATTTTCCTCATCCTTAAGTCAGAAATATATAATAGGAGAGAGAATAGAGGACTGATAGAAGACCTTGATCTAAGTTAACTGCAAACCTTAGGTTCTGTTCCCAATCCTATACCAAGCAATTACAGCTTTTCTGTATCTTAGATCGCTCTTAAGGTTATTTCATGGTTTTCCTCAGTAGGTAATACCAGAAGTTATGTGTAAACAACTTATAAATGTTAATGCGCTGATTTCATCTGCTAGACTGGAGCATTTCCTGCAGTTGCTAAGTATTACATGAGCATCATGATATGACCCAGGTGTTGGTTTTCCCTAAGCTCCATTTCTACCCTCCATCTTCCAGGTGCTGCTTTTCCCCAGGTCCATCTTTTCTTTCTAATATAATCGCTCTCTCTGACCCATCTCATCTATGCCCGGCCATGATGATAGTTCCCAAATCTAAATTCCCAGTCTAGATGATCTCCTGAGCACCATAACCATATATCTAGCTATTCCCTAGTGTCACAGGTACTTAAAATTTAACATATCCAGAAAAAAAATTTCAACTCCAACCTCCTACCACCAAATTGTTTCCTATCTTGGGAGATGAAAGATACCGTGATCCATCTAGTTACCCAGGCTGAGAGAGATCACAGAGAAGGACATCCTCTGAAATATTGTTTAAGTACCCGAATTTTTCACTTCATTCCACTGCTAAAGTAGGGTTTTCAATTTCCATTTTGGTTAATACTTTGTCAGACTGTGAGCCAAATTTTTAACTGCCCAAAGTCATGAGAAGGACCTGTAATTCTTTTTCTTTTTCTTCTTTTTTGAGAGTCTTGCTCTGTCACCTAGGCTGGAGTGCAATGGTGCAATTTCGGCTCATTGCAACCTTTGTCTCCTGGGTTCAAGTGATTCTCCCGCTTCAGCCTCCTGAGTAGCTGGAATTACAGGCACCTGCCACCACACTCAGTTAATTTTTCTATTTTCAGTAGAGACAGGGTCTCACCATGTTGGCCAGGCTGGTCTTGAACTCCTGACCTCAAGTGATCCACCCACCTCGGCCTCCCAAAGTGCTGGGATTACAGGTGTGACCCACCACACCCAGCTGGGCCTGTAATTTTTCTAAAGTAGTTACAAAAAGAATACCTTATACCTTTTATTCCATATGTATTTAGTGCCTTTATTTAATATTCTGAAATATTGCAAAAGAGAATATTTAGAGCCTCTTGCTAGAATTTCTAAACTGAGTCTAATCCTGGAAAGAGACTTGCGTTAAAGTATCAGGAGCAGCATTTTTGACATTGTCCTCCTGCTGAAAACTGCCCTCCCTTTAAGTGAGCATTGAGCTATCCTCCCTAAATCTTTTTTCAGTGTTTCCCAGGGATCTCTCTGTGCTATCTTGGTACTTAATGGTTTGTTGTTTCACATATCTTGGCTTCACCTTAATTTTAAGTTGTTCTTCCCACAATGTTCAATAAGATGAATAAGCACATGGTAGGTGATCAACAGATACTTAGTGAATGAATGAACCACGTGTAGAAAACATGTTCTGCACCCTGAACTAACTTGAAAAAGATACCATATAATACAAACACCCTTTCCAAACACTTAAACCCAATTTTCCTCACGATGTAACCTGATATATGACAGTAAGTAGTAGTACAATGAAAACATCACTAGTTTAGAAATTAGGGGACCAGGCTTCTCATCTAGATGCCAACACCATCTAAATATGAAATAGTGAGTTAATCTTTCTAGGTCTTAAGTTTCTTGATCCATAAAATTATGAGTAAGAGTACAAGCTATTCAAAGTTGTGAAAGCTCTAAAAATGTGGATAATAAAAATTCTGCATCCTAAGCAAATGTCTAGAGGGAAGACAGAGTACAGATCCCGTGAACTATAACTATACTGCTCTCAAGTACCTGAAATAAGGCTTGTCAGGAGACATCGTAATTTGTAAGACTTCACTTGTCATATCCAATTCAGAAAATGCTTCACGGAGCCCCTCTGACTGCAGAATAATTTTATTAATAACATTGGTGCTGCAGAAGTCAAAGTCCAGGGTCTCCTCAGGTTCCTGTGTATTGATTTTGCAGACTGTCACCACTCCTCCTTCTTCTAGGAACAGCATCAAAGGGTAACCATAACCTTGGTAACACATCCGAAGAGCAGTTAAAGTCCCTGCAATGGAAAGAAATCATATTTGGCCTTAGCTTTATAGCTCTGGGTTCAGCTTCTCCTCAAAATGATATAAAATTTCTCAAGAATAATTCATTGCACTTAATTTCTCGCATATATGTATCTCCTCATAAAAAGGGATTACATCTTCCCTGATGACAGTTGTGTGTAGACAATTCCAAACACACAAGAAAATTGGGAACCAGAACAAAATGTAACATAACTCCCTGGTATCATTTTCAGGTTGTCATAAATACCTCAGAAATAGCTTGATTTTATATACATACAATTTCAGGATAGAGAATCTACATGGATCAACACAGCAAGTAACCAAATTGCTGTAGAACAGAGTATGCTATTTCTTGAAGGTTCAATGTGTTTAACAGTGGACTGCTATGTGTACTGTAATGTCAGTGTATTCACTCATAAGGATCCTTCCAACTTTTCCAGCTCAGATATTTTTTGTATTTCCTCAAATTTCAAAATCAAATTGAGACAAAAAGAGGGTTGTTAATAGTGGTGTAAATTTTAACACTGCAAACCATTAGGGGAAGGAGGAAAGTGATAGGATATTCAAACTCCTCCTTACTGCATGGAGAGCCACAGTGAGGAATGGAAGATGACAGATTCTTTTATGAAAAACCAGCTGGAGAACACTGTATTCGAAAATGTATAGTTAATAACAGTGGAATTGTCAGTAGAAAATTAAAATACATTTTTCTGGAGAACTATATTGAATTTTTCCTAATCTCCAGGTTGCTTTCCTATGAAATAAAATCATTCTTCTGGGGATTCCTTACAGTTTTAGACACATAGCAACTGAATTTCACCATTCTTAAAAATAATTCCCTTAAGAAAAAATAGATGTTTTAAAGAAAGTCATTTGGCAAAATAGACATAACTTATAAAATATGGCTTGAAAGAAACAAATTTTGAACACAGTACAAACTAGGAGTCAGTAGAGCGGGCTTCTGTTTTTCTCTGCCACTAACTAGCTGAGTAATTCTGGACAAGTTAGGAAAAAGAAGTAATTACATTTCATAATGTTAAAGATATTTAAGACATGCCCAAAGTATTCTTTTGGCCAGTTCAAATTTAAAATCCCTCAAAGCCTTGTAAATTAAAAAAAGATGAATGTAAATATTTTTACAAATGAACAGAACTATAAACACACTTGCAATTAACACTGGGAAAAGTTAGAACCCATGACTGTGGCCAATGAAAAATGAATTGGCAATAACTTTCTGAACAAATGTTTACATTCCAAATAACTTCCTGAATTTTTCTGACCATTGTATATAACACTTTTATGTCCTTCTACTGATAATAGTTTACCTGGCATAGGACTTGATCCAAAAATAGATAAACAGTCTAAAAGGACAGTTAAATTAATTCGAAACGTAACAGATTCTTCCTTAACTTTAAACTCCTGAAATATTCCAGCCTATGAAAAAAGTAAAAATGAAAATGGTTACATAAAAGAATGAAAACTAATACATAAGGTCCTAGATTTCACTTTATATGTTTAAAAAATACAATACTGTGCTAATCCCATGAGAATCATTTCTCATTAGCAATCAAAACATCTTAGAGATATCCTTGTGAAGCATCCTTATCTCCATTCCTGGATCTAAAACTATCCCTCTGTGACTATCCCTTGTCTCATTTTTGTGCCTATCACTACTGCTAAGGTCACTTGGAAAATACACAAACGATTTGGTAATGCATGAGCAATATTAGTTTCATCTTTTATTACTATTTTTTATTGATATGGGGGTCTCACTATGGTTGCCCAGGCTGGAGCGATCTTCCCACTTCTGCCTCAGCCTTCTGAGCAGCTGGGAATACAGGTGTCAGCCATGCCCTTCATGAGGACAAAAACCATGTCTTACTTACCTTTCTATCCCTGAGGTCATGCTGTGCACTTAGGTATTAAAAAATGCTTAGCTGAATTTGCAATCCTATCTTAACCATACAAATATTACTTTGGAAGAATAAAAATTCTATTACAACCCAATAAAAAGAAAAAATACTCTTTAGTAATAGCAAGGTGGTAGTATCGCAGTGGTAAAGAGCATATATTCTGGAAACAAATGTTCAGGGTTCTTATCCCAATTCAGCCACTTAACAGCTGTGGGGTTGCTGGCAAATCACTTAAATTGTGCCTCGTTTCCACATATACAAAATAGGAATAATAACAGAACCTACCTTACAGGACTATTGTTAAGATTAAATAAATTAAATAGTAAGAGGAGTGCCTAGCCAATAGTCTAGCTTTTTAGTCGTTACTAACCATTATCTCTGTAAAACAAGATGGGAAAAGAATTTGTTACCAGGAGAGAAAAAAAATTCAAGTAATGACGTTTTGTTCTCTGACTTAAGACTATAAAGTTAGCCGGGCGCGGTGGCTCACGCCTGTAATCCCAGCACTTTGGGAGGCCGAGGCGGGTGGATCACGAGGTCAAGAGATCGAGACCATCGTGGTCAACATGGTGAAACCCCGTCTCTACTAAAAATACAAAAAATTAGCTGGGCATGGTGGCGCGTGCCTGTAATCCCAGCTATTCAGGAGGCTGAGGCAGGAGAATTGCCTGAACCCAGGAGGCGGAGGTTGCGGTGAGCCGAGATTGTGCCATTGCACTCCAGCCTGGGTAACAAGAGTGAAACTCTGTCTCCCAAAAAAAAAAAAAAAAAAAAGACTATAAAGTTATTTATTCATATATTATTTACGACTATTGACTATAAAGTTATTTATCGTCTACTAAAACCTTCAGATTTCATTAAACTGCATTTAGAATAGCTACGGCACAGGCTTAAAGGTGCCTATTTCCATACCTGAATAAAAGCATTTGCTTGCACACACTTTGCATTTTCCACTGTTACTTTGATTCCATTTTTAGTTGCAAAACACGTGGCATGTTCTCGGAAATGAATAGCTTTCAAGATAGTGGAGAGATTCCTAACGTTGTCAAGGCTGGCCACAAGGCTGTACTGATCATCCTCGTCTTGGATCTGTTGGGTCAGAAGGGGCATTGTCTGCTGCACATTCGGCCCCGAGGGATGCTTCTGGGGTCAACACCTGCTCCTGCGGATCGCGAAATACCTGAAGGTATTGGACAATACAACTCCCATCAGTGCTGGCGAGGTCTGGCGAGCTCCACCTGCGCTGAGAAAGGGAAGGGGGCTGGGCAGCTGAACTTGGCTGACCAGGCCGAACCCCACCAATGCCACTTAACTGTCTTTGTAACTTGGGAGAAAATTATCTAAGCTACTGTTTCCTCATCTCCGTAAGGGAACAATAAAGTGAAAAGTTGTGAAGAATGAAGACACGTAACTGACACGGTATCTCCGCTTGGGGCCAGCTTATCCCGGCCAAACAGGAGCTACGAATCCCCACGGAGTCGGTTTTGTGTCGCCCGCGCCACAAGCCTCGCCTCCAGAGCAACAGGCGATGGGGGGCGGGCTCGGAGTGCCCAGAAGATTCCCCAAGAGTCCCAGACAAGCCCATTCACCGGCTCGCCCGCTGGACAGCATCACTTACTACTCTCAGTCCTCGAGTGCTGACACCCTACCTTTGCAGTGGGGTCTGGACGACCGAAAGCCCTTCCCGGCAAAGTCCCTGAGGAGTAGCAAGGCGGTTCTGAAAAACCGCGGAAGAAGGGAAGCGGGTCCCGACGCTTTTCAGGTCCGCTCTCCACCTCGGCCACCGTCACCACAGAGCTGAACGAAGCCTAGAGAGCCAAGCGTGCAGCGCCTTTAAGACCGGAAACAGGCAGGCACCACAGAGCTGGAGGACGACCGCTGAACAGAGAGCTTAGAGCCGCCGAACCATAGAGATCGGAAAAAGGAGCGAGCGGCAACACCGGAAAGACGGCCAAAAGCGCAGTCGGCGAGACAAGATGGCGGCAACCAAGAGAAAACGGCGTGGAGACTTGGCAGTTCAGGCGAAGAAGCCAAAAAGAAACGAAAAAGATGCCGAACCGCCAGCTAAGCCTCGCGCCACTGCAGAGGAGGTGGAGGAAGAAGAGAGAAACCGAATCCCAGGCCCCGTTTGCAAGGTAGAAGGGTTACACCTGCAGCAGCGGCTCTGTGCGCCTTTTCTGGGGTTACTTACTTGACTACAGCTCTGCTAATTTTAGAGTAGTTTAGGTGTTAACGGTAGGTCGGTTTTAGCAGTTCTCCCGGCCAGACTGGGCACGGAGTTTACAACTAATTCTTGTGCACGTGGCCGCCCTCCTGGAGGCGGCGAGTTTTAGAACCCTTAGCTGGCCCACGGGGAAGCGACTGACAGGGTGCTCAGATCCAGTGTTGTCTTCCTAGTTGTTCAATTTTTTTTGGAGGGTAGTGCTTTTCCTTGGTTATTTCTTGCTATTGAGTATTTCTTTCAGTGATTAGTATTCCCATATACTGCCGAAGTCAGCTACTCTCAGGCAGGGATCCTGAAGCTTGTTAGGTGAGCCTTTAAAAAGTTGTTGCCCTTGGGACTGTGAGTTGTTAACCAGGTTTTTAACTCAAGGGATAATGAAAGATAGTCCAGATACTTTGAGCTTTACCTGTATTCAACAGACATTGAATGTGCCATGCATTGTTTTAAGTTAGGCTTCCTTTGGCAAAGATTGCAAAGGTGACTAGAATGTGACCTCTTCCTCCTGAAATGTTGGAGTTCAGGAGGAAACTTAAGTCAAAGAAGTTGATGGTTTTTATTCAAAAGAACTGCACACAAGTTGTTTCAGTTAACTTTTATTCAACTAAGAACTATTGTTAAGCTACACAGTATACTGTGGAGACAAGGATTATCTTTGACATTAATTTCTCTGTCCTCCGCACTTAGCGTAGTACTCTAGTACGGAGTAGGTGATAAGTAAATGACCCCATGTGGTGTGATGGTGAGCTCTAGGAAAGGAGTGAGCTCTGAGGAATGAAAGTTAAGTGTAAATTCTAGGCTCGTTATTAACAGCAACATTCTGTGCTCTTTTCTGACCTGCAGATTAGGTGGGGGAGGGGGGAGGGAATATTTACTTATTATGAAAAGTAAGCTGGACTTGTACACTTTCAATAAATGTTAGTGCTCTCTTCGCTTAAGGCGCTAGTTTCTATAATCTGAGCCATACTTTAATACATTCTGTGGAAATACAGGAGATTGAGATTACTTTTACCCTAGTATAATAAGATAAAAAATCTTGAAGGATTTAGATTTAGCCTTTAAGCTGTATATCAGAGAAACGGTAGAATTTTGTCATTCAGAAATGAGAGGGAACACTCCAAGGGAGAGAAAAAAGAAGTGATGAAAGACTTTGAAGTAGGGAAATGCTGAAAAATATAAAAAATAGAACCAGATTGAATTGCATTAGGCTTCATTTGGGGCAATAATAATGTAAAAATGAAAATTTATTTTACAATTCAGTGTCAAAGGTATGTCATTCAGACTTTGTTTAGAAAACTCTGGAAAGTAAGGATGTGATTGAAGTATTACTTTAAAAAGTAAGCTGTTGAAAAAGCTAGTCAACCATATCTACTGGAGGAGTTCATGTCTGGGATGGTTAGTCATTTAGGAGTTTTGTGGTTAATATAAGACACTAAGTGCAGTGTGAATTAGAAAGGATTAAGAATTGTTGAAAAGAGAAATTGATAGCATTTTATAGTGCTTATGATGATATGGGAGGAAAAGGGCAAATCGAAGATTCAAAGCCTGAGGGACTGAAATGACAGCATCCAAAAAAAAGGAAAAGAAAGAAAACGAAATAGCAAGGAAATACACCAGATTTAAGGTCTAAGATAATGTTTAGTATTGTAGAGTTGAGTTTGAGGTGTTAATGAAATATTTGGATTATTAGGGCTAGAGAGAGTTCCTTTCTATAGAGTGGACAACAATTAAAGTTGTGGGAAGTTATTATATGACCTGTCATAGAGAGCACAGAAAAGAGAGGGCTAAGCAAGAACTTTAAGGGTTAGGAAGAGGAATTGGAGAAATTGAAGATGAAAAACAAGAAAGAAACCAAGGAAGGCATTTCTGGGTGGCAGATGTGGTCAGTGAATGTTGCTGCGAGATGGAATTAAAGGAGTCAGGATGGTTTGACTTACTACCTGGAAGCTCTTAAAAAACAAACAGGGTCAGGTGTGGTGGCTCTCACCTATAATCCCAGCACTTTGGAGGCCAAGCCGCTTGAGCCCTGGAGTTGGGGACCAGCCTGGGCAACACAGGGAGACCCCCATCTTTACAAAAAAATAAAATTAGCTGGGCATGATGGGACATGCCTGTAATCTGCAGCTACTGCGGATGCTGAGGTAGGAGGTTAACTTGAGCCCAGTGAAACTGCAGTGAGCTGTGAGCCTGCATCACTGCACTTTAGCCTGGGCAACAGCGTGAGACCCTCTCTCAAAAACAAGGTCAGTTCAGTATGATATTTTAAAATCTTAACATTTTCTCTTTCTTTAGGGCAAGTGGAAAAATAAGGAACGGATTCTCATCTTTTCTTCCAGAGGAATAAATTTCAGAACAAGACATTTAATGCAGGACTTGAGAAGGTTGATGCCTCATTCTAAAGCAGGTACCTTTATATCATATACTTTAGAAATTTCTATCTGGTACCTTTATATCATATACTTTAGAAATTTCTATCTATAAACTTACCTATTTATGTGTTTATACTTATTTTGTATATTCTTCATTTGTTCAGTCTTTTCAGGAAAAAAACATGGTACCTTTTATCCTTTCAAGTGCCACAATTTTTCCAGTTAACATTTTGTTAGAAATTCTTTAGACTTCATTAGGTAGTTTCTTTACTTTTTAAAATAGATATCCTAATATTATTGAAACATTTCCTGAAGGTCCAGGAATGCCTTTATTGTAATGCTCCTAAAGGTAATGACATAGGTGGGATAGTTTGTCCTAAATGATTCAGGACTACCATGTGTTACTTTTTAAGCTTTTTTTTTTTTAAACTGTTTTTATTGAAAAATGGACGTGGGATAGAATTTGAAGCACCTTTTAAGTTGAAGTCAGAGCCTATTTCTAAATGCCAAGTTATTTATTTATTTTTAAGCAATGGGTTATTTTACAGGCACAAACAGTATGGCGGGGCATGGTGACTCATTGCCTGTAATCTCAGCATTTTGGGAGGCGGAGGTGGGTGGAACACTTAAGTTCAGGATTGCAGACCATCATGGGCAACATGGTGAAACCCCGTCTCTACTAATACAAAAAATTAGCTGGGCATGGTGGCATGTGCCTGTAATCCCAGCTACTCAGGAGGCTGAGGCAGGAGAATTGCCTGAACCCAGGAGGCGGAGGTTGCGGTGAGCCGAGATCGTGCCATTGCACTCCAGCCTGGGTAACAAGAGCGAAACTCCGTCTCAAAAAAATAAATAAATAAAATAAATAAATAAATAAAAAGTTTATAACAGTGGAGTGGCAGCACCATAATATGGCTGTTGTGCTTATGTTGAGAGGTGCTTTGGTTTTTTTGTTTGTTTTTTGTTTTTTTAATTTTTAAATTCAGGGAGTATATGTGCAGGTTTGTTACAAGGAGAGTCAGTTTTCTTTGACACCTGTGATTAAAAAGTGAAAGATATTTTCACTGAAACTCGTTTCCTTTAACATAGTCTTTGGTTTGTGAGAATTTTTCCATTTTTGAAAAGGTTTCCTAGAATACCTAAAGACTGAGAAACACTGCTTAAACTATAATTTATAATTCTTGCAGACTATTTTTTACTTATTTTCTTTACAATTACAAAGAATCAAGATTTTTTAAGTGATTGTTTTCAGGTCTTGTTTTGAAAATTAATAATAAAAATCTCCTTTAAACTGAAGAGTGTAAAAACAATTTCTAGATAGCATATGTGATTTGATTGAAGTAACTTTGAAATCACCTTTAATTTACTTGCTTTTTCTTTTTTCTAGATACTAAAATGGATCGTAAGGATAAGCTATTTGTGATTAACGAGGTAATTTTGGAAAGTAATTGCAATAAAATACTTTAGAAACACTAACAATTGCTTATTTCAAAAATAAGTCATTCAGTGACTTTAAAAATTGTTTTGTAAAAGCTGTTCAGACACGTTTTATTATCTCTTCAATAACTGGTCTTTCAAATTTTTATATCTCACAGTTTAGTGTTTCACACATTTCTGTTTGTCTTGTTTGAATAAGCATATTGAAATTTCCTCAGGACAATGATTGTATCTCATTTTTTAATCCCGTAGTGTCTAGTATTATGCCAAATCCCGAGTAGATACTCAAATAATTATCAGTCAGCATATGTAAAGTAAAATAAAAAGTCCATTAAACATATATTTATGAAAACCCACATGGTAAAACGCATTTTGCCAGTATTAAAAGTGATTCATGTGGAATTGGCACTTATGCTATTACAAACTAGGAATAGGTTACATTTTCAAAGTATTTTTTAACATACTACACTCACGTATTTTTTTTAAGCTCTAGAAGCACAGCACATAAATTTACATTTTAAAGCAAAATTTTCAAAACTTAGAAGAATTAAGATTGTTTTTTCACTATTAGAAAGCCTTCTTTAGAGCACAAACTTTAGAACCTCTGCTATAATACCACACTATTCTATGTGCTGTAGAAACTGTTTAACAGAGCAATGTTCTTGTCATTACGGAACTTACATTCAAATGGAGACAAGCCATAAACAAGGTTTATAATTTCAAGTAAAGATAGGAGAAATAAAGCAGGTTATAGGTTTTCGACAGCTCAGACTAGACCGGAAAAATATTTTCAAAGGGATGATGTTTAACTTAATATAGAGAAAATGGCAACTACAAAGGCCCAGAAGTGGCACAAACTTCCCATTTTTGTGTTTATCTAAGAGCAGTAAGAAACAAAAGCACTGGACCTAAGATTCTTTTTTAAGTTGTTAGGGTTTATTTGTTTTGTTTTAAATTTTTTTGGAGACAAAGTGTCGCTCTGCCGCCCAGGCTGGAGTGAAGTGGTGTGATCTCAGCTCACTGCAACCTCTGCCTCCCGGGTTCAAGTAATTCTCCTGCCTCAGACTCCCTAGTAGCTGGGACTACAGGCACACACCACTATGCCCAGTTAATTTTTTGTATTTTTAGTAGAGACAGGGCTTTTCCTTATTGCCCAGGCTGGTCTCTAGCTCCTGAGCTTAGGCAGTTCACCTGCCTCAGCCTCCCTAAGTGCTGGGAGTACAGCCATGAGCCACCTCGTCCAGCTGTAAATTGCTAGGTTTAAAGTCTGAAATACGGAGTTTATGAGTATTTTATTATTTAGAGTTTATGAATACTATAGCAGTAAAATACTTCACTCCTGTAATGTTTTTGTATATTTCTCAAGTGTGACTTTTGTAAGCCTTCAGGACATTGAAGTTTAATTTGAAATAGGTTTTATATAGACTTTTTACCCAATCTCTTAGTGATTTTATAGAACCAAATCACCAGAAATGGTAGTATAAATGAAGAACGGCTCAAGTTTTGTGATCTTAAAATCAAAAAGCTAAAAAGTTAAAAATCTAAATAATCATTAAAAAGGATGTTTTTAGTTCTGTAAGGATCTGGATTTTCATAAGATTGGCTAAGAAGATTGATTACGAAGGATTAGCATAAGAAGATTAATTGTGGTATGCCTTATCCCTAGGGCACGTATTTTCAGTCTTTGTATTTTGTACATGGGACTATGGGCAGAAGAGGTTCCCAGTAATCAGAAGTGAGACCATTTTAGATACTAGGCCCAAAAATATGATAGATACTTTCACCCAAGAGATGGGCAGAGTATCTAGTTTACCTTGGGTAGAATACCTCAGAGGAACTTTAAAGCTTCCTTCTATGAAGAAATAAATGTTTAGGCCTTTGTAGTCTATTAACCTAGTTAGATATTTTTGAGGGAATCTAGATGATATTAATCACATCTAATTACTTTAGTTCTCATTTATATTATCTACTTCATTTTCCTATACTTTGCTTCATTTAGGTTTGTGAAATGAAAAACTGTAATAAATGCATCTATTTTGAAGCTAAGAAAAAACAGGATCTCTATATGTGGTAAGAGAATGTATTAAGATTTTGGCTAAACTCATTTTAGTGGATAAAGAAAATTAAATGTATGAATATTATAAGCATATTCTGGTATTTTTTTAATAGCGATAAGTGGTAAGCATTGACTACATTCACTAATTAGTTGAAAAAGCATCCTCCATATCTTTTCAGGCTTTCAAATTCACCTCATGGACCATCTGCTAAATTCCTTGTTCAAAATAGTAAGTTGACTCAATAAAATTTTTTAGATGAGAAAATTAAAAATGATCTTTTGGAATAGTTGTGCAAAAGTTATAACTATTTTTGTTTTTGTTGTAATTTTTTTAGTTCATACCCTTGCTGAACTAAAGATGACTGGAAACTGTTTGAAAGGTTCTCGGCCCCTTTTGTCTTTTGACCTGGTAAGTTTCTCACTCAGTGTATGAGGTCTAATTTTCTTATCCGGCATGATTGTATAGTTGTGTAATTCAGTTTAGTTAACATAGAAACAAATGAGCAAACAGTTTTAAACAAGGTACTCTACTGTTGTCAAATAATATGCTTATTTTACTTTTATAGGCTTTTGATGAATTACCACATTATGCTTTGTTAAAAGAACTCTTAATTCAGGTAAATATCTTTTCTAAAAAGTATCTTTAGTAGTATAAGTGAGGATCTTCTTTGAACTTTTTCTTAGCTATCCAAAATATACGTGATATATTTTGGAATAAGGAACTAACATATACTTTTTTTTAACCAGATCTTTAGCACACCACGGTATCATCCCAAAAGCCAACCATTCGTGGACCATGTGTTTACTTTCACCATTTTGGATAATAGGATATGGTTTCGGAACTTTCAGGTAAGCTTTACTTAATTTTTAATTATACTTTTTTGTTTTTTTTTTTTGAGACGGAGTTTCGCTTGTTACATGGGCTGGAGTGCAATGGAGCTATCTCGGCTCACTGCACCCTCCGCCTCCTGGGTTCAGGCAATTCTCCTGCCTCAGCCTCCTGAGTAGCTGGGATTACAGGCACGCGCCACCATGCCCAGCTAATTTTTTGTATTTTTTTAGTAGAGACGGGGTTTCACCGTGTTGACCAGGATGGTCTCGATCTCTTGACCTCGTGATCTACCCGCCTCGGCCTCCCAAAGTGCTGGGATTATAGGCGTGAGCCACCGCGCCCGGCTCTTAATTATACTTTTTTTAAATTGAATTAATTTTTTTTTTTTTAGAGACAGAGTATTGTTATGTTGCCTAGGTTGGTCTTGAACCTCCTGGCCTCAAGTGATCATCCCTCCTCCGCATCTAGAGTAGGTAGGATTACAGTTGTGAGCCACTGTGCCTGGTCAAGTTTTAATTAAACTTTTAGATAAGGATATATAGGGTTTACAAACAAAAAATGCAAATAATCCTTTTGTTTTAAATAGCTTCCTTTTCCCTACAGAGATTGCTGCAAGTAACTATGTATTGCATCTTTTTTTTTTAATTCAATATTTGCAGTTGAACTGTCTTGTGTCTTAAGTGATCTCTTCCTACTCCTATTCATGACTGTTAGTTGATATAGAGTATGGATTTCCTAACAACCATTATATATTTCACTTTATTGAAAGGGAATAGCTTGAAGATCCATGAGATAATTGGGTTTGTAATTTGTGCGAAGTGCTGTAAAGGATATAGTAAAATAGAAGTTTCTCTCTAAAAGCTTAAAAATCACCTCAAGGGTTAAAACCCAGCAAAATGTAATTGCTGTAGAAGCCATTCAATCGGAACTGTTAGATGATGAGTCATACAGTGACTCATTCAGGAGAAGAGAAGAGGTGATTCTAGAAATCTTGAAGCAGGAGTTTGGCAGGCTAAGTCTGTAGAAAGATGAAGAGGTGGAAGGGAACAGCAAGAACAAAATTTTAGACAGCATCTGACATAACTGAGCTCTGTTCTGCATATTTTATATTGGATACCTGGCATGTGAGTTGAACACATTCTCTTAACCTCCGAGGGCAGACAAGCCTGAACCAATAGATAACATAAATATTTGTTGTTCAGAAGTTGCATTTTAATCCATAATCAGTAGCTATTAAATACATTTGACTACATATAATTTTAATCTAACTTGAAAGAGATTTATGAATGTAGGGATTGATTTAAGTTTCAAGAGTTCTCCCATAATGTGCTTTAATACATTTTGTTAATAGTGGTTACTAATTTAAAATCTTATTTAACCACAGTTTTTTAAGAATATATGCATTGTGAGAAGCAAGATGTTACCCAAAATCTAATTACTTAATTTTAAAAGAACACCACACACACAGATTTTTCCATGACAACTTCCTGTAAGTACTAATAGATTTCAGAAAATATTGATGATTTGGCATTTACCAGGTTTCACCCCACCTTGATTTTATGGATTATCAATTCTTTCAGGCACATTTATAATGAGGTTATAGCTAGTATACCTTTTAGGAATAATATATCCTAACCAAAATGAAATGTTTCCTTTTTATTAAAGATTATAGAAGAAGATGCTGCTCTTGTAGAAATAGGACCTCGTTTTGTCTTAAATCTCATAAAGATTTTCCAGGGAAGTTTTGGAGGACCAACTTTATATGAAAACCCTCACTACCAGTCACCAAACATGGTAAGCTGTTGTGTTGTTCAGTAGTCTTCAATGTACCAGAGCCCTTTTGTCAAAATGATTCTGTGAAGTTATTACTGTTTCATTACCTGTGAAACTGAATTTGGTTTTTGCTGCCTAGAAACTTGCAAATTACTCCCCCTTTTTTATGACACTGGGTGAAGGGATGTAAGGTTTGTAACTGAAAGTCTTTACCTTATGTAAAATGTTTATTTTTATTCAAAAGCATCTGATCTTTTTTTCCTAGCATCGGCGTGTCATAAGATCCATCACAGTTGCAAAATACAAAGAGAAACAGCAAGTGAAAGATGTGCAGAAACTGAGAAAGAAAGAACTGAAGACTCTTCTTCCACACGATCCCACTGCAGATGTTTTTGTTACGCCGGCTGAGGAGAAACCAATAGAAATACAGTGGGTAAAGCCAGAGCCAAAAGTTGATTTGAAAGCACGAAAGAAACGGATTTACAAAAGACAAAGAAAAATGAAACAGAGGATGGACAGAGGGAAAACAAAATAAGTCAACGAAAACCTGATTTGTTTTCAGTTATTTTATATTTATTTTGTATTCAATGTGTAAATACTTCTATTATCCAGTACTACTTATGTCTAATTAGTATGGCATTTAAAAGAAAGAAAAATTAACATCTTAAATATCTTCTTCTAAATAAAATATCACCAGAATTCATCAGTTAATTTCTGATTTCTTTTTAAAGTTTGTATTGCTAAAAATTTAGCACACTTAAGGAGTGCCTGTTCTCTTGGGTTAGAATTTTTGGTTTAGCAGAGCTGAAATGCAGACATTTATTGGGTTATATTATTTGTAAAACCAAGCATTCAACACTCTGAGAGCATAGGTTGTGGATGGTAAAGCAGGAGTAGACTGGTAGAAAGAAAAGCATCTCATTGAAGTTTACTCTGAGTCACTAGTTAATGAAGCCATGGAAGAACCAACCTCTGATCTTTTCTCACTTCAAAAAAGTACATTAAAATGTTTAGGTTTTGAGAATTAAATGAGTTAATGCCTGTCTTGAAAGCATTTTGTAAATTATACATTATGTATGTGTGTATGTATTTTGAGATGGAGTCTTGCTCTGTCACCCAGGCTGGAGTGCAGTGGCGCAATCTCGGCTTACTGCAACCTCTGCCTCCCAGGTTCAAGCAATTCTCCTGCCTCAGCCCCCTGAGTAGCTGGGATTACAGGCATGCATCACCATGCCCAGCTCATTTTTGTTTTTAGGAGAGATGGGGTTTCTCCATGTTGGTCAGGCTGGTCTCGAACTCCTGACCACCTCAGCCTCCCAAAGTGCTGGGATTACGGGTGTAAACCACTGCACCTGGCCAGATTACATATTTATTTTAGAAGCAGTGTGTATAGATTGCTTATTTAAAAACCTAATAGTAAAAGGAGAAAAAATAGGAAAGTTGGTTAGAGGGAATACCAGAACATTTGAATTTCTCCTCACATAAAAGAGAAACTGCTTATTGTATAAGGAGCACTGGACTTAAGATCTTATGGGTAAATTAATAACAGGGAAAGAAAAGATTGAGTACCAGCGACCATGGAGGTAGGTGGCTGCTGACATGAACAGATATAAATCTGATACTACATAACACATATATCTAATGAAATTGCACTGTTTCATCACCTACTTTTTGACTTCACATTGATCATTTTTCTATGTGTGTTCTACATGTTTACTTGCTAACTTCATAGTATTCTGTGTACCACAGCTATGTAATCAGTATGATCAGTATTTTAAGTTTTTCTTTTGCTGGTATAGGTGCTTGTAGTGAATACTCGTCTACATATGTTACATATGTCTTTTTATATAACACTCATGGTTTCCTAGAAGTGGAATTTAGGTTAAAGGTTATGAACACTAGGCTTTTTGCTTGCTCCCTCCACCACCGTATCCTCACTAGAGGTTAGAGGGTTCATTTCCTTGTCCCCTTACTAATTTCACTATGATTGAAAAAATATGTCAATAGGTTAAAAACACCTTTTTTTTTTTTTGTTAGTTACTGGTTTATCCTTTTTGACTGTACTAATCATGTTTGTTTTTCTGTGGTAGGATTGTCTTTTACTGATTTTATAAGAACTTTTATATGGTAAGTTTATTACAGATATCTTTCCTAGTTCACTTACATTTTAATTTTATGTCTTTATTATTTTAACCGTAGGCAGGCTGATCAATATTCATGGTTTTTTAAAAAAATTTTTAAGGCCTTCCTGAGTGTTTAATTGGCTGCTTATCTTGAAATAGTCTAAATTAGGATACTTGAAATCTTGAGGTCATCTAAATTATGCAGGTAATTAAGGTCAGAGGTTCACTTGAAATACTTGTATGTGACTAACTAGGGCCAAATACGGTTAAATGGAAAAAACCAAAGTGCCCATTTTATTTAGTCAGTTGAATATAGTCTTGGGTAAAAATAAGACAGCCATATTCAGAATTTATTTTTGAACACTCACATTTCAGGAACAAGTTAATTATAGGTTATAAAGATAAACTATTGAGTAGAGTTACAAACTTGTACTTTTGATATGTGTATTGTGGCATTTTGGTGGAATTTCCAATTACAAAATTTTGAATTAACAGTTTCCATATAGAGATAACCTTATATCTCAAATTCCCTTTCACAATTATATGGATACATTATTTGAGAATTCCTCAGGACTGGATCATCTGTCAAGTCTGTAGTCATTTAAAGGGCATCTGTTTAATAAAAGATGTTCTTTTATTTATTAGAGGCAGGGTCTTGCTCTGTTACCCCAGGCTGTAGTGCAGTAGCGTGGCTATAGCTTACTGCAGGCTGTAACTTCTGGGCTCAAGTATTCCTGCCTCAGCCTCCTGAGTAGCTAGAGCTACAGGCCCATGCCACTACACTTGGCTAGTTAAAAAAAAAAAAAAAATTTTTTTTTCTGTTGACATAAATTCTCTCTATGTTGCCCAGGCTGGTCTCGAACTCTTGGGCTGAAGGGATCCTCCTGCCTCAGCTTCCCAAAGTGTTGGGATTACAGATATGAGCCACCACGCCCTGGTCAAGATATTCCTTTAGACTGAAATTTATATCCAGCATAGTTAACTTTAACTTTCTGTACAATGCTATCGGCAAAAATCCCTCTTTCTTTAGAAGGTAAAAGAGGTGATTCCTAGAGGTTGTATCCAAAACCAGATTAAATTGGAGGAAGAAAAAACTACTTTTCTTGTTCGTTTTTGTTCCCCCCATATCCCAATTTTGTTCTCAGGAGGGGAAAGATTTCATTTTCCTCCAAACTCAGACTTCTCAATCCCTATCCATTACCAATTTACCAACTAAGTGAGACTGTGTAGAATCTTCCTCAGTAAAAAATGGAAGTGTATGAATCCTGAGTAGTGAGTTGGTTGGACAGTGGTGTGTGAAGTAACCTGATGAAACTTAGAGTTGGTTTCTTCTGTTGTACTGCGGGCAGCATATTGGGGAAAAGAAGGATAACCTTCCTAAACTGCTTGGTTACCCCAACCCTGTGCAATAGATATTAGCAATGCAGCTAACCATACATGGTTGGTAAATACAACTCACACCTGATGCATGTAAACATTCCACATTACAGTGAAATAAATTGGCATATTAATGCATTTTAAAAACAATTACAGTATTATTTTGATACCTTATCAAAGTGTTTGGAATAGTTTTACAGATCTCCCATCTTGTAATACAATGTAATACAGCTAGTCAGATCAACCAAAACCTACTGGTTAAACACTATCCTTTAACTGCTTTCTTAAGCTAAACCAATCTTGGAAAGGTAGGATTAGAGGCCAGAAAGTTAGGATTAAAGAGTGATGGATGGATAGATCACAATTTCATCCATGATGGTGTGTAGGGCCACATCCCTAAAGGGTCGTGGGGTGTCCCCTATCGCTGTGCTGAGGCGCAGGATCCGAGAGGTAAAGAGACAGGACACAGAAGGACTGGAAAAGACAGCTGGGCTGGGGGGCCACGCCACTTACAAGCGGAGACAGGCGAGGCCCCGAACGTCCAGGAGCATCTGTATTTATTGGGTACAAGACAGGGGGAAGAGTAGTGGGTGAGGTCATCTCAAGGACAGTGATAGGGTCAAGACAATCACGTGTGCGACAAGCAAAGGGTCCACCCCCATTAGGTCACCAAGCCAAGGAGGTGGGCCGTGTGTATCAAAGGTTCCACCCCCATTAGGTCACCTAGGCTAGGAGGTGGGTCATGCGCAGTGAAGAGTGCAGTGTGCAATATCTCTTATCTAGGGGCAGGCTACTTCTAAGGAATTCTATAGGAGGATGCTTTTGAGTCACACAGCAGCGACAGAGCTGACAGGGTCTACCGCCACCTGCTGGCAGCTTCCAGTGATTTCTATAGGAGGATGCTCCGAGCCAGCACAGTAACTAGAGATTTGACAGGTTATACAGTTACCAGGATGTGATTATACCCGAGGGGTTTTAAGCCCTCGGTCGCTCGTGGGATTGCCGGTCTAAGGGCAGTCTTCCACAAGAACTAGACACAAGGTACTAGAACTCCTTTTTCAGGAGGAGAGGCTTTTGCTCCAAGCCTACCATACAGCGGGTATCTTGACGACAAGGGAACGCTGCCGCCTGGGCCATAGATTCTTGTCCTGGTATAACTTTTTCCCTTAAATTATGCTCTGCACCGTGTCTGCTCTAGACATTCCTCCAACTATAAGCAAGATATGCATAGCTGTTTATCCCTTAATTCATGCTCTGTACTGTGTCTGCTCTAGGTATTCCTCCGACTATGAACTAAGATATAATTTTATACATATATGGAAATAACTGAGTAGTAAGATATTCTTCAGGCACTAATTGTTCGCACTATAAACTAATACATGATTGATTATATAAAAGATTATATAGAGGAAATAACTGGGTAGTAACACTATAAACTAAGATATTCTTCAGGCACTAATTGTGCCGGGGATCTGCTTAGCTCTCCTTCCTCGGTGACCAGATGGGGGGTTACCCACATTGGTGGTAAGGCTTTTCGTTATTTATTTATTTGAGATGGAGTGTCTCTCTTGTTGCCCAGGCTGAAGTGCAATGCGTGATCTTGGCTCACCGCAACCTCTGCCTCCTGGGTTCAGGCGATTCTCCTGCCTCAGCCTTCCCAGTAGCTAGGATTACAGGCATGCACCACCATTCCCGGCTTTGCGTGTGTGTGTGTGTGTGTTTAGTGGAGATGGCGTTTCTCCATGTTGGTCAGGTTGGTCTCAAACTCCCGACCTCAGGTAATCCGCCCACCTCGGCCTCCCAAAGTAGTGGTATTACAGGCGTGAGCCACTGCGCCCCACCTCGTTATTTCTGAGTTGACGCCTTCCCTTTTAAATTGTTTCCGATTACATAATCCTACTGTCCTTTGTCATGCATATTGGTCAAGAAGATCAATACCAGAGATCTTAAGTGGCAGCTGAAGAGAACTGAAAAGATAAAAACCCTGGTATTCAGTCCAACCGAATTCTGCTATTGTATTAACTGAGGAGGCTTTAGCCAATCAATCACTTGACCACTTGGAGTCTGAATCGCCTCATCTATAAAAACGGGCTCCATTGAGAACGTATAATCAGATATTTTCCAGAATCCTCTCCCATCCCAGCTCCTATCTCCCCATTCAGCCCTCAGGTCGGCTGCCACTCATAATGACCGCCAACTGTGCCCCTCACAATGACACAAGCGGGGCCCCGCCTCCCTCACGCGTCCCGCCACTCGCCCCAAGGCCCCGCCTTCCTCCTGTGCTTCCCCGCCGAGGCCCGCCTACCTCCCACGCGGCCTCTCTCCCTGCCAAGGCTCCGCCTTCCTCCCGCACGGCCCGCCTCTCTCCCCGCCAAGATCCCGACTTCCTCCCGCGCGACCCGCCTCTCTCTTCGCGAAGGCCCCACCTTCCCTCGGGGCGGCCCCGCCGAGGCCCCGCCTTCCTCCTGCGCGGCGCCGCCTCTCACCCAGCCGAGGCCCCGCCTTCCTCCCGCGCGGCCCCGCCTCTCACCCCGCCGAGGCCCCGCCTTCCTCCCGCGCGGCCCAGCCTCTCACCCCGACGAGGCTCCACCTTCCTCCCGCGCGGCCTCTTCCGGAACAGGGCCCACCCCCAGCCCATGCGAAGCCCGGGCCCCCGGCACCGCCCCCTCTGCGCTCCCGGGAGCCGCGTCCCGCGTTGTCCGCCGCCACCGCGCGCCTCCACCGCCTCTCGCCGCCGCCGCCGCCGCCGCCGCGCTCGCTGGCTGGCCGGGTGCGGGCGGCGGGCTCCCGCCGGGGGAGAGGACAGTCAGCGCCGCCACCGCCGCCTCTTCGGCCGGAGCCAGGACCCCGACCCCGATCCCGTCCCGGGCCCCAGCGCCAGCCCGCCGCCCGGTCGGGCGATGAAGTGTCACTACGAGGCGCTGGGGGTGCGGCGCGACGCCAGTGAGGAGGAGCTCAAGAAGGCATATCGGAAGCTGGCCCTGAAATGGCACCCGGGTAGGTACCTGGCTCGCAACTACCGCGGCCCCTTGGAGAAGGCCGGCCCTTCACGACCTTCCCCTCCGGGCGGACTCCACGCGACCCGGCGGCCTCGGAGCTCCTTGCCCGGCCCGGCCAGTGCCCGGCGCCGCCCTGTCCGCCTTGGTGGACGCAGCACTCCGCCCAGGGGCCCCTTGCCTCACACACCGTCTCCTCATCCCCGCGACACCGGTCCCGCGTCGCCACTGTGCGGGGAAAACTGCGGTCCCGCGACCTCACCTGCTCCCGCCACCGGGACGCTGACACCAAGAGGGAGCATTCCGGGACTCGGAACTCGAACCTGCCCCAGGCTTGCCCTTTCCTGCGTCCCTTGCAGCGCAGCCTCTCGGTGTTTTTCCTCGGCTGCCCTCCGCTTCTTCCGGTAATCCTAGATACTTAAACCTGATGTATGGCCCCTTTCCTTTCTTAGTTAAGACACGGGAGCTAGTAAAATATCTTTTAAATAGGGATGCCCTTTTTTTTCTTTTAATAGGCTGATTAAGCAGACTCTGTACTTCACTTTGGACATACTTCTGCCGAGGAAGAGTTAATCAGGCAGCCTCCCTAGTGAAGTCTGTATGTTTACTTAGAAGTATCCTTCCTTTGGATGTTTCATTGGGCTATAATCCAGGCCTGTGTGACTTTTATGAAGTAATTTGATCTTCCAGGCTGGGAAACTAAGACCGTAGTTGATGCTCAGCTTTTTGAGGTTCATATGAATAGGCTTTCATATATCAGTACACACGGTTACAGAGTATCCAATATATGCAAGTCACTGTACTGCTTTGTAGATTTGGAAATGCTAAGACAGGTATCTTAGAGTCTTGTTAGGAAAACAACTTTCTGCCTCACACAAACGAAAAGCTAAATACAACTGCCAAAAAAAATTAACAACATACATAATTGGTAGTTAGATTAATAGAATAACTAATACGTGCTCCAGGAATTCAGGGAGGGAGTTATCATTTTGTATTGACTCTTCCCCTTCTCAGAGGAGTTTGGAATGGATCCTATAGGAATGTAGTTTGGAAACGTGAACTGAACAATATGGAGAATAGCATGGTGGAGGACAGTAGATGTTCCAGGGGACAGTTTGATTGAAGGTGGTCTTTATGGCAAGTCTGAAAAATATGGATTGAGAGAGGAGTGGAAGGAAGGGCCAGGAACACAAAGTCAAAAGGGAATGGCTATAGTTGATGGAATGAGAGATAGAGGTATGGGTCTGTTACTTAAAGTTATGCTTATCAACAGAGGCATGAAAAAATGTGGTTTTAAATATATTAGGGCCAAGCATGGTGGCTTACGCCTGTAAATCCCAGAACTTTGGGAGACTGAGCCAGGCGAATCACTTGAGGTCAGGAGTTCGAAACCAGCCTGACCAACATGGTGAAACCTCATCTCTACTAAAAATACAAAAATTAGCCCAGCATGATGGCAGGCGCCTGTAAGACCACCTCCCTGGGAGGCTGAGGCAGGAGAATGGCTTGAACCTGGGAGATGGAGGTTGCAGTGAGCTGAGATCAGGCCATTGCACTCCAGCCTGGGGGACAAGAGTGAGACTTCCTCTCAAATAAATAATAAAATAAATAGAAGAGCAGAAGTAAATGCACTGATGGTCATCATAGCAGCAAGTTAGAAGATACAAGCCAAAATTAATAAATGTAAAAATAGTGTAGAAGCATATTCTTAGAGTTTGGGTTAGTGTAGAAGCATATAGAGTTTGGGTTATTACTGATTTTGAATATTATGCTAAGAACTGTGAAATTAGCTTTGCTAAATAATGGAGAGTTGTGTCTGGTTTTATTAAGCTGTCTTGGGAGGGTACTCTGAAGGCAACTGAATGGATAGAAGAGGACTGGAGGCAGAGGGAGGGTCCACAAGTGGACAGGTAAGGGCCCAAGCCAGGCTTGGGGTCAGTGGGAGGGGGAAAGCCCAAGGGGAGGAGATGTTGGGAAGAAAAAATGACCAGATTTGGTGATTAATTAGAAATCAGTGCAAGAAAGAAGCATGCAAATATGACTAAAATCTCAGTTAACTATTACTAAAATATAACTAAAATATCAGTTAAAACCAAAACTGTTAGGAACTGAATGCAAATATCTTCTCAGAATAGCATCATAATTTATGGCATCACTGTGATGGTATCTGAGAATGGGCAGCCGGAAGCCCTGAAGAGCCATGTTCTAGGACTGCAAAACTATTTGTAGATGGTACATTGCTGTCATATTTTCTTCTAACTTCTTAGAAGGGGAAGTATTGAACTGGAGCTTAAAGAACTTTAGTGTGCTCCAATTCAAAATATTTTACTTTCTGAATGTATTAGTTGTCTATTGCTGTGTAACAAAATTAGGGCTTAAGACAACAAACAACAAAAACAGCAAGCATCTGTTCCCCGTATGGACTCCCATAATTTTTAAGGATCAGAATCTGAGAGCAGCTTGGGCTGAGTGATTTTGGCTTGCTCTCATTATCTGGGAGAACCTGCTTCCAGGTCACCAACACAGCAGCTCGCCAATGACCGACTCATGGTTGTGGCAGGCCTCAGCGCCCTGCTGGCTATTGGCCGGGGCCTCTTTACCCCATGAGCTTCTCTGTAAGCAGCCTGAGTTGCTCATGCAATGGCAGCTGGCCACTCCCAGAGTGATCAAGAGAGGAAAACCCAAGGTAGAAACTGCAGTCTTTTATAACCGCATCTCAGAAGTGAAGTACCATTACTTCTGCCATCTTCTCTTGGTCACACAGACTAACCTTGCTGACACAGGAGAGACTGTACAAGATGTGAATGCTGGGAGGAGGTAGGGTGCTGTCTTGTAAGCTGACTACCACCTGAAGGCAAAGACGCTTTCTGAATTCCGTGGTTCAGAAAGCACAGCTAAGGAAATAATAACTGATTAGTGTATATTTTTTAAACTTTATGAGATTCCTTTTGATATACACTGATGAGAAAGAAAAAAACAATGTGAGTACTGAACATAATCTAGCACAGAATAAGCCTTTCTAGAACTGATTTTATTTATTTTACTCCTTTTAAAAGTAAAATTTATACTACTCAGGTTTTTTCATTGTGGATATCCAGTTGACTTTATTTTCTAGAGATAGTGTCTCACTCTGTCACCTAGGCTGGAACACAGTGGTGCAATCTTGGCTCACTGCATCCTCTGCCCCCTGGGTTCAAGTGCTTCTCCCACCTCAACCTTCCAAGTAGCTGGGACTACAGGCCCTCACCACCACACCCAGCTAATTTTTTTTTTTGAGACAGTCTCCCACTGTGGCCCAGACTGTAGTGCAGTGGCATGATATTGGCTCACTGCAGTCTCCACGTCCTGGGTTCAAGCAATTCTCCTGCCTTAGCGTCCTGAGTAGCTGGGACTACAGGTGTGCACCACTGCACTCAGCTAACTTTTTTGTATTTTTAGTAGAGACAGGATTTCACCATGTTGTCTAGGATGGTCTCGATCTCCTGAGCTCATGATCCACCAGCCTTAGCCGCCCAAAGTGTTGGGATTACAGGCGTAAGCCACTGTGACTGGCCTAATTTTTTGTATTTTAGTAGAGATGGGGTTTCACCAATAATCCTGATTATTGACTGTTATGCAGGTCTCTCTGCTTTGCCTTAGTTGTCTGTCTTTGTTTTGTACACTTCTCATCTATTTATGGCATTTCTGATGGAAGAGGTCTTATTTAGATTCTGCCCTCTACGTTTTCGATTGACTAAATTTTTGTGACTTTATTTTAACAGATAAAAATCTGGATAATGCCGCAGAAGCAGCTGAACAATTTAAATTAATCCAAGCAGCATATGACGTGTTGAGTGACCCTCAGGAAAGAGCATGGTGAGCATCATGCTGTCCTTCCCATCCTAGTTTGTGATGTTGGGAGCAGTTATCAATATAGGTGGTTGTTTTTCCAAATTTAATACATCAAATGGTTTTTGCTGTGTTCTGAAGCATCTGTCACCTAGTCATCACATAAAATCTAATATTTGGGTCAGAAGAAACCTTGGAAATGATTGCTCCAACTGTCTGATTTCATGGGGGGTGAAACAAAGTTTGGTGATATTATATAGTTTTAATTTTGATACTTTAGGTGACTTCTCATTAAATACCGTTTGGTGTATGACAAATTTACTGGTACCAGACACGAAGAATGTTGACTTATCCTTAAAAACAGTTACAGTGTTGTATTTTGTTTTGATTTGCTTTTGAGAGAGTCTTGCTCTGTCACCCAGGCTGAAGTACAGTGGCATAATCTTGGCTCACTACAACCTCCCACTCCCAGGTTCAAGTGATTCTCCAGCCTCAGCCTTCTGAGTAGCTGGGACTATACGTGTAAGCCACCACACCAGGCTAATTTTTTTTTTTTTTTTTTTTTTTTTTAGTGGAGACAGGGTTTCACCATGTTGGCCAGGCTTGTCTTGAATTCCTGAGTGATCCACCTGCCTTTACCTTGCAATGCTAGGATTGCAGGTGTGAACCACTGCATCTGGCCAGTACAGTGTTTAAATACAAGGATAGTAATCCTCGAAACTATGTAAAGGAATTGAATTAAACTTCTGTGTCTATAACAGATATTATTAATGATGGTCTGATCATTTAAAATCATTTCTGGGTGAAAACTACTATGTTTGAAGTTCTGTGTTTTCAGATTCTCAATTAATCTTTTGCCACAAAGAAAAAGGTTTTAAGCCTTGACATAACCGTGCAAGATCCTACTCTTACAAAGAGCTACTGTGCAAGTCATCTTTCTGTTAAACAATGTATAGCACAGGTGATTGTCAAGAAAGAAAGGCTGTAAAGAAAATTCTTGTAAAATTGTATTTTATGAGAAAATAAGAGAGGATCCTGAACATTTCCCTACCCAAGGAATTTGAAGATCTGGTCTTAGAATTGCTTTTGCCATCCTCTCAGAACTTGGAAATTCTTTCCTGACTTCCTTTTGCCTAGTCTCTTCTCAAGATCTTGGGTTGTTCTCTGATCCTTGGGATTTTCTGATCCTTTGTCTTTTTATTCAAAGCTCTTGCTTTAACTCTTTTTGCCTGCAAGCAGTACCATGTAGTGGCTAGGAGCTGATCTTCCTAATGTAGGATACCTGCTTCTGAATTCTGACCTTGCTGCTTACTGGGTTTATAATTATGGATGACAAATTATGTAATATCACTGAACTTCCATTTCCTCTTAGATGGAGATAATAACTGCCTTTACAGAGTTACTATGAGAAGTAATTGTATGTGTGTGAAGCTCCTAGATTAAGTTGACATAAACGTAGGAAGACTCTTATTCTGGTGCATCTTGGTAAATTTCCAAACCACAGATGTGTAATGATTCTATGGGCCAGATTTCCTGTCATGTTTTATATTTCTTTCCTGTGGAAATGCAGGACTCAGAGACAGTCATGAAAATTCCCTGGCTTTTTAAATTCCCCTGTTCATATGGGCTAGCATTGTATAATGTATCAGAAGTTGCAGGCCTAGTTGTAATTAACAGTTCATAAGGAAAGATTATGAAGTCTTTTCATGTTGCTGTTTTCTTAAAATTTTTTGATTACAGATTGGACACATCCACAACCAAATATGTAGAGTAATAATATTAAAAAGGAGCAGGAAATCCTTTTGAATTCTTATTTATTCAGCCTTCATTGATGATGTCAATTTTTATTTTTCAGGTATGATAATCATAGAGAGGCCCTACTTAAAGGTGGACTTGATGGAGAATATCAAGATGACAGCTTAGATTTGCTACACTATTTCACAGTTACCTGTTATTCTGGTTATGGAGATGATGAAAAGGTAAGTTAAATGAAATCACCTTAATTTCTTATCAAGGACTTCGCTAAGACTCACATACGAAGGGAATTCTTAACATTATTCTTGAACAGAAAGTGAAGCAGTGTTCATTTTGAAAACTGAAGATGCATTGTCTTCATATTTTAACTGTCAGTGTATAAAAACCTCCAGTTGAAATCTAAATGTACTTGCAGTGACTGAACTTGGTCCCAAAATTCTTCAACATTGAAATTTTTCATTTTATATTTCAAAATCTTATTCTGTGATTAGGCTGCAAAAGTATTAAGAATTTCTTTTTGTTGCTGTTTTGTAGGGCTTTTACACAGTGTATCGTAATGTTTTTGAAATGATTGCAAAGGAAGAACTAGAATCTGTGTTAGAGCAAGAGGCTGATGATTTCCCAACTTTTGGAGACTCCCAGAGTGACTATGATACGGTAAAAAAAAAATACATTGTGTTCTATAATTAATATTTATCACTGTGCCATTTTTTTCTTTTATTTTTTGAGACAGGGTCTCATTCTGTCACCCAGGCTGCAGTGCAGGGGTATGATCATATCTCACAGCAGCCTCAGAGTCCTGGGCTTAAGCAATCTTCCTACCTCAGCCTCCTGAGTAACTGGGAACACAGGTGTACACCACCACATCTAGCTAATTTGTAAATTTTTTTGTAGACATGGGGTCTTGCTAAGTTTCCTAGGCTGATCTTGAACTCCTGGCTTCCCTCCTTGGCCTCCCAAAGGATTGGGGTTACAGGCCTGAGCCACAGCTCCCAGCTTCCCATTTCCTTGTTTTAAAACAATCAGTTCTAGTTTTTGGACCTGTCAGATGACCCCTCTTCATCTCTCTTCCTTTCCGAAGTAGCTTTTGGATCTCTTGCAACCTTCCCTCTTTACTTTTCCCTTTTTATTTACTAATTATTTACTTAATCACCGTTGTCCCATCCAGTGATGAGTAAGGCTATTTTTATTTTCTCATTAAGTCCATTTTGAAGAGTGATTTATTCTGGATAGCCATAAAGTACTGTCTTTTCCAGTGATTAACGGAAGTATTATATACGTGAAAAAAGAAAGCTAAAAGATGTTTTGCATCACTAATATTTACTGCCGTTCTAAAATTAAAAAGCCCAGAAGTTAATCTGTTTTCTTTGTCGCTAGGTAGTCCATCCTTTCTACGCTTATTGGCAGAGTTTCTGCACTCAAAAGAATTTTGCATGGAAGGAAGAGTACGATACACGACAAGCTTCAAATCGCTGGGAAAAACGAGCCATGGAAAAAGAAAACAAAAAGATTCGGGATAAAGCAAGGAAAGAGAAGAACGAGCTTGTCCGTCAACTGGTAGCTTTCATTCGTAAAAGAGACAAAAGAGTGCAGGCGCATCGAAAACTTGTGGAAGAACAGAACGCAGAGAAGGCGAGGAAAGCTGAAGAGATGAGACGGCAGCAGAAGCTAAAGCAGGCCAAGTGCGTAGCATGCGTGGGGTCCTCTTCTCAGTATCACTGGGGTCAGAGGCAGCACCAGAGGTACCTGACATCGTTTTCATGTTGGGTTCTGTCAGGCTCAGTCATCAGCCTGGCTTCATCTGCTTTTTCTTCTTTTTAAAATTGTGGCATTGGATAGTGTTTTTTCATTTACTGTATCAAAATTATTTTTTGGGGGATGGATTCTTGCTCTGTCGCCCAAGCTGGAGTGCAGTGATGTGATCTCGGCTCTCTGTAGCTTCCGCCTCCCAGGTTCAAGTGATTCTCCTGTCTCAGCCTCCCAAGTAGCTGGGATTACAGGCATGTGCCACCACCCCCTGCTAATTTTTGTATTTTTAGTAATGATGAGGTTTCACCCTGTTGCCTAGTCTGGTCTCATACTTCTGGCCTCAAGTGATCTGCCCACCTCAGCCTCCCAAAGTGCTGGAATTACAGGCATGAGCCACTGTGGCTTGAATTGATATTTTTCTTCAGAGACTCTTTCCATTTGAGAGATCCTTTAGAATCTTGTAAAATTTAATAATTTTAACTAATAACATTAATTGAATTCTTCCTCTGTGCAAGTCCGTGTTCTAAGCAGTGCTGTGAAGTAACTCCTCTGATTTTATCCTCCTTGTTCTTTTGAGAAAACAAGGCAGACAGGCCTAAGATCACAGAGCCACTAGTTGATAGAGCCAGGAACTGGACCTGAGAATTCTGACTCTAGACTTCCCTGCTTTTGCTACCATGCAGTACTGCATTTTAGTCAGTGTACTCTGAGATACTCAGTTCACTTTAGTTCCTCTAAAGTTGTGTTGTTAAAAGTTACTGTAAAAACATTGTGTCCAGAGCATTATAGCATTCTTTTAAAAATTATTCATTTCTTAAGAATTCTACTCATCCCACCCTCATCTTTTGAAAATTAACACTTTACCGACACAAATTAAAATCATCTGAAGACTTTTAATAAGTTGCTGAGTTACATGTTTCAAAACCTATTATCTACTACTGGAGCAATTAAAGTCAACCATGTAACAGGTAAACAGGTTTAAGTGGCTTTGTCTTGGTTTAAGTTTGTAAGCATCAATTAGCTTGGAGCAAGCTCTCTAGAGGGGATAGATTTTAAGCCTAAGTTGGAAGTGAAAACCATGTAGAGGTGTGCTTGTCTCTATGAGACTATTATGTGTGCAGACTGGTGGAGCAGTACAGAGAACAGAGCTGGATGACCATGGCCAATTTGGAGAAGGAGCTCCAGGAGATGGAGGCACGGTACGAGAAGGAGTTTGGAGATGGGTCGGATGAAAACGAAATGGAAGAACATGAACTCAAAGATGGGCGGGATGGTAATGTTCTCCATTTTTTAAGAGATTTTTTAAAAAAACCAAAACATCATTGTCCACAGTGGTGTACACTCAGGTGCCTGCCTGTGTAAGGCAACAGGGAACAGCAGTGCAGATGAAAACCTGAGTTCCAGTCAGCTGTCGCCAGGATTATACCAAAGTTTTTATTTTTATTACATTTATTTTGTTTGTTTTTTAAGTGAAGCTGGAAATCTCCCCACTTATTTGATGTCTCCCAATTTTTAAATGTGACAAATAATTAAAAACAATGTTGTATGGGCCAAAGGTAGTCTGTTGAGCTAGTCTAATTAAAGTAATTTGATTAACAGATTTTTTTCTGACCATGTCCTAAACAGTTTGTACTTCTAGCTGCGTAACATGACAAACAGCCATGTTTACAAGTGTAACTATTAAGCTATAGGTCAATTAAGCTATAGGTCAAGTTTTTTTTTTTTGTTTGTTTTTTGTTTTTGTTTGTTTTTTGTTTTTGTTTGTTTGTTTTTAGTTAGACGGAATTTCGCTCTTGTTACCCAGGCTGGAGTGCAATGGTGCGATCTTGGCTCACCGCAACCTCTGCCTCCTGGGTTCAGGTAATTCTCCTGCCTCACCCTCTTGAGTAGCTGGGATTACAGGCACGTGCCACCATGCCCAGCTAATTTCTTGTATTTTTAGTAGAGACGGGGTTTCACCCTGTTGACCAGGATGGTCTCGATCTCTTGACCTCGTGATCCACCCGCCTCGGCCTCCCAAAGTGCTGGGATTACAGGCGTGAGCCACCGCACCCGGCTGGGTCAAGTTTTAATAGTAACTGTTTCTAGAAAAGCTGATAACTGCATGAGAATCTGTGTGTTGTATATAATTCTTCCTCTCATTTCTGACTTTAAAGAGGGGCTCCTCTTGGTGTGCCAAAATGTTGTTTTCTCTGCCGCTGTCATTAGAGAACAGGTATTTGATTACCTGAAAAGGCAAAGATTAGGCATTTTTGAGAATAGCTGTATATCTGATTTTCCTCACTGTCTTTAACTCTTTCGTGAGGAATAAAATTGACCCAATTTTACCTTATCTACAAATGTGATTTTTCAGACTAGTAGCCCAAATGATAAAATGACAGACTTCATTCAAAATGACTATGAAAGGAAGTGTTTTGTTAATGAATCAGAAGTAGTACTTCTGTAAGTACTTTGAAAGTTATAAAGCACTCTATAAATGTGAGGTGGCCTAATTTACATAGAGTTTTACAATTTATAAAGTCCTTTCACATACAAGATCTCACTGGGTCCTCACACAATTTCCCTTACATGGAGGTTTTGCTCATGGAATTGTCTCTATTTTACTATTGTGCAAACTAGGACTCTGAGAAGCCGAGATGTGCCTGAGAACATATGACCATTGTTAGATCCAGGTTTTTTGCTTCAAATCCAGTATTGTTAACTATTTGATTAATTAAAATTTCATATATATTATACAATACTGTAATGGAAAATTAACACCATATATTAAACATTAACACTAGATAGGATATAGTTTGATCATTTATGATTTGAATGAGAGTCCTTCAAAATCTTACTGGCATCACTTATAAAGAATGAACATGTAGAATATAGAAGATATACCTTGAGATATTTATTGGTCCTATAATCCCAAGTGACAGTTTACCTGTTTGTTTCTTCAAAAATGGAATATGGATTTGTGAAAATACTTTCAGTTGAACTTTTTAGTCACTTTGTTTTTGTGGACTATACTGATAGTAATTACTAAGTTGTTAATAAAGCCAAAAGCTTATTATAAAAAAGTTTGTAATGTTAAACTTTGCAGTAATATGTTAACTTATGACCTATTAGTCTTACTGTGTTGGGATGTTATAAACTAAGTTTATTAAGTACTTAAGAGTAAGTCACAGTTGTAAATGTGTTTGGATCAAATCTTGTTCAAGAGGTAAGCTAAGAAAAGACCTTTGTTGAAAAACTGCTTTGTGGTAGAACTATGAAAGTAGGATTTAATTTTTTAAACTTAGCTCACATCCAAGACTTTAAGGATGTTTTAAATATTCTTCTAAGTAGACTTATGAAAAGAACTTCAAAGGTAAGGTGCTTCATTTGGATGGAAGCCTTTCCTTATAGTATAGTGCTGTTTTTAAAAAGCCAACTCAAATCCTGATAGCATTATTTGTTTTTTGTTTTTTTTTTTGGTAAATAAAAAAATTTAATTTCTAATTTGTGTGCAGCTTTAGATTCTTACCAAAGAGGTGAAATTTGTTAACATATTTTAGATTTGTGCTCTGATCTAAGAGAGTTCTTACTGCAGGCTTCCCTCTCACAGGTAAAGACAGTGATGAGGCTGAGGACACTGAGCTCTATGATGACCTCTACTGCCCAGCATGTGACAAATCGTTCAAGACAGAAAAGGCGTAAGTTTATTTATTTAATTTAATTTAATTTTTTTGAGACAGGGTCTCTCTCTGTCACCCAGGCTGGAGTGCAGTGGCACAATCATGGCTCACCACAGCCTTGACCTCTTGGACTCAGGTGATCCTCCTGCATCAACCTCCTGAGTGGTTAGGGCTATAGGCACCCACCACCATGTCCAGCTAATTTTTGCTTTAGGCTGGTACAAAAGTAACTGTATTTTTTGCCATTACTTTATGGCAAAAAACGCAGTTACTCTTGCACCAACCTAAATATTTTTTGTGGAGCTGGATTTTCGCCATGTTGCGCAGGTTGGTCATGAACTCCTGGGCTCAAGCGCTCCACCTGCCACAACCTCCCAAAGTGCTAAGATTACAAGTGTGAGCCACCGCACCCAGCTAAAAGGAATAAGTTTAGTATCCTTGAACTTGTGTTTTCTTTTCTTTTTTTTTTTGAGACAGAGTCTCGCTCAGTCTCCAGGGTGGAGTACAGTGGCATCTCAGTTCACTGCAACCTCCACCTCCTGGGTTCAAGCAATTCTCCTGCCTCTGGCTCCCGAGTAGCTGGGACTACAGGTGCATGCCCAGCTAATTTTTGCATTTTTAGTAAAGATAGGGTCTCACCATGTTGGCCAGGCTGGTGCCAAACTTCTGGCCTCAGGTGATCCACCTGGCTCAGCCTCCCAAAGTGTTGGGATTACAGGCGTGAGCCATGGTGCCCACCTCTTGTGTTTTCTTTTGAGGTGAAGTGTAACACTTTGAAAGTCCTAAAAAGAATGTGCTTGTAGCAGTTGATAACTAGCCCCACATACTGTCTTGGGGGATTCCTTTCCAGCAGGGGAGGAAGACGTATTTGTACCTACAGTTAAACCTATTGTACTGATGCTCACCATCCCAGTATTCCTATATGAGAGCTGCTTTTAAAACACATGCACTGTCTCCAGAAATAAACATTGCTTGTTTTGGCAAAGAAGGCATAGTCACATGGGTGAAAAGTCTAGACCATGTCTAATCATCTCTCTCCATTGTTGGTATCAGACTCACTTCCTACCATCATTGTCCCATGCAGGCTGATGCTGCCAAGGCTTTAAACTTGTCTTGCCCAGAGTTTCTTTGCTGAAGTGGAAGCACTTCATCTTAGGGGAACAATGATGACGAGAGAAGTATTAAAAAGGGTACCATTATTATAAAGGAGAGAGGAAAGAGCATGGGAGAAAATGAGAGTGGAATCAGCAAGGGAAAAGAAACAAAATGGGCATTAAGAGAGAAAGGAGGCCAAAGGATGAGAATGGGGATATGAGAGTTTTATGTGGTATTACCATATGATCTCAAATAATGGAGCAGTAAGGGAATTAGAAAAAGGAGAAAAGTTAGAAACAAACAAGAAAAAAGTCAGTGAAGGAGATTAAAATTTTTTTTTTATTTGGAAATAATGACAGACTTAAAGGTAAGTTGCAAGAAGAGAATAAAGTGTTTCTGATTGACCTGTTACTAACGTTTTGCACCATTTGCATGTGCTCTTTCTCCACACTCACACACACAGTTTGTATTCTGAATAATTTGAAAGTAACTTACATATGTAGTGTTCCTTTACCTCTAAATACTTCACTATATCTTTTTATTTTTCATTTTTTTATTTTTTGAGACGGAGTTTTGCTCGTTACCCAGGCTGGAGTGCAATAGCGCAATCTCAGCTCACCGCAACCTCTGCCTCCTGGGTTCAGGCAATTCTCCTGCCTCAGCCTCCAGAGTAGCTGAGATTACAGGCACACGCCACCATGCCCAGCTAATTTTTTGTATTTTTAGTAGAGACAGGGTTTCACCATATTGACCAGGATGGTCTCGATCTCTTGACCTTGTGATCCACCCGCCTCGGCCTCCCAAAGTGCTGGGATTACAGGCGTGAGCCACTGCACCCGGCCACTATATCTTAAGAATAAGGTTATTCTCTTATGTAACCACACTACAGCTACCAAATATAAGAAATTCTTAACGTTGATATGGTATTTTTATCTAATTTACTGCCTATATTCCAATCAATTGTTTATTTATATAGAATTTTCTCCACTTCAATACAGAATCCAGTCTAGGATCATAATCTGGGACAGCTTGTATTGTCTTTTATGCTGTTTATATTTTAGACGTATACTGTTCCTTTAAAATACTTTTTTCATAGAAGTCTTCTCATTTTGGGTTTGTCCATTCCTCATGATTAGATTCAGGTTATGCAGCCCCAGGTGGGACGTTGCACAAGCATGTTGTGCTCTCAGGGATTCATAGCTGGAGACAGGTAAAGTCCTCTGCCCCTCATTTGTGGTGATAATTTCGTCACCGAATCATGGTGTCATCTAAATTTACAACTATAGAGTTAGTATTTTTTCCCTTGCAACAAGTTTTTCCTTGCAACATGTTTAATCTGTGAGGAGACACTTTAAAACTATGCAGATACCCTGCTTCTTATAGCTTTAGCATCTGTTGATGGTTTTAGCTTGTATCAGCTTTATTATGATGATTGCAGAATGGTGCTTTTCCAGCGCCAATGACCCCTCCAGTAGCACTTGGCCTTCTGCTGTAAACAGGAGTCTTCCCTTTTATCCATTTATCTGTCCATTATCAATTGGAATTTATGAGTTTTTAAAAAATTTTATTTATTTTATTTTTTTTTTTGAGACAGAGTCTTGCTCTGTTGCCAGGCTGGAGTACAGTGGCATGATCTTGGCTCACTGCAACCTCTGCCTCTGGGGCTCAAGCAATTCCCCTGCCTCAGCCTCCTGAGTAGCTGGGACTATAGGCATGTGCCACCACACCCAGCTAATGTTTTTGTGTTTTAGTAGAGACAGGGTTTTACCATCTTGGCCAGATGGTCTCGATTTCCTGACCTTATGATCTGCCCTCGGCCTCCCAAAGTGCTGGGATTATAGGCGTGAGCCACTGTGCCCGTCCATCAATGTTTTATAATTCATTACTCACCTTTTCATGCTCAAATTTTTTCAGATTTGGTTAGTGAACATTCCTTCAAGCCAGTTCCTTTGTCCTTTTGACATGTTACCATAACTTTTTTGGAGGACTTACTTTCTGTCACAAGATCTTCCAGTATCTCCACGGTAGCTTGGTCTGAAGGAGAATTTTAGTGGGAAAGAAAAATAGCAACCAAAACTATAATACCAAAAGCCTGAACAGATGAGATGAAGTAGATAGTTGACAAAGGTAACTACTTTTTAGTTGATCTAATTCTTGTAGCTTATGTCCTCAGCTCTGTTTTGTGGGATGCTTTTTAGTTGCCTGTAGATGTGCTGAGACAGACATTGCCAGTAGGGTTTTGAACCGAGGGGTGGAGATGCTTCTGAACTTACATTACGGTGGTAGGAGTGAGGAAGGAGACCTCTCCTGAGAAGGTGAAAAGCAGATAGTGAAAAAGTAAGAGGCTGTAAACTGCTCTTGTATTTCAAGCCCTCCCACCACCATTTCTCTAGTCTAGGGGGCTCTTCCTTTTAACATTAGAATGTGTGTCTTCTAATTTCCCAGTGATCCCTCCAAGTCTGTAGGATGGCCTGGCAAGTAAAAACACTAGCAAATACATAGCAATTAAAAGGAAACAATGGGGGAGGCTTTAAGAATTGAAAAATCAGAGAGATGTACCATTCTCTCCCTTAATAATGATGTTGGTTTGCAAAATCTAAAGACATAATGACAACAGACCATTTCATACTTTCAAGCAAGTCTTTATAATACAATACCTGTTATTTCTCTAAAATTCAAATAAATAATTTTTAAACTAAAAAAAAAAGAATTGAAAAATCAAAATAATAAGTAGAGAATTTGGCCAACCCCCGCCCACCACCACATTTCCCCATCCCCAAAAAGGAAGAAAACGTATGTAGATGAAAGGACAGAGAAAGGCAGGGAAAGCTGTGGCATGGGAAGAAAGAGCATGGCTGCAAGCTTTCAGTATGCTTACTGCTGGAGGAATCCTGACACATTCTCTTTCTCTGTATAAAATCATGAACAAATAAAAACAAAAGAAAAAAATAAAATCATAAACGTTTTGCTTAGTGGGAAAAAGCAAATTTTATCTTAGTTGCAGTTATCCAGCAACAGTATCTGGACATGCCAACTAATTTTGGTGCAGCTGGTCACATCAGATTGCTCTTTCAGCATGAAGAACCACGAGAAGTCAAAGAAGCATCGGGAAATGGTGGCCTTGCTAAAACAACAGCTGGAAGAGGAGGAAGAAAATTTTTCAAGACCTCAAATTGATGAAAATCCATTAGATGACAATTCTGAGGAAGAAACGGAAGATGCACCAAAACAAAGGTACTTCTAAATATTAAATGTCACTTAAATACTTATCGCATTCAGAGATTGCATTTAAAGGCTTTTTTTTTTTTTTGAGATGGTGTCTCGCTCTGTTGCCCAAGCTGGAGTGCAGTGGCATGACTGCTGGGTTCAAGCGATTCTCTTGACTCAGCCTCCCAAGTAGCTGGGACTATAGGCACACACCACCACGTCCAGCTAATTTTTGTATTTTCAGTAGAGACAGGGTTTCACCATGTTGGCCAGGATGGTCTTGAACTCCTGACCTCAGGTGATCCACCTGCCTTGGCCTCCCAGAGTGCTGGGATTACAGGAATGAGCCATTGCACCCGGCCTTAAAGGCTGTTTCATCCCAAGGAAGTTATTCTGTTATGCTAATGTTGCCTCCATATTTTCTAGTTAATGGAACTTTATAGTGTTGAAGTGGATACAGACATAATATCAACTATTATATTTATAGAACTTAGATTAAAAGCAGTTTTTATATCTGGCAATTGATATGCTGATTACTATACATTGAATTACAACCTTTGTTATTCTTTAAAATGACAATGTGAATATTTTCCTTTTAATGCTTTATGATATTAAATATTTTTAATCTTCTATTTTACTGCTTTATCACTAGTGTTTCAACTTTTTTTTTTCACTTAATCTTTACAGAGTCAAGTATTTGACATTTTGATTTATATTTGCTCTTAGGCTTTCTAAAAAACAGAAGAAAAAGAAACAGAAACCAGCACAGGTATGTTTGAAAGGTTTTGTTAACATTAAATGCCAACTATGAAGTTGCAGTGCTCTTCTTACTGATTTGGTGTAGTCTGTATTAAGGAGAGAGACTTATACTCCATAATTTTATGTTGATCGTAAGACTGATTAAAAGGAATTGGAAATATTTTCCATTTTCCATCTCCCCTTTTATGTATGTAATAACTAACTTGATTATGACTGCCAGTGTGTTTAACAAGTGTGCATGTAGAATTCTCCTGGGTTGAATTAACTGAATTCTCAATATTTTAAAAATCTGAATACATCTCACAAAAGGGCTTTTAAATCAAGACAACAGTTAAAATCTGGAAATAGGAAAATCTGGGGGTTGGTCATCATTTAAGTTTATTCTGCCAACAACATAAACATTGCAAAAGGAACATTTGGTTAGAAACTTGTAATGATTGTGATTCTTGAAAAAAAATTTCTATTTTTCAGAAGTTTAAGTAACTTAAATATTTCACAGCTGACATCCAAATTCATTGTCTTAAGGACTATTTTTAAATAAAATGGTATTATATTTTTGCATCTGTAAAAACAGTGAATTTGTCCATTTTACCAAGGATATTTGGTTTGATGCCATTTTAGTATAATCTAGTTATAGTAACTTACATTAAGTATTAAATTTATTTATTTATTTATTTTTTGAGACAGAGTTTTGCTCTTGTTGCCCAGGCTGGAGTGCAGTGGTGCAAGTATTAAATACTTTTAAGAAAACTTAACGCATTAATGACTTTTAATAAAACTTTAGATTTGGCTTATTAATTCAAATGGTTATAATAATATATTTGATAGTCTTTTTAAAATCAGTTTCCTATTCCAAAAATGATACATGACACATGAGTTAATCACTTAAAATTATAATTTGGAACTCTTTGCTTCAGTTATAAAACCGCATAGCAAATATGTGTTCCTTTTATGAATTGACTTCTACCATCATCCATCCAAACACCTTATAATCATTAGTTTAACACTTTCTCTTTCCTTTGTGTATGTCAGTACCACTACAGTAAAGACAAAACAAATGGAGAGAGATTTATGTTTAACCTGAGCCTGTATTACTATGGAGGATAGATTCTATTGATTGCAAACATAAACACATATATTAATGTTTTCTTACTCATGAAGATGCTTCAAGTGACCACCCCATTGTTTCTCTCAAAAGCTATATTCCTTTATAGCACCTCTTGTTTATGATTCCTGATTGTAGCAGATTCAGACCCAGCTTGATGGAGCACTTTTCCTGATATTTTCTAAGCTCTTTTTGAAGGGAAGGGCAGTGTGGAGACATGTACTGATTTAAGAGCAGACAACAGCAAATACTGAGTATCTTGAAACTTCAGATTGGGAAAGTTTTCTGTATGGCCAGAAAAGTTGCATAAACCAACAAGGATTGTACAAGAAAACACTCCCAAATTAAAACCGAATATAAAAAGAAACAAATGACCCTGACAGGAAAGAAAATTTAATTCAACCAACTCAAACACAATGTTCTGACTGAATGACTGAATACCTTCCATGGAATATAGTTGAAAGATAAAATTAACTGCCAAAAAAGTAAATCTTGGGCTTAGTATGTTTTTTGGTGGTATTGGTGTGCTATTTTTGGAAGTAAATGAATAATATTTTCACCCATTTCCTAGGGGGCGTTGTCACTCTATTGAATTTTTTTTTTTTTTGATGTGTAGAAATTTTGAAATATCATGCAGTTAAATTTTTCTGTTTTTTGTTATCATGTATTCAATGTTGTAGCTAAGAAAATGGTGCCAAGACCATGGCATTTCTTTCCCCTATATTTTTTCTAAGAGATTTGTTACATTTTTTTATATATGGTTCAAGGAAAGGATCCAGTTTTATCAATGTAGATACGCACTTTTCACCATGATTTTTTGAAGAGATTGTCTTTTCTCTATTGTGTGCTCATGGCAACTTTGTGGAAGATCATTTAATCATATACAGAAGAGTTAATTGCTGTTCTCTCTATTCTGTTCTATTACCTATTTATCTATCTTTGTGTCAGTACCACATTGTTTTTGTTATAGCTTTTAATATGTTTTGAAATCAGGAAGTAAAATGCTTCCTCTTTTTTATGGATGTTTGGCTGGTTATAGTTCATAATCAAATTAAAAAATTTTAAACAATATTTCTGTTAAAAAAACCTGTCCTATTGGGATTTTTATAAAAATTATATTGAATTTGTTCACACTGCAGGTTGTATTGATATCTTAACAAAATTAAATTACTTGACCCTTGACCAAAAAAAAAAAAAAAGGACTTAAGTGAATAAATTGTTACTGGGAACCAGATTCTTTTTTTGTGGGAAGAGGGAAATACAAATATAAATAGAGAGAAAGAGAGGAGGAATACTGTGGAGTTGGATTGAAGTGGAGATGTTGGTATGAGCTCATGATTTAAAGAAAACAAGTGTGTGAGTAGTGTGCTTTGTGAGGACCTAGAAGCAGTGACACCCCTGGCAGTGAGTACACCTAGTGCACATGTATTGGTTTTTAAGTTCCGTTTTCCATGAAAAGGAAACAGGTTTGCTCTTTGGAGAAGTAGCTGATATCGGGGTTGAGACCAGGAAAGTGGAAGGTGAGCCTCGAGCATCTTATACTAGAAACTAAGGAAGTGCTCAAAAACTGATGGGGATATGTTAAAAGTACTCAAAATCCAGCATGCAGGCCTGCCAATTTGGGAAAATTTGAGTCATCAAAAGGAATAAGTGTAATAAATCTTCATACATTGCATTTGTTTAAAAAACATTTATGTATCTATATTGACTTTAAAAAGAGTGAGAGTTGGCCAGGTGTAGAGGCTCATGCCTGTAATCCCAGCGCTTTGGAAGACCAAGGTGGGTGGATCACAAGGTCAGGAGTTCGAGACCAGCTTGGCCAACATGGTGAAAACCTGTCTCTACTAAAAATACAAAAATTAGCCAGGTGTGGTCGTGCACCTGTTATCTCAAGTACTAGGGAGCCTGAGGCAGGAGAATCATTGGAACTCAGGAGACGGAGGTTGCAGAGCCGAGATTGTGCCACTGCACTCCAGTCTGGGTGACAGAAAAGACTGTCTCAAAAAAAAAAAAGTGAGAGTTGGAGAAAGGAGATGGGAAAGCTTTATTATTACAGAAGAATATGAATTTGTACAAGTGTAAATGACACAAGTAATAGAGAAAATCACTTCTTTGCATCCACCAGTATATAAATGTTTCCAGCAAGAATCATCAATAGATTCCAAGTACACCCAGTAAATGGTTATTGGGGACAGGATATTCAGACAGTCTCACAGTCATACTCTGAAGATTACTTATTAATTTTAAAAGGGAAAATATACTTTACAGTTGAAAAATCTGGCAATACCACCCTAATCAAATGATCAAACTTAATAATATCACTGAAAAATGGGACAAACTGGCATTTTGCCTCCCAGGATTATTTTTATAGTATTATGCTAGAAATGTTTAACCTGAATCTGATCATTTGGAAACAACCAAAGCAAGCCAAATTATGGGACATTCTCCGAAATGTCAAATAACATAATGAAAGATGAAACAAAAATGTGGGAGAACTGTTCTAGAATAAAGGAGATTAAAGATACCTGACAACTAAATAAAACATGTGATTTCTGATTATACCCCCATCCGTATGTTCCTATACAGGAAAAGGAATAATTGGTAAATTTGAATGTGGGTTGTGTAACAGATAATATCAGCATTAGATTATTGAGTGTGAGTATTGTGGACCTGCCAAAGAATGTTTTGATTCTTAGGATGTACCTGGTAAAGATTCCTATCTGCCTGCAGCGCACTTTCAGATGGCTTGGGGGGAAAAGTGTGTGTTGAGAAAGAGAAGAGGGGGAGAGAGCGAGCACAAATGTGGCAAAATGTTGCTCGAAAACAGATGGCTGCACTTAGTGAGGATAGGTGCACCCATCTGTTTTGGATGCCAGGCCTCTTTCTTTTATAATGCCTGTTTGTTGTTGTGGTTTGTGACTATAGAAAAATAGTTGCTTATTGCTTATTTGGAAAATATGAAAAACTATCATCCTTAATTTTTCCTGTAGAGATTACTTAATAATGAATTAAATTGTGATTACACTGTAGGTATAATTTTCTCTCTTCTACTTTTGCTAATATGTTGTATTCTTTTACATGATTGCGTATCTTTGGAAATATGATACTTAGGCACTTCAGAATTTTTCTTCATATATTTAACCATTCACTTTTTGAACATTAGGATTGTTTCCAGATTTCCCCTAATTTCACATCTCTGTAATGAACAACCATGTTCTCAACTTACCTGTTTCTCCTTTTTATTTTCTGAAGATATATAACTATTTGGGAACATAACATAAAAAGCTAGTAGTAGTATTATATTTATTTCGTAATGGTACGTATATTTTATTACCTAGAATTATGATGACAATTTCAATGTAAATGGAACTGGAGAAGGAGTAAAGATTGATCCAGAAGATACTAACTTAAATCAAGACAGTGCCAAAGAATTGGAAGATAGTCCCCAGGAAAATGTCAGTGTCACAGAAATCATTAAACCATGTGATGATCCAAAAAGTCAAGCTAAAAGGTAAGTCGAAGTTGCATATTATTTGTAAATTAGTGAATATTGATAGTAAGGATATAGCTTTTCATATATCAAATAAAATCTCCTTTCCCATGACTGACCAAGTAATTTAGAGTTATCTGTACATATTTACAGACATATAGATACACACACAAACACACACACACACACACACACACACGTATACAGATGAAGAGCATTGAGATGAGAATGCCAGAAAAATATGACCACACACATCTCAGCAACATGGCCAAAATCAGAAAGAAGGCACTTTGATCCAGTTCTTATTTCTCTTATCCTGCGCAGTGGCTCTGATTTTGTCCTGGATCATTAACCCTTGACACTCACATGGGAACAAGACTCCTGCTGAGTCCCTGGAGTGTCACTAACCAAATCTCCATGCTCATGACAGCAGCCTTTGTTGGTTCCCACCATGTTGCGAGGTTGTATGGCAGCAGCTGGGGCCCTTCCTGCTCAGAGGAGCCCTGGACTCTTGGTGCTGCACAAGGTCCTGGTATGGACTAGGAGGAGGTCTCACTCAAGGGAGGTAGCCAGTCCTGTCCTCTTCTTGCTCTTGTCTTTCTTGTCCTTGTCCTCTTCTGTTCCTCTAGAACAGAGAATCATTTCTTATTGCTTGAGGGGAGATCTGATAGTAAGGGGCTTCAGGTTTCTGTCATTACAGGACCCTGAAAAGAATTAAAGTGACAGAGTAAGGTGGGAAGATGAGGTGAAAATGCTAACACTGGAGCAACAGTGATGGGGCGGGGGAGTGTGTGTACTTAGGGGTTTAAGACACTTAGTAGTAGGAAGGAGGAAACAGATGTGCCCAAGGCCTATGGTATGGATCTGGCTATAGAAAAAGGGATGTAAAGAACTACACAAACTGGTAATTGTTGAAGCTTTGAAGAACTTTGGAGAGTAGAAGCCTAGAAGGGAAAACTCACATTTATTTCACTCTGACGCCAGGTGTTTGTTCCCATTTTACATATGCGGGGAACTGAATTTCAGGTTAATTGTCCAAGGACAAAAGCTGTTGAGTAGAAAGGCTGACACTTCATTCCATCTGCCTGATGACTTAAAGGCACCCAGATCATCTGGCTCTACAAAGCCCGTATGTCCTGTGGGATGGGCATGAGGGATGGGCCAGGAGGTGGGGCTGTGGGCCCCTGAACCCTTTATTCATATAGAACTAAATTTTTTTCACTTGTTTTCCATGTCGCTTCTTTTTTTTTTTTTTTTTTTTTTTCGGAAACAGAGTCTCGCTCTGTCGCCCAGGCTGGAGTACAGTGGTGTGATCTCCGCTCACTATAACCTGCACCTCCCAGGTTCAAGCAATTTTCCTGCCTCAGCCTCCCAAGTAGTTGGGAGTGCGGGCGTGTGCCATCCCGCCCGGCTAATTTTTTGTATTTTAGTACAGATGGGGTTTTACCATGTTGCCCACTCTGGTCTTGAACTCCTGACCTCGTGGTTTGCCTGCCTTGGCCTCCCAAAGTGCTGGGATTACAGGCATGAGCCACCTCGCCTGGCCTCTATGTTACTTCTACATTGAGAATTTATCTGGGGAGGAAAAAGGGTTCTCAGACTTGGGCAACCACTGATATAGTTCAGCTCTCTCATTTCACTGATAGGAGAAAAGGATTCAGAGAATTCAAGTGACTTCTTCACAGCTGTGGAATGGTAGGGCTAAGATAGACACATTACACCCACCACCCTCCCTGCACCAGTCCCACTGTCCCCTGGCACCCAGAGTCTTTCTTCTGGGCTCCTCTGCTGCTTCTCTGGAGCAGTGTTGACACTGGCCACCTAGTGAGAAGTGTTTTTAAAAGTGTGTGTGTGTGTGTGTGTGTGTGTGTGGTAGTAGTAGTAGTTTTAAAAAATAAAAGTCTTAGATAGCAGCTTCAGAGATTTAACTGTCTTTCATAATATAAGTGATGTTTGCCGGGAATATTATACTAAATTTGTTAGACATATTTGGGAATATCTGTGATGGCAGTTTGAAAATTAGTATGTATTATTTGTTGCTTTTTATGCCATTGTTTCCTTTTCTTGATGTTTTCAAAGCTGGCGAATCCTACACAATGATATGTTACACTCCTAATCTGCATCTTTTACATACGTGGGACATTTAACTTAATACAGACCCTTGGCCTCTGCTTGAAGAATAGTATACTTATAAAGTAGAAGCATTATCATAACTTACTCATCATAACCCATCCTGTCTGTTCTGTACAATATAGTTGCACCCAGATTTTTACCCTACAAATTTGGTTAGCACAAATGAGGGAAATTATGAAATGCCTAAGGAAAATTGAAATTCATGTAGAAGATGAGTAGAGGAATATTCAGGAGTTCAAGCAGAATAGGAGTAACCCAACTACATTGCTGGCAGTTTCTGATCTAAATGGTATGGTGGGGAAAAACCCACCAGATCAACAGAAAAGACATAAGTTTTTAATAAAAGTAAATTCCTTACATTGAACAAATTTAATTTTATGAAAAGTGCTTTACAAAGTCTTTATTTCAGTCATTTCTCTGTGGGACTGTTGAATTGTTTGTCAGACTGGATTACTTTCAAAAAGTTAATGTTCGGCTTGGTGCGGTGGCTCACACCTGTAATCCCAGCACTTTGGGAGGTTGAGGGGGACAGATCATGAAGTCAAAAGTTCAAGACCAGCTGGCCAATATGGTGAAACCCCGTCTCTACTAAAGATGCAAAAATTAGCTGAGTGTGGTGATGCGCGCCTCTCCTGGCTACTCAGGAGGCTGAGGCAGGAGAATCACTTGTACCCGGGAGGCGAAGGTTGCTGTGAGTGAAGATCGTGCCACTGCACTCCAGCCTGGGCAACAGAGTGAGACTCGTCTCCAAAAAAAAAAAGTTAATGTTTTTGGGGAACCATACTTCATGACAAGATTATTTACGATTACTCTTGGTTGGTTATAAGGTGGTTTGTTTCATTCGTTAGTACTTTACTTTTTTTTTTTTTTTGGAAACAGAGTCTTGCTCTGTCGCTCAGGCTAGAATGCAGTGGTGCAATCTTGGCTCACTGTAGTCTCTGCCTCCTGGGTTCAAGTGATTCTCTTGCCTCCACCTCCTCAGTAACTGGGATTACAAGTGCCTGCCACCACACCCAGCTAATTTTTTGTATTTTTATTAGAGACGGGGGTTTTACCATGTTGGCCAAGCTGATCTTAAGCTCCTGACCTCCGGTGATCCCACCTCAGCCTCCCAAAGTGCTAGGATTACAGGTGTGAGCCACCACACATGGCAGTGCTGTGCTTTTTATGGAAACACTGTATACAACATTCAGAGATATTTTAAGGACCTTGTTTTAATGTTGTTTCAACTGTTTTAAGTAAATTACTTAATTTTTGTGGCAAATTTGTTACTTGAATTTCGATGTTGCTTTTTAAAGTTCATTTGAGATGTAAAGATTAATTAAATTGCCTTTTAAATTAATGAACTGGGAGCTGCAGTGGCTCAGGCCAGGTGTCTTGGCACTTGAGGAGGCAAGGCTATGCGTTCGAGGCCAGCCTGGGCAACATAAGAACCTCTCATTCATTTAAAAAAAAAATAATAATGAATTAACCTTTAAAGTGCATCTCACTCTTTTGAGTGTTCTTGAGAGCACTCAAATGATGATTAAAAGGAGTATGTTATTTTTGGATTATGCCAAATTATTTATTTTCCAGTGTTCCTAAACCCAAAGGAAAGAAAACCAAAGATATGAAAAAACCTGTCAAAGTACCTGCTGAACCACAAACAATGGTAGGTCAGAATTATATTTCTATCTCTTTAGCAGATCTTGCAATTTAAGCTATATAATGATCTAAAGATGTAAATGTGTATTTGGTGAGCCATTCCCCAAAGAACCTGCAAAGATGTGGATCCGTCAAGTTTTGCTTGATAAAGGTAGGATTTGTGTGTATAATGTATTTTTAAAAAATTAAAGTAAAAAGAACGACATTGGAAATGCTAGCTGGTACTAGAATAGTTACTGTTGTTTTCCGTTACTTTTCAATCTAAAGCCTTGGTGATAAGAATTACATGTCAAGTTCTGGAGATTAATTGTGAAGCATAAACTCTTCCTCTGTTCTACTAGACCATGAGGTACATGCTATTGAAAGCCTCAGGACGCTTAAAGTTAATTGTGTTAGTGGGATTTAACCTCCAAGAACATCTGCCTTTATTGAACCTGTTTATTAGTTGTCCATTCTGTTAAAACATCTTTATTTTACAATTGTTTGATGCTTTATCTTGACATTAAAACCTAAAACACTACTTTCAAGTGATAACACTTGATTTTATTTATGATTTTTTGCCCTTCTCAGAGTGATGTTCTTATCAACTGTACAACTTGCCATAGTGAATTTCCATCTCGGAATAAACTTTTTGACCATCTGAAGGCCACAGGTCATGCAAGAGCACCTTCATCGTCATCTTTAAACAGTGCAACAAGTAGTCGAAGCAAGAAAGAGAAACGTAAAAACAGATAGAGATTCTGCCTGTGCTTTTGTTTGACTGTCTCTAGATTTTGAAACCAAAAAACTGAACTGAAATCATCTAAAGAGTTAAAATTTCAGTGATCTGCAATTAATTGCATTGTGGAAGATTATTTTTTATCTTATAAAAACTTTTTTTGGTTCAATATATATATTTTAAATATTTCACTAGTGATTGAATTCTACTTTTGCTGTCTGAATTGACTTGAGTGTCTTAAAACAGGTAAATACTGTAAAGTGTGTATCCTTGATGTTTGTTGGCTCCTGTGGATAGAAATATACAGGGAGAATTACATTATTTTAACACATAGAAGTACTCCTTTCTGCTTTATTTTGTGAATTTCACATAATTTTTATTTATTTAATGCTTTTATGTTTTGTTAATGCTTTATAATATGTCAAAAACTCGCATCTTTTAGAAAGCATCATAGATCATTTTTCCATCTGGCATCATGACACTGGCTCTGATTTTTAAAATTATTTTTAAATAACTGATTATTGATTAATGTATTTTTTTTCTCAAGAACAGTGATAGAAACGAATTGAACATTTGTGGTTGTCTTTCAAGAATAGTATCTCTTCAGTGTTTTACTATGTTGATTTAATTTTATATTTTACTGGTTTACCAGCAAGGTATATTGTTCAGTTTTTTGCTCCAATTTAAATTGTGGAGGTGGAAGCAAATTATTTCACATGGCACGTCCTCCCTAGGCACAGTGACAGCTGTAAAGTAGGTTGGAAAAAGGTAGCAGATGGTACAGAATTTATACTATTTAACAAGAGATGTGTTTATTCTTCATTGGGTTTTTTTCTTCACTATTTTCAGAAGTTTTCTTTTTCTATCACTCAATGGAGAAAAATTTTGTTAATGAAAGATTTTGTGATAGAGCTGATGCTTATACCATCTGTTTTATAGCAATGATGAATATTAACACAAAAGAAATATGGAGAACTGTTATAAGCTGAGCATTATAACTGAGTGTTATAACAGTCCTGCACATTGATTAGTGATGAGTCCATTTTTAGGATGGATTAGTCAGTTCTTTTAATTGGTCTTGAAAGTAATTTTAAACTAACTGACTTGAAATGTATACTTTCTGTACAGTAAAGTTAGTGCTTTCCATATATCCTTGAATCTTCAGATGAATGATATGAACGAATTTTTGGTTATAGATCAGCTCTAAAACACTCGAGTCCCTAAAGGCAAGGTCTTTTCTGATAGCTTCATGGATAGTATTGATGATCGGGCTTCTCTGTGTTACTGACTTAAAAAAAAAAGTATTTGAACCTTAAATTTTTTTCTTTTCCATTTAGAGATATATTTTTTACTTTACCTTCATACCTTTCTATTTCTTGCTAATTTCTATCACTAATTCCTCATAACTGTCCCTGCTCCCCTTCTTGATCTCTTTAGGGAGACTACTAGCTAGCTTTGTATCTTCTGATCTCTTATCCCGAGACTTCATCTGAATGTGCTGTACCTTCTTCTTATCTAAACTAGGTGAATTGGCCATAATTATGAATAGGAATAGTAATGAACCAGAGGACATACTAGTCACATGTTATTATACAGTAAAAAATACGAAGTCATCTTGAAAGGCAAATAATGTACTGCAGATGTCCCTTACGACTTCTTCGCTTTCTCCTGTACCTAACATGCAGGTATTTAATTTGTTTCATGAGCATTGATTGGAGTTACTTGTCACTTTTATTCAGATCAACAAAAACCAACCATAATTTTCAAGGGGTCTTCATGAGTTGTGACTGAAAGCTGACCCGAATCTTATGTTTCATCCTTTGTGATATCAAAAAATCATCTAGTTTCTCAGAACTTTTTCTTATCTGTAACACAGTTCTTAGCATTAAAATATTGTCTCCATTTATCATCCAGTGATGATAGGATCATTATGAAGGTCAAATAAAATAGTATATATGAAAATGCTTTTTAAACACAAAACCTTTATACGAAATATTGTTGAATTTAAATAAGGTAAATCTTTTTTAGTTTATATATTTGCAGACTAAAGTGTACATATTGGATTAAATGGGCAATTAAGTTTTATAGGAATTTCCTTCCTAAGTCTATATCTGAAGAGGAACATACCATATACTAAGGGTAAAATATTTTTGGTGAATTGCAGACATTTAATTTCACTTGTCTGAGGCAAAACAATAAAATACATGGGCATGCATTTTACATTGATCTCATTAGAGGTCAGTGCTAAGTACCTATCTTGATTGAAGTTAGCTCCGATGTGGAGATTCATAGAATGAGGGTTCCAGGAGGAGAGGGTTAGGGAAATCCCATTTTCTCTCTGTAATTCATTAAATGGTGCCAAAGCTGGGGGTTCCCTATAAAGCCCATTTAGACTTTCTCTGCTTCAAAATAAGAGCATTAGCTCTAGCCAAGCATTTTTCTAATTCCTGCCTTTGGCCACAAAGAAGAAAAAGCAGATCTGTGAATGAATTAGTGGAAGGTCAGTCACATCAGAGCTCATGTCCTAGTGATTGCTGGTGAGGTAATATTGGTATTTTGGTACCATGAGAAGACATATAAAGAATTTCATCAGAAGTTTTAATTTTCTCTAAGTCTTCCCCTACAAAATTTTCAAATTGGAAACTACTCTTGTAGAAGTGGTGTAACTCATGCCGAAAGTAAAATTCTTATAGCAAGGCATAGTTTCATTTTAGAGCACCCCCAAAAGCCCGTGAATACGCTGTGTAACCTTCAACATAAAATAATGAAGAGAACTTTTAGACTCTTATGAATTCCTAAAATTACTATTTATGTGGTGGAAGTTCTGTTTCCTATAATCTGTAATGCTGAAGTATCACTATTCAATTCCCATTCCTTATCTGTTAAGTTTAATGCCTTTATACTAAAATTATAGGCTCTTGGGATTGGAGAGGAAAATAGAGGCGATTTTCAAATTTCTTGTTTCATGAAGAGGAAGCTGAGCTCAGGGATATATGAGCTTTACAGCCACAGGTGGTTAGGGGCAGCTGCCATTAAAACAAGGCAGATGCCTGAACTCCCAACTCAGTAGGCTTTCTGTTACACCCCAAAACATGTTACAGGGAAGAAAAATATTAGTTTTAAGAAAAAACAAGATAATTTTGAAGAAGGGCAAGAGGGAGAGGCATGAACTTGTCCTAATAATATCAAAGAACATTTTAAATGTATACCAGTTAAAGCAGTGTGTGGCTGGTGCCAGTAGAGGTCAGTCAAGGAATCCCTGATAAGAATAAAGAGCCCAGAAACAGGTCCATGTTTATATGGGAACTTGATTTTTGACAGATAGGGCAAGCTCTATGGGGAAAACAATATGTACTACCTTCTACCCTTCCCTAAAAACAAATGGATTAAAGACCTAAGTATGAAAAGCAAAACTTTTAAATGAGAATCTATAAGGTTATTTTTGATTTTGCACATGGGAAGGACTTTTTAAAAACAAGATGCAAAAGCACACACAAGGAAAGAAGGACTGTGTAAAACAATGGCTTCTATAGAACAATAGACACTGTAAATAAAAGAACAAGCTACAGACAGGAAGGAAATGTTTGCACTTCATATAACTGACAAAGGATTTGTATCTGGAATACATTAAAAAATGAAAGAACCTCATACAGAAGTCACTGAGAAAATGACAGCCATGCATTAGAACAGCAATTCTCAAAACTTAATGGTCTCAAGATTACTTTACACTCTTCAAAAGTGAGAACCCCAAAGTGTTTTTGTGTATGTGGGTTAAATCTATTGATATTTTCTGTTAGAATTCAAAAATTAGTTATTAAAAAAACAAGAAAAATGACTAGTTTTCAAAACAAAAGCTTAATGAGAAGACTGGCATTGTTTTACATTTTTACAAATCTCTTTAACATTTAGCTTAATAAAAGATAGCTGGCCTCTCATACTTGCTTCTGCAATCTGTCTACTGCTGTGTGTTTTGGTTGAAGTATGTGAAGGAGAAAATCAGCCTTATATGGATAGAAAATTGTAAAAAAAAGGGACCTTGCATACCCACTGAATGGGTGTCAGGGGACCCCTAGGGTCCTTGGACCACACTTAGAACTGCTGCATTAGAAAAATGGATAAACTATATGAACAGAAAAAGCCTGAATAGTCAAAATTGGAAAGATTATTACTGCCTGATAATAAGTGAAATGGGACCTAATGTTTTCATGCTTTCAGATTAGCAAAAGGTAAAAAGTCACAAGATCTAGTGTTGGTGAGAATGGAGCAGTGGGAACGAACACATTCACTTTTTTGGAGTAAAAACAGGTTCAATTTGATGATGTCTAAGAAAGCTGAATTTGGCATATTCTGTGACCCAACAATTCTAGGTATACATTTAGAGTCTCACTTCTCAAAGTGTGGGCCACAGAGCAGCGGCATGGGTTTCACCTGGGAAGTTGGCACCTCTGAGGTCCTGACCTGGAGTTGCTGCATCAGACGCTGTGGTTAAGATTTCTTAGGTGACTCATGCTCATGAAAGCATGAGAAGCAGTCCTCTAGAGAAACCATGCACAAGTGTACAAGGAGATGTACAAGAAGGCTCACATCTGAATTGTTTGTATCCAGGAAAAGTTGGAAATAACCTAAAAGTTCATGAGCAACAAAATGGATAAATAAATTGTGGCCTATTTATAGATGGTAGACAGTTGGAGCAGTTAAAAGGAATGAACTTGATCTGTAATGTGGATGGCCCTTGAAAAAATAATGAATGAAAATAGCTGTCACAGAAGGTGAAATGCATGTCTTTTATACTGTTTAAAAAAACACCATGTGGATTGTTACTTTTAGAAAGAAAATATAGAAACATAATGAGAAAGCAGTTGCCCTGAACTCAGAAGAAGAGAAGAACTGCTCGTGGCTGCAAAAGGGCTCTCTTCTGTGTCAATTTTTTTTTTTTTTAAGATCAGAAGTAAAATGTAAACATTTATTAAATTCTGGATGGTGGGTCCATGGGGATTTGTTACTCTGGTTCTCACAAATACTTCAACTATCAAGAAAAGTACAGATCAATGTCCCACTTTGCTAGCAGAATATATACACTTGCATGAAGGGAAAGATGAAAGGACTTAAGTTCTACTTTTTATTCCTGGCACACTCCTTAAGCACACTGTGGCAGAGGCTCTTGTCTCTCAATATTCATTCTCCTTTTTAGAACTCTGATTTTCAGATAAGTGCAAGGCCACCCAGAATGTAAGGATTACTTTCCCAGCCTCCCTTGCAATAAGATCTGACCAGTGACCGGAACAATGTTTGGGACATGTCCTTAAAAATATGGACATGTCCTTATTTTCATTACCTAAAATGAAGAGATAATGGCTGGACTTCTGGCCCCTATCTGGGATCATGAAGCCACAGAGGGCAGAGCAACAAAAGCATAGGAGCTTCTACCCTTGACACCTCAGAGGGACCCTAGGAGCCCCGCGACTGTACCTCTGCACTGGAGAGAAGACAACTACGTTTCTGAAGCCACTGCTGTTTTGACCTGTCACATAACAAGTCCTGATTCATTCATGTTTCCGCGTGTGTACAGTTACTAAATGAGAGGTCTAGGGTCAAGGGCATATGGGTGTTTAACTCTCAGATCTTGCATTGAATTCCAGTCTTGTGTTAACATGGTTTTAAGCAAGTCATTTAAACTCTTAATTTAAAAAATAATTGTAAAAATAAGTGAGACCAATCTGGCAGAATCGTGAAGATGAGAGTCTTAAATGTGGGCACAGTGCTTGGCACATAGTAGGCATTCAATAATTGTTAGCTTTTATTTACTTCGAAAATCTCACAGTATTCTTGCTTCATTTAACTGTTCACTTTGTTTTCTGAAAGAATCCCAACAATGAAGTAATCTGGTGAGGAATCAGTGATTAAATTGATCCTGTACTGTTTTTTTTTGAGACAGGGCTCACTGTTGCCCAGATTGGAGTGCAGTGGCACGATCTGGGCTCACTGAAACCTCCACTTCCCAGGTTCAAGTAATACTCCTGCCTCAATCTCTCAAGTAGCTGGGAGTATAGGCACGTGCCACCATGCCAGCTAATTTTTGTATTTTTAGTAGAGACAGGGTTCCACCATGTTGGCCAGCCTGGCCTGGAATTCCTGGCTTCCCAAAGTGCTGGGATTACAGGCCTAAGCCACTGTGCCTGGCCTTGTACTGTATTTTTTTTAAAAGACACTGTTGCATTTGAAATTCTTTCTGGCTCAAATGGAAGAAAATTTTTAAAGGCTAAAGTTAGAAGCTGTCTTGAGGATCAGTGATCCTTAATTACGTTAGAAGACTCAGTACATTTTTACAGATAATTACTTTGCCATTAAAACTAGTTAGAGGGCCCCACATCAGTGATGTCCTTTTAGATACCAAGTGCTTTCTGATAATAGAAAAGGCTCGAATTATTTTTTGCACTGCAAATCATTTGAATGTTACTTAGGGAAAATGTCTTTTCTAACGATTTCTGAAAATGAAAAGGTCATAGAAATGCAGCATTTAGAGAAAGTGGTATATAGTTTATAGATCTCTTCAGATACTTACTTTCAAACTAAAAACTCATACTTTTGTGAATCCAAAGGTTACAATTGTCTCAGCTTATTGTGAAGCAGAATTCCCAGCAGTTCCATCCAACAATGGAATTGGTATCGGCATGTGGTAAGCTCTCTGTACCAGTGAGTGTACAGTCAGAGACTGGCCAGTCCTGTTACAAACACTGTAGAAGGATATAACAGAAGCTGCCATGGCCAATAGATTGTCCTTCTGCACTTGCAGAGAGGCCCATGAGTTTGATGATGAGGCAGCAGATTTGAAATCTTTCTACTGTTTTCTGGAAACAAGGTCTCACTCTGTCATCTAGGCTGGAGTGCAGTGGTATGATCTCGGCTCACTGCATCCTCTGCTCGGGTTCAGATGATTCTCAAGCCTCAGCCTCCTGAGTAGCTGGGATTACAGGTGCGTGCCACCACACCTGGCTAGGGTTTTTTTTTTTTTTTTTTTTTGTATTTTTGGTAGAGACAGTTTCACCATGTTGGCCAGGCTGGTCTCGAACTCCTGACATCAAGTGATCCACCCGCCTCAGCCTCCCAAAGTGTTAAGATTACAGGTGTGAGCCACTGCGCCTGGTCCTTTCCTACTTTTTTGATGTAGGCTTTTATTACTGTGCAACTTCCCTCTTAGCACTGCTTTTTATATATCCCATAGGTTTTGGTATTTTGCATTTCCATTTTCATTTATTGCAATAATTTCAAAAAATATTTAAGAGCATGTTGCTTAATTTTTCCATGTGTTTGTGTAGTTTCCCAAGTTCCTCTTGTTACTAATTTCTAGTTTTATTCTGTTGTGGTCTGAGAAAACATTAGATATGATTTCAATTTTTAAATTTTTTTTGACTTCTTTTGCGGCCTAATACAATAAGGAACCTCAAAAAGTTTGTGAAAAAATGGAATTAAAAGATAATATATAAACTATATTTCTCAAAATAAACTCCTTCCTGGCCAAGCACGGTGGCTCATGCCTATAATTCCAGTACTTTGGGAGACTGAGGCAGGCAGGTCACTGAGCCCAGGAGTATGAGACCAGCGTGGCCAACATGGCAAAACCTCATCTTTACTAAAAATGCAAAAAGTAGCTGGATGTGGTTGTGTGCACCTATGGTCCGAGCTACTCAGAAGGCTGAAGCAGGAGAATCACTTGAACCCAGGAGGCAGAGGCAGTAAGCTGAGATCTCAGCTTGCACTCCAGAGATCTCACCACTGCACTCCAGACTGGGTGACAGAGAGAAAAAAAAGGTCTCCATCCTGTTCAAAACACTTTTGTAAGTGACATTATCAGACATTTAGTTCAGCCCTAGAGAAGTGAGGATCCTGCAACTTTAACCATTTCATTGCAGTATTTTTTTCAATATTAACTGAAGGAAAATGGATATCTTTTAGTTTTTTTTTTTAAGATTAGCAAACAAAAAAATTAGGAGCCAAATTAGAACTGTAAGGTGTATGCCTAATGATTTTCCATAGAAACAAAATTTCTCTTATCTGATGGAGAAATCAGCAGAAGCGTTGTGGTGGAGAAGGACTCTCTGGTGATGCTATACTGGACATTTTTGACTGAAACTTTGGCTAACTTTCTCAAAACACTTTCATAATAAACAGATGTTATTATTCTTTGGCCTTCCAGAAAGTCAACATGCAAAATTCCTTTAGCATCAAAAAACAAAACAAACAAAAAAAAAACTTGTCATGACCTTTGCTCTTGACCAGTCCACTCTCGCTTTGACTGGAGCACTTTTACCTCTTCGTAGCCACTGCTTTGATTGTGCTTTATCTTCAGGATGGTACTGGGAAAGCCACATTCCATCTTTTGTTATAATTTTTTGAATCTATGCTTTAGGATCCTGATGCCACTTAAAAAAAATTCTATTGAAAGCTTTGCTCTTGTTTATTGCTGATTACAGTGTAATTATTTTGGTGCCCATTTGGTGAAAATTTGTTCAACTTTAATTTTTCAGTCAGAATTGGTTGAGGTCTGAAACAATTGAGATGTCTGTGGTGTTGGCTATCATTTCTTCTGTTAATTGCTGGTCCTCTTCAAATAGGGCACAACAAGATGAATTTTTTTCCTTGCACATTAATGTGAATGGTCTGCTGCTGCAGGCTTCATCTTCAACACCATCTTGTCCCTTCTTAAAATTATCCATTTATAAATTGCTAATTTTGTTGTAGATACAGGGCCTCGCTGTGTTGCCCAGGTTGGTCTTGAATTCCTGGGCTCAAGCAATTCTTCCTCCTTGGCCTCCCAAAGTGTTGTAATTACAGGCATGAGCCACTATGCCCAGCCTCTAGTGCAAATTAAGTCCATTTTTGTTGCTAATTTTCTGTCTTCATGATCTGTCCAGTGCTGAAAGTGAGGCGTTGACTTCTTCAACTATTATTATTTAGAGTCTATCTTTAGCACTAATAATATTTGTTATTTATATTTGGATGTGTTGGTGTTGGTACACATATATTTATAATGATATCATTATATATATCATTATATAATGATACATATAATATAACCTTCTTTGTTTCTTTTTATTTTATTTTTACTTAAAGTCTCTCTCTATTTTTTTTCTTTTTTGAAACAGGGTCTCAGTATGTTGCCTAGGCTAGAGTGGAGTGGCATGATCATGGCTCACTGCAGCCTTGACCTTCTGGGCCCAAGCAATCTTCCCACCTCAGCCTGCTGAGTAGGTGGGACCACAGGCATGTGCCACCATGCCCAGTTAATTTTCTTATTTTTTGTAGAGATGGGATTTCCCTGTGTTGCTCAGGCTGGTCTCAAACTCCTGAGCTCAAGCAGTCCTCCTAACTTGGCCTCCTAAATTACTGGCATGAGCCACTGCATCCAGCCTTTTATTTTCTAATAAAAGTATAGCACCTCCTGTGTGTTTTTGGTTTCCATTTGTGTGGAATATTTGTTCCATCCCTTCAGTCTATGTGTGTCCTTACGAGTGAAATGAGTTTCTTGTAGGCAGCATGTAGTTGGGTCTTGTTTGTTTGTTTGTTTTTTGAGATAGATTCTTGCTCTCTTGCCCAGGCTGGAGTACAGTGGTGCAATCTAGAAATTCACTGCAAACTCTGTCCCAGGTTTAAGTGATTCTCATGCCTCAGCCTCCCTAGTAGCTGGAATTAGAGATGTACACACCCACACCTAGCTAATTTTTGTATTTTTAGTGAAGAGTGTTTCACCATGTTGGCCAGGCTGGTCTTGAACTCCTGACCACAAGTGATCCATCTGCCTTGCCCTCCCAAAGTGCTGGGATTACAAATGTGAGCCACCACATCTGGCTGGGTCTTGTTTTTTACTTTTTTAAAATTCATTGAGCCAGTCTATATCTTTTAATTGGAGAATTTAAGCCATTTACATTCAAGGTTATTGACAGGTGAGGACTTGCTCCTGACATTTTGTTGATAGCTTTCTGATTGTTTGGTATATTCTTTGTCCTTGTTTCCCTCTTTTATTGTTTACCTTTACATTTGGTGGATTTCTGTAGTGGTAACATTTGAGTCCTCTTTCTTCCTCATTTTCTTTCTCATCTGCTCTATCAGTGAACTTTATATTTTCATGTGTTTTCATGATAGTAGAAAATGTTCTTTTGCTTCCAAATGTAGGACTTCCTTAAGCATTTCTTTTAAGGTCAGTGGTGATAAATTCTCTCAATTTTTGCTTGCCTTGGAAAGACTATCTCTCCTTCATTTTTGAAGGGTAGCTTTTCTAGGGATAGTATTCTTGGTTGGCAGATTTTTTTTCCCCCATTCTTTTGAATATCCCATTTTCCCCTAACCTATAAGTTTTCAGCTAAGCAATCCCCTGTTAATCTGATGGAAATTCCCTTACATGTGACTTATGTGACTTGATGCCTTTCTCTAGTGGTTACCAGAGTTCTCACTTCATCTTTGATTTTTGACAGTTTGATTATAACATGCAATGGAAAAACATCTTTTTGGGTTGAACCTGTTTAGAGATCTTTGAGCTTCCTGCATCTTGCATCTCTTGCAAGACTTGAGATGTTTTCAGCTATTATGTCATTAAATAGGTTTACTGTGACTTTGTCCCATCTCTTCTCCTTTTGAAACCTCTAAGACTTGAATATTTTGATGATTTATAGTGTTCCCATATATCACATAGGCTTCATTCTTCTCTCTCCCTCTCTCTGTCTGAATGGATTATTTTAAAAGACCTCTTAGCAAATCTAATTTTTTTTCTGTTTGATCTAGTCTATTATTGAAGCTCTTGATTGTATTTTTTATTTAATTCACTGAATTCTTCAACTTCAGGATTTCTGTTTGGTTCCTTTTTATGATATCTATCTCCTTTTGAATTTCACATTCAGCTCATAAATTTTTTTCCTGATTTCTTTGTATTGTTTATCTGTGTTCTCTTGCATTTTGCTGGATTTCTTTAAGATCATTATTTTGAATTCTTTTTTAGACAAACTATAAGTTTTCTTTCCGATCTGTTACTAGAGAATTACTGTATTCCTTTGGAGGTGTTATGTTTCCTTTCCTTTTCATGTTTTCTGGTGTCCTTATGGTGATTTCTGCATATCCAGTGTCACTTCTTCCAATTGTATTGATTGACTTTCATAGGAAAGACTTTTTCCTATACATGCCTAATGGTGTTGGTTGGGAAGGGTGCTTTGGCTTTGCTTCGGGCAGGCACATTAGTGTAGTCTTCATATGACTTCTTTGGCTGTAATCAGCATCAGTGATATCTGTGAGTTCCCCATTGGCTTAGGTTGCATTTGTTAGGAGAGGCTGGGGCAAAGCTTTGCTGGGATCAAGGACACCAGGCAGGCCAGTCCTTAGGCACCAGTAGTGGTGGCAGTGGGCCAGATGTGCCAGTCCTCACCTGCCTAGGTAGTGTACAGAGATACCAGTGGTGGCTGGTCTGGGTGGGCTGGTCCTTGAGCCTCCAGGTGGCATGCTCATGTGCTGCTGGTGGCTATGGTAGGCTAGGCAGGTAGGTCCTTGGGACCCTGGACAGTGTGCATGGCATTGGTGGTGACAGGATTGAAACCACCATTGCAAAATTATAACTGAGGTAGTGAAAGAGATCTGACCTAACCAACTCCATCTTGCTTCTAACCTCCAAGGGTGTTCTTGTTCATTCTTGGGCATAGGCCGAACTAACTTTGGGAGGAACTTAGTTTGTAGTTTATAGTTTGAAACATAGATGATAACAGCCCTTTCCAAACAAACCCCCTTCCTGCCTGGGAACTAGACTGCCTATGCAGGACTAACAAATTAGCCATGAGATTAGAAATTATAGTTTAGGAGTCGTGCAGCTAGAGACTGCAAGATTCTAAACCTCCCCAGTTGCTCCTAGGGATATCATTATTGTAAAACTTATGATCAGAGCTTGAGATATTTTGCAGACCTTGCACTCATTGGATCGGTTGGCACCACCCAGATCGATAAACTGGTTCATCTGGTCTTGTGGCCGCCACCCAGGAACTGACTCAGTGCAAGAGGATAGCTTCAACTACCTGTGATTTCATCTCTGACCCGACCAATCAGAACTCCCAACTTACTGGCCTCCTACTCCCCAAATTATTTTAAAAATTCGGATCCCTGAATGCTCAGGGAGACTGATGTGAATAATATAATCAGAAAACTCTGGTCTCCCATACAGCCAGCTCTGCATGAATAACTCTTTGTCTGTTGCAATCCCTCTGTCTTGATAAATTGGCTCTGTCTAGGCAGCAGGCAAGGTAAACCTATTGGGTGGTGACAGTTTTGGTGGAGGACAACCCTCAGACCCTCATACAGTACATGCATATGCCAGCAGTGGCAGTGGTAGGCTTGGTGTGCTGGTCTTCAGCACATAGAGGTACTGGTAGCAGTTGGGGTGTGGCCATCCTTATGTCTCTGGACAGTGCATGCATGTGCTGGTGGTGGTGGATAGGGTCGGACTATCCCAAGGCCTCCAGATTGTAGGCATAGGTGGTGGCATGAGCAGAATGAGCCTGTCTGTAGTCCCCTGGAAGGTGTACATGGGCGCTGGTGGTGGCGGGCAAGGCAGATCAATCTCCAGGTCCCCCGGTGACATGCACAGACTAGCTCTAAAAGGGTTTTAATTGCAGCATTGCTTTTTTTTTTTTTTTTTTTTGTAAAAGAAAAATATTCTAAATAACCTAAATACTCATGGATAGCTAATAAGTTATGATACAGCTACAAAATGATTTGTAAGATATAGTATTAAGGTTAAAAAAGCATGATGTATTCGTGTAATGTGGTGGTTGAAGGACCACTAACAGTGACTATCCATGGTGAGGTAAACTGGGTGATGGGGAGAAGAGATAAGGGTTGGAGACTTGCTGTGCCATCTTTTGTACTTTTGGAATTTAATACCAGCTGCACATATTGGTTATTTTTAGAATTTTATTCTTGTGGTAGGCAAAATTTAAAAACTCCCCCCACCTAAGAGTTCTTGTCCTGGAACTCATGAATATGATTAAAATATCGCCCCTCTAATTGTTATGTTATATGGCACAGTTGATTTTAAATAGGAAATTACCTGGAAGACCCACGTAGGCCCTGCAAGTGGGCTTTGAGCCATGTGGGCAGGCAATTCTAGGTATCTGGGTATCTCGATTGTGGTTTAAACCACAGGGCCTTGTGAATTCCTTGTTCCCTAGAAAGGGGCATGGCAAAAGAAAGACTGGGCAGGGGCTCTGGGGGAGGCAAAATTTCCCTTTCTTATTCTGGTCTCCGGCTAGGCTTAAGAATTAAATTGACATAAGACAGATGAATCATAGAAAAACATATATATTTAATTTAGTAATTTTTACCTGTACATGGGAGCCCTGAAAAGAAAAATGAAGACTCAAAGGAGCAATTAGGGCTGAAAACTTATGTAGGGAGTTGGACAAAGAGTAGTAAAGTTTGAAAACATGACAAGACAAAGAGGTTTGGGGTAGAACAGTTAATTGTGGAAAAGTCGCTAGGCAGATAAAGGTTAGTTTGATAACTGTTGTTGTTTTTTTTGGTACCTGTTTCTCTCTCAGCTTTGACACCCCATCTCTGAGGATAAGAGTGTCTTCCTTCCTCCTGGTCAGGGAGGGTACCTTTCACATGTGAGTTTCATCTCTTGCTTTGAGGAATAGAAAGGAAGATCAGAATGCCATTCTCGCACCTGCTGTTTGTCAAGTGCCCTTAACTCAAAGTGATCAATATACCAAAATGGCATATTTTGGGATGTCATGCTCTTTGTCTCTACAAAGACCAGAGCAGAGCTCTGCTTCCTGAGCTTGAGGGCAATAGTGTTTATATGACTCCTTTTCCATGAAGCTTTCCTAATATCTCCTCAGTCTGAGTAAGTTTCTTCCCCTAAACTCCTTTACCACTTAATTCTTACCACATGCTGCCTCAGGAGGAAGACACTGAAGCTTTTAGAAGGATAAACTACTCGTGAACGGTTGCATCTCAGGAACAGGAGTAGAAGAGGTAGACAACATGTATTGTTGTAAATTTCAAAACAAACTTTTAAAAAGCATATATTGCTTCCCATTGTCAGGAAACGTTTATATGTGTAAGTCACGACTTCTGTACCAGACTGTAAACTTCTGAGGACAGCAGCGTATCTAATCCTTTTATCTACCATAGGACCTGATGTATACCTAAGGATGCTTAATGAATGTTCATGGAGTATATGTGAATAAGTCAACCTGAGACAGAATTCTGTCTGTGTTGTTGGCCGTGAGACCAGCACGTCTGCCGGGGGTCTCTTGACCAGCAAGAGGGTCCTAATACCTGGAAGAGAGAGTGCGCGGAAGAGAAGAGAGAGAGATAGATGGGTCTGGAGGACTGAAATGAGATATGCTCAGATCAGCGATTTATTCTTTGTGCACATGTTCTTATATATGATTTTACATACAGTGACTGACGTCAGTCTTCTTACAGAATCATTATCAGGGGGAAAGAATAGAAAGTTACAAAGTAACCAAGGAAAGTACAAAATAACCAAGGAAGGGAACAACATACAAGTTTACCTAAAGGTCACAAAAGATTCTTATCCTTTTATCCATTGTTACAGAAAATGACGTTAAGACAGGTGGGCAAGCAATAAATCAGGAGGGGAACAATTTTGTAGTGATTAAATGAATGATCTCAGTGCTTCTGTGACTACGGGTAAATAGAGTCATAGAACTAGCCCAGAACATTGACTTCAGGAGAAAAACAATAATCTGGCATTACTTCAGTCATGCCTTAGAAGCAGTGAACTGAGAGTGACTTTCTGCAAGCTTAACATTTCCCACGTCTTCCTGTAACCACCTCACTCGACTGCACCCAGTGGAGAGAGACGTGTCTGGGCTCAAACCCCGTCATGGCGGAGACACGGAGGGGCCTCTACGCTGGTGGGGGATCCCCACATCTCCTCCATTTTTATTTTTTTTTTAAATTGAGTTCAAATAGTTTGAACTGCAATTTCTGGATGGAGGAGAACACAAGGCGGAACAGGAAGGGCAGAAAAATGAGAAGCAGAAGGACACAGCCGCCAACAGCTATGATGCTTGAGAAGGACGGCAGGTGAAAACCATGTGTCCAGGAAAACAAAGTGTTAACAATGTCACGGGCAACAGTATCATCCCGTGGAAGCACTTGGCGTGAAAAATCAATAGCATGAATTTGTTGTTGAAGCTTGACAATATCAAGGGACAAGTTATTATGACTCCAAATACCTTGTAAGTGAGCCTTAACTAAAGGCCATTGCCATTGAGTATCATTGTAAGGGGTATTGGTAACACAGATATACTTAAAATCAACATGACAACGTAACAGTAGACGAGATTGAATGTTGTACACTTTGTCACCCAATAAAGTAACAGTTTGCTCTAAAGCATTAAGTTTAACTTTTAGTTTTTTATCAATATCCATTTGAGTACCCATGGAAACAGAAATATTTTGGGCAAGGTGATTAACATAAGTAGCAGTTTGAACACTATGAGCAAGGCCAGCAGCTGCTGTGGCAGCAGTGGCAACAATAGAAACAATAGCCAGAATACCAGTAACAAGTAAACCAATGAAGCGTTTAGGGCGAAGAAGGAGGTCCCGCATTTGGTGGAGGATTTGAAGACTGCGTTCTTCATACCAGGGACCAGAAATATTAACAGGGAGCATAACATAAGGCGGTTGATGAACAACAAGAATAGTGGGTGTAGGAAAAACTGAGGAATCCAAACAATTGGTAAGAGTACAGGAGGAACAAGAAATAAAGTATTGTCCAGAGGTAAAAGTAATATTGATAGAACCATAAAGAAGAGCATAAGGAGCAGCAACACAAGCTTTAACATAATGACGGTGATAAGGAGAAGATGAAGGGACATATGTAGGGCTACGAGAGCCAACCTTGTAATAAGCAGGCACCAAAGCAGGAAAGAGTCGCCAAAGAGAAGGGAATAGTCGACCAGAGGGAGTGGAGACAAGGGGAGTGCTCCAACCACCGGGGACATGGTAATGAGGAGCAAAGTTATTACGAGGAAAGGGAACAGACCAATCATATAAAGTAAAACCAGAAGACAAGGTATACCGTACAGCTTGATGGACTGTGTAACAGGTTCTCCATGGAGGAAAGGAATCAAAAGAGTGATTAGTAGGGTAGCAACGAGGTCTATCCTTACCAGGGAAATGAGGAGAAGTAAGATTCCAGGATTCCTTAATGGCATAATAAAACAAAAACCAATTTCGAGAGAAATCGTTTTCACCAGGGAGTAAATCAGAAGGACCTTCGTAGGTAGTAAGTTGTTTAAAATCCAAATGAAAGCAGTAAGGAGAGGTTTTGAAAGGGGTAACAGGTAAGGGAGAGAATCTAGGAAGGTCTGGAAAAGTAGTGTCTGAATAAGCAGGGGCATGAAAACACATGGGAGGACTGGCAGCTTGAGCTACATAAGAGTAGGGAGCAGATTGAGGAATAATATGAGTAGAAGAGGGAAGTCCAAAAACAGAGGTATCATTGAGGTAAACAGAGAAAGAAAGATCATTCCAAGTGACCGGGCGAAGAACTGGGGGATCGGGAACATAGGCCCAAAGAACCTGAGAATCAGGCAACGGTTGAGCCTGAGCTTGAACTGGAGTAATGGTTTGACATGACAGAATAGCCAACATAGCCAAAAAAAAATTAGAAGGAGTACGAGACTGTCCTTGTTCACGAATGAGGCGGGAGGCTTCAGCGCTGAGACGGCGTATTTGATTTCAGGTGGGAAGGGACACTGCACGATGAGGTGTTGGAGAGTCGGGGCGACGTCTATAGCGTTGTCTGCGAAGGTGACTGGAGTTATTCTGAGGCGTCGTCACATGAAGACGGCGAAAGCGGGGGATGAGGCTTCGTGGAGAGTTGCGAGGGGGCATGCTTGACAAGACGTTCAGGAACCCAGACAGGAGATTCAGCGGACCTGGGGAAAACACAAACATGTCCTCGTCCCCATATGAGGACGGGATCAGGCCCATGCCATTGGTTAGAGAGAGAGTCTTTTCACAAAACCTCAGGAGTAGGTTTGTTTTGGGGATGCCAAAAGCGATCAGCTGATGAACGGCCTTCAGCATCTAAAGTTAAAAAGTTGAGAACATACAGGGCATGGTTCAATCTGTTGTGAGGAGACTTAAGCAAAAGGGCAGAAGAAGGGTCATGTTGTAATTTCTGTAAAAGAGTTTTTAAAACAGAGTGGAAACGTTCCACGATTCCTTGACCCTGAGGATTGTAAGGAATGCCCGTTCGGTGAGAGATCTGAAATTGAGAACAAAAGGAAGCAAAAGCTTTGCTAACATAAGCTGGTCCATTATCTGTCTTTAAGATTTTTGGAACACCTAGGATAGAAAAAACTCGTAGGCAATGAGCAACAACATCTCTAACAGTTTCACCTGTATGTGCAGAAGCAACAGCAAAATGAGAATAAGTGTCAATGGTAACATGAACATATTGCAATTTACCAAAGGGAGAAAAATGAGTAACATCCATTTGAAAAATATGAGCAGGCAGGAGACCTCGAGGGTTAATTCCTAAATGATGAGTAACAGGCAAGTGTGGAGCACAAGCCGCACAAGATTTAACTATGTGTCGAGCTTGTTCTCTGGTAATCTTAAACTGTAACCTGAGACTGCGAGCATTTTGATGATGGAGTGCATGAGAGGCCTGTGCTTGCTGAACCGATGTTAAAACAGGAAAAACTTGTTGAGTGAGTTGGTCAGCAAAGGCGTTTCCTTCAGCCAGAGGTCCTGGAAGGAAAGAATGAGCTCTGATATGTCCAATAAAAAATGGGGAAAGACGGCGACGGATAACTTGCTGTAAAGGAAGAAGAAGATGAATTATGGAAGAGGAGTCTGAAAGAGAAAGGGGAGCAGTTTCAAGATGTTGAACCAAATTAACTACATATTGACTGTCAGAATATAAATTTAAAGGTACATCACAATTAGTAAGGACATGCTGAACAGCAAGCAATTCCACACGCTGGGCAGAGGTTTCTTTGGTCTGAAAAGAAAAAGGCTGTTGGTTAATGGTGCCAGCAGCGAGACCTGTGGATGACCCATCGGTGAAAGCCAATGCTGCAGAAGGCAGAGGAGTTTTTACACAATTTTGAGGGAAAATGAGAGAGCATTGTGAATAAAAATGTAAAATCTTGTTAGCTGGATAATGACAGGAGATCTGACCAGGATAACCTGCAAATGCTAATTGCCAAGAGTCACAAAATTGCCAAAGCCACTGCTGCTGTGCAGTGGAATAGGGAACAATAATGGTAGGTGGTTCAAATCCAAACAGAGTAAGAGCACGCTGTCTGCCTTTGGTGATTAAAATAGCCACAAGATCATAATAAGGGGAAATAACTTTAGATCGGGTGGCAGGAAGATGCATCCATTCCAAAACTCCTTGTTGCCAGAAAACACCAGTAGGAGTATAGGCAGTGCGTAGCACACAGTAAGACCATGCAGCATCATTTTTAATTCTAGACAGCTTTTGTTGTGATAGAGCGTGATGAACCAACTGTAAAGCTTCTGAGGCTTCAGGAGACAAAGACCTGGGAGAGGTTGGATTAGAAGAGCCTTTCAGGATATCAAATAAAGGCTTCAACTGACCAGTAGTTAATTTTAAACTAGGACGAATCCAATTGATATCACCCAAAAATTTCTGGAAATCATTCAAGGTTTTAAGATTAGCCGTGGACAAAATGGGAGTTTTAAAAGACACATGGTTGTGTTCAATTAAGCGGCCAAGATAATGGTAGGGAGTAACAGTTTGAATTTTATCAGGGGCAATGACAAGATGAGCTTTGTCAAGGCATTGCTGTAAGGAGAAAAATGCTTTAGACAACAGAATCTCTGTGGGAGCTGCCAATAATAAATCATCCATGTAATGTAAAAGGAGCACGTCAGGGAAATCCTGGCGAACAGGAAAAATAGCTTTAGCAACATAAGACTGGCATAATGTAGGACTGTTTGCCATGCCTTGTGGAAGAACGACCCACTCATATTGATCATAAGGGCGTTCAAAATTAGTTGATGGAATACTAAAAGCAAAGCGTTTGCAATCAGCAGGTGACAATGGAATAGTAAAAAAGCAGTCCTTTAAATCAATGACTATCAAATGCCAGTGTTGTGGAACAACAACAGGAGAAGGCAAACCAGGTTGTAAAGGTCCCATAATTTCCATAGTTTCATTAACTTTTCTAAGGTCTTGTAATAAACGCCATTTACCAGATTTTTTCTTTATGACAAAAACAGGAGAGTTCCAAGGACTGTTAGTAGGACGAATGTGTCCGGCAGCAAGTTGTTCCCGAACCAACTCACAGGCTGCAGAAATCTTTTCAGAGGACAGGGGCCACTGTTCTACCCACACTGGGACATCAGATTTCCATGTGATGGCATCAGCATGAGCATCGGGAATTACAGTGGTCCCTTGGAAAAATAACCTAGTCCAGAACGATCGGTTTTTTGTGACAAGGAAAGCGGCTCAGGCATTCCCTGCAAATATTTTCCTAGTCCTTTAGAAGGCTGATAACCTTGCTGTAACATCATATTTAAAGCTTTACCACCAGTAACCAAATGAGTCCCCATAGCCTCCAGGACATCACGGCCCCAGAGGTTAAGAGGAATGCCAGTGACAATGTAAGGGCGAAAGGAGCCAGAATGGCCCTCATGATCTGTCCAGGAAAGCAGATCAGCAGATTGCAAGGGATGATTACTCATTCCTATACCTTGTAGGGCTGTCATGGTAGGGGTGGCTGGCCAAGAAGAAGGCCAGAATTTAGAAGAGATAACAGAGACATCAGCTCCAGTATCCAAAAGACCTTTGAAAGATTTTCCATTAATTGTAAGACACAATTCAGGCCTAGTGGCAGAAATTGATTGTATCCAATAAGCATAAGAGGAAGATCCAAAACCACGATCTCCTCTGGAGTCATTTACAAGCGGCGAGCCAATTTGCAAATTAACAGGTATGAGCAACAACTGAGCAAAGGGTTGATCAGGGACAAGTGTATAAACACCTGTGGGAGACCAAATCATGACTTTGATTTCACCTGTATAGTCAGGATCTATAACACCAGGGAGAACATGAAGACCTTTTAAGGAGAAACTGCTGCGTCCTAAGACAAGACCAACATGATTAGGAGGTAAAGGGCCAAAAACACCAGTGGGGATGGCCTGTGGTCCCATATCAGGAGTTAATATTTGAGTGGCGGAGGGACAGAGGTCAAGTCCGGCACTGTTTGGGGTTGCTCGGAAGAGCTGAGAAATGGATTTTGGGGAATGTGAGATTGCCCGAGTTGTTGAGGGGGCCGGGGCAGCCCCCTCTGGGAGTTTCCCGAACGTGGTTGCAGTGGGCTACCCTGAGCATCACGTTTAGAGTGACACTCATTAGCCCAATGATTACCACGGTGGCAACGTGGGCATTCCCCTGGTTGCCGGGGAGATGGCTTTGCAGGCGTGGGAGGAGCCGGCAATGACAAAAGCGGCGGAGAGGGCTGGACAGGTGCTTTACAGGACTTAGCAAAATGTCCAAGACCACCACAACGGAAACACTTCAGATTAGGTTTGGTCTGATTAGTTTTTTGTTTAAGAAAAGCAGCAACAGTCATACCGGCCTGAGCTGCAGCCATGGCCAGACCCTGTTGGTAAGCGGGCCCAATATCAGCACACAGGCGAATGTAACCTTGGAGATCCACCTTGTGGCGCCAAGGTCTAATAGCAGCCTGACAGGCGGCGTTTGCATTTTCAAAAGCCAACTGCTTAACAAGCATAGAGGCAGTGTCTGCTGTTGTGTGGTGTCAATTAGAACTTCCGAAAGAGTTTCAACATCAGGAAGCGGCGGGATATCAGGATCGGGGAGAGTGTGAGGCTCAGGTGGAGGGGGAACAGAAAAAGATGTAGAAACATCAGGCATGGAAGTATACGAAGGAGCAGTAGCAGCAGGAGGTTTGCAAGGACAAACACAATCACGCAATTTTGGCCAAACAGAAAGTAAAACAGCTGACTGAGGCAAAGACTCATTGTGGGCACAAAATTGATCAATCTTTTCACCTATAGCAAGCCAAGCAGATTCATCAAGAAAACCACCTTCAGGAGCCCAAGGGCAAATTTCACGAACAATGTGCACAAATTCCTCCACAGTTTTCTGCTTAACATTATGACCATGAGACTTAATCATAGAATGCAACAACTGAATAAACATATTATGTTCCTTAGACTCAATGTTTCCCATAGTTTTACTCCAGATTGATAATAAAATCAACAGCTTATATTTACAAGATTAAAAGTAACCAAAAACTCACTTACTGAACTGCCGGCCCTTCACTGTTAATTGAATTGAGCGTCACTGTAGTCTCTCGTGTCCAGGCCCCACGGCGTTGGGCGCCAGATGTTGTTGGCCGTGAGACCGGCACGTCTGCCGGGGGTCTCTTGACCAGCAAGAGGGTCCTAATACCTGGAAGAGAGAGTGCGCGGAAGAGAAGAGAGAGAGATAGATGGGTCTGGAGGACTGAAATGAGATATGCTCAGATCAGCGATTTATTCTTTGTGCACATGTTCTTATATATGATTTTACATACAGTGACTGACGTCAGTCTTCTTACAGAATCATTATCAGGGGGAAAGAATAGAAAGTTACAAAGTAACCAAGGAAAGTACAAAATAACCAAGGAAGGGAACAACATACAAGTTTACCTAAAGGTCACAAAAGATTCTTATCCTTTTATCCATTGTTACAGAAAATGACGTTAAGACAGGTGGGCAAGCAATGAATCAGGAGGGGAACAATTTTGTAGTGATTAAATGAATGATCTCAGTGCTTCTGTGACTACGGGTAAATAGAGTCATAGAACTAGCCCAGAACATTGACTTCAGGAGAAAAACAATAATCTGGCATTACTTCAGTCATGCCTTAGAAGCAGTGAACTGAGAGTGACTTTCTGCAAGCTTAACATTTCCCACGTCTTCCTGTAACCACCTCACTCGACTGCACCCAGTGGAGAGAGACGTGTCTGGGCTCAAACCCCGTCATGGCGGAGACACGGAGGGGCCTCTACGCTGGTGGGGGATCCCCACATGTCTGCATCTATGTCAAATATGATATTTTTGGTGCAAGAAACAAAGTTTCTAATGAGCTTAGTTAATAAGGAAATGTATTATCTCCCAAAACAGTTAATCTAGAAATTGTACAGGCTCTGGACACAATCCATGGGGGCTCCAGTTCCATTTGTCTGCTAATATATATCTGTCCTCTCTGTCTCCTGTGCTATCTTTGTCCTCGGCAGCCTTCCCTCATGGTCAAAAAATGGATACCAGTATCAACTGGAACAGAATATTGTCCTCTCACATTGTGAGGAGGGGGTTTGGTGGTGGGTGGGGGGGGCACAGAAAAAGAGAGAGAGAGAGGGCAGGAGAGAGAAAAAACCCTCTTCACTCATCATGAAAAGTCCCTCCTTTCAGTCTGAATGAGCCAACTTGAGTCACAGGGCCTTTGATACCCGTAGCCATGGGAATGCCCCAGGAGGATTGACTTCCACAGGTGGGATGGTATTGCTATCATTGGCTTAGAGTATCCAGGAACCTGCCCTGGAGTTGGGGATAGAGTTAGCTTTTCTTGAGTCATTTGGAGAACACTGAGCCAAATCCCAGATCTCTTAGTAAGAAACATGAACAAAATCTCAGTTATCTTAGGAAGAAGGCGGAGAGTAGATGCTGGGAAGTGAACCATTAGGGTAAACACCATCTAAGAGAGATCAGTCTCCCTCCTTTGCTTCCATTCTTACCCACACTAACCTGGACCTCCCAAGATGAAGAACTGGGACCTTATCTTAGCTTTAGTAAAGGGGCTCTTTTATTCCAGTGGCCAAGAGAAATGAAGAGGACTCCAGGAGGCAAGGAGAGGCTTTGTAGATAAACCCTTTTGAGGCTAGAGAGTAAAAAGAGAGTCACTAGAGGAAGGTTCCTGAATTTTAAGTCAGGCAGGAGATTAGGTGGTATCCATGGTAACAAATGGATCAAGCGAATTCTGCAGAACAGGGGATGTTGAATGTAGAATCTGAGCATTCCCACCCTTAGGTTTTTGTTTCTTACCAAGAGGCCATATCGCCTTTCTGAGCCAGCTCTGCAGACAGGCCCAACTTCATGGCATGCGACTCATGCAGACAGTCACCCAGGGCCTGTGCTCAGAAGGGCCCCTGAGTTTGATTTAATGCTCTTTTGTCACCACTGGAAATTTTTAATCTTTTTTTTTTTTTAGCTGGAGTTTCGCTCTTGTTGCCCAGGCTGGAGTGCAATGGCGCAATCTCGGCTCACTGCAACCTCCACCTCCCGGATTCAAGTGATTCTCCTGCCTCAGCCTCTTGAATAGCTGGGATTACAGGCATGTGCCACCATGCCCAGCTAATTTTGTATTTTTAGTAGAGATGGGATTTCTCCGTGTTGGTCAGGCTGGTCTCGAACTTCCAACCTCAAGTTATCTGCCCGCCTTGGCCTCCCAAAGTGCTGAGATTACAGGTGTGAGCCACCACGCCTGGCAGAAATTTTAAATTTTTGAACATAAGCCCGCACATCTTCATTTTGCTTTGAATTTTGTAAATTTTGTAGCTAGTTATGTTTTTAGGTAAAATCCCTCAATTTCTCTATGAGGAGATGTAACAAATTCTGCCCTCATCGTTCAAAATACCTCAGCTAGCACACTATAAAATTTGAACAATAAATTTGAGTTCTTTTTTTTCTAGTTAGTTGGCTTAAAAAAAAAAGTTCAGTAGGTTTTTGGAGAACAGGTAGTAAGTTTTTAGTGGTGATTTCTGAGATTTTTGGTGCACCCATCACCTTAGTATACAGTGTGCCCAGTGAGCAGTCTTTTATCCCTCACCTGCCTCCCACCCTTTCCCCTGAGTCCCCAAAGTCCATTATACCATTTTTTTTTTTTTGAGATGGAGTCTCACTCTGTCACCCAGGCTGGAGTGCAGTGGCTCGACCTCAGCTCACTGCAGCCTTCAACTCCTGGGTTCACGTGATTCTTAAGCCTCATCCTCCTGAGTAGCTGGAATTACAGGCATGCACCACCACACCCAGCCAATTTTTGTATTTTTAGTAGAGTTGGGGTTTTGCCATGTTGGCCAGACTGGTCTCGAACTCCTGACCTCAAGTGATCTGCCCACCTTGGCCTCCTAAAATGCTGGGATTACAGGCATGAGTCACCGTGCCTGGCCTTATTATATTACTCTTATGCCTTTGTATCCTCATAGTTTAGCTCCCACTTAGGAGTGAGAACATAAGATGTTTGGTTTTCCAATCCTGAGTTACTTCACTTAGAATAATGGTCTCCAATTCCTTCCAGGTTGCTGTGAAGGCCATGGTTTTGTTCCTTTTTTATGGCTGAATAGTATTCTATAGTATATATAAACCACATAATCAATTTGAATTCTTATCTACCAGGCTTCCTGATGAGTTTGCAGGTTTTAAAGTACATTATGTGCTATGCCGTGTAGTTCTGCTGGTGAGTGCAAAGGCCTAATGATGTGTGGTGTGAAATTGCTTTTCAGTGTGTGTTCTTTTCCTGTACTGTTTTCTGCCCTCATTCGTATCTCCCATTGCATCATCTGAGCCTTAGCTACTTTCTCCAAGGAGTGAGAAAAAGTGCAGGATCAGCGCAGATGTTTCTCTATATCCACAGTGATAAAGCAAGGTACAGGTAGGTGCTGGGTCAGCAGCATTTGCTTCTTACATGGAGACAAAGGATTCCATGTTATGCACTGAGTTTTAACACGGTTCCTGTGCTTAGCATTGATTTGTTCCCATAAGCATTTGTGAACCACTCTTAGTACCTTGTTTACAGTAGAAGCTCCATAAATAAAATATTGATTAATCAATTGGTTCTTTACTCATATGCATTCATTCAGCACATTCTTACTGAGCATCTACTATGTGCCAGGCACTGCTTTGCTTAGCTGTAAGAACACAAAGATAAAAGATAGGGTTGCAGGCTGCAAGGAGTTCCTCCCCTAAAGGAAAACAGCCCTGTGATGAATGAGGAGGTCACAGTGCCCCATGAAAACACAGAAAGGGCGCCTTACCCCAGCCATGGAAAGTGGAGGAGAGGAAGAAGTAAATGCAAGGGAGAGAGTCTGGGGAAGCCTGGGGGTGGGAGAGCATCCAAACTGAGATACTGAGAGTTTATGTTTCTATACAGAGAAAGCTTTTTTTTTTTTTTTTTAAGATGGAGTTTTGCTCTTGTTGCCCAGGCTGGAGTGCAATGGCACGATCTTTGCTCACTGCAACCTCCACCTCCCGAGTTCAAGCGATTCTCCTGGCTAAGCCTCCTGAGTAGCTGGGGTTATAGGCATGGGCTACGACACCTGGCTAATTTTTATATTTTTAGTAGAGACGGGGTTTCACTACGTTGGTCAGTCTGGTCTCGAACTCCTGACCTCAGGTGATTCCCCTGCCTAGGCCTCCCAAAGTGTTGGAATTACAGGCGTGAGCCACTGTGCTGGGCCAAAGAAAACCCCCAGTTTTATTGAGATATAATTCCCATACATACAGTTCACCCATTCATAGTGTACTAATTCAATGGCTTGTAGTACATTTAAAGAGTTGTGAGGCTGGGTGCAGTGACTCACGTCTGTAATACCAACATTTTGGGAGGCCAAGGCAGGTGGATCACCTGGGGCTCAGGAGTTTGAGACCAACCTGGCCAACATGGTGAAACCCCATCTCCACTAAAAATACAAAAATTAGCCAGGCATGATGATGCATTCCTGTAATTCCAGCTACTCGAGAGGCCGAGGCACGAGAACCACTTGAACCCAGGAGGCAGAAGTTCAAAAAAGAAGAGTTGTGGACCCATCACCACAGTCAATTTTAAAGTGTTTTCATCACCCCCCAAAAAAACCCTGCATTCCTTAACTGGCACCCCTTAATATCCCCATGTCCCTCAGTGCCAGGCAACCACTGATACACTTTTTTTTGTCTCTATCGTTCTGCCAATTCTGGACATTTCCTATGAATAGAATCATACATTATGTAATTCCTTGTGACTGGCTTCTTCCACTTAACATAATGCTTTCGAGTCACTGATGTTGTACCACCTCAGTGCTTTATTCATTTTTATTACCTAGTATGATTTTGTTGTGTGGATATACCACTATTTTATTTTATTTTTATTTTTATTTATTTATTTTTTGAGACAGAGTTTCGCTCTTGTTACCCAGGCTGGAGTGCAATGGCGCGATCTCAGTTCACCGCAGCCTCCACCTCCTGGGTTCAGGCAATTCTCCTGCCTCAGCCTCCTGAGTAGCTGGGATCGCAGGCACGTGCCACCATGCCCAGCTAATTTTTGTATTTTTAGTAGAGATGGGGTTTCACCATGTTGACCAGGATGGTCTCGATCTCTTGATCTCGTGATCCACCCACCTACCACTATTTTATTTATCCACCTTTCAGTTGATGGACATTGGGTTATTTCCACTTTTTAGCTATTATGAATAATGCTGCTATGAACATTTATATATATATTTATGTGGACATATGTTTTGTTACTTGAGTATATACCTAGGAGTGGAATTGCTGTATCATACCATAATTCTCTAATTAACCATCTGAGGAACTGCCGGACTGTTTTCCAAAGCAGCTGTCCCATTTTACATTCTCACCAGTGGTGTAGGAGGGTTTTGATTTTTTTACATCCTCACCAACATGTACTGTTACCTTTTTGATTATAGCCATTTTTGTGGATGTGAAGTGGTATCTCACTGAAGTTTTCATTTGGATTTCCTTGATGGCTAATAATGTTGACCATTTTTTGTGTCCTTGTTTGCTATTCATATATCTTCTTTGGAAAAATATCTCTGCAAATCTTTTGCCCATTTTTTGGGCAAGATAAATATCTTACCAATATTGAGTTTTAAGTGTTCTCCATATATTCCAGATACAAGTCTCTTATCAGATATGTGATTTACACATATTTTCCCCAATTTTGTGGGTCATCTTTTCACTTTTTTGATGGTGTCCTTCCTTTGAAGCACAAAAGATCTGGATAGTGATAATATTCAGTTTAGCTACCAAATGAGTTTTGACTGATAAGTCAGGTAAGTGAGGACAGGAGGGAACAGCATTCCAGATTTAGAACAAGCAATAGTACAAAAGCACAGAGATGTGACAGCATAGCTCATTGTAGCCATTCTAGATAGTTTGGTTTGCCTTGACGAAAGGGCTGTGGGTGAGAAATGGTGGGCAAGAAATCAAACTGATACAAAGTGGTAAACCATGTGAAGATACTAGATTTTATTCTATAATCAATAGGAACCACTAAAAATTGTTAAGTAGGAGATATGAAAATCAGATTTGCAATTTAGAAAAATTCCTCTGTTGTGGAGAATGCATGGGAAGAGGATAATGTTAGAGATAGAGAAGTCAAGGGCACTGATCGTGGTGACAAATGATGACTTGACTTAAGCAAAAACAGTGTAGAGAGAGATTAAGGAATGATTTGAAAAATATGAAGGAAATAGAATGGAAAGTACCTGGAGGCCATTGAGATTTGGAGGATGAAGGGAAGAAATGATTCCTCGGTTTTGGATCGGGTGGCTTAACTGAAGGAGTACGGCTAGTGAAGGTAGTGGAAGGGAATGGGACTGAAGAAGGTAGGTTCAGTTTTGCAAATGTTGGGTTGAAGTTCCTGAAGAACATTCAGGAGAAGATATTGTTGCAAGTTGGTTTCTCCCAGAAGCTGACTCTGGAAGGGAGTTAGCATGCAGAATATTTATTAGGGAGTCTTTTTGGAACCAGCCTATGGAAAGGAAAGGAAGGAAGCAGGATTGGGCAGAGGAAGAAGCCAGGTGACAGTCCTGGCCCAATGAGAGCCCTGACAGATGACTCATCAGCATTGTTCTTTGATAAGCTGAGATGGCCGAGGCTGTATGGCCCTGGCTGGATCATCTTGGGAAGGATGTGAACTTGGGCAAGGCTGCTCTCTGTGCTTGAGGCAATTCTTAAAGGAGCTGACAGCTGGAGGCATCTGCTGACCACACCCCTTGCTACTAGGGCAACAAGTCCCTTCTTGAAAGAGAATCTGTGGGGTCCAGGTCAGTGTCTATTGCAGTTATGCAGTGGGCAGTCCTGTGTGTGTGGATCTGGAGAAAGGTACTCACAGGAGGTAGGCCTGGGACAGAGAAGGAGAGCTGGAGGTGATCAACATGCATGGCATTCTTGGTGTCACATGACTGAATGGCATCCCTGAGGCAGAGAATGAAGAGTGAGAACAGAGTGGAAGAATGCTACTGGGGTGCTTTTGAACACACATAACAGAATTCCTCATTTTAAATAGCCTAAGCTATAGGCTTTTCAGTCTTAGATAACAAGAAGTCTGGAAGTGGGCAGTTCTGGCATGATTCATTTGGTGGCCTGGGAATGTCATCAGGGACTCAGGTGCATTCTTCCAGCTGTTCTGCCATGCTCAGCATGTGGGCTTTTATCAGACTTGTCCCATCACAACCACAAGATACCTTCCTCCATTCTGGAAAGCAAGGGCAGGATAACTGAAAAGGAAAAAACTCACGGTTTCCATCTGCCTACTCACATTGTCTACACACTCACAGACACCAACTATGTGGGTTTTTTCCACACCAACAAATTCTGCAACTATCTGGACACCAACCAGACATCCTGTAATTCACTCCTGACACTGGAATTAGCACAGACCCCACAGGTTAAGGGCTTAGTCCCACAAGATTGATCTCAATTTTAGATATCAGTTGCAAGTAATACGTCTCCAGGTTACTCAATTTTGTCCAACTTAGCTACGATTTGGGGGTCCCCACAACCCTTTCTTCAGGTTTGATAATTTGCTAAGACATCTCACCAAACTCAGAGAAACAAGTTTACTGTTTTATTACATAACAAAGGATATGATAAATAATACAGATGAATAGCCAGATGAAGAAGTGTATAGGGCAAGGTATGGAAGCGTCCAGAGTTCAGGAGCTTCTGCCCCTGTGAAGCTGGGGTGCCACTGGGTGGGTCATCAAGGACCCAGGTGGATTCTTCCCTCTGTTCTGCCATGCCAGGGTGTGCTACTTTCTCAATATGTGGGTGTGTTCACTGACCTAGAAGCTCTGCAAACCCTGTCAAACCATGCAGCCAAGATCAATTTATTAACTTAATTTCCAGCCCCTCCTCCCTCCCTGGAAGATGTAGGTGGAGCTGGAAGATCTAAACTTCTAATGATGGCTTAGTCTTTCTGGTGACCAGCTTCCATCCTGAAGCCATCCAGGAACCCACCAAGAGTCACCTCATTAAGACAAAAGATGCTCTTATCACCTAGGAAATTCCAAGGGACTTAGGAGCTCTGTGCCAGGAACTAGAGTTGAAGACCACATAATAGAAAAAAAAGGTGCTCCTAGCACTCTATCACTTAGGAAATTATAACTGTTTCAGGAGCTCTGTGCCAGGAACCAGGGATAAAGACGAAATGTGTTTTTCTTATTATATCACAGTATAACAATAACTTTAGTCATTTCTCTTTTTTTAAACAGAAATTGGGTATGAAGGGAAGTGGAGTGTCTTTTCTAGAAGCTTTCCACTCCACCCCAGAAGCCTTCTCCTTACATCTCATTGGCCAGGGATAAATGAGACTACTGCTCAAGCCTGTAATCCCAGCACTCTGGTAGGCTGAGGCGGGCGGATCACGAGGTCAAGAGCTTGAGACCATCCTGGTCAACATAGTGAAACCCCATCTCTACTAAAAATACAAAAAATTAGCTGGGCATGGTAGCGCGTGCCTGTAATCCTAGCTACTCAGGAGGCTGAGGCAGGAGAATTGCCTGAACCCAGGAGGCGGAGGTTGCGGTGAGCCGAGATCGTGCCATTGCACTCCAGTCTGGGTAACAAGAGTGAAACTCTGTCTCAAAAAAAAAAAAAAGAGACTACCATGATAGTTAAGGATTTGCCCCTGGGGCTGGGTATGAGGCAACCTCCCCTTAGGATGGATACCTGAACAAAAGTGGGAACAGGAATAAAAGGAGATAAGGCTGTTGAGTAGGTAATCACCAGTGTCTGCTATGCTGGTTAACACTGATTTTCAATACTGGAAACAGAAAAGGCCTAAGAGACCAAGGGAGAATAGTCAGGTAATTAGAAAAAAATAGAATTATGAAATCCAAAGCAGGAGAGAATTTCAATAAGGAAGATGCAATCAATCGTGGCAAAGGCTGTAGAAAAAGTTAAGAAAAAAAGCTGAGTAGGACTGATATGTGCCCACTGGATTGGGCAATTCAAAGGTTCCTAGATGATTGTATCTGTGAACCAGTATCAGTGAAGCGTGCAGGCAGAAACTAAATTACAGTAGATTGAGGGAGTGAAGATATCAGGACAGAAAATTGTAACAGAATGGTGTTGCTGATGGGGGACAGAAGGGGAGAAGTCAGAAAACCTTCTGGACAAGGTAAGGCTATAGCAATAAAAATAGATCAGCGGCTGGGTGCAGTGGCTAACGCCTGTAATCCCAGCACTTTGGGAGGCCGAGGCGGGTGGATCACGAGGTCAAGAGATCGAGACCATCCTGGTCAACATGGTGAAACCCCGTCTCTACTAAAAATACAAAAAATTAGCTGGGCGTGGTGGCGCGTGCCTGTAATCCTAGCTACTCAGGAGGCTGAGGCAGGAGAATTGCCTGAACCCAGGAGGTGGAGATTGCAGTGAGCCGAGATCATATGTTGGCCTCATGTATGTCTTCTTTTGTAAAGTATCTGTTCATATCCTTCACCCACTTTTGAATGGGCTTATTTGTTTTTTCTTGTAAATCTGTTTCAGTTCTTTGTAGATTCTGGATATTAGCCCTTTGTCAGATGGGTAGATTGCAAAAATTTTTTCCCATTCTATTTGTTGCCAATTCACTCTAATGACTGTTTCTTTTGCTGTGCAGAAGCTGTGGAGTTTGATTAGGTCCCATTTGTCTATTTTGGCTTTTGTTGCCAATACTTTTGGTGTTTTGGTCATGAAGTCCTTGCCTATGCCTATGTCCTGAATGGTTTTGCCTAGGTTTTCTTCTAGGGTTTTTATGGTGTTAGGTCTTATGTTTAAATCTTTAATCCATCTGGAGTTAATTTTAGTGGAGTGTACAGTGTTTATAAAGCCTACAGTGGTGTACAGGAATGTCCTAGGCCTTCATTTTCACTCACCATGCACTCACTGACTCACCCAGAGCAACTTCTAGTCCTGCAAGCTCCATTCATGGTGAGTACAGTAAACAGGTGTACCATCCTTTATTTTTTATGCTGTGTTTTGACTGCATTTCTTTTATATTTAGATATGTTTAAATATAGAAATACTTGCTATTAGTTACAACTGCCTACAGTGACAGAGCAGGAGCATCACCATCTTGGACAAGCACTGCCGTTCTAAAGTTCGCCTTCATCAAAAACTGCCTTACGGAGGTTGCGGTGAGCCGAGATTGCACCATTGCACTCCAGCCTGGGTAACAAGAATGAAACTCCGTCTCAAAACAAAACAAAACAAAAACAAAAAACTGCCTCAATCCAAAGGGCATCAGCCTAATGGCAAAGGTCAGCATGACCATAAACAACAAATAACATCTCCGACCAGAAACAGATTCCAAACCCCTCCCCAACCAGAGACATTCCAGACCTGAGATAACCCCCCTCTGACCAGGAAGATGCCAGCCCTGAGATAACCCCCCTCTGGCTGGAAAGATGTCAGTCTCAAGGCAACCTCCCCTCTGCCCAGTGACATTTCAACCCTGCCATAAAACTTCTCCCTGACACAGAAACATTCCAAGCTTGTAATAAGCCCCCTCACCCTAAAACCAGTATATACTCATAGTCTGTAAAAGAAATGCTCCTGACCAAAATTGGACAGAAGCCCCTCTCAGGTTTATTTCTCGAAAATAAACCTGTCTTTGACTTTTGAGCCATGTTTTGGCTCTTTCTTTAATTCTTACATACAGTATTCAGTACAGTGACCTGCTGTACAGGTTAAAGCCTGGGAGCTACAGGCTATACCACAAGGCCTAGCTGTGTGGTAGGCGCTACCATCTAGATTAGTGTAAGCACGCTCTGATGTTCACTCGATAAAGTCGTCTAAGCGTGTATTTCTGAGAATGTATTCCCAATTAGGTGTTACTTTTTACCTTTCTCTGAGGAGCACTGTGTTAGGCACAAAGCATAAGAGGATAAGACAAGGTCGCCCTGCCAGTAGTTAGAGTTCAGTTAAGGAAATAAAACATATGCACAGAAACAAACATTGGCACTAGATGATGACAGCCAAGCACCAACTAAGGGAGTTTCTGGGCGAAAAGGCAGGAATCCTAAGGAGAAAGTTAGTATCATTGGAGAAACTGCCAGTGTATTATTTAAATCCTCAGAAGGGTTCAAGTGGGTCCATATGATCATCTTTTTGGATACAAGGAAGCTTCAGCTCAGGGGGATTAATTTACCCCAAACAAATCCAATGGAGACTTTGTGGGGGCTCCTTCAACTGCATCATGTTGTCCCCTCCAGTTAAAGATTTGTTTTTTCACTAGCTGCTGTCTGCAATGATCCTCCTGACCCTGTTCTTGATTAAAGTGTGTTTTGAGATCTATGGGGTTTTCCACCATGGATTCATCTCACAATGCCTTCACATCTACCAAACACTCCCTACATCTGCCACCAATCAGACCCAGATTTATCTCCTTTATTCATTGAACCAAAAGGGAGTAACATAATAAACCATTTGTTTCTGTGACTTTACTCTTTTTAGTGGTCCTTTGGTTTCTGTTGAGATACTTGGGGTGTTATAGTCCAACATCACCTTTTCAACGGGGCAAAGTTCCATTTTTGCTGATTGTGACTCAGTTGGAATAGAAGCTTCAGCTCTAATTAACAAGCAAAAAAACTGATGCAGGGCCCAGCAGTCTTCAACGCCGCTTCCGAATGATGACTACGATTCTCTGATCTCAAAACTCTGATAGAAAGTAGCAAATGTCATGTTTACTATTACTCTTTTGTTGTTCCTTGAAGGAAAGGTGAGACTTAAGTGAAACTTAAAGGTGGAAGAAGAATTAAATCTTCCCATAGTTTAGAGATACATTTTGAGATTAGCTTGAATTATGAGAAAGTTAAAAGTTACACCGTTAAAGTTGGAGTGTTACAATACAAATGGGATCGTATTTTCTAGTAATAAAATATTACTAAATTACAGGTGTTATTTTATAATAATTAGTGTTGTATTATTACAATAGTAATATAAGTGTTAATATTACTAATTTATAGGAGTATTACTAATTTATAGGTGTATTTTATAATAATTATTATTACTAATGATATAAACAAAGCTTGATATGATGGACTTTTAAAAAATTACTCCCAACTGGGCACAGTGGCTCATGTCTATAATCCTAGTACTTTGGGAGGCCAAGACGGGTGGAAAATCTGAGGTCAGAAGTTCAAGACCAGCCCAGCCAACATGGTGAAACACCGTCTCTACTAAAAAATTACAAAAATTAGCCAGATATAATGGCACATGCCTGTAATCTCAGCTACTTAGGAGGCTGAGGTGGAAGAATTGTTGAAACCCAGGAGGCAGAGATTGCAGTGAACCGAGATCGTGCCACTGCAATCTAGCCTGGGTGACAAAACGAGATTGTCTCCAAAAAAAAAAAGGAAAAAAAAATTACTCCCTCCTGAGTACATTGGTATCTCAAGTGTTTTTAAACAGTTGCCAACATTTTAATACATATTCTAATCATTTCTGTATCATTTCTGTATCATTTAATACATATTCTAATCATGTCAATTTGTTCCTTGTGTGAAAAAATGTTTACTTGAGCTGAGTGTTTATTATCTTCACTTTAGATAGTTTTAACAAGAAAAAAATTTCTAAAAATCTTGGCGAGAATGTGGGCTCCTTGCCTTATGTAAGCTGGCTCACATCCCACTGCCTGTGGGGAGAGCAGAAAAAGGAAGGGAGAAAAATGGGGGTGCTAAACCCCTGCCCACGATTCCAAATGGAAAGAGGGAAGAATCTATTATGCTTATAAGCCAGTGAAAGAAATGAATGACCATAAGCATTCTAAGGCCACAATTTTTGCCCTTCCTGCTCCCAAGCCTATGATGACTTGCTCATCTTTAATCCTCAACTGCTCTTCAATAAAGAGTTGCAGTTTGTCCCGATGAGCAGGAACTGGGGTACAGCCATGCAGCCTTCATAGTCAAGAAGAGACTCAGGACCTGGCTACCTTTTGGAATTTCATTTCTGACTTTGACATTGATATGTCCCTTGGACATGGGAAACTAGCAGGATATACTGTTAGGTATATACAAGATTCTATAAGACCCAGGGAACCACAAGGAATATGTTGTGTGAATTTATTTGAATGACTAAATCTCTCAGCTTCCTCCTTCCTGGAGAGGATGTCCTGGCACTAGCAGGGATCTTCGCCAGAGACATTGGTTGTTGTTATTATTGGTTTTAAGTTTGAGTTTTATTGCTTCCTCTTCATATTTTATTAAATTTTATCCTAAATTGTGTTTTCAGTGTTCTTCCCTTTTCCTTTATCTTAGAGGAAAAGGAATGTTGGAAGTTGAGGGCTTTGAAGAAGAACTGGAAAGTAAGTGTTGACTTTCTTGTTCAATCTCCCTGACCCTGTAATTTTCACTGGCAAAGAGGAGAAGAACATTCCAGGGAGAGTGAACTATAGAAGCAAAGAACTAACGTACATGACATGGAAAAAATGGTGGAAATAAAGCTCAAAAAGCTTGTTTGGTGACAAATTGTGAAGACTCTGGAATGCCATAATAGGTGGAGTTTGGACTTTGTTCCATGGGCAATCGGGAACCCCAAAGGCTTCAGGAGACAAGAGACGTGGTCATATTGATTTGTTAAGTAAATGACTTTGGTATCCATGTAGAAGATGGATTGGGAAGGAGTCCAGAATACCAGTTAGAAGACTGTTTAAATAGTTTAGGGAGATGATGGTCCAAATTAAGGCAGTTTTAGTATAAATGGGTCATACTGGAAAAAATGTCAGAGAAGGTATTCATGAGACTTAGTCATATAAAGGGCAGAAAGTTAACTTAGGGGGGAAATGATATGAATCATTGTGAGCCTGAGATTAAAAGGGTGCCATTAATTTAAAAAGAGGGATTCTTGGAGGAGATATAATATTTAGTAGAGTTTGTGTTAAATCTGTTGAATTTGAAGTGTTCCTGTGACATATAAATGACAGAGTCCAGAGAGCTAGAATTTGGGGGTTAGAGCTCAGAAAAAAAGGTTGGGACTAAAGATAAATATTTGGAAGTCTTCAGCATAGTCAAGATAGGTGAAATTCCAGAAGTGGATAAGGTTGCCTATAGGGAGAGAGCATAGCATTAAAAAGAGATGGCTCGGGACAGAAACTTATAGTTGAGGAGTTGCCAGAAAAGAGGCTGAGAAAGCCATCCGAGATAGAAGGACCATGCCGCAGAAGCCAACGAAGGAAGTAGCAATTGTTCAGAAAGACCATTAAAAGGAAACATTAAGTTTCGGTTATAAAGAAGTCACCAGGTGCCTTCTGAAAAGGCATTTTCCAAGGAATGAGAAACAGGAATGAAATCCTAGTGGTTGGGGCTTGGGTAGAAGGCAAAGAAGTGTAAGTGAGGCACAAAAACTGCTCTTGAGAAAGATTTGGTAGTGAAGGAAAGAGAAGAAATGTGGCTTGAAAGGAAGACATTTCTATTTGTCTAGGTCATTGGTTTGCAAAGCACTGTTACATTTATTGGGTCACTTTATTCCCAAGGCAACTCTGGAAGGTAGGAAGAGCAAACATTTACACTCTTGGGAACTAACTGAGGTTAAAAGTTTTGCCCAAAGTCAATTACAGCAAATAAGGGGAAGAATTGGGTTTAGAATTCAGGTCATTTGACTCTTATTCCAATGATATTTCTACTGTGCCCAAACAGAACATTTAAATGTTTACTCTATTTGGATATTGGATACCAGACAGCATCGAGCTCCTTGTTAAAGGTTTTGACCTCATCCACGGTACAATGGCAAGCTGCTGGAAGATTTTATGCCAGGGAATGCTATGTTTCACTTAATGCCTGATGGAAACAAATCTGGCAGTGAGGTGTGGGATATGTTAGCACAACAGACACCTGGTGGCGGGGAGGGCTTAGAAAATGAGGACAATTAGCTTCAAACTGGAACACAACTTTTGATATGCATTCAATCACATGCTGAGAAAGTGATTTCCCTTCAGTTCTCCAGACCCTATTCTGTTTGTTTAGGAGAAGGTCTCAGTTTGCCAGTATTTTTTTTTTTTTGAGATGTAGTCTCGCACTGTCGCCTGGGCTGGAGTGCAATGTAGCGATCTCGGCTCACTGCAACCTCCGCCTCCTGGGTTCACGCGATTCTCCTGCCTCAGCCTCCCAAGTAACTGGGATTACAGGTGCACACCAGCATACTCGGCTAATTTTTTGTATTTTTAGTTGAGATGGGGTTTCATTATGTTGGTCAGACTGGTCTTGAACTCCTGACCTCGTGATCTGCCCACCTCAGCCTCCCAAAGTGCTGGGATTACAGGAGTGAGCCATCATGCCCAGCTGCCAGTATATTTTTAACACGTTTCAAATACTCTCTTTTTTCTTTTCTTTTCCTTTTTTTTTTGAGACAGAGTCTTGCTCTGCCATCTAGGCTGGAGGGCAATGGGCACAATCTCTGCTCACTGCAAGCTCCACCTGCTGGGTTCAAGTGATTCTCCTGCCTCAGCCTCCCGAATAGCTGGGATTATTGGCATGTGCCACCATGCCCAGCTAATTTTTGTATTTTTAGTAGAGACAGGGTTTCTCTATGTTGGGCAGGCTGGTCTCAAACTCCTGACCTCAGGTGATCTGCCTGCCTCGACCTCCCAAAGTGCTGGGATTACAGGCATGAGCCACCTTGCCTGGCATTTCACATACTCTCTCATATCCCTTTTGAACAAAGAAAGAACAGGATTCAGGCTGAGAACATTTGCAAAAACTGCATCTTGCTAAAACTGAATTACATTGTTTTCTGTTTACTCTGTTTTTATGGTTACTTTCTACTTATGACAAGTAGTATTGATTTATCATTTATTGAAATTATAGAAAGTTTGCTATACATCTAAGTAAAAAAGTCAAATTAAGGAAAAATACACCTAAGACAAGTAGTACACCTCTATGGAGAAAATATATGTGTGTATTCTAATGACTACAGTTTGGGAAATTATGGTTTTGGAGAGTATTCCAACAGGAGTAATAGGGTTCAGACCAGAGTGGGATGTTGGTAGTAGGTAAGGACAAGCAAAGAAGGCTCTGATAGATGTTTTAACGGAGTTAAAGGAGAGGGAGACTGTGGTTTCTTGCGGGGTATTTTCTGCAGCATTTCTCAGGATGCTTTTGGCTGTAATAGTGAAAAATTTAAAAAGTCTTATGCAGTCCAGTGAATTTATTACCTCATATATCAAGCAGTGTTGAGGTAGGGTGGGTCCAGGAATGATTGAATGGTTCATTGACATCACTCAGCATTTGGCTTCCAACCCACCTTCCAACCTCAGCAAACAGGGTTTTCCTCATGACTTCAAGATGACTGACATGGTGCCAGGAATCTCATCATGGACATATGGTGTTTTCAGTGCAAGAAGAAGACATCTCTCCTTGAGCTGAAGAGTGAGGTGTGAAGAAAACTTTCCCTGAAGGCACCTTCACCAAAAGGTTTTTCTTCAAAATTCATTGGACAAAAATACATCACATATTCATGCATAGACCAATCACTGCAAAGAGGAATCAAATTACCATACCTAACATAAACTAATTAGGATTTATTCTTTGAGCTAGGGAGATCTTTTCTCTGAATAACGGACCGGCTCTGCTAACAAATATGGCTGGTAGGCAGTCATCCATGTCTTTCACAGCTCCTATGGAGAGCTGCAGGTTTTCTCCGGATACCAATGGTTCTGAAATTCTTCAAATTCACCCTTGAATGTAAGAGGCACATTCTTCAGACTTGCGGTTTTCTTTATTTCTGAAAATGTTACTTAGCTCTTCTTTCCATGTGCTGGGTCAAGGCAGAACGAAATACTTCTACTGCAAAATCAGCTTCTAGTTTAGTGATGCACATTGGGGGTGCAATGCGGAATGTCTGAGAAGACACAGGAAAATGGAAAAACAAATCATCAGAGAATCAAACACGACTTCGAGGAAATGCACTAAACTAAAAATCCAAAACCTAGTGTTTAGGACGTTTCTCATACTTCTCTCGGTTTGAATCCTCCTCCGTCCTCAGTGCAGGATCCAGGCCTTTCACTCTCCAGTCTCCATACAAACCCTTGTACAATCTGGCTCTGCCCCCGTTTTTGTTTGTCAAGTATTTACCTCCTGGTCTTTCCACACCTTCACTGAGGTCTTAGGCCCCTCTCTATACTCCGTATCTTCCCAGGGTGACTTCCATGTCCATATGTGCAACCCAGCAAACACGCTTCTCACTGCCTTATTGCCACAACTCCCAGAATCTTTATGTCCGCCCCTCTGCATCCATTCACACCAACGCCATGAGCCTCCTCTTCACCAGGAGTAACTCAATGTCTGATTCCCACTACAGCTCTCCTTTTCATGAAAACTTTGGGATCTGTTGTCTTCAGGTCTATTGCCCCACTCAGGTCTCCTCCTTCCTTTCCACCTAGCTCGGAGCACAGCGTTGGCTGAACTGGGCTTGCACGTGCCCTTCATTTTGCTTGCATTTCCACCCTTATTCTGCTGCACTCATACAGCCAATCCCAGTCCTAATGCAATATTTTATTGAATGACTTTTCTCTAATCTAGATGGCTGAGACGTGTTAGAGAAAAATCACACAGCTAGGCTGAGCGACACCGCTAGATATTCAGGGTCTCCAACTTCTGTGGGTCCTCCCAACTCTTCTTGTCCACTGTCAGCATCCTTTCTCAATCGAAACCGTTATCATTCCTCTCAATTTTCTTACTCAACTCCTGTGCCTCTCCCTGTATTTCATAGACAATCATTCCTCATACTTCTCAGAAAATTGAAGCTGTCAGGCAAGGTAAACTTGTTTGCTCCCACATCCATTTTTATAACCTGTCCTAAAGGCTCAGAGAACAAGATGTCTTTACTGTTCAACTCTAAATTGTCCACCTATGCCCTTGACCTTGGATTCTCCCATCACCTTCACTCCAGGAAACATCCCTCTGTCCTCTTGCATCCTCAGCTTCCCCTTAGCCTATAAACAAGCAGGCTTAAAGCTCTCATAACCCTAATCGAGACCACACCAAATACAAAGCTGTGTTGACCCCCTTGTCCCCTATAGCTATCTCACAAATGCTTTCTTCCTGCTTTTATCCATACTATTAAAAAGACTTGTTGGTGCTTATTGGCCATTACTTATTACTTTGCCCTTCCCCCATTCACATCTCAATCAGCTGCAGTCTGATTTCTGCCCTGTCAATCTTCTGCCACCACTCTACTAAAGTTACCTGCAGGTGTGGAACCCACTGGGCATCTTCCAGCCCTCATCCTCTCTGGCCTTTTCTGCACTTGACTCTTTGGAATTCCCACCCCACTTCCTGAATCTCTCCCCTCTCTTTCTTCCATGACCTCACACTCTTCTTACTCTTCTAATACCTGTCCACCCTTTCAGCCTCTACCTGGGAGGCTTTTTCCTTCTCCTGCCCTTGATTATTTTTATTTTTCAAGATGGAGTCTCACTCTGTTGCCCAGGCTGGAGTGCAGTGGCACCATCTTGGCTCACTGCAACCTCCACCTCCTGGTTTCAAGCATTTCTTCTGCCTCAGCCTCCTGAGTAACTGGGATTACAGGTGTGTGCCACCACACCTGGCTAATTTTTTTTATATTTGGTAGAGACAGGGTTTCACCATGTTGGCCAGGCTGGTCTTAAACTCCTGACCTCAAGTGATCTTCCCACCTTGGCCTCCCAAAGTGCTGAGATTACAGGTGTGAGTCACCGTGCCCAGCCACTCATGCCCTTTAAATGTCAGTGTTGTGCAGGTTTCTATCTTCATTTCACTGAGCTTCTCATCTAGACATTAGACTTCCTGGGAGATTTCCTCATCTCACCACGTAAATGCTGATGACCCACAGATCATGATCTTTAGTCATTACGTCTGAACTATAGACTTTTACAGATGATTCCTGACAGGAGTTTTTTGACTTTACAATGATGGGAAAGTGATACACATTAGTAGAAATTGTACGTCAAGTATCTATACAACCCTTCTGTTTTTCACTTTCAGTACAGTACTCAATAAATTACATGAGATATTCAACACCTTATTATAAAATAGGCTTTGTTTGATTATTTTGCTCAACTGTAGGCTAATGCAAGTGTTCTGAGCACATTTGCGGTTTGCTGGCTAAGCTATGATGTGCAGTTGGTTAGGTGTATTAAATGCATTTTTGACTTAAATATTCTCAATTTAGGAGAGATTTAGCAGGATGTAACCCCACTGTAAGTCAAGAAGCATCCGTAGATTGAGCGAGATGTTCATGAACACCTTGAAAGGAGGATGCTTGAAGCTGGACTCATTCTTGCCCATCCCAAACCAATGTGAGAGCTTCTTCCTCAACTCTCTCTTGTTCTTCATATCCACGTTCTGTGCATTTTCCAGGATTATCCTCAGAATGTCTCTTCTATCTCTACTACCATGGCTCAAGTTCAAACACCATCCTTGGCTCCCAGAGGGACCCCCTGCCTCCAGTCTTGTCCCTTAGCTTTGCCCTCCTCAGAGGACAGATTCTGAAATCAGACTGCCTGAGTTTGGATCCTGGTTCTGTCATTACTTAACCTCTCTGTGTGTCTTTTCCTTTATCTGTAAAATAAGGCTAATAATAGTACTTATTTCACAGGCTTGTTGGGAGCATTAAATGAGTCAGTTCATGCAAACTGTTAGGACAGTGCCTGATAAGCAGGAAGGACTTCATATCAGCTCCACTGACCTCCTCAAGCCTTTGTGCCAGTCACATCTGTGTGGCATGATGTGGTGTGCAATGTTAGTTCTTTGTACTTGGCCATGTTTCATGCACACTTTGGTTGTTTATCTCATTATTTAAGATTCTGCTAGCCAGAAAGCCTGGCCTAGAAGTCCCTTCTCTCTCCTCCTTGAATACCTTTTTAAAAATATTTATAGATGAGCTTACTACATTGTATTGTAATTTTCTATATTATTGGCCTTTCTCTCCCACTAACTCCATGAAGGAAGGACTAGATCTTATTTATCATTGTATTGGGTTGGTGCAAAAGTAACTGCAGTTTTTGCAATTAAAAAAAAAAAAATCAGAAAAACCGTAATTACATTTGCACCAACCTAATAGTTTCAGTTCCCAGAATAACACCTGTTCCTTAGCACATAACAAATTCTGCCAAATAACAAAGCAAGTACGCAAGTATCTTATGCCTTTATAAACTGCATGTCTTAGGATTCATAATCATAAATTATGCTATCTGATTTGTACAGAAAAATATTTATGACCAGGACTGGAAAAAAACTCACAGAGCACATCCCAACAGAAGTGCTCATTGGTTTTGTTGTTAAGGCTGGGAGAACTTTAAGTCTGTTTTGTTTAAAGGGGAAGTTGGGAAAAGCTGAAGATGCAAGAAAACATGGGGTGTTTCCTTGAGTGAAGGTGGAGGGAGCTTGGAGAAACAAGCTCACAGATGGAAGATCTAAATTTGCACAGGAGAAATACCTCATTCCTGGAACCTTCAGGGAAGGAGGTGCTATGATCTGGACATTTGTGCCTCTACCCCTTGAATTCATATGTTGGAAGCCTAACTCCCAAGGTGATGGTCTTGTGAAATGGAGCCTTTGGGAAGTGATTAGGTCATGAGGGCTGTAGGAAACAAGAATTAATAAAAGGTTCCTCTTCAAAGCTTTCCTTTTAGTTCATTACGAATAAATAATAGTTTCTTCAAAGGTTAATATGCTTTAAGGCTTTTGCTAATGATCTTAAAGTAGCTGTTAGTTATAATGAAGAAATAAGTGTATTTCTTAGTTCCTACACTTCAACCTAGATATTTGCCCTGATGTACCTGGACAAGCCCAGGTGAGTCTTAGGTCAAAGCTTATTCCTCTTCCTTATTTGGAAGTAGTTTTGCCTCTCTAAGCATTCAAGTTACTTCCTCTTTTCCTTTGTTCTACTCTGCTTTTACCTCTTTAGGAAAGTTTTAAGTTGTTAGTCACCAGAGTGCAGCATAGGCTGTGAAGTCCTGTTTCAGCCAATGGAATGAGGACACAGCAGGAGGGTGGAGTGTTAGATATATGGCCCTGCCTTCTTTGTTCAGTGCCCTCTCGTGGCAAGATGGCTAATGAGAGCACCCTTTCTGCAGAAAGTAAATTTGCCTTGCTGAGAAATTTAATTTATATTTGAGTGCTACTTCTTTTGTGGCACCAAAAATTTACATAATACAAGGGCAGACCCATGTGGAGATCAGTGAAGGCCCAGGGAGCTCTCTTGCCTCTTCTGCTATGTGAGGAGACAGCGGCAAGATGGCCGCCTAGAAAGAGAGCCCTCACCACACATGGAACTTGTTGACACCTTGATCTTGGACTTTTCTGCCTCCGGAACTATGAGAAATGAATTTCTGTGGTGTATAAGCCACCCAGTCTATGGCACTTGGTGATAGCAGGCTGGGTGGACTAACACAGGAGGTGAAAATAGATGTGGGGATGAGTGTTTATATGGAGGTTTTTGCCTGATAGTTTCAATTTTCTCTGAGAAGTATGAGGCAAGAAGTAGATATTTCAGTATCCACTGAAATTGTGAGAAGCAGGAATGGAGCAGGGAAACTGGGAAGGATGAGGGATGTCTAAAACGGGAAAACAAGTTGGCAAAGGATAGGTGAAATTAGGGAGAAGCCAAAGTTATCTTCTCTCTTTAGTCTCTGCCCTGGAGCTCATCCCTGGGGAGGGGCCTGTTGCTGTGAAGGACTGAGGGGCAGCCCACTTCACTCACAGCAGCAGCTGCAGCCCTGGGGCAGTGCAGGGTGAGGCCAGGGAGCTGGGCGTGGCTTTTCAAGGAAGGTAATGGGAGGGCTTGACTTCTGAATCTCCCAGCCTAAGGGTGAAGGACACTGGCAGTGGCTGATTTCAAGTTTGGCAACAGGGGCTATGCCCACGTGGTCCTCCATCTTTCCGACAGGAGTCACCTGGGGCTGCCAATGAGGCCACTAAGGCTTATCAGGGTCACCAAGTCAGAGCCCGAGGCAGAGCTAACAACAGCAGGAATTGCTTTCACAGGGGCTAGAAGTAATTATACAGGAGACAAATTATTGATTGCATCACTGTGATCTTTCTTATTATCCATACTGTAAACTGTTTGCCTCTATCTTTACCCCACTGAGCTGCGGCGACGACCAAACAATTTTCACTCAGCGCCTCCTAGTGGCCTGAGGCTGCATTGCCCAACCCCACTTTTTTTTTTTTTTTTTTTTTTTTTTTTTTTGTTGCATACCTGAGCTTCATCCCTAGATGACGTGTGGCTGGGTCCCCCAGCACAGTTGTGAAGAAACTCCGACCAGCATTAGGACAACAGGGAGACTCCTACCTAGAGTGATAGTTAAAAAGCAGCGTTTCTCTTACCTGAGCAAAAATGCCGCCTTTGCCAACGAGGAGCCCCATGTTTTTGCAGTCCTCGTGGATCTGATTTACTTCTTCACGGGGAAGAGGCTGACGGCTTGTCTGTAAATATATTTTGAAAATGCTTGTTATTTTGTGTTTGAATGGCTAAAGAATTTATGTTTTGAAGAGGAAAAAAGAAAAACCCTCCAGCCATCGATGCCCTTCTTTTTTCTCTCTCTCTCTTTCTCTCTCTCCTCTCCTTCCCCTGTAATTAAGTAAAGCTGCTAATTGCTGAACCAGATTTTTTGAGAATGTTATTAAAAATGTCGGTTTTTAATCCCAATTCATCCCAAATTCCCAAAAGACAAAATGAAGTTCTGTGGGGATAGCCAGTGAATCTTAGCTTTGTTAACGGCTACCTTGGGGGTCTGACTCCTTAATAGCTAAATTTGGAGTCTGTTTTATGTGGAAATTCTCCTTAACTCTTCACTTTGTTCTGCCCATGGAAAGGGCTCGTTTCAAAGTCCAGGAAATGGCTCAGAAGTCGCACAAAAGCACCAACAGCCTGAGCTTTCCTTGGGCAGCGCTGGGGGGGAGGGGAACAGATGAGGAGGAGCCGGTTTGTCCTCATTTTCCTTGCTAGTGGGACTTGCTCTTTCTCCCCCAAGATTGCATCCTCCAGGGTTAAGGAACGGTAAGTGCTCCAGGAGCTGAGAGGCTGTGTCAGATCCCCAGCCACCAGAAACAGGTCCCCTCCCTGTGGAGTCAGACATTGGGCTGACTTGCAGCCTTTCTATACATCTCCTGTCTGCCTGCCTCCGTGAGTATAAACGTCTCTCTCTGACTTAGTCATGTCATGCTGACAGCATGTCTGCATTACCTGGAAGGCTTTCAAACGACAGGTATTTGGGTCTCACGCTAGGCCAATCGTATTAGAATATTTGAAGCAGAGCTTAAGCATCTGCATTTTTTTTTTTTTTTTAAACTTGAGACAGAGCCTCATGCTGTCGCCCAGACTGGAGTGCAATGGCGCGATCTCAGTTCACTGCAACTTCCACCTCCCTGGTTCAAGCGATTCTCCTGCCTCAGCCTCCGGAGTAGCTGGGATTACAGGCGCCTGCCATCACGCCCAGCTAATTTTTGTGTTTTTAGTAGAGATGGGGTTTCACCATGTTGGTCGGCTGATCTCGACTTCTGACCTCGTGATCCGCCTGCCTCAGCCTCCCAAAGTGCTGGGATTACAGGCATGAGTCACCGCGCCCGCTGCATTTTTAAAATGGTCGTCAGGTGCCTGGGTTAAGCGCATCTCTAACTTTCCCACGATGAGCGCTGAGACCTGTCGCTGCCACTGGTCTCCTGTTTCTCCATAGGCCAGCCCCATTGAGCTTCTGCACCAGGCTGGTTCTCCGGTTTTAAATGCATAAGACCTGAGCCTTGCTCTGGGTCAGCCCTTGCGATCGATCCTCGTGAGGTAGGCGAGGGGCCCCTCCAGTATGCCCAGCTTCATTACCTCCTCCGCACTTCCTACCCACCCTCGCTCTGGGGCTTTGGCATCCACTTCCTTCTCCCACCAACCCCAGATCCAGCTCCTTCCCCAATCCTCCATTTCTTGTAAGATGTCATTGTCTGAGAACAGAGTAAGTCTGGGCTTCCTTGAGAGATATGCGCATTTTGGTCTGTCTTAAAGCCTTAAGATAAGCAAAATACATGTTCAAATTTTCAGACTATTAGATCAGAAAGGACCTGAGGGAGAAGGAAAGACTAGAATCTTCTCATTGAACCCAAAATGCTATCTTGTATTCTTGCTTACGATTGATTGGAAAGGGACGATGAAAATGATTTAGGGCTAAACTGTGAGAACTAGAAGGGCATTAAATATGATTTGAGAGGCCAGAGGCCAGAGGGACCCTGGGGAGTAATCCGGAGGGAAGGTTGGGTTGTGGGGGTCAGTTCTTTTGTTGTTGTTGTTGTTTTGTTTTATTTTTTGGATCAGAGTCTCACTCTGTCACCCAGGCTTCAGTGCAGTGGCACGATCTCGGCTCACTGCAACCTCCGCTTCCTGGGCTCAAGTGATTCTCCTGCCTCAGCATCCTGAGTAGCTGGGATTACAGGTGTTTGCCACCATATCTGGTTGATTTTTGTATTTTTAGTAGAGATAGAGTTTCATTATGTTGGCCAGGCTGGTCTCGGACTTCTGACCTCAAGTGTTCCATCTCGACCTCCCAAGGTGCTGGGATTACAGGTGTGGCCACCATGCCTGGCCCAACATGACAGTTTTGAATGGATGGAGTCTGCGTGGCTTCCTCCCAGCCTTGCTCTGGGCCAGCACCCTCCTGGCTCTCTTGCCCATTTTATCCCTACCTGGCCTCAACTGCTATGACTAATTGAACATCTTGTATGCCATCCCCAGGGAAAAAAAGCAGGATCCGAAACTCTGCTGAGGCTACAGCCACAGTGCAGCCTGCTGAGGCCTTTGTGCCCATGCCTGTGCCCCAACTGCTTGGTAATGAAGTGGGCATGCTAGTAATAAACTTCTGCATGAGTGTATAATGGAGCTTCATGTTTATCTTTTTTGGTGAATCTATGTTTAAAGAATTATAAAATTAATCTTTGAAAAAAATTCAAATGTTCTGGAAGTGCATAAAGTAAAACAGAATATCTCCTCACTTCCCATTCTAATCCTAGGGACACCTCCTATTGACATATGGTGTGAACCAGATATTTTTTCTATGCATGCAAATACATCTATATGCATGTTTAAAAAAAGTCATTTTATAATGTTCAGCAATTTCCTTTTGATAATTTATAGTATATCTTGAACATCTTTCCATGTCAGTATATTTGGACCTAATTTTTTTTTTTTTTTTAGATGGCTTTTCACTTTTGTTGTCACCCAGCCTGGAGTGCAATGGTGCCATCTCGGCTCACTGCAACCTCTACCTCCCGGGTTCAAGCGATTCTCCTACCGCAGCCTCCTGAGTAGCTGGGATTACAGGCATGTGCCACCATGCCCAGCTAATTTTTGTATTTTTAATAGAGACGAGGTTTCACCATGTTGGTCAGGCTGGTCTCGAACTCCCAACCTCAGGTGATCTGCCTGCCTTGGCCTCCCACAGAGCTGGCATTACAGGCGTGAGCCACCGCACCTGGCCTGGAACTAGTCTTCTTAAAGGTTACCTAGTGTTTCATTGCAGTAAGTTGTTCAGTCTCCTATTGTTGACAATTTAGGTTGTTTCCAGTTTTTCATGGAAAAATGAAAATTATACACAGTTATAAACGTTGCTGCAAACATTCCTATTCATACATATTTTTAGACACTTTTGAGAGTATTTCTTTGGGACACATTTCTAGAAATTGCCAGGTGTGTTAGGCTGTTCCTGTGTTGCTGTAAAGGATATCCGAGACTGGGTAATTTATAAAGAAGAGAGGTTTAATTTGCTCACAGTTCTATAGGCTGTGCAAGCATGGCTCCAGCATCTGCTTCTGGAGAGGGCCTCAGGAATCTTACAATCATGGAGAAAGGCAAAGCGGGAGCAGATAGGTCATGTGGTGAGAGCAGGAGCAAGAGAAGGAGTGGGGAGGTGGCACACAAGTTTTAAACAACCAGATCTTACATGAAGTCACTCATCACCAAGCCATTCATGAGGGATCCACCCCCATGATCCAAACACCTCCCACTGGGCTCCACGTCCAACACTGGGGATTACATTTCAACATGAGATTTGGAGGGGACAAATATTCAAACCGTGTCACCAGGTCAAAATGCATAGACATTTAAAATTTGAGAGCTACAGACAAATTGCTGTCCAAAGGGCAGTACCTCCTTACCAACAGAATATGGGAGTACCAATCCTGGGTGATGCTGTACAGCAATATAGCAAAGTTCTGGGGTGTTATAATTATGCTACTGTGGTATGATGTGTTGCAGGGGCCTGAAATTAATTGACAAACACGAAGCTCTTACCATCTGTATGTTTCCTGGCCTCAAAAGTATAAACTTATTAAGGAAAACAAGGTATTTATACATAAAAAGTGAGTCAACAAATACAGATTATGTGACACAGAGTAAATGTTCACGTCCTTCAAAATTCGTATGTTGAAACCTAATACCCAAAGTGATGGCATAATATTTGGAGGTGGGGCCTTTGGGAGGTGATTAGGTTATGAGAGTGGAACCCTCATAAAAGAGGCCCCAGAAATCTCTTTTGCCTCATTTACCATGTGAGGGCACAGCAAGAATGCATCATCTATGAACCAGAAAGTGAGCCCTCATCGGACACCAAGTCTGCCTGCACCTTGTTCTTGGATTTCCCAGTCTCAAGAACCATGAGAAATATATTTCTGTTGTTTATAAGATATCCAATCTACAGAACTTTGCTATAGCAGCCTGAATGGACTAACATAGTGGGAAAGATCTTTTCAAAGAAGCTCCTTAGACAGAGAGTACCAGAGGAATTCTCTGAAGGGTGGATCTCCTGGATGAAGGGGAGGCAAAGGCAAGCTTTAAGGAGACGTAATGGAGAGCTTGATCTTGAAAAAGACTAGGATTTCCATTGGTAGATATAGAGAGGAGAATACTGAGTTCTATGGTTGAGGAAAAGCTTGAGTAGCATTTGGATGTAGGAGAGTGAACGACATTGAGGGGCAGTGAGTAGAATTAGGGGATGTAGGAGCTGGGATTTAAATCCAGGTGGTCTGTCCTTAGAGCCCATGCTCATAACTAACAGCTGGTTCAGTGAAGAGAAAAAGAGCTCCTTCTATGGACACTATTTTATAACCTTGCTATAGTGTGGATATTTGACCTTCCAAATCTCAAATGAAAGTTTGATCCCAATGTTGGAGGTGGGTCCTAATGAGAAGTGCTTGGGTGGTGGGGGCAGATCCCTCATGAATGTCTTGGTGCTGTCCTTTCTATAATGAGTTCTCACTCCATTAATTCCTTCTAGAACTGGCTGTTGAAAAGAGCCTGGCACCTACCCACCCCTGCTGTCTTGCTTTTTCTCTCTCTTATCATGTGATCTCTGCATATGCCAACTCCTCTTCTTCTTCCACCACGAACAGAAGCAGTCTGAGGCCCTCACCAGATGCAGATGCTGGTCCCATGCTTCTTGTATAGTCTGCAGAACCATGAGCCAAATAAGCCTCTTTTCCTTATAAATTACCCAGGCTCAGGTATTCCTTTACAGCAACGCAAATGGATTAAGACAAACCTGTTTTATTTTTTCCACAATATAGCTTGCACATGTTTCTATGTCAAATACATATCTATGCCATTATAGTGGGATATGCCTTAACTAGTTTTTTTTGTATGAATGGCCATCTGGGAGCAGGATTCTGGTGTTTTACTAAGACAAAATTTTGATGGACATCTTTGTTCATATGACTTTGGGCACACAGAGGCTGGGTTCAGAACAGAGAAAAAAGGACTCTTTCTCTCTCATTGGGCTTTCCTCTCTGGAGTCTACAGTTTGAGGAGTATAGACAACTTTGATAGAACCCTTTGAGGGGAGATTAGGATGAACTCTTCTGAGCCTTACAACAGCTCTTGTACTTGTCCACACACTTAAATACATTATGACTTGTGAGCTGTTCTCCATTGTCGAAAGCATGTTGGGGTCAAAACAAATGAATAAATAAAATGACCCGTGAGCTGGGGACCTTTGTTTATTTTCCTAGTATCTTCCCTTGACTTTCAAATCTTATTTAAACATCCCATCTTTGCACTGGCTCTGACATGTGGTATGAATTCAACAGTCTTATATCCATGTCTGGTCTAAACAGTAAAAGAATTGAGCACCAATTCTTCTAAAGTAGGGTGATGGTAAGACCAAAGAGCTAGAAATTGCCAGGGAAAACTGGGTCCCTGTGGATATGATGTTGGTCTGGCTATTCCTCCCCATTCCCAAGATTCTCCTGCTCTTCTCAGGCTTTGATTTTATGGAGGAAAGGGATAATTTCCTATGGGTATTGACTATAGGGGCTGCAGTAGAAACACAGGGAAGGAGTTGAGAGACATGGCAGAGAAGGGATCAATGGGTCTTGATGTTAGAAACAAAGGAAGAGGAGGAGTCAGATAATTTTGTGGCATTGAGGCTGAGTAACTGGGAGAATGGTACAAGGTGAGAAACAGAAACAGTGATCTTGAAAGAAATTTCTGGTTTGGGGAAAGATGCTAGGTTCAATTGTTGTTATGATGAGTTAGAGGTCTCTGAGGGCAACATTCCTCCCTGGTTACTTGGGAGATTAAATCCATTCACAAGCAAGCAAGGATGCAAACAAACACAAAACACGGTGGCTCATGCCTGTAATCTCAGCACTTTGGGAGGCTGTAGTGGGCAGATCACTTGAGGTCAGGAGTTTGAGACCAGCCTGGGCATCATGGCAAAACCCCATTTCTACTAAAAATACAAAAATTAGCCAAATATGGTGGTGCGTGCCTGTAATACCAGCTACTTGGGAGGCTGAGGCATGAGAATCGCTTGAACCCAGAAGGCAGAGGTTGCGGTGAGCCAAGATCACACCACTGCACTCCAGCCTGGGTGACAGAGCGAGACTCTGTCTCAGCAACAACAACCACCACCACCCCAATATATCTTTAATATCTCCACCTCGAATCTTCACCATAACCTTTTCCTGGCCCTTCTTTCTTACTTCCTTCTGTTCCTCCCCAAATAATTTCCTCCCTTTCGTGTATTTCTAAGTATTCAGTCATTGCCTTTGCGCTTTGCCTAGGATGGCAAGGATAATGTTGGTTTCTTTTCCCAACTGCTCTCCCTCATCCCTCTAGAATTCTTGATGATCTGCCAGCATTTTGTTCATACTCAACACTCTCTACTAATCTCTAAAGGGCTTTGCTGAAATCTTGCTGTTTGTGTGGGCTCTCTCCCTGAGAGTAAATGAAGTGTAGCCAATGCTTTCCCCTCTGTTTCCTGCTGGCCCCAGGCAGCTGCAGAGAGAGAGGAGCAGATGAGCACCTACCTTATCCTGCACCATTTCTATGCCTATCATGAGGCCTTTGCCTCGGACGTCTCCAACAATTTCAAACTCATCCTGCAGCTTAGCAAACTTTAGCAACATGTAGGTCCCAACTTCTTGACTGTTTTCCTGTAGATTTTCTTCTTTAATCACCTGTTGAGAGAAAGCCCCAGATGACCTTACATGGCAGAAGTTCTAAGATTGACTGAGAATCGTGGAGAAGTCACTGGACATGACCCTCTTGTAACTCAACCAAACAGAGTGCAGAACAAGTCTAGTGTGACCACAAGGACTACAGAAGTCTTAGGGGAGGAGACATGCCTCTGCCCCCAACTCCCTCACCTTCAGAGTTGGCTAAGAATTTAGGAAAAAATGAAAGGTGTGTCTCACTGCAGTTGAAAATGTAGATTCTGTAATCCTGAGGCTTGTTATTGCCAGGCTTTCCTGAGAACTGGGATATAGTCGTGTATAAGACAAATGCTCTGAGGAAATCAATATCACAGGTGCTTTCTCTACTGAAGATGGTGACCTTTGCTCAACAGCTCTCAGCCAGACATAGGCTCTCATAGCCAAAGCAGCCTGGTCTGGGGCTCTAGCCTCTTTGGCTGAGCCCAGAGCCAGGGCACAGAAGATATAAAAGGATTTTCATCTAAGTTCTACTCACAGCAAACACCCGTGGTTCTTGACAAGACACATGGAATATACTACATTTTTATTTACCTGGCAATAATTGCATGACTCCAGGCAAATCTTGTTATTTTTAAAGACCTATTTGTTCACCTAAACCTTCTCTACCTTCTAAATTGGTTGAGGTAACAAAGCACTTTTAAAAAGAAGTTGGCAATGTTGGCTCATGCTTGTATTACCAGCACTTTGGGAGGCGGGTGGATCACTTGAGGTCAGGAGTTCAAGACTAGCTTGGCCAACATGGTGAAACCCCATCTCTACTAAAAATACAAAAATTAGCTGGGTGTGGTGGTGCGTGCCTGTAATCCCAGCTATTCAGGAGGAAGAGGCACGAGAATCTCTTGAACCCGGGAGGCGGAGTGATCCAAGGTTGTGCCCACGCCCTCCAGCCTGAGTGACAGAAGAAGACTCTTAAAAAAAGAAAAAGGCAGTGTCTACAAAGTGAAATAAATGACACATTCCTACCCATACTTTCTCATCTCATGATTTAATTGTATTTGAAGATGACTAATTCGCAAGGGCAGCATTCACTTATTTAGTTTTATTTAAAAATACTTAAAAATTTTTTTTGAATAGATAAATCAAGTTCATGGTCAAAAATCAGTGAGTGTAATTGCTGATGGGACTGTAAATCAGTACACCCTCTGTGGAAAACAGTATGAAGATTTCTCAAAGAACTAAACGTTCTACCCTGTGGTCTAGCAATCCCACTTCTGGTCATCTACCCAAAGGAAAAAAAGTCATTATAGCAAAAAGACACCTGCACATGTATGTTTATTGTAGTGCAATTCACAATTGGAAAGATATGGAACCAACCTGAGAGCCCATCAATTGATGAATAGATAAAGAAAATGTGGTACACACACACACACACACACACACACAACACACACAACCCCCATGGAATACTATTCAGCCACAAAAAGAAAATAATGTCTTTTGCAGCAACTAATAAGTGTTCTCACTTACAGATGGGAGCTAAGCTATGGAAACACAGTAGACATTGGAGACTCAGAAAGGGGGAAGGTAGAAGGGGGGTGAGGGATGAAAAATTACATATTGGGTATAATGTACACTACTTGGGTGATGGTGTACTAAAGTCTTAGACTTTGCCACTATACAATTCGTCCAAGTAACCAAAAACTTGTATTCCAAAAGCTATAGAAATAAATAAATATATAAATAAATATGTATATATGTATGTGTACATATATACATACACATGTATATATCAGCAAGTATAAAAGTATATACACAGAATGACTCTTGCTGACCCCTTGTCCCCAGTCACCAAGTTTTCCTCCCCACAAAAAACCACCATCATTTACTTCTTCGACATTCTTCCAGACATTTGTTATAGTTCTTTAAGCAAATAATATTAGGCATGTTAGCAAGAACATTAAAAAAAATCTCTTTTAACAGATGAGATCCAGGCTAAATCAATGGTGTAGGGTTGAACAGCTGAATTATCTTGCTGTAGCTTGGAGAACTCAGTGTCTCCTTAGTTATTCAATTTATAATAGTCAACAAAAGGAAGGAAGAAAAAATACACAAGGCCAGGCCAACATGAAGCTAATTACAAGGATAGCAGTTAGCATCTATAAATCACGACCCAGATAACAAAGAAATTTCGGTGCAACCAGCTGGCTAGGAAAATTCTTATGTTTCCCATGTATGTGAGGTTTATTATACATTATTTCTTTTTCTTTCTTTCTGTTTTTTTTTTTTTTTTTAGACAGAGTCTCGCTCTGTTGCCCAGGCTGGAGTGCAGTGGCATGGTTTCAGCTCATTGCAACCTCTGCCTTCTAGGTTCAAGCAATCTCCTGCCTCAGCCTTCCGAGTAGCTGGGACTATATTATTTCTTATCCAATACTTCAAGCACCCAAAGTAGATCTTTAAAAAGGGAGAAGGTGGGCCGGGCGCGGTGGCTCACGCCTGTAATCCCAGCACTTTGGGAGGCCGAGGCGGGTGGATCACAAAGTCAAGAGATCGAGACCATCCTGATCAACACGGTGAAACCCCGTCTCTACTAAAAATACAAAAAATCAGCTGGGCACGGTGGTGCGTCCCTGTAATCCCAGCTACTCAGGAGGCTGAGGCAGGAGAATTGCCTGAACCCAGGAGGCAGAGGTTGCAGTGAGCCGAGATCGCGCCATTGCACTCCAGCCTGGGTAACAAGAGTGAAACTCCGTTTCAAAAAAAAGAGAGAGAAGGCAGAATAATAAATGAAAATCTAACTTTAGTGGATAAACTATGAATTAACGCTCCCCTTCAATAATGCAGCATGATAGGGTTCTGCTAATGCATGTGTGGTTTTGAGTCATTTGTGAAATGAGTGAGGTTAATGTGGCAGCTGGAACCCACCTCAAGCACAGCAGATCCAACCGCACAGGCCAACGGGCTTCCTCCAAAGGTGCTGAAGTGCTGCAGGCGTTTCTCCAGGGATTTGGCAATCTCTAGAGGGAGAAAATAGAAGGTGTGGAAAGAGGACACATTCCTGTCCGTCATCTCTCATCATGCCATTTGGGCTACAGTTACTTCGTGTTGTAAATGGCATCTTATCCAATTCATCCTTCATTCACTTGATAGTAGGTGTTAGGGAGTGAATTGTATCTCCTCATTCACCTGATAGTAGGTGTTAGGGACTGAATTGTATCTCCTCAAAATTTATATGGTTGAAGCCTTAACCCTGAATATTTGGAGATAGTGCCTTTAAATAGGTAATTAGGTTAAATAAGGTCATGAGGGTTGGGCTCTAGCTAATCCCAATGGACTGGCTTTCTTATAAGAAGAGGAAGAGGCAACTTTCCTTTTTCCAACCCCTCTCCCTCCTCCATATACCTCCATAGAGTGGTGGAACCCTGCGTTACATTGTAGGCATGGGAGAGTTAGTTTTCCCTACAGCAAGATCAGAAAGTGCTGGCCTTCGGATGGAGGCGCAGGGGCTCATGCCTGTAATACCAGTACTTTGGTAGGCCGACGTGGGCAGATCACCTGAGGTCAGAAGTTCGAGACCAGCCTGGCCAACGTGGTGAAACCCCGTTTCTACTAAAAATACAAAAATTAGCTGGGCATGGTGGTGCACACCTGTAATCCCAGCTACTCAGGAGGCTGAGGCAGGAGAATCGCTTGAACCTGGGAGGAGGAGGTTGCAGTGAGCTGAGATCATGCCATTGCACTCCAGCCTGGGTGACAGAGCAAAACTCTGTCTCCACACAAAAAGGTGGGGGGCTGACTTTCTTCCATCTGTTTCACAGTCAGGCAGACAGTTTCTCTCTTTCATTTGCTTGGGAAATGCATCGTGCAGTTTCCAATCCATACAGTTCCAACACACGTGTTTTATACTACAGCTCAATGTATGAGGCCCAGAAGCAAACACAAACTGCCTGTGGGTCCTACCTGGAGTGGTTACGACTGCTGCCATGGGAAAGCCATTCCCAATCCCTTTAGCCATGGTGACAATGTCAGGCAGGACATCGTGGGTTTGGAAGCCCCAGAAGTGAGATCCCAGCCTTCCAAATCCTGTCTGCACCTGGGAAAACAAATTCAAAACCATTGGAAACCCTTCAAGAAATGCTGTTTTCTTTTCTGTTCTCTTCCCTTTCCTCCTCTTTCTCCTCCTTCTCATTATGGCCAACATCAGCCATTATCATCAGCATCCTGTAGTATCATGGACAAAACACTTAATCTGTGCCTGAACTGTTAGGTATCAAGAGTCATTTTCTAGCTTTGTGCAATTCTGGGTATGTTTCTTAAGTCCTTGGAACCTCTGCTAACTCATCCATCAAGTAGAAATATGACAATATGTCACAGGCTCCGTGAGGGTCATACAAATAATATGAGAGGCATCATTATGATGAAAAATCTTTGATGAGCATCTCCTCTGTAGAAAGCAGAGTGGAAAAGTAGAGAAGCTGGGTTTGCCCCAGGATAGATGAAGCAGCAGTTACTGTCAGTCAAGTGGAGCTGGGGCACATGCTTCCGCCTGGTTAAACTGGTCACCCTCTTCCCAGCGATGCTTTCTCCTTCCTGAGAACTGTGTCATGAGGAGGACCCAGTGGAGCCAGTTAACTCAGGGTTGAACTTCTCTAATCTAGAAATTGTCATTTGGACTAAAAGTTGACCTTAGTTTTTTTGTGCATGCTGTTTGCTCTTTCTAGAAGACCTTCTTCCTACTTCTTCATCTCACTGACTTCTGTGCTTCAAAACAAACTTTGCCATCACTTGGCTTCTGAAGGTTCTCCTGAGCCTTAGACTCCCTCTCAAGGTACTCTGGGCATGCTGCCATCAGAGACTTTCATAGAGGACTATTATCACCAGTGGACATATCCGATGACAGGGACTGTGTCTTCTTCCATTCTCCATCCACAATACCTAGTACAGTGCCTGATACAAAGTAGACATTTAGTAAGCACTTTCGGAATGAATGACAGGGTGGCAGAAGTGCCTGATTAAATAAAGCCACACAAACATCTCCATGTACATTTCTGCCAGAGCCTTTCTGGTGAAGGCTCCTTGATCTCTTCCTGGCTCTCAGTCTCCCTGTCTGTCTCTCTCCACACATATACACAGTGCAGAAAGGGGGTTAGAGATGTGGGCACTTCAAGCTGATTCTAACATGCACTTAAAAGAGTGAGCTTCCAGGCCCAGCACGGTGGCCCATGCCTGTAATCTCAGCACTTTGGAAGGCTGAGGTGGGTGGATTACCTGAGGTCAGGAGTTTGAGACCAGCCTGGCCAACATGATGAAACCTCGTCTCTACTAAAAATACAAAAATTAGCTGGGCATGGTGGTGGGCACCTGTAATTCTAGCTACTGGGGAGGCTGAGGCAGGAGAATCGCTTGATCCCGGGAGGAAGAGGTTGCAGTTAGCCGACATCATGCCACTACCCTCCAGCCTGGGAGACAGAGTGTGACTCCCTCTCAAAAAAAAACAAAAAACAAAAAAGAGTGAGCATCCTTCTCAGATTCCTTTCTCATTTTCTTACTTTCTCTAGGCTGCTGCAGTAAAGACAGATTCTAGGGGTTAGAAGTAGATGATAGTGACCAACGTAGACGAGCTTAACCCGGGAGTCAGGCAGACCTGGGCTGGAATCCTGAGTTGCCTCCTTCCTACTTATGAGCCTCTGGGCAGCTGACTGATTTTCCCAAATGAGATAATATAAAAGGAGCTCATGGAAAATCCATCCATTTTGTCTTCCTGCCTATCTTTCTTTTTCACTCCATCTAAATACCATACATAAATGGCATAAATGGTGAAAAATCAGATTGCTTCGACAATGCGTAACAGTGGAAAGGGGGCCTGGCATGACTAAATCCATTTTGCTCCTAACCAGCTTGCTCTTATCCTTCCCCTGTGATGTCTTTTAGGTTAACTGCTTTTGTTTATCTCTGCATACAGGCTAACCTAACTATGGGAGGAATTTAGTTTATAGTTTAACTTTAAAGCAAAGATGCTTTAAAAAGAATCCTTAAGGAGATAAGAAGGGTGTACATACAAGTAACAATGTTACATTAAAAATTTATAGGCTGGGTGCCGTGGCTTACGCCTGTAATCTCAGCACTTTGGGAGGCCAAGGTGGGAAGATCACTTGAGGTCGGGAGTTCAAGACCAGCCTGACCAACATGGTGAAGTCCCATCTCTACTAAAAATGCAAAAGTTAGCCAGGGGTGGTGATGCACACTTGTAATCCCAGGTACTTGGGAGGCAGAGGCAGGACAATCACTTAAAACTAGGAGGCGGAGGTTGCAGTGAGCTGAGGTTTCGCCATTGCACTCCAGCCTGGGGTACAAGAGTGAAACTCTGTCTTAAAAAAAAAAAATTATAACAGTATTGTGACCTGACCAAGGACAAAGACGTTTACCCTTGCTGTGGCCCAAATGTCTGTGGTCATCAGTCACCTATCGACTTCAACCTCCTTCCTCTTCCCCTTTCTCTTAACATAAAAGGAACCCACATTTGCTTAAGGTGGTTCTTTAGGACACAAGTCTGCCGTCTTCTGGGTTTGCTAGCTCCCTAAAGCAAAGTGGTCTTCCTTGCCCCAATACCTTATCATTTGACTCATTGACTGTCTTGCAGCAAGTGGTACAAGCTTTGGACTCAGTTACAATTGCATGGAATTATGTAGAACAAGAAACCATGTCTAGCCACTAAGGAAGTATCTTAGTCACTGAGGAAGTATCAGTTTCATACAATCTTACAGTAGTACAGAGATGGATCGTTCTAAGGTCCATAAACTCAAATGTCTTTGAAGATGAGGAGCATACATTAGGGAGAGAAGCAGGCTGGGTCACAACAGCAAGCAGCGGGGGGACTATGGGTGTGCACGCCCTGCCTAAAGCAGTCAGCTTCAAACTCAAAGTCAGTCTATGCCAATATGGGCCCAGAGGCTGCCAGTTTTCTACCTTTAATCCAGATTCCACATTTTAAAGAAAAGAATGCCACTGATTGTTAATTAAGATGTGTCAGGCACTGTTCATAACACTTTGCATGTATTAATTCAGTCAACGGTTCTATAGTATGCCCCACTCCTATTATTCCCATGTATTAGTCCTTTCTCATGCTGCTGATAAAGATATACCCGAGACTGGGTAATTTATGAAGAAAAAGAGGTTTAAAGACTGGTTTAAGTCTTGTGTAAGACCGCTCCTCGACAGAACTGGCCCTCTGCACTCAGGGTTTTCCATCTTCTGTTCCTTCCATTTCTGTCATGATTTGTGTTTCTATACCATGCTCTGTCATTTTGGAGGCACAGCTTGATACACTGGCTAGTCATGTGGTTTTGGGAGCCTGAGTCTGAGTCTTGGATCTGTTCCTACCAATGGCATAAGCTTGACAGGTTATTTAACCACCTTGAACCTAAATTCACTTATATTTAAAATGGGATGATATGGTTTAGCTGTGTCCCCACCCAAATCTCATCATGAATTGTAGTTCCCATAATTCCCGTGTGTTGCAGGAGGGACCTGGTGGGAGATGATTGAATCATGAGGGCCATTTCCTCCATACTGTTCTCGTGGTGATGAAGAAGTCTCATTAGATCTGATGGTTTTATCAGGGGACCCCCTTTTTGCTTGGCTCTCATTCACTCTAGTCTGCTGCCATGTAAGATGTGCCTTTCTACTCCCGCCATGATTGTTAGGCCTCCCCAGCCATATGGAGCTGTGTCCTTCAAACCTCTTTTTCTTTATAAATTACCCAATCTTGGGTATATCTTTATCAGCAGCATAAGAAAGGACTAATACGTGGGAATAATAGCAATGGGGCATACTGTAGAACTATTGATAGGTGTGGACTGAATACATACAGGCAAAATGTTATGAATAGTGCCTGACACATAGTAGGTACTCAGAAAGTTCCAGCTATCCTTATCTTTGCCTAGTCATTCGGATGGTCCTTCTTAAGGATACCCTGTGTTAGTTTTCAATTACATTTGTGAAAGTCACAAAACCACAAGACAGAAAATTCTGAAATTCATATTTTCTTTGAATTCAGCCTACCTTCTATTTAATTAGTCTGACTGTGACAGCTTCACTATGTGCTGATTTGGAGGCCAAAGTTTATCCTTTTTAGTGATGTAGCTAATTTTAAACTGACTGGATGTACTCTTCTTTTTAAAATAGCAGATTAACTTTCTCCAGCCAGGACTTTGATTGGTTTGCAGGCAGGTTGGAGGAGGGAGGATGGGCACAGCAGGAGCAACCTGGCCCAAGTTGCCTGTGGCACACCAGGGGCATCCAGTGTGCCTGGGCATAACAGAGACCCAGGTGCACAGGCAGAAATTGCAACATTTCTGCTGATGGGGCAGCTCAGTGTCAACTGTAGGGATTATTTATTTATTTAATTAAGTTTTTTGAGATGGAGTCTTGCTCTGTTGCCCAGCCTGGAGTGCAATGGCATGATCTTGGCTCATTGCAACCTCTGTCCCACCCCCTGCCCCCACTGGGATCAAGCATTCTCCTGCCTCAGCCTCCTGAGTAGCCAGGATTACAGGCATGCACTACCACATCCAGCTAATTTTTGTATTTTTAGTAGAGATGGGGTTTCATTGTGTTGGCTGGGCTGGTTTCCAACTCCTGACCTCAAGTGATCCACTCGCCTCAGCCTTCCAAAGAGCTGGGATTACAGGTGTCAGCCACCATGCCCAGCCTAGCTGTAGGGAATTTTCATTTGAGGAAATGTATTCCAGCAATGATGGCTGAACTGAAATAGGTGTGAATCATACTTACAGGTTCTCCACCTGTCCTTGGTTGATCTAACCACCAGTCCAATCATGATAGCCCAGCAGTGATTCTGGACTTCTGTGGCCCTAGTGATCATCCTCTGGTCTTTTAATTTCCGTAGCTATTCTCAGTAGACAGAGGACTGCTTTCTCCGATACACTCTAATATGAGGTGTAGTTATAAGTAAATTAATCCCTTTTTAAAACACAGGCTAGCGCTCACATAGTCAATGAATTTTATTCCTATTAAAGTAATGCCCTTAGGGGTAGTGTGCTTATTCCACCAATGCTGCTTTAATTCAACCTATTTCACAAGTTTTTGGTAACTATTTTCAAATGTAGTATCTGCAATGGTGGCACTCTTCTTCTAATTTAGAGGCTGGATTACTATTATTATTTTAAAAACATTATTTCCAGGCAAGTTTTGTCAGAAAGGTATATGCTGCCAGGTTGACAGATACTATTTTGGCAAAAATAAAGATTAAAAACTTGGCTATTGGACTGGACACGGTGGCTCACACCTGTAATCCCACCACTTTGGGAGGCCAAGATGGGCAGATCACTTGAGGTCAGGAGTTCAAGATCAGTCTGGCCAACATGGTGAAACCCTGTTTCTACTACAAATACAAATATTAGCTGGGCGAGGTGGCACATGCCTGTAGTTCCAGCTACTTGGGAGGCTGAGGCAGGAAGTTGCAGTGAGCCAAGATCGTAGCACTGCACTCCAGCCTGGACGGCAAAGTGAGACATTGTCTCAAGAAAACCAAACAAATAGAAACAATAACAAAAAATTTTGTTATGAGATTAAATTTCCTATGTGGTTTGTCAGCCCCTGAAACAATCCCTAGAAAGGAATTAAAAAAATATATTGAGTCACGGTATAAAAACATCACATATGCCTGTTAGCAACTTATTTGATAGATGTCAATTTGGATATTTAAGTTCTGTGGCACTTGCTAAACTGATCAGCGAATGTACTAGCAAACCAACCAGCCCACTAGCAAAAGTTTCCTTCGTTTGTAGGCACACTTTGGAATCCACAGAGCAGAGGCTTTCTGCCTGGAACACAGAGGAAGTTTAGGAGGTTTCTGTCTGTGCCTCGCCTGTTCCCACTACACTTAATGGCACCCTTACATACGACTTACTTCATCGGCAACGCACACGCCTCCCCTTGCCCGCACCAGCTCAAAGGCTTCCTTTAGAAACCCCTTGGGGTACTGGACAACTCCATTCACACCCTGCAAAAGACCAGACTAAGTAGACCTATAATAACAGCATCAGTTTTTTTAAAGTATATTAAAAAGTTAGATCATCATCATCATTATTATGATAATAACACTACAGACTGATTAACAACACTCTGTAGAGCAGTTTCCACTATGGGTGAAAACAGGAGTTACTGCTCTATACCATAACTTCTGGAAAAAAGATGCAAACATTTATTCTTTTCTGAGATTAGAAAACAGAATAAAGGAACTTGGTGAGATTAAAGAAAGAGTTCTTCGCACAGTGCGGATGTTATTAAGCAGCTAAAAATAGCCAGGGTTTTCCCTTCTTAAGAATTTTAGGAGTTCAGTAGTTTCATCTGTCTGGTGGGAATGGAGGAGAGGGTTTTTAAAAGGTCATTTGAAAGTCAGTGTCTTCTTTTTTGCAAGGAGACCAAGAACGAATTGAGAGAGAAACACAGTGAGCACTTAATTCATTTGGAATTCTCTAGAATGTAAGAGTTAAAACTTTCTGATAATTGCAGATTTAGCTCCATTAGTGTCTAAGGTTCATATACCCACTTGAATAGGTTCTGCAAAAAATCCAGCAATTGACTTGGTCACAGATGTAGTCAGCGTATCTTTGAATTGCTCAATATACTGATCTTTAGCTTGGCAGCAGTCTGCAAAAAACAAACAACAAAACAAACCACAGCATTTGAAAATGTGAGCCTGATATCTAGAAGCATGGAGAAAAACAGGAAAAAAAAAAACCAGACAGTGTAAGTCAATCATGGACTTCAGAATATGGTAAACTAGGGGGTGAGGATATGCATTTCTGAAGGGCGAATATTCTGTCTGAACGACTTCTACTTTGGTTCAAGGAGGGAGATTAGGATAGCCACACAGGCATAAACAAACCACTTCAATTCTTTCCATCTGGGAAAGAAACGTCCCAAAGTGTCATTGAGCTGGTATAGACAGCTGTTTCACCTAAGGATGCCCATCCTCTCAAATGGGTGGATCTAACTCAAATGAAATTGGAGTGATTTCATCTATTTGAAAATAACTCTATTTACCTTTCATGGCCATTTAATCTGATGTGCAATTTTAAAGCTACAAAGTGTCTTTGTCTTTAGAGTTAGTAAATAAGTTTGTAGAACAATTAGAATTCAGTCTAAAGAGAAATGCTTGAGAGCCAGGTGACTTCCATCCATCGCAGCCCTTGGCACTTGGTCCTGTGCTCGTTTTTAACAGGTCTTTCTCGCATTAATCAGGAGGTTTTTGTGAACAGGAAATATGCCTTGTTCATTTCTAAAATCTCTGTGGCCAAGCAAGCTGTTTGGTACACTGTAGGTGCTCAGTGAATGTTTAATGCATTAAGAAGAAAATACTAACAAATAGTAGAAATTATGGCTGGAGTGAGACATTGAGCAATTTTGCTTGAAGGCCTTTCTTTCTTCTTTTTCTTTATTTTTTGAAGGTCTTTCTAATGGAGAAAACCAGTAAAGTGTCCTTGTTCAAGTGATCTGTCTTTAGTTCATTAATTCTCTTTTTGGCTGCATCTTACTGCTGACAAACCCAGCTGCTGAGTTTTAAATTTCAATAATTACTTTTGTATTACTAGAAGACATATTTGTTTTCAAAATTTGCTCTCCCATTCTGCACTGTGCCGTATCCCTTTTACATATTTTCAAGCTTATATTCGATTTTCTTGAAATGCATTAAACATATTCATGTTATAGTCAATCTGATAATTCCGTTATTTGAAATCCTTGCAGATCTTTTTCTTGATAGTGGGCTTTTATGTGTTGTATGTTTAGCTTTGACAAGGAGCAGTTTATTTTCTTTGGAATTTCACTTGTGAGAATTCTTTGAGGCCCAGAATGAGGTAGATCCCTCCGGAGCCTGATTGAGTTTGCAGCTTCCAAGCGCGCGCGGCATTACCAGTCTTAAGATTCCTCTACATTACACGCTTGAGGAGATGAGCATTCATAATGCAAAGCCTTGGAGGGCCAGCCTGCAGGTGAGAGTTTCGGCGGTGGTTCCTCCCACTCCCTTCACTTCCATTCATCACCAGAATCCTTGCAGGCCCTTTAACCTGTGACAAGTTGTTCTTGGTGGTGTATTTAATTCTAGTTGACACATGGATGAAGATGTGGCCTATTGGGGGCTCCAGATTTGTGGCAGGGGAGGGTTTTCTATAAGATCCCTTACTTTGACTGGGCCCTGGACTTTGTCATCTCTTCCCTGCACTCCACAGAGCCATCAACATGGAAGCTTAAGGTTACCAGGTTGCACAAATGCTCTCAGGGTCAAAGCTGGCTGCAGTGTCCTAATGACCTCTTTGGGTTTCTGAGAATTCATGCTTTCTTGTATCCATGCTTTAAAGGGAATGCATTTCATTTTATCCAGGATTTTAAAAAATTGTTTTCCACTGGAGAAAACCCAGGCTATCAGGTTACCAGTACCAGCTGTCCATCCAGCTCAGTTGTCTTAGTAGTAACCATATTTACTTTCCCATCCCGTTAAACATACTAGAAACGTTTCTGCCATGCTTCACTAGCTGCAAGCCTCACCGCGCAGACATACAGGCATGAATCCTATGGATGGGAGAGGACGAGAGGAGAGTGGGAAGATTGCCCAGCAGGCTTGCTCAAGTTCCAGAAACTTCCATCTGTGTGTCAAAATTGAAAGTGGGAATCACCAAGGAAGCAAGAAAGGTGAGAGAGAGAGAGAGAGACAGAGAGAGAGAAATTCTACTCTGGAATAACAAAGGTCCCAAATCAGTTGTATCCATACACGACTGAACCTTCAAAACTTTTATCCACATCTGTCGTTTGGTTCTAGCAGCACCATGCAGTCTCTGAACTTAAACTTATATCCATAGATGGCAGAAGGAGTGCAGAGAAAGATGTGGATGGGATGGAAAGCTCCAACCCAAGTGACAGAGAAAGCAGTCAGGGGGAGGGGTCACCCCATACCATCCCAGTGCTTGCTTAGAGACGTCAATGCAGCGCTGTCTCCAGGGGGCTAAACAGAAGGAATAGAAACCTTCTGCAATCACCATCAAAACCAAAGAAGTATATTTTATACCTCAGCTCTTCACATTAAAAGTGGGGAAATACTAGTTGGCCCCGAACATATTTTTAGGTTACATGTGATATTCGGAAGCTTCGATTGACAGAGGTACCTGATATCTTTGGTTAATTGGAGGTTGGTGGTTGAGGGTATGGGAAAGGAAGTAAAGACAAGTATATCAAACCCTCAAAGTATGTTTTTGGCATCACTTGTGTTGTTTTGATGGGAAGAATATAGTAGACAAATAAATCTATGTCTCTAAAAGCCAAAATTCCAAAATTTCCCCTTTTTATTGGGAAAGGAAGAGAAATCAGCTTCAGATGACCCCTAAAAGATGGATCAGACCTATGTTCAAGAGACATGATTTGGAAATTTAACAAGCCCATTTATACTGGAGAAATCAAAGAGTGGAGCTTAAATTTGGCCAGAACTACAACAAAAGGTTTTGCTTGAACCTATGCTAGACCTTTCATGAGTTTTTCCCTCTCTGCCCACATGTTCAACAAGGAGAGAGTCACCACCGACTGTGATGAGCTTTTTACTTTATTTCACACTAGCTGCATCGGCTTATTGCTGTAACTCTTGCAGAGAGGCTTGGTGCATTGGTGTCTTAATGAAACCCCAAGAGGGTGAAGAGAGGGTATTCTGTTGGCTACTACAACAGAATGGCAAAGGAAGAATTTATTCCAGCTGGTGGTACAGAAAGAGTTATGCCGAGTGAGGAGCCAAGAAAGAACTACAATTTTTAAGAAAACAAAACTTGCCTTCCAAAAGAAGAAGAATGACATGATCAGTAGTACCAGGTTTGGAACATGCTGGGGGCAGTAGGTGATGAGGAGTGAATCTCATCATGGGTTACATCTGAAACTTGGGGTCTGGAATGAACCCCTGGGAAGAAAAAATCCCGGGAGGAAGATGGAATAAGATAAAGAAATACACCACATAAACATCTAGATTAGACTCACAAAATGGCCCCCTGCCTATGTTGGGAGGGATGACCTATTTCTGAGATGAGAAAAATCTCTACCATCATTGGTGCCTCAATTCCTCTTAAGGTATTCCTTTCAATACATTAAGAGGATTGAGAACAGGCAACATCTGTAGTCAAAGAACTGTACATGTTGGGATGCTTTTGTAAACATACATGAATATTCCAGTTTTACAGCCAAGACCAAATGCTTCCCAGCTCCTAAAGGCACTGAAGGAGGCTAGGGTCCTTCTTTTATATTCCAATCTTGTTTGAAGTTTCCATAAATAGTCTTGTCCCTTGAAGATATGAATTAAGAAAACAGCTGATTTCAGATATGCCAAAGGCAACACTTTAGAGCAGAAATGTACACCAGCCACTATCATTTAGCCTCTAGATGCCACTAGAGAGATGACCATGGACTTCCAGTATCGTCACATTGGCTGAAGGCAGAGAGGAAGGCCTTACAGTAGTCCTCTAGGAGGCTTTATAGTGGGCCTGTCTCTCTTATATATGGAAAAAGGAACGTGTAGTTGGAAAAGAAGGAAGTGACCACCTCTCGAGTGCCTCTGTCTACTAAGCTCTGTGCTGGTGGTTTTGCAGTCAGACCAAGGTCTGTGAGGTGCATCAAACTGATTTTAGTCCTTGATGCCATACAGATACAATGTTCAAATATGCCTTTACCAGGCATTGCTATAGTCTGTCCGTCTTTCTCTACAAAAACCCTGTATGCCTTAACTCATGAAGTGCTGTGATTGTGTTGGCAGCAGCCAGATATTGCTGTCGCTGTTTTACCAAAAGGTGACACTTTTGCTCATAGCTGATCCATGATGCTGGGGCTGAGAGTGGAATCCATGTCTTGACTTCATGTACCTCCTCAGTCCTGGCCAGTGGAACAGGAATGGTTTTTCAACTTGGGTTTATCTTGACGGTACATCGGTGTGGATGAGGATGGCTGTGGGAATTGGGAGCGCTGGCTTTGGAATCAGAAGACCTGGGGTCAGATTTTAGCCCTTCAGTCTCCTCTATGTGAACCTTGCTTTCCTCATCTTTAAAGTGGAGAGTTTGGTTTACAGCTTTACATTTCCTTCTGGTTTTAAATTCCGTGAGCATGACATCTTGCCTTGTTCCAATACTTATTCTTTCATTCTCCTACCTCCATTTTGCTATTATCTCATCTGAATTTTAAGATGATGGGGAATTTTCTTCCTTTCAGAGCTGTTTTTTTAAGACTTCTGTTTTGTATTTTTCCTCTCAATCCAGTGATTCATACTATCCCATTAAAAATCACCGTGCTGAAGCTTTTAGTTATTTCGCTCAGAACTACTAAGGAACAGTTATTCAAAAGGTTGCGATGACAAATCGGAGGCAGGGCTTGCTGATTAGCAAGGAACAGATGATGTTTCCTGCCTCCTCTCTCTCCTGTTAGGCATAGGTAAAGGATGCAAATAAAAATGTGATTGATAAATGGAAGTTCTCCTTGTGAGAAAGGCTTTAAAACTTTTGCCAGGCTTGTCAGCAGCCTGCAGGAAGGGCAGTCTTGTGTTTGACAGATGCTCTCATTTTGGCTGGCAGTCCCTGGAGAACTTTTTAACTGGAGTTTTGAGATTCCCAAAACCATTCTTTTTCCTCCTTCCATTGGGACATTGGGATTGGTAAATAATCTCACCCATCTTGATTTCTTATTTTTGTTTTGTTTTGTTTTTGAGACGGAATTTTGCTCTGTCACTCAGGCTGGAGTGCAGTGGTGCTATCTCAGCAACCTCTGCCTCCCAGGTTCAAGCAATTCTTGAACCTCAGCCTCCCGAATAACTGGGATTACAGGTGCGCACCACCATGTCTGGCTAATTTTTGTAGTTTTGGTAGAGACAGGATTTCATCGTGTTGGCCAGGCTGGTTTCGAACTCCTGACCTCAGGTGATCTGCCTGCCTCGACCTCCCAAAGCTGGGATCATAGGTGTGAGCTACTGCGCCTGGCCAGGGCATGTTCTTTCATGCAGGCTGGAGTGCAGTGGCGTAATCATGATTCACTGCAGCCTCGACTTCCTCAGCTCAAGTGATCTTCCCACAGCCTCCCCAGTGGCTGTGACTACAGGCATGCCACCATGCCCCGCTTGTTTTCTTTTAAAATTGACACTAGAGTTATTGCTATTATAATAGAGCTAATAGAAAGCCTTGAATTAAGTACCAGGTGATAGTCTTTTTTTTAAAGCTTTGCTCTGATAGCATGAGATACTTTTCCTACATGGCCAGACAGATGGTCTGAGAGTGAAGTGATAGCAGGCATAAACATTGATTCAATGAGGAGTAACTTGGTTACTTTCCAGTTTTGCTTCCTCTGACTTTTCAATTGTTCCCTCAGGGATAGGTCTGCCTTTATTTGAGTCCTTCGCCACTTCCCACCCTCCACTAGCCCCTCCCCTGCCCAGCCAGACCTGGTGCACAGCTGCACTTCCTGATTGTTTGCACTGGAGAATCTCGACAGTGGCTTCCTCCCCAAGGGCCACGAAAAACATCTGGACACATTGTCTGTAAATGACAAAAGAAGGAGTGTGGCAAAACATGAACACAAGACAGCCAATTTGGGGTAGCATATGGCCGCCATCAAGACGGGGGGGGCTTCTTAATTTTCCTCCCTCATTCTTCCCCTACTTAAGGTGAAAACTGAATGATCTGCGTTGAAGAGATAATTTTTTCTTAGAAATCAGCTACGTGGGCACTCCACGAAGCAAATTGATTTCAATTTTAGCCTAGAAATAACTTGCTCAAGGGTTTGGGGGGAAGGGCATCTGAAAGAATAAGAATAATTAGGTATCTGATTCTGATGCTGAAAAGGTGGGTGCAGTGAGAACAGAAGGTGAGTGTAGTGATGATTGCATAGAAATTTTGCGTATTCAAGATTCTCAGAGCCTTGCAGTTTACTTGATTTTACTTAAAAGCAAAATGAATTTTAAGACCCTATCATCAATTATTATTCAGATTCAGAAGGCCTTTCTAATGGTTTCCTCAAGTGGTCTCCAATTCAATTAGGTCAGATTGAGCCCCTGATTAATGACAAGCTTTATATTAGTTTCTAATCCTTATACCAGGGAAACCTGATCAACTGCTTCACACACCCAGTAGTCTTTAAAGAAACAGGAGAAAAATCTCCAAACTCACTGATTGGCAACCTATCCCACCAGGGAGTTCCATCTTGTAGGTGCCTACGTTTGTCAAGTCAAGTGTGTAAGGACTGCACCCGTGGAAGGCTCCTCTGCAGAGAAGAAACAACAGGAGGATGGGGTCAAGTTCCTGGTCCACTGAGTAGGACAAAAGAGAAAATCCGGGAAGGCTATGAAGATGAAATAGAACATCATTCACATTCACCTCTGATTTCTAAGGATGCCTCTAAGCCTATGTCGGGTAAATGTATCTAATAGTCTTTTCTAATTGTTGTTAGAAAACATAGATTTGAAACTGTGAAAGGAATTTTGGAGACCATTTGTCCAAGAACTCCCATTTTAGGACTTGCCCTACCCTATGACTCTATAGTAATGAGACTTATTTTTTAGCAACATATCAGAAATTATATGTTCAATGAATACCAGTATTCAAAGTAGTCACCTTGGGAAGCCAAATATCATTTCCTGTGATATATCTGTTGTTCAGTATCTTTAAGGACTTACACACCTTATAAACCACCTTGCTCTCCATATAAGAAACAGGTTTTTGGCTGGGCGCGGTGGCTGATGCCTGTAATCCTAGCACTTTGGGAGGCCAAGGCAGGCAGATCACCTGAGGTCAGGATTTTGAGACCAGCCTGACCAACATGGAGAAACCCTGTCTCTACTAAAAATACAAAATTAGCTGGGTGTGGTGGTGCATGCCTGTAATCCCCAGCTACTTGGGAGGCTGAGGCAGGAGATTCACTTGAACCTGGGAGGTGGAGGTGGTGGTGAGCCGAGATTGCACCATTGTACTTCAGCTTGGGCAACAAGAGTAAAACTGTCTCAAAAAACAAAAGAACAAAAAAAAAAACCCCTAAAAAACATAACAAAATGGGTTTTGTTTCTTTTGAAACAAATCCTAGTCACACAGTGTCAGCTTCAAATGAGTTTTAATAATTTCCCATATCAAAATCACCTTTAAACAAGGATTTAGGACTATTAAGACTATTCAAAAGAATGGTTACATTAGGTCGGTGCAAAAGTAATTGCAGTTTCTGCCATTACTTTTAATGGACATACATATGTCCAGGACATATTCTGGGATGTTATTTAGGTAATACATCAGCCACAATTCTTTATTGCCATATTTCTTTGATAGCAAATGTTTCCTTATTCCTGTAATAACTGCATGTTTATTTGATATGGAATGTGCAGTATCGAATATGCTATCATAAGGATTAAATAAAACCTTCTTTTGAATTCACACAGAAATGATGACCAGACGGGTTAAAAATGCGACTATTTCTTCATTCCACTAAAGTCACCCCTATCTTTTACATTAACCTTACGGGAGTCTGTTTAAATATGCTGTATACAATTACCCAAGGAGGCAACTGTAAGCACAATGCTTAGTTTTCTATTATTTTTTAGTGCTAATACAGCCATGAAGGGTTTATTAGTTAATCTATTAAGTTATCAGTTCTAAGAGTCACAGAAAGAAGCAGAAATATACAGAGTTATATATGCATCCTCTGAACTTAAGGAGAATAAAAGGTGAAAAATGGGTTCAGCTAGCACTATGAAATAAGTGGATAGCTTCCTTAAGCAGAAGTTAAAATGTGCCTGGTATCATTTGGTAAAGCCTTGATCTTCTAGGGTGGGGAACAGTCATTTACTGCTTGGTATGTGGTGTGGTCCCTGCCACATCTTCAAAGTTAAAAAAACTATCATGTGGGTTTCTCTCTCATTCCACAGGAGGATCTGTGACATAATGAGGACTTCAAGCTGTGTGTTACCAGTTGGGACCCCCTATCTTGTATCAGGCTAACTTGGATGGAGTTACACAGTCATAAAATTCAATTGACCGATCCTACCTTAAAACTTACAATTAGAAAAATATCCCTGAGAAAACCTCTCTCCCACTCCATGCTACAATTTAAAGATACACATTTAGAAGGGGGTAAGTCAATGTTACTAAAGTTGATTACTCCAAGTCATGATTACCTGAAGGAAATGATGTCTATGTTGTTTGAGTGTGCCCTGGCCATCAGCATGGCCAGATCATTGGCTTCTGAGCCACTGTTCACCAAGAAAATGACCTGGAGAAGAAAGGAAGACACATGGCCTCATAATTGATTTCCTTATTACCTAATTTATTCAAAATTGCTGCAGGGCATGTGTGCAGCCTCTGAGTATGAAGGAGAGTTCCCTTCAGACCAGCTCGGATTACCTAGCAGTTTCATCATTTAACCACACTGTGTGAATACTATAGCCCTTCCTGGAGTAGCTGCTGAGTGCTAGACGTACAAAAATGGCTAAGAGATTGTCTCAGCTGTGGAATATTCCAGGCTTTCATTGGCTTTATTTGATGCTCTACAAAATTCCAAGAGGGGCAACTTGCTGAGGGGCACACATTGGTGAGTAGCTGATAGATCCAAATATTGTGTTTCTTGACTTTTGACCCTAACCCACTCACCTGATTCTGCGGGCTTGGAAAAGACAGGACCCCTGACCCTGAAACTCCAGGGGTTGTCCCAGCTGGACTGTGCTTTGTGTGTAAATGTTGAAAAAAAAACAAGTAAATAAGCTGGGTGTGGTGCCTCAAGCCTATAATCCTAGCATTTTGGGAGGCTAAGGTGGGCAAATAGCTTGAGGTCAGGAGTTGGAGACCAGCCTGACCACATGGTGAAACCCATCTCTACTAAAAATACGAAAATTAGCCAGGTGTGGTGGCAGGCACCTGTAATCCCAGGTACTCAGGAGGCTGAGGCAGGAGAATCGCTTGAACTGTGGAGGCAGAAGCTGCAGTGAGCCAAGATTGCACCATTGCACTCTAGCCTGGGCAACAAAGTGAAACTCTGTCTCAAAAAAAAAAAAAAAAAAAAAAGAAAAAAAAGAAAAGGAAAAAACAAGTAAACAAATAAAAAAACAAAAAAATGCAGCTCAGTCTGGATGAAAGAACGGGGAGAATAAAAGCAAACTGTGCCCTCTAGACTCAGGGACTGGAAGTCACGTGTTTGTGACTCTGCTGACTTCTCCGCCTCTGCTCTTCCATGAACATCTGGGCTGAATTGAGGTTGCAGTTCTTCCAAGTTTCTTCATCTATTCTACGTAATGTAGACAACATGGTAAAATAATAATAGCTAACACCTGGGTCTGAGCACTGTTCTAGATTCTTCACATGTATTATCTCATTTAATGCCTAACTGGAAATCTTGACCAACATTTTAACATCTCAGTTCAGTTTAAAATATCAGTCATTTCAGATGCCGAAAAATAGTTCATGTAGAAAAACATATCTAAGTGTATTATGGACTAAATGAACCAAATGGCATTTATTAAAAATGGTTCCACTTTTGTAAAAGAAATGCAAATAACTTTGCACAAAGGCTAAGGAGCAATGAGATAAAACCCTCTTGAGGACATAGATGAGATCAGAAGGCCCACGGCTCCTGGGAAGTGATTTCTGCAAAGATATGGTGAGTAGAGCAACCAAAGAGAAGCAGACACTCAGAGGTGACACAAGGGAACACTGGCTTGTTTCACCAGCAATTCATACATTCCCTTCTTTTGTCTGATTGCTTTCAGATGTAGCTATCAGATCACCACTACAGATATTTAATGCAAAGGCTAAATTCCCTGCTCATCCTCCTGCTTCCTAGGGCAGCTCCCCTAGAATCAAAAGACTCCTGTCCCTTTGAGCTGGGAGCATCATACCTTCTTTTCTACCCATAAAACTCAGCTCCTGCAGGAAGAGCATTGTACCTTAAGAGGCTCAGGAAGAAGCGCGGCAAGCTTCTCAGCATATTCGTGTATTGGAGCGTGGAAGAAGATGGCGCTTGTATGCCACAGGCGGCCGAGCTGCTTTTGTGCCACTGCGTTCACCTTCCTGGATAAGCAGTAGAGCAGAGTTACCTGCACTGAGTGCCACGTCCCTCCTGCGCACGCACTGGCTATTGGACCCAAACATACTGTTTTTTCTCAAAGAATTTCAAGAGACAGATTTTATCCACACATGAGAATAAACTTCCTTAACCACTAAAGGTGTCCAGCAATGGGATGTGTTGCTTCAAAAGGTAATTAATTCCATACCAAGAGCAGGGTTCAAAAGGAGACTCAGTGATTACAAGAGATTTTAGAAAAGAAATGCTTTGTTTAGGAGGAAGTTTGGGCTTAGAATTTCTTCTGACTATGCTTTCTTATTAACCATCCTTTGAACAGTTTGGAAAAAGAGATGACTAGCTGTAAGCCTGAGTTCTTAATTTTTCTAAAGAAAAATAGATTCATCAAGCACATGTATGCAAGATCAATAGTTCTTCCCTCCCTCCCTTTCTCCCTTCCTTCTTTTCTTTCTTAAGGAATGGGCTCTTACTATGCTGCCTATGCTGGAGTGCAGTGGCTATTCACAGGCATAGTCATACTGCACTGCAGCCTCCAATTCCTGGGCTCAAGAGATCCTCCTGTCTCAGCCTCCTGAGTAGCTGGGATTACAGGTGCATGCTATCATGTCCAGCTAAGATTAATAATTTTTCTGCAGGGAGATTCTAATATCTGAGTCTGAAAAGTGGTTAGTGTGGATAAACATTTTGTAGCTATAAAGTCACATTCTTTGAAGGACTGGGCCAACCTTACAGGATTAGAGGGTTCATACTGAGAGATAATAGGGACTAAGGATGACAGATTTGTGGAACCTGACTTGGCTTCGAAAACACAAGCCAAGATGTCTGAACTTGCTGTAAAGTACATTAATTGCTAAAGTTTGTTACATACAAATTTTATTTGTTGTTAATATCTTTCACATCAGAAAAAATCAATTTAGTGGGTAAATATTTTGAGAAATACCAGATCATACAGATTTCCTTACTACATGACATTTTAGTACCTATGATAGACTAATGTGCACTGTTTCTCTTCAGAAGGGAGAGATAGTTTAAAGTGTTTCACAAACCGATTTTCTCATAGGACCCTTTTCCATGGAAACTCTTACGATCAGTGATCCATGAAACTCATTTTAGAAAATTGTGAAGTATCAGTAAACTCTTGAAAAGAAGAGACACTTGACAAAAACATTGTTTACCAAAAACAGGAGGGGAAGGGAAGATGGCTTCCCATTACTAGGGAACACTGTCCATGTTATTGGGAAGATTCAACAAGAATGTTTGAACTCATTTTCTACTCCATTTTCTCTACTTCTTTCACGTATGTTTGTCCTATGTTTTAAATTGCATCTGAAATTTATTTTGGATACTTCTTGGGACTCTGCATGAGACTATGGCCTCCTGACGATGGAAGAGGGTAGGTGAAATCAAGGGGAGGAAAAGATGAGGGCTGGGCCCCTGAGGCAAACCCACTCCTTACCTCCTGACAGCTGCCTGAGGGGGGACTCTTTGCCTCCTGCTTTGACAGAAGGGCCCAGATTTATTCAGTTTATTTGAGACTTGTTGCTTTATTGCTTTCCCCTAACTTAGTGTGAGTTTCATTGGTCAGATTTTTTTTTTTTTTTTTTTTTTTTTTGAGATGGAGTTTCGCTCTTGTTACCCAGGCTAGAGTGCAATGGCGCGATCTCGGCTCACCGCAACCTCCGCCTCCTGGGTTCAGGCAATTCTCCTGCCTCAGCCTCCTGAGTAGCTGGGATTACAGGCACGCGCCACCGTGCCCAGCTAATTTTTTGTATTTTTAGTAAAGACGGGGTTTCACCATGTTGACGAGGATGGTCTCGATCTCTTGACCTCGTGATCCACCCACCTCGGCCTCCCAAAGTGCTGGGATTACAGGCGTGAGCCACCGCGCCCAGCCCCATTGGTCAGATTATTAAAAGAAAGAGAACAGACACGAAATGAGAGGGCTGCATGAAGACCAAGAAAGCTCCAAGGGTATTTGTGTGGGTGAGTGGACAGGCAACACTGCAATCTCTAGGTTAATTGATCCATACATTTCCAGGTACATTTTCAGCTAGGATTGCATCTGTCTTTTATCATTCTTCTTTTCCTCTTTCATCTCTCAGAGGCCATGAAGAAGATCCTCAGGCTAGAAGCTATTTCTCATCTCTCATCAACCCTCGCCTGACAAGGCTGTCCTGTGTTTCTCTGATAGCCGCCTGTCTTTCCCTTCCCTTCCTTTCCTTGAATGCGCCCCTCTCTTTGGAAGGCTGTTGCTAATAAGAAACACACACAGCAAGACTCCAGTCACATGGTACGTGCCACACTACATGTGCCATGAGAGTAACAAAATCGTGCACTGTCAAGAAAAGGAAGAGTGTCAAGGTTTTGTATTCAGGAAATAGCAGGAAGTATGTCAGCCACAATCTGTAATAGATATATTTTTTAAAACAAGATAAGCAAATCAAGAGTTCAGAGTCACAAACATAATTGTTTTCCATGCATTCTTTTGGAAAAGAAATCCCCAGAGTTCAAGGATACTCACGGGTGGCAGTGGCCAACGCTGACAGTAACGATCCCAGAAAAGAAATCCAGGTATCTGTTTCCCTCAGCATCAAAGAGCCACTCCATGTGCCCCTGGTGGAGCAGCAGGGGTTTCTGGAAAAATGCCGTCGCCACAGGAGAAAGATGTTCCTTGTGGATTTCCAGGACACGGTTGTAGCCAAGGGACTGTAGATAAAGAAGATTTAAACCCACACGCTTCTTACAAGCTCAACAGCAGTCAATCTACGAATAACAGTGCCCCGTCTCTCTAGTGGACGGAGCAGAGGGCTCCTGGCCTGTAGAGGCTCAAAAGTGGATGGACATTCCCAATATAGTCCTCGCAAGAAATTAAAGCCTTTTCTTTTACGGAGATGAATTATTATTTGTAGCTTTTCAATCTCTTTCTAGGTCAAATATGGAGAAAAGGGCTGGAATTTCTACCTATCAATGAAAAGCTTTGGCTTTGAGTTGATTTTAACTATGAAAAAAATGGACTTTGGAAGTAAATGTCTGAAATAATAAGCAAGCAATTAGTCTGAACTAATAAGTCATTATTGTTGTGGTAGTTTTTTAAAACATAAAAATGCAATGAAGTGCTGATTGTGTTTGTATCTTTAATTATAGAATATCTCTCCTATATTTGTCTTCTTTGTGGATCCCTCACAAGTACCTATTGATTCTACAATTTCTAAACTGTAAGTATCATGCAGAATAAAGAAGTTGCTGTGTGTGTGCGTGTGTGCATGCGTGCACGCGTACGCGAGACAGAGAAAGAGAGAGAAACAAGGAAAGAGAGAGAGAGAAAGGGAGAGAGAAAATGCCAGCTCAATCTTTGTTAGCCTGAGAACAAAAATATAACTTCGTAATTTTTGCTGGAGGGCTCAGGAAGGTCAGATGGCCACATAAGTCAATTAAAACAGGAGCAACATTTATTTTAAAGCCAATGTATGCCATCACATTTGTGGTGTGTATGTGTATCTCCTGCAATACATATATTAATTACCATGTATAGACTGTTTCTTGTACCCTCTTTCTTTGCCTCTGTCTCCGTCTCTATCTTTCACACATGGACACCAATTCATATACTAGCATTAAGGGAGTAAGAGGGTTTCAGATGCTTCCAATGACTTAGAGAAGAGTGTACAATATCTGGAATGAGATAGTTTAGTGGCAGGCAGGGATATTTTTGTGTCATTTTAAAGGAAATAATCAGTTGAGACCTCCCCAGAGAAACCACCTCTTCGGGTTTTCCTAAAGCCCTGAATCTTACCTGGTATTTTTCAGGCGTGAAGTCACATGGAGGCATTCTGGGCCTGGTATGGAGACCAAGCTTGGTTACTGACGTCCAGGAAGCGCCTACTGAAAGTGGAGTGAGTTAGAATCCTCAACCAAGCATGACATAGGTGTGTTTGTGAAAGTCACCTATAGTTATCCAAATAAAGGTGTTGAGACCATTTTATTTTTTAGTTAAAAATTATGTAAATCAGCTTTTAGTTTGGATTAAAAAACTCAGTATCTCAATCATGAGTTTTCTGGAGAAAAAAAGAAAAGATAGTTCTTCTCAAATCTAGTCTGGAAAAAAATCTACTGCAGTACCTCACAAGCCAGGGGAGCTCAGTTTAGGCAAACTGTCCACGTGATTCTCACCACGTTGACTCTCTTGTCACTAGGCAAAACTTCTGCCGGTGCAATGTGTTGTTAAAGTCCGTCCTCTGTTAATAGAGGTGCTTTTTAGGCTCCAGGTTGCCTAGTACCTGAATTCTAGTGTGTAGCCAGTGCCTGGTATCTGGTTAGCTCTCAGTACACATGGAATTAATGACTGTTGACTATTCTTGTAGGGACTGAGGAGAGACAGGTGTTAGACAATGTACTAGAGTAATAAATACATGCAAATAGACCCGGAAGATGAAATCTCCCTGCTCCCTCTCCCCTCACTCCCCCAAAAGGCTGCCAACACAAGACCATGACAAAACAGGGATAAACTGCACCAGATTCATTAAATATTTGGAGCTAGAAGGGACCTTACATTTGTGTGTGTGTGTGTGTGTGAAAATGCATACTTTATAGATAAGAAAACCAGCCTAAAGTGGTAAATTAATCAGTTTAAGGTTATCAAGCTAGTTCCTGAAGAACAGGAACAAAACTCCTCTGACTCTTAGCCCAGTAGTCTGTTTTGCTCGTTCCTCAGCCACTTCCACCCTTCTCTGCCAGCACAGACTTTGGCTTCTCTGCAGCAGTAGAATGGAATAACGGAATCAGAACGTCAGAGCTGGAGGAGGTGTCTAGAGACCTTGTAAGTACTCCTAGGAAAGATGCTTCTACTTTTGAAGACTCAAGGTCAACATTAAGATAATTTTCAGGTGGAGAGAGCTGAGGAAATTACGTCTCTTTCTCAGCACGAAGATTTGAATGCATGAAAGAAATGTTAGAGTTCTGTGTGGCTATGAAGTCACAGTCCTGAGAAACATAATGAACAATTGCGTTTTTAAATGAAGATGGAAAGTAACAACTCTGAATATATCTTTTTTCAAAGAGATCCCATTCATTTTTCTGCTTTAAGTAAGCACTAATGTCATTAATTTGCTCTTACTTTAAAAGCAAGTGGCTTTTGGTTATCTATGCATAGAAAAGACCAAAAAATTTGATAGCTTCAGTTTTCTGAGAATGTCACCTTTTAAAAAGCTTTTCATTGTGTCTCTCTGCATTGGTTATTCTTCTGAGATGTGAAAAAAAAATTCCGAGTGTTTCTAAGAATTCAAAAATCCTTTCATTTCTTCAGTCTCATTTTACTATCTGCAAAATTGGAGTTGCCCATTGAGGAGGTTGTAAGCTTTCTTGACTCCAAGGTTATAGGAATTATGAAAGTAGGCTGGAGAGGAAAGGGAGTTGGAGAGAAAGATTTGATAAAGAAAAGATTGAATTTTAAACAGCCAAGGCAGTCTTATTCATTCATTTATTCACAAAAGTGATAAGCATATGATGGTGGAGTGAGGGCTTGGCTTCAAATGAAATACATGAAATTCTGCAAGGAAGAAAGGAAAAGAAGGGGAAAGGGAGAAGAAAGAGGAAGAAAGACACAGAGACATAGTAATTAGCAAGTAGGGAAAGAATAATGGGAATCATAAGTGAAATAAATCTGGATAATACCTCAAAATCTATTGACTGTCATATCACCCCTCTTAATAAATAACTAAAACTCAAAAATAAGAGTAATAGTATTGATATGGACAAAAAGAAATAAATATGCCTTAGTTTTTATTATTTGCCAGAAAAAAGTTAAAATCTAACTATTTAGATAATTGTATGCATTCTTTATTCCAAACAGCCTGTGTTTTGAGGATGACATAAGAGTTGAGGGTTCATCAAGCTTTTTTGGGGCTCCTGGAAATTGTGTATGTGCATGGATATATGTACATGCGTACCTGTGTGTGTGCGTGTGTGTGTGTGTGTGTAAGACACAGATGGTGGTGGATTAATAAAACTCGAATATAGTTTTATTAATCCTAATTTCATTTATTTCTGAATAGGTATTTGTATTGTTTTTGTCTTATTGTTTTAACTAATTGGATAGTGCCTTTTTAGGCTAAACAGATGACAGCTAATGATTTTCATCCAATTACCCAAATTTCACTTCAATTCATGTGAGCAACTCAAGACGTTGAAAGATGGAATTCAATTTGGAGAACATCTCTTGTATAGTACACGGCAAGTGGGTAACTAGCGAGCTTTCATCTCCCAGCTGCCTACTTCTCACAGAGTTCTGTAGCATACAGGTCACTGTAACTTTGTTTTCATTCCCAAAATCCTAATATGAAAAGACAAAAACTGTTGGGCAAAGCAAGTGAGAAAAATCAATTTTTTTGGCATTTGGAAACTCTCAGGAAAGTTCTCTTTGCAATGATAAAGAGTTTTTCAGTATTCACAACCAGTTTTCAGCCCAGAGGGAGTATTTATTAAGGGCTTCCTCACCCTTTTTCTTAAATATTTGAAAATATTCAATGGACACAGTGTGATTTATTGAAATGCTACTTATTTTTATTATTGAGACAGGGTCTGGCTCTGTTGCCCAATGCTCATATAATGTGTTAAAATACTGACATGCTATCTGAGCTGCAATATTTTTAAAAATCAAAGGAAATAAATTTTAAAAAAAGTATGGTTTCAATTTACAGATACCCAGGGATGATTTCTTTCTATTTTTCTTTTTTGAGACAGGGTCTCCCTCTCTCACCCAGACTGGAGTACAGTGGTATGATCATGGCTCACTGGAGCCTCAACCTCCCAGGCTCAAACAATTCTCCCACCTCAGCCTCCTGAGTAGCTGGAACCATAGGCACATGCCACCATGCCCAGCTATTTTTCTTTTTTTACTTTTAGTAGACATGGTGTCTTACATGGAGTTCAGTGCTGCAATCCCTGCTCATTGCAACCTCTACCTCTCAGGCTCAAGTGATCCTCCTATCTCAGTCTCCCTAGTAGCTGGGACCACAGGTGTGTGCCACCACGCCTAGCTAATGTTTTGTAATTTTAGTAGTGACTGGGTTTCGCCAGGTTGTCCAGGCTGGTCTTGAACTCCTGAGCTCAAGCGATCTGTCTGACTTGGCCTCCGAAAGTGTTGTGATTACATACGTGAACCATTGCACCTGGCCTAAAATGCCAATTATATCTCATTTCTATATAGCATCTTAGGTAACTTGAAAAAACCTTGTTACATTTGGAATCTCATTTGATACTTAGGATAGCCAATGAGTTAGGAAAGGAAGATTTCATCCTCCATCCACCTTAGAGTGGAGGCAGTGACAGATGGAATTTGAAGCCTTGGCAGTTTTGAAGTCCCTCACCAACGTTGAGGGTTTAAGGTACCACCTCCCCGGGAGGCCTGCTGAAGCTGTGCTGGGGTTTGGATGCCTGAGGGGCAGTGTTTGGTCGGTGGAGAAACTTTTTCTCCTCCTTTTCCCTGTGCTGGAGCTGCCAGCTTGGGGACTCCGGAGTGATCCTTTTCCCTTCACACATGGGGGTGCAGTCTGCAGGGTGCTGCAGAAGACCCTTGCCATTGCTGTTGGGTATCATCCAGCTCTGGACATGATCTCTCACAGCCCTCTATGTGGAGATCCCCTCTGTCTCATGAGTGCTCTTGGAGAAAGGATGATGGTGATGAATGCCAGGTGCCTTCTTTCTTACCCCCAGCGAAGCTGTTAAGAGGTGGTTCCTGGCCGGGCATGGTGGCTCACGCCTGTAAACACAGCACTTTGGGAGGCTGAGGTGGGAGGATCACAAGGTCAGGAGTTCAAGACCAGCCTGGCCAATATGGTGAAACCCCTTTTCTACTAAAAGTAAAAAAAAATTAACCGAATGTGGTGGCGCACGCCTGTAATCCCAGCTACTCAGGAGGCTGAGGCAGGAGAATTGCTTAAACCCAGAGGCGGATATTGCAGTAAGCCGAGATCGCACCACTGCACTCCAGCCTGGGTGACAGAGTGAGACTCTGTCTCAAAAAAAAAAAAAAAAAAAAAGGCGGCGGTTCCTACCGGAAGTTGCTCTACTCCCGCCTGCCCTTCCTTGGCTTCTTTGCGTGCAGGGTCTATCCTCAGCCTTCTGTCGAATATTTCAGCCTTACTCCCTCCTTCCCTCCATTCCCTCATACCCTTCCAGTATATGCCCTTTTGCTGAAGGCGACAGGGGTAGTTGTGGCTGTCCACAAGCAAGAGCTCTGCCCGATTCCTGATTCTGAGGTGGATGGGTCTTCCTTCTCTGCACGTTTGGAGTAGGCATTCTCCGTGATTACTCTTCCTGATCCTTGGCACGTGTTAAATCAGTTCTGACTGTGGCAAGGTTGCCTGGAGGGGTGCAGGTGAGAGGCCTCTCTTTAGGGTGAATTTAAAATTTTTTCTTAAAATAGGCTTGGCAGGAATGGGGAAACATCTCAGCTGGAGACGGATGCATTTTTGTGCCCCCCTTCCTTCGTGAGAGAGCAGGTATATATTAGGAAATTGGTACATGAGAGCACATACCCCAGCTACCTGCAAATGTTATACATTTCAGTCATTAGCTAACTGTAGGAAAGAATGCACCACTGAGATATTTCTCCACACTTTTGTACTGAAAAAAATTGCTTCCATAACTTTGCATACACAGTTAGCCCAAAGTGACTGTGCAGATCAAAGCATAAACAAGGCTGAACATTTTATGCATATGAATACTGTATGGTAACTATGTAGGTGTTATACAAGAATTGTGACTTACTTATTTCTGCATATCTAACAACATTAAAACATGGTGATCTCCCTAACAGCTCCTCCCCTCCCCCCCCATTATATTTTTCTATTCTCTTTCCTGATTTGGTTTTATTCATGGTTTCTCTACTGGATACATATGTACACACACAAACACACATATATTTTTAAATATTTGCTTATTTGTCTACACCCGTCTTCTATGTCTCTTCTCCTGGAATGGGCAGGGCAGGGGCTTTTTCTTGCCTATTGTGGCTAAGTCTGCAGCACTGGTGCATAATAGATGCTCAAATATTTTACCTGAATGTATTTGCACGTGGCAGGTGCTCAGGAAATGTATGTTCATTGCATGTGTGTTTGGATGAACAAGCAGAGGCAGGCATAGACTTAGGTAGATTAGATAAGAAAATAGACATAAAGGTCCCCAAGCTTTTTGCAAGGCCAGGTCATGAGCATGGCATTCAAGTCTAGGTGACATGGTTTTGCAAGATTGCTTCTTCATAGTGTCCCTGCTGGGCTGATGGTAAGGAGTCCCCAGTCAGTTGATCAAGATCTCTAGGTCCTAGGCTTCACCTGCCCTTTCTAGGTCACCTGCTGCTCCACAGTGCAGCTCCACAATGCTCAGAGGTTGGGGTAGGAAAGGGGAGGGGGCAGCCTAGGGCATTTCTCTTGCTAGGTCAACAGCTGATACTTTCAGCATAATTTCCTTCTCACTGAGCGTAAGGCCGGGTATAACTTTACCTGCTTCTAAGAAAATATTGGAGTTAAGTGATGTTCTGGTAAAAAACTCATGATCGGCCGGGCGCGGTGGCTCAAGCCTGTAATCTCAGCACTTTGGGAGGCCGAGGCGGGTGGATCACGAGGTCAAGAGATCGAGACCATCCTGGTTAACATGGTGAAACCCCGTCTCTACTAATACAAAAAATTAGCTGGGCACGGTGGCGCGTGCCTGTAATCCCAGCTACTCAGGAGGCTGAGGCAGGAGAATTGCCTGAACCCAGGAGGCGGAGATTGCGGTGAGCCGAGATCGCGCCATTGCGCTCCAGCCTGGGTATCAAGAGCGAAACTCCGTCTCAAAAAAAAAAAAAAAAAAAAAAAAAACTCATGATCAAGGGAAAAGAGAAATCCAAACAGGATTGGAAGAGTAGGGGAGGTTACAGAGGGCCTGCTAGAGTCTCTCTGAGTTTGGAGTCAGATAGACCTGGCTTTGAATCCCAAGTTAGCACTTCCATGTTTCTGCCTTTGACCACATTTCTCATATATTCCTTATTCTCTTGTCTCCCCATCTGTGGATTGAGATAGTAGTACTCACTAACAAGTTTGGCTGAAGATAAAAGGAGATAATGCATTTAAAGCACCGTGCATGTATCAAATTTCAAAAGATTGCAATTTTCAGGGGGAATAAATCAAAGAGGAGAGGAAGGAAGGAGGGTGAAAGGGAAAGATGAGGAGAAAATGAAGACAAAGTTGGTCATGATGGGAAATGGAAAAGGTCCCCTACACCTGTTTAGGGCCTGTGAAGCATGGGCACATACACGTGCAGACAGCTGCTTAATCTCATGTTTGCATGAGGGAATTTGCTGGGAGGTGGTGGGGCTCTTGTGAAACAAGATTCATGTGAAAATCACAAGCACAGAGGATATAACTCATAAAGCCACCAATGTCTGGTTACATCACATCTCCTCATGTTTTCTGTTTCTGCTGCAGAGAGGAGAGTCTGAGTGGATGGGCAGGGCTTGGGGTCAAGTCCTGGCTTGGATGACACTGGGTAAATTATAGCACTTGTCGGTAATTAAGAGAGTTGTCCCACTTCCTAGAGGCATGGTGAAAATTCATGAGGATGCTTTATGACTTTAAAATAGTCATCCTGGTCAGGTGCAATGGCTCAGGCCTGCAATCTGAGCACTTTGAAAGGCTGAAATGAGAGGATTGGTTGAGCCCAGGAGTTCGAAATCAGCTTGGGCAACATAGTAAAACCCCATGTCTACAAATTAAAAAAAGAAAAATAGCTAGGTGTGGTGGCACGTGCCTATAGTTCCAGCTACTTAGGAGGCTGAGGTGGGAGGATTGTTTGAGCCTGGGAGGTTGAGGCTGCAACAAACCATAATCACGTCACTGTAGTCCAAGCTGGGTGACAGAGGGAGACCCTGTCTCAAAATAGAAAAAATAGAAATCATCCCTGAACATCTGTAAATTGAAGTCACACTTTCTTTTGAATTACCTTCCTTTGGTTTTTAAAAATATTGCAGCTGAAATAACACGTCATTATGTTGAAATTGTGTATAGTCAGGTTTCATTATCCATAAACTCCATTTCAAAAAAAAGGGAATATTACAAAATATTGACTATGAAAATGGGGCATGGACTCAGGGTGAGAACCTCTGTGTTACATGCCTCATCTCTAAGACCTTATTCAGGTCTAACATTCCAGAATCCCAGGCAGCAGCCTCCAGAGCTCAAGCCTTCCCCTTTTGCTGTCCCTCTGCTGACCCATGTCCCCCTAGTTTCCACTTACAGCTCAGGAAAGGGCGCATCTCGAGGATCCTGAGAGTGGAGGTGACCAGGCACAAGGGTCTCGGCAAATGTCTCCAGACTAGAGTCATCTCTCCCATTCAGGAAGCCAGCCCCCATGGAAGCAGGTTAGAGGTCAGGCTCTAACTGTTTGCTGTCCTGCTGGACTTTGAGATTAAGATGGGGAGGTGGCTCTAAAAGGGGAATCCTGAGTGGTGACAGCCCATGGCTTCAGGCAAACCTCAGAGCTGTCTATTGTTATAACAGTGCCTTCAAGGAGGAGAGAAAGAGAGTGATGAAAAGAGAAACAAAGAGAGAGAGTGAAAGTAGGAGGGAGAGAGAGAAGAAGAGAGAAAATAAAAGAAGAGAGCAGAAGGGAAAAGGAAAGAAAGCAGGCAGATAAAGCAAAGGTCATCTGACTAGTTCTGTTTAGTATTCCATCAGGGTTTCGTGTGGGTGAGCTTTTCTCTGCAGGAGGGTGGTGCTGGGTGGGGGAGAAGGATCAGGATATGGTCGAAGGGGTCAGAGATTGAGAAACGAGGGATGTGACTAAGAGAGCAAGAAGGAGGACATGCATGAAGTGAATGAATAAATGAATTGGTCTGGGGGGGTCTTAGAGAAAGAGAGGAGAAAACAATGGGGAAAGAGCCATTCCAAGGAAAAGCAGAGAGTACCAAATAGCTAGGTAAGGTTCGGGACAGCTGTGAATCCTCTTATGTGTCTGAAGAAGGCAAAAGGTTAAGAGCTGAGGTGTTAGAGTGCCTTATTTTCATTAAATTTTTAATTTCTTAAATTCCCATTTACCCCACTCTGGCCTCCCCCCGCCTTCAATCCCCATAAGCAACTATTTAGCACGTTTATATATATATCCTTTTGCTGGCAGGCATTCTTGTAAAGTGTGTATTGTTTAGGGTGACTGCAGTTTTAATTTAGGTAAATATGTGTAATACGTGTCTCTTTTTCTTTTCAGTTAGAGCCATGCTTTTAAGATGCAACCAGGTTGTGAAAAGTCCATCTCTTCTAGGTTTCCCACTGCTTCACAATGGGGACCACATACTTTACATGGCAGTGCCTAAGGGGGACAGTGACAAAGGCAATTGCAACTAGGGGGTCAAGGGAGCGGGGATGGATAGGTATCATTATCTTGGGTCACTCTGTAGGGGAGACAACTGACTTGGCCACACCCTTCATAAACACCTGCAAAACAACCTTTTACTCCGAATGCCCATAGGAGGTGAAGGCACTAGGTAAGTACAGGAGTATGCTACATTCAGTGTCATTGTTTCTTTTTGTGTAGGTTTCCAGCTCCTAGTCAATTCTGCTTTGGGGGTAGTATGGAGTGGGCGTATGAGCTGGCTGGTCCCCTGCTGCAGGAGCAATCCAAGTCAGTGAGGCCAGTGGACACAGCGTCTCCCTGGGGTGCACAGCTTGTCCTGTGGTTGGACAGAGGGGAGAAAATGTTGAGGCCCTGAAGTCTGGTATATGCTCCTCAGCTCTACTGGACTGTGGTCAGTTTTGCCTTTGTGAACACCGCAGGCTATAGTTTTCCTTGAGATTTTTCTTGGGCTGTAAGATTAGAGATTTTTATGGTGAGAGGCACCCAATATCAAGGGGTCACCTAGAGTGGGGAAGATAAACAGTACATTTTGAATAACTTCTAGAGGAAAAGTGAGAGGTTATACTTCCTTTATTTAAAAGGAAAATAAATTATTCTGATTACCATAATATGTACTTTTGTTAAACAAACTCAAGCCTAGAAAAGCATAAAGAAGAAAGAAAAAAAATCATGACAAATCTGACCATTATATTTTAGTAGATTTCCTTTCAGAAATCTTTCTCTACATGTGTCTATCTGTGTATACACATGCTGTTTCGGAAACTGAGTCTTCATATTTTTTATTTAACAAGTTCCTTTTCATGGATAGCTGTATTTTCTCCAGCATCCTAGGATGGAGAATTTTCTGCACTTGACTAATTATTTGTTTTCTTCAGATAAATTCCTTGAAGAGGGATTCCTAGGTCAAAATGTATGTACATTTTAAATATATCTCAGTAAGATGGCATCAGTTTATAATTCAACTAACATTGCACAAAACTATATTCTAAGATGTTTGTTCTTTTGGACTCTGTAGAATTACATCATATCCACAAAATCTGAAAACTGGGATGAGGAGGAAACTGAGATTGCCTCTAGAGCTTCATTCTCAGCATAGGAGTCATTTGGAATATCATTCTAAGATTCTAGCCTAGCTTCACAGATAAAACTCCAATTAAACAGATATTATTTCTGAGTTATAAGTGACAGTAGTTCTAAGTCTCTCTCTTCTCTCTCCTTTGAGCAGATCAGGTATAATTTTCTCAATTTTTTGTAAGAATAGAGAAGATGAAGGAATACCTCAGTCTGCACAAATGGTAAACAGGAGGAGAAAAGCCTTTCATTAGGTAGGAAAATATTGAAATTTCTCCTTGAAAAAAATACTTCACAAATGGAGAAACTTGGAAATTCTGTCATCATGTTAGTAACTATCAGAGAGGATTTTTGCACACAAGGTCACCAGTGATTTATCAGTTAAGTCCTGAGCGTAACTGAACTTTGCTCTGTCCCAGGCCTTCTGTCAATGACAGAGCAGAGTCCAGTAAGACTCTGAAGATAATTAACAGCTGTTCCAAAGTAATCCTTTCCCTCTCTTAGCTCATTTAGGAGTTGTGAAATTGAAGGAAAGGAAAATTATTTTGGAAGAATTTCAGATAAATGTATACAATTTACATGCAACTTCATATTACAGGTGTTCCATTTCACAGTTAAGGGACTATGAAGAATGGGGTGTGCAGGGTGTTCAGACTGAGGTGCAGAGATTGGCAAGTATGTAAGAAGAGAATAACTGCCTAAAGATGTGGCTCAGATACTGTAACCCTTAGAATTTCATGGAAACTGATTTTCTTAAAAATAATGCAAGGTCAAAGTCCTTTTGTTTATTTACTAGAACTCTTTGGACAAGTCTCATCGGAATTATTGAACTTACTATGTTTTAGAGAGTAACATTCTGGAGAGATCTGGGGACACATGGATTACCTTAGCCTTCACACTAGACTGTAATCCCCAAGAGGCCAGAGAGCACATCCATACTGTTCACTGCATCCCAGCACAGTGCCTGGCGTAGAGTGTACATCAAGGATTGTTCAATAATGCATGTGGTAGAATGATTGACAGATAATTTATATGGGGAAGATATGTGGTTTGCTAATTTTGCATTTTTAGTAGAGATGGGGTTTCTCCACATTGGTTATGCTGGTCCTGAACTCCTGACCTCGGGATCCGCCTGCCTCGGCCTCCCAAAGTGCTGGAACTAAAGTTGTAAGCCACCGCACCCAGATGGGAAGATATGTGTTTAAATGGAGGAGCCTGAAAATACAAATCAACTGCTTTTTTGGTAGAATGTATGGATGTCTGACAAAATCTTATTGAGCACAGGCCCTTCTCTTAGCAGTTGGGATTTTCTAGTAGTTCATTCCCTTTAACTTTACAACCAAGGCTTAATTCTTGTTTTCAATCACAGTAAGATGAGAGTCCTTAGAGTTTGGTTCACTATGACTTCCTGTATGGGGGAAGAGCTGTTCCCGAAATAGGGCTCTCAATTACAGTGAATTAGCTCACAAGGATGTTTAATTACAAGGATGTTTAATTATATCCTGTTATTGTAGTGATTATTACAGAATTGGCTCTTTTAAATAATTCAAATTGCAAAAGAAAAATGAAGGAAGGATGCATCAGATGAGGAGAGACCGTTTAACCACCAAAAAAAAAAAAAAAATTCTTAATTAGAAGAAGAAAACAAAATCCAGCTATATGCTGTTTTAAAAAGACACACCTAAAACATAATGACACAGAACAATTTGCAAGTAAAGGAATAAAAAGAAACTTACCAGAGAATTACCACCTCCAAGAAAAGCCAATTAGCAATATCAGTATGAGAAAACATAGGTTTTAAGACAAAAATGATCATTATAAATAAAGGGGATCATATGTAAAAATGAAAAGAATAATTTATTTGGAGGAGTGAACATTTAAACTTGTATATGACCAATAATACAGCCTCAAAATACATAAAGCAAAAATTGATAGAATTACAATAAGTAGAAACTTACATAATCCTAGAAGATTTTAACTTACTTATAAATTACCTCAGAAAATGATACTTTAAGCAGCAAAAAAGATGAACTTCATTAATGCAAAAATCCTAAATAAAAGTTTAGCAAATTGAACCTAATAAGGTTTGCAAAAATACATCATGTATAAGTGAGGTTCATCTCAAGAATGCTAGGGTACTTTAACCTTTAATATATATTCTCTAAAATAATTTTCTGTGATAATTAACACATTAATAGAGAAAAGCCACATGAACATATCAATGGATGTAGAAAAAAATTGGAGAACTTTTAACATCAATTAAGATAAAATTATTATCAAACTAAAAATTTAAAGGAATATCTTTCACATAACTAAGGGTATCTGAAAACATTGTAGGGGCCCAGCAGCAGTTTTCTCTGACCTGCTGCTCCCCTATCTGGTCCCTCATTCTCTCCAGAGGCTGGCCATAGAAACTGGAATCTCACTTCCCCAAGGCGTCATAGAAACTGGTCCTCTTGCCCCAACGTCAGCTTTACAGTCTAAAAATATTACTGTAACTTTACACCAGCCTTTCTGTGTAAAAGCTGACCATAAATAACCTGACCTATCTTGTTTGACTGTAGGTCCTAAGACCCCCTTTCCAGAGAGGGTCCTGCCCCATACCCAGAAGGAAGGAATGCTGAGAGGGATTCCTACACAGAGAGACCAAGAAGCATCTAAACAGATAGGCCTTGCTAGGTTTCCTCATTCAGTCTATCAGCATTAGATTCAATCATTTTCCTACATGGCTGTCCATATTTTGTTGAAACTAAGCATAAAAACAGGGTTTCCTCTGTATCTTTGGGTCTTCATTCTGAAGGCTCCCATGTCACATAAAACTATAATCAAATAAATTTGTATGCCTTTTCTCCTATTAATTCACCTTTTGTCAGTGACTTGTAGTGAATTCTCAAAGGGCAAGGCGGCAGCTTTCCTTTGCCCCTACAGCACCTATGTGATGCCTTTTATGTGATAGTAAACTTTTTGTAGCATTCTTGTTTAAGTCAGGAATAGGAAAGAATGCCCTTAACACATTTCTATTTAACACTGTCCTGAAAGCCCAAGAAATAGATCAAGAAACAGAAATAAGAGGTATAAAGACTGGAAAAGAAGAAACAACATTGTTACTTTGTGGTGATACAGTTGTAAAAACTAAAAATCCAAGAAAACTTACAAATTATAAGAATATTAATTGGAGTTCAGTAAGGTTACAGGATGGATGCAAGATCAGTATTTAAACATCAGTTGGGGCCGGGCGAGGTGGCTCACGCATGTAATCCCAGCAGTTTGGGATGTTGAGGCCAGCGGATTACCTGAGGTCAGGAGTTCGAGACCAGCCTGGACAACATGGCAAAGCCCTTCTCTACTAAAAATGCAAAAATTAGCTGGGTGTGGTGGCACAGTCCTGTAATCCTAGCTACTTGGGAGGCTGAGGCAAGAGAATCACTTGAACCTGGGAGGCGGAAGTTGCAATGAGAAGTTGCAAAGGATGAAACTAATAAAACGTGCAAATATTTATGAAGAATAATGTGAAGTTTTATTGAAGCCCAATATGAAGGAAGTGATATACCATGTTCATAATTAGGAAGGCACAATATTATAAAGGTGTATCTTCTCCTGGCATTAAAACATAAATTCAATCTAGTTCCCAATATAATTTTTTAGGAGACTCAATCAGCTCATCTCACAATTCATATGATGAGTAAATGGCCAAGAATAGCCGGAACAATTTTGAAGAAGGGTATGGTGGTGTGGGAATTAACTTACCAGATAACCAGACTTTGTATAAAATATGGTAATAAAACAGAGGAGTGCCAGGGCAGGAAGAGATACACAGGAAAATGGGCTAGAAAAGCCTGGACTAAGATTTGAGTATATGTAGACACTCAGAAGATGACAAAGATGGCGTAAAAGATAAGCAGGAAAAGGCTGAGTTACTCAGATACAAATGGGTTCATGAGGGAAATAAAAAGGAAAATAACAATACCTCATTTTACGCTCACTGAATTGTCAAAAATTAAAACATCTGAAAGCATCAGGTAATAATGAAGATGAAGAGAAATGGAAACCACTATACTGATGGCATGGGTACACATCAGTAAAACTACTTTAGAGAGGAAGCAATTTGTCAGAATCTAGGAAATGTTAAGATATGCATTTTATATGACCCAACCATATATACCTCTAGGTGTATATTTTGGAGAAACTTTTGCACATATTCCAATGGGACTGGCATAGGAATGCTCATGCATCATCATTTATGATAGTGAAAATCAAATGTTGCTAAATAGGGAGACTAATAAATTGTATATATGTGTTCAACTATAACAGTGGTATACACACAACTTTTGTCATTTATGGCATTGAAAATTAAATGTTGATAAATAGGGAGACTAATACATTGTATGTATACAACTACAGCACTTGTATACATAAAGCAATGAAAATTAAATGTTGATAAATAGGGAGCTTAGTAGATTGTATAGATGTATACAGCCGAGCAGCTGGAGCTATTTGTATCTCAAAAACCCAAAGCTGAATGAAAAAAAATCAAAGTGCATAATGATATCTGCTATTTTTTATGCAAACTCATAAATACCAAAGTAATTGCTCATATTATGTAGGGATAGATATGAGATAAATGCATTGTAAAAATAGTAGGGAAGGATATATAATAACTTTAGGATTGTGGTTACCGTTGGAGAGATAATTTGGTTGTTGAGGGATATAAATGATGGTATTTGTAATGTTAAATGAATCTGTGTTAAAAAAAAAAAAAGGACAAGCCAAAATATGAAAATTTATAAGATTTGGATGTGGGTAAATGATCTTTGTTATGTTTTTCTATATATTTTTCAAGTACTTATGAAATATTTTATGCAATAAAGAAAAGATCACAAATGGATGATGAAATCACAGCTGGTTTTAAGCAAAGATATTGGATAATTTGAGGCAGGAAGACAAGAACAAAAGAAACTATGAACCTTTGGCCCTGAGATTTGTGGCTTGTTAAATGAAAATTGATCATATCTCAGGTTTGGAAACTTGGGAAAGTTAATTGAATCTCAGGTTTGGAAACTCTCCTTTTGATTGTTCTCGGTTGTTCCCAGGAGAAGTTCCAAGAAACTTCTGAGTGCTTCCAAGCATGCTTGCATTTTCAAGGCTCGAGTCTGGCAGATGAATAAAGCCTGGGGGAATGTGTGTTCCATTTTGATTTAGAATAAGTAGGAAAATAAAATCAGAGGTGTTCAAAGATGAGCCCAAAAATTTGTGCCTGAAAAAAAAAGTCACAGATGGGTGTCCTAAGATAAATGTTTCAGCACGTGTCTGCATACTATATTTCCAGAGTTAAAATGCAGTTTCTTCACCCTTCTTTTAAAAAGTATATTCTGATGGGTTTCATTGTGGCAAAGAAAAAAAACTTGTCTCAAGTTACATTTTTTATGTAATGTATGTTTCACATACATATATAAAGACCCTCCAAAAATCATTGCTCAGGCAATAATTTATTAAGTCAATTTAAACTAAACATTGCTACCATTGCAAAAGCATTTTCTCTGAAAAGGGACTGAAAAATGCATCATAAAGTTACATAGTTCAGCAACAATATCAATATTGATTATGGAAAGTAAAACTACTGGCAAACGTCATTTAAACTTACCCTGTAATTTTTAATAACTTTATAAGGAGCAAATGTGTCACCTTAAAAATGTACCAGTGGCATTTACAAATTCTTTCAAACTCTTTTATAAATACAGTAATAAAAATTCCTGAGCTCCCTTTTCTTACACCAGTGTTCACCAATCAACAACCACGCGGTGTTTTATTTGACTGACGTCCTCTTTCCTTTTCTCAAGAAAATATTTTATCACATTCATAAAAGTATCTGTGCTTCAAGTCAGTTTGTAAGTATCTGTTTTAATGTGAACCTGATCATAACAAGAGAAAAATGCTTAACATTAGCAGGGGCAGCAGGAATTGAGGGGTGGTGTGGGGGACGGTGGAGGGGGTGTAAATAAAAGAATTCCAGTTTAGGCGTTGGAACCTCTAAAGTAGAATACATCTGACCATATCAAAAAACAGGCTCAGTTTCATCTGGATGGTTTCCAGGGACTTTCAAAGGTAAAGCCGGCAGGAATTGATCTGCATATTCTGGTCAGGAAGGTCCCTCTTGGGGACTTTTCAATGATCCTATATCTTATCCTTCTCCCTGGTACCCCCATTGCTCCCTTACTCCAAGATTTGCAAGTTTCTACGGAAATGGAAGTTGCATCTTTCAGGCCCCAAAAAACCAGGGAGATTTAGAATGTATAAAACTTGATTAGTAAGTTGTAGGAAATCTGACAAGGTTAAGGTTTCAGATGGGATTCTGGCAAAATGTGGCAATATTTAATTTCTGTTTTCTGTTGGGAAAGAACATTCAATACTTTTGAAAAATTAGCTACATATTACTCCTCCAGCTCATCATTAATTGTATGCATCTTGTGTCTAGTGACTAAGATTTCAAATTTTGTACCTTAAAAATATAAGAGGGCCCAAGAATTAAAGGCAGATGGCTTCAATATAAGCACAGGAAAGCTAGCGTTTCTTTGACTGAAGCCAAGTTTTTTAGAGCATGATACTCAAGTAAGAAAGAAATTTCTCATTCTTCTGTAAGACATGGCATTAGAGAATTAAGAGGAAGCAGAGAAGAACTTGTAAAGCAAAACCACACACCATTTCACAATTCTGCAGTACAAACATGAACAGTAAGTGAAATTTTCTAGGTCTAGATCCATTAAAAGTAAAAGATTATCCATTTACACTTCATCTGAAGAATTTTGTCAGAAAAGGTGTTAATAATATGGATAAATAATAACTGTTCAAAAGGATTCCCCACTTTAAAAAATGGTTTGTCTCTTTCTTTATTTCACAATATTTAAATAAACTTTTCTTATCGAATTTCCTTGTATCTGGTTCCATCTCCTCTCATTTTTCTCAGCCTCCCATGTTACAGGAATGAGGTAAAGGAGGGAAATTTTGTCTTGCAATCATATGGAAGGGTGGACATAAAGAGGAAGAATTTTTTTTGTCCAACTTACATAAATAATGTCCTGATTATAGATCTTTTAGCAGCAAGAAATGTCTAAAAAATTGCTTCAGCCATGCTTATATTATTTTGCTCATCTCCATTTCAAATAAAAAAATAGAGCAAGCATAGGTAAGGGAATTAAACATTTATTGAGCCAGGCACTAAGCTGGGTATTTTCAGTAATGATGTGAATAGGATTATAATGAACATATTGTATTGGGATGTCTAAGATTTTTGTTTGGCAAGCACTGTTTTTGGCATGCAGTAAAAATGAAGATGTTACGACAGTAGCAGCTAGCGTTATCTCCCATACTATTGACAAAGATTTAACTGCTCATGTTGTTCCCTCAAAATAGAAGGAGACAAATGAATAAAACCATGGAAAACAGAGAGCACAGTGGGCCATAAGCAAGGATTTACAGAATGAAAAACGCAAAATAGCACATCAGATGACTATAGTCTTCTGTAATTGTTTAAGTCTAAAAAATAGACATTACAATAATTACATATATAAATGAGTTTTTAAAATCAAAACAAGATTATTCCTGGTAAATGGCTGCCTTTTCCCATATCATACTATGTTTGATGGCTAAAATCAAATAAGGAAAAGAGTTATTTCTAGGGGGGTTACAGAAGTCAATTTGTAAGAGACATCATTATCATGGCTTTGGACAACTATAAGGTGACTTATAGTTAGGAAAAAATCTGCAGTCTACTGTTTTGTGGGTTTTTCATCTGATAACTTACTACACATTCTTTCTGAACCTCTTGCAGCTAGTTTTTATAAAATGCAAAAATGTAAGAATGTTTATTCAGAAACTTGTGTAACCCTGCAAAGCGGTGAATTAGAAGGTGTAAAAAAACCAAAACAAAAACAACCCCAGCAATTTAATTATAACAGTGACTTCTAATTTCTCACTTAGTGTTGGGGAATTTTGCTTGGCATTTTCTAGGGAAAGAGGAAAAGCAGAGGTAGTGGTAGCTTTGAAAATATGGAACCTTAGGCTATCACATATAGCTTCACTTCAATATGGCTTACAGAAGACACAATCACTCAACAGGCTGGTTCTAGATTGCTTTGGTTTCCAATAAGACTCTTCGGTTGTTTACAATGAATGATGAAGCACAAAAGCAAGCCTCATTATGCAAAGAACACTCATGAGGCATCAGCAGTCACGTGAAACAAAGCCGAGAGGCTGACTTTTAAACAACTGTTGGATTGTACTTTAAACGTGTAACACCCCAGAGCAGCTGTACAATGAATGACATAGAATCCTGCTTCCAGCAAATTGAGAAAAAAATTAGTACATTCACGGTTTCGACAGAAATATATTACATATTTTTTAAGTTTTGTTTTACAGTCATAGACACAATCATATTGAAATTACATACAAATAGATTGTAAGTTATTAAGTAATGATTTTCATTTGTATTACATGATGAGTTTCACAACATGAGGATTACATATTTTAATGTGGTGTATACTATTTTTGAACCACATAAAGCAATATAGTATAAAATAATGTAACAGTTACTGTAAAGTCAGAAATGCCACTTGGCAAATGTATCAAATATGCCACTGAAAAACAATCAAAGCATGAGACGTGACACCTTTCATTTCTAAACTATAAGCAGCTTTGAAGGAAGGACATTAGGACACAAAGGGGAGGTAGTTACTTTAAAAAATTCAAAATTGTCTTTTCAGGAATTTTATAAAACAAATTGTTTTTCAGAGGTATCTTTGCCGTATAGTTTTTCAGATAACATGATAAAAACATGTTTCCCCCAGGATTTGCAAAATGTGCACAAAAAAACCTCAGACTACATTTTGAGTTTTATCCAAGTGAAGCATAATTTGACCATAACTATTAAAGTTTGTTTTTTATATTCCTACTTCAGTTGCTGAGGTTTTTTTCTTTTTAATCAGCAGCAAGTAGAATGTTAATTAATTAAGATTATCTGTGGTCTATTTATTGACCACATCTTATAAACAGGATAGGTTTTTCCTATTTTGAGACTTTGCATGTCTCAATACTTTCTAAATTGAAATCAGAGCATTAAATCAAAGGAATTGGAGTGGACCAAACAGCTGCCAGCATCATAGTGTTGTGAATTATGTACCTCTCTTAGACATAAACTCAAAACACTCAACAGATTTAGATTTACCATGTCCAATAAAAATTGGATTTAGTGGGTTAGTCTCAGCATTTCATGGAATCCTGAGATGCCCAAATCTCTGGAAACTTCCTATCTCCTATTTTACTGTCCTTTTCCTTTTATTGAAATGGGTGTCATGAGGATCCCAGACCAAAAGTCACCATCCTGAAAAATAAGTTTGGGGCAAGAACTCCTGTTTTATTTTTGGATGATATATTTGCTAATCATAGAATAAGTTCAGATCATAATTATAAAGAGGATTTCTCTGAAGCAATCACTCTGTATTTTTAAAGCTTCTCCTTAAGACCTCCAGTATCTAGTCATCAACATAACTTGGATTTATGTATTTATTGAGACAAGGTCTTGCTCTTCAAGGCTGAAGTGCAGTGACACAGTCACGGTTCACTGCAGCCTCGACCTCCTGGGCTCAAGCAATCCTCTGGCCTCAGCTTCCCAAGTGGCTGGGACTACAGGTATGTGTCACCATGGCTGGAATTTTTAAAATTTTTGTAAAGACTGGGTCTTACTATGTTGCCCAGGCTGGGCATGGATTTATAAACGGCCTTTGAATTAACTAAATAATTAATGAACATGAGCTTAGTCTCTAAGCATGCAAATCTCTAAATGGGGTATACTTATGATCCTCAACTTGGGCTTGGATATCTGTGGAACTGATTCAAACTCCGACTCAGTCTTTTGTAGTGCCAAAGTCATTGCTTATGAATAATTTCATTTCTTGTGGATTCTATGGTTGCTACTCTTAGGAAAAATAGTAGGCTCTGGAGAAGGAGAAAAAACCCTACAAATACGTAAAGCTAGGAAGAAAAAGGAAAAGCAAAGATGTTATATCAATCTGACTTGGAGGAACAGATCTCTGTTTTTCTCTTAAATATTGTTACACAGTCTCACGTGTTCATGGCTTCAGGCCAAGGGCATGTCGGCAAGGCTTTCTTCCACTGCACCTAGGACTTTGACCTGAAACCCTGGATTTTACCTAGATAATGAGAATCAAAGACAGAACTGACATAGGTCTTAGAAACCTTTTAGGTCAACCCACCTATTTAACAAGTAAGGAACCTGATGGCCAGAGTTTAAAAGACTCATCCAGGGACATACAGTCTGCTTAGTGGTGGTGATGTGATTTAGTATTGGACATTGAGTGCTCCGTCACTGTCTTAGTGACAGCATTATTGTGCTTGAGCCAAAAAGGTAGAAAAGGAAATGTGTTCACTCAAGTACACATGAGACTTTTGTCAATGGCACATCTATGTTAGCAACACTTGGGATGGTAATTTGAAGTCATTTATATTTTTCTGTCTGTGTGCAAAGTTCCAATGTGCATGCATTGTTCTCTTCAGGTTTAGGCATGTGAGCCAATGACGTTCAAAAATGTATCAATATGTTTTAGTATGGAGAGTCTTAAATCACAGGGTGGCAGGTTTATCCCAAAATCATAGTCAGACTCAATTTCTTATCAGGCAAAGTAAGTCACACATTCACAACAGCTCTGTGTTGATTCAATTAAAAAAACATAAACATTCACTGAACATTTGCTGGTTGGCCCTTAGACCATTTTGTTGTGCCCTTTCTGGCTCCTTCTCATCTCTCCATTCATTCATATATCTGTATATCTATATCTGTCTCTATATATCCCTATAAGGCAAATGCTACTTTCTAATCAACACATTTTTCCTTGCAAAATGAAAACTTTAAAAAAAAAAAACTAGAGGAAGGCACTTTTTAAAATGTGCACAAATCTGTTTCTTTCTTGTCTACTCTAAGGAGATAGGGAAGTTGCTAAAGGCAGGGCCAAGTCTTTCTGCAAATGATGGGCAGTGGTGGACACTTCAGGAAAGAGAAAGTCAGAGTTTCCCCAGAGCCAAACTGCTCCTTGGAATGCAGGGGTCTCTGGTTGCTCAATAACTCAGAGGCTTTTCACATTCAGCTGGCTCATTATAAGACAAAGAGCAAAACTGTCCAGATCTTGTACAGGCAGTAAAGGATGACTCCTTCGGACCAAGCCAGTTAAAGTGAGTCTTTTGCACTTAAGTGACTACCAGGATTGGTTTTAGGCACTTAGGAAAATGTAGAGTTTGTTAAGCAGCTAATAAATGTAGGGTCTGTTAATATCTGACATGGCTGATACTAACTTGTGCTTATACATATCTGTTAGAATGAATTGGAACATTTTGCTATTTGGGTTGTAAGCTACACAAATCACCCACTGACTAGATTCAGTTTCCATGCGCCTTAAAACTTGAATATTTAGGTTTTTGTTTATAAAAATGCAACTTTTTATAACTCAGAGTGTAAGAATCCTTAAGCCAATGTGCGATGGTTGTTAATCTAGGATGATGAGAGAAAAATAACTAACAGCTAGATATAAGAAAAGGGATTTGGGGCTGTTTGATTCAGCAAGAAATGAGCATGGCTTGATTCAGTAAAAGATCATTTTTCTAAAGCTTAGTGCCTCATTCAATATGTCTCTTTTCAATCTCATGCCTTTTTGAAATGCCTCTTCTTTCTACACATATATTTGCACATAATATTTGAATATGATTCTGCACACATATCACTTATAAAATGCAGTGCAATATATTAAGACCAAGTGGAAGTGATGATTTGGAAAGCAAAGTATAAAGAGCACATCACTGAAGATTACTTTGTATTTCTGTGATGAAGAGCAATTATTTGTTAGCTTAATTAAGTTAGAAGGCATTGGTTGGAATTACTTTGCAGAAAAACATTCAGTGAGTCATGGAATCAAGGAGTCAGTTTCAAAGGACCTTAGAGATTATTTGGTCCAACATCTTCAAAGGAAACTGAGGCTTAGAGAGTGGAATTAATCTCTCCAAGGCAAAGCAGTTAGAACCAGAATCTAGGTGTCTTGACCATCGCCTGCCCCATATGTATCCTTCCATGTGAACAGCTGTCTCTTTGATAGATCACAGAAACAGTTCTTATTAGACCACAAAAAACCCTAATTCATATAGCTTGCTAATTGACCACAGAATTAAAGTTTTGACTTAATGAGCGGTTAATTGGTATTTTTTAGGGATTTAATTCCTTAGCTGTAACATTTGTTCATATGTATTATACAAAATTATATGTCAAAAGCAGATTACTTTTATGTTTAGGTTTTCAAACTGTAAGAGTGACTGATATATATCTTCTCTATTCTTAGAGAAGCCTATAGTATGTTAGGAAAGATTTAGTCTGCATTGGCTTTGAGGGTGACTGTCTTTGGTCAGTGCTTCTCAAGGTAGAACATATTCCTTGGTCTTTCAGAACTTGTGTGTACTTTTGCAGGTCATTCTTTTATGTGAATTCACAGAAGATTCAGCATAATGTGATTCTTTAACCTTTGATATGTTTCTTTTTTTTGCCTTCTTATATGCAGTGTTGTTCACTGCAAGTCAAACAGACTTAATCTGTCCTTTCCAAAAGAGGATTGTTTCTATGCACTAAAACAACCTTTAGTGGAAATGGTTATCTAGAACAGTGATTCTCCAACTTCAGTGTGCACTTGAATCATTTGGGGATCTTAGTAAAAAGCAGATTCTGATTCTTTAGGTTAGAGGTAGGGCCTAAGATTCTACAAATGGAATTTTCAAACACTTCCCAGGTGATGCCTATGCAGTTGGTTCTCAGACAGTGTAAGTACTGAGGATCTAGGGGACTGAATGAGCTTGGACAACTTTCCCACATGCTTCCCTTACTCACATGATATTGTTTATATATTAGGAAAATAGAGCTTCATGTCTATTGCTTTTGCCATTCCCAAAACACTGGCAATGTGTTCACTTTCTAACAGGAGGGGGACCTCTGAGTCCAGTTGCTATCAATCTGGGCTAGTTGGGGTGGAATATTTAAATCCCAGAGGTGAGATCAAGTTCTCTACGTCCAGCTAGTAAATGGACATATAGGATAGATTTGCCATCAAGTGAAGGGAAAAATAGAGGGAGGGTGTTAGATGAGTCATGGATGCGCCCTTTAAAACGAAGATCCAAGCTTTGACTTCTTTCGGGAAGCCTGGCATTGGAACTGACTGGGAGATTCTCACTACCATACTCTGATCTTTGGAGCTATTCCCATTGCTCTACAAATACCTAGTTTCCTAGGGCTTTTATCTGGACACTTCTGATATGAGCTCTGTTTCTGCGTCTGCCAAGATTTTGCAGATGAATTTACTTGAGAGAGACACTTAACTCCTGGCTTTGCTTAAAAATATTTTTTTGCTGTCCAAGATTTCTCACAAAAACAAAACCTCTCTCTTTCAAACAGCTGTTAGAAATCATCACTCTCCCTTTTTATGGTAGCTTTAGGAAGATTCACCCATTGATGAGCAGCAGTCCCAGAGGAGCCTTAAACTCAAAGGAGAAATAATTTCTGGTCTGTGAAGAATTCTAAATCCCTAGGTGGTTGTTGTTGGTAGCTGTTGCTTAAAGTGTCCTGGAGATTAAAACAATCGGGTAAACTATACTATATTGTGTTGAAAACTGAATTTTGTCATTCACTTTATATTTCACAGTGGGCTTTGGGTTGGTATGGCATTTTACTCTACAAACAGGAACTGCATATGCTACTATGTACTGTAAATACTCACTATAACCTTGGAGCAGAAAAATACCGTACCCACTGAATACATAAACAGCTGTACTGGGAAAATAGAAAATAGTCTTTTATTTTACCTAAGTGATAGAAAAATAGTCTTCAAAAATACATTGTTAAACTTACGGGTTTATATTAAAGTAGAATTTGTATGTACAGTAAGGCAGTAATTACATTAACATCCTGCTGTGGTTTTCTTTTAGTCTTTGGGGATTTTGTTTTTTTTCACTAAGAAAAGACTAGGGTGTATAATAAACTATCTGTCATGCTGAAATGAAGCAGGAAAACATCCTAAAAGGATTCACATGAAATTCATTTGCCCCTTGTGTAAGAAAATTTTAATTTCCAAACCATATTCTAAAGGGGCTTTAGAATAAAATAGAATTCAGGGGAAGAAAATCCATGCCTAACATATTTAAACTATTTTAAGAAAAAATTGGAGGCATCGTTTCTGACTTGCATTTCAGCAATGTGGCAGTAAGGTATAGGAACCGATGTAAACAATTTGTTCTGGAATGCATTCTTTCTTTAAATGGTTATATTTGGGTAATCCTAATAAAATGGAACAGGAGTGTAAAGGTTATGTAATTATTTTTTCAAAAGCAATTTTCAAGGCATTTTCCACCTATTTGTCATCTTTCTATGGTAAACAATTTTGACAATTTCATTTCCATCTGTCCCATGCCAAATCATGAAAGCCTTTTCCAGAGGATATACCCATTGGCATTGTCCCTCAAGAATACTAAGCAGTGTGCTTTTATTTTATCAAACACAATTTTATAACTAATAGCAAAAAGAAAATCTATAAATCACAGTTAGGAAACAGAATGATTTGTTCTAGAATCAGCTGTTGCAGAAAGAGGCAAGTGTTTGAAAATGGAGCATGAAAGGAGCTGGGAGCTTTAGTAGTGTCACTCTGATTACATTCTTGAGCGTTTCATGTACTCTGTAGTGTTACCTGAAGAAAAATCACATTTTAACCAATCATTCCATTAGTCAAGCTATCAGTGAAAGGAGTGTGTAAAACATGCGGGATCCAGGTAATCCAAACCACCCAGTTGGAGCCTGCAGTTGCTTGGTGTCGCAGTGAGGTCGGCCAGGCCTTTCTCAGCTTGATTCTGTTCAAGTGATGGTGGGGCCTCTTTGGCCAATTCTTCAAAGCAGGCCAAGTTTTTAGTGTGCGGATCCGGCACCAACACCAGGATGTTGTTATTATCCACAACCCTGGACACCTTGGCATACTCCTTACGGTTCTCAGCATCCCTGGGCTTCTCAGGCTGGCCGCTGTTTCCCTGTTTCGGTAGCAATGATAGTGCGCCATCTTTGTTGACCTTGTGAATCTCCACATAATCCAAGGGTATAGTGGAGCCAAAGGGGGTTTTCTCCTGGGGCAGCAGCCAGTGCTTGTCTTTGTCAGTCTTAGAATGGAAGCTTTCTACCTTCCTCTGCTGGGCTGCCTTTCCCTCCTCTCTAGGCTTACTGATTTGAGAGGACTTTAAAGCATCTTTGCCTGCTTTGTCCAACAGAGTGGCTGGTGCACCTGCGGGGCCCACAGCCAGCTCACACACATCAGCAATGTTGTGGTAAGAGGATCTGGGGTTGTGTTGGCTGGGCTCTGGTGAGGGCCATGTTGAACATTTGGATCCACCAGCATGAAAGTAGGGGGTTTTGCCTTCCATGCTTCTGCACTGGGGGTCCCAGGTGTGGGTTGTTTCAGGATTCTCTGGCTTCACAATGACCTCAGGAGCACAGAATGTGGAGGGACTGGCCTGGGGTTCCTCGCACTTTTCAGACAAAAGGGAGGGGCTGTCACAGCTCCCCCGGCCTGAGTCAATGTCAGGATCCAGGTATGTGGGTTTCATACCTTGACTTGGGTGTTCTTTTGAATGGACTGACATTAGATGCTGGTCCTCACTGTCATCTACTTCTAAATACTCCACCAGCAAGTCCTCATAGTCAGAAGTGGGAGGAAAGTCTTGGCATCCCAGGGCGCTCAGTAGTTCTTCAGACTTGCCCTTCTATGAAAACACAGGCACAAGAAGAGTTGGCTGTTAGCTTCAGAACATTTCAAATCAGCATCCCTGTTAAGTGGTATCTGTTCATTGCCACAAGCAGGTGGGAAGATCTCAAACTTCAGATATTTGTGTGCCAGGCCATCTAGAATCACCTTCTGGATATTATTCAGCAGATATTTTTCTTTAAGTCAACTCAGGATATTTAACTTGGTCTCTCTCCAAGCAATAATAATCATGAGTTTAGTGGGCAAGTAGTATATACAAATATAATAATAAACAGATAACTATAAAAAAAGGTTTGTGAAACTTCTAAACCAAGTGCTCACACATGCATCTGACACTGTGGCCCACTGGCAGAGGTGTGGTTTCTGGCCTCCTAACTTCTTCTATGATTTTCTATTATCTGGCAATAGTAAGTGGATTCTTGTCTTTTCCTTCTGTGGTTCCTCCTCCTTCTCTCCTTCTTATTTCCCCTTCCCTTCTCCTTTTCCTAAACCACTGTTTCCTTCTACTCTTCTTCCTCTCCCTCCTTCTATTCTCCCCCTTTATCTCCCTATTCCATATTTTCTCCCATCTCTTCCTACTTTTCTTTCTCATTCTATCCTTCTTCTCCCTCTCCTGTTTCCTCCCACCTCCTCCTTTCACTTGGCCCTCTTTTTTCTTATCATCTGGCTTGGGTCAGGTACTGACCCAGGTCTTGGCATTATTACTTATTGTAGGGTATGTGACTTTGGACAAGCTGTTCTCTGAACCTCAGCTTCTCCATTTTTAAAAGGTAGAAAGTAATATTAATACTATCCATCTGGGAGGGATCTTTTGAGGAATAGAGGTAATATTATTAAGAATACTAATATATATATTTTTAAGACAAAAGTCACTATTTTATCATTAAGTCTCTGTGGCTAGCACATTAAATAAACTGTGGGCTGGACAGCAGCTCATTTAGTTTATTGAGACATTCATACTGCTTCTATCAGGTCAATGCTACTCTGGATAGTGGAGGAAGATCACTGGATCAGGAACCCGGACGCCTGGGCTCTAGTCCCTGCTCTGATATTTGCAACCAAAGTGAACACAAACAAGTCATATTATCTGAGATTCACTTCTAATTTTACACTGTCAGACCCAGAGCAGCTGGGTCAAGTGGTATTTGCTTTAATGTACAGCTAGTTGCTTTTATATACATCACTGTTAAGCTTAAAAGCCAAACTAAAACTATATATTTCAACCTGGAGAAAAATTTAAAAATATTCTAACCCCTCTTTTCATTCAAAACACTCACCGTTTAATTCCCTCTTTCATCAGCCTAAATGGACCCTGGCAAACCGATGGCCCCACTGTATTGATCTGATCTCAACTGAGTGCCCAAAGTGAGATGAGAGATAATGGCAATAGGGCATTCTGTTACTATGGCTTTACATAAAGAACATTCAAGTAGAAGCTTTTACCAATGTATGATTGGCGGGCGGTGGGGGGGTGTCCTTGTTTTGCATTAATCAAAATATTCACCCTCTTTCTAAATTGATTATTTATACAACATGTTTATCTCTATGCTTATGAGTCAACCTGATAAATCAAGCAAGCATTGCTATGTGTTTCCATGTTTTCTTGACTTTCTCTCCTTGCCCTCTGACATTTACTGTGTGAAAGTAAGTACCCTCATCCTTCACACATCTTTCTGTTAACACACATGCTGACCAGGAGAGACAGCCTGAAAAGCCTGGCTGAAACCACCAGGCTGAACTGATGGGGACTGTGTGTGTGTGTGTGGAGAGTCAGTTATTGCAAAGCAGTGAGTCACACTGGAGTTTTTGCCTCTGTCCTTACCTCCAACAGATGAGCATCAAATCCTTTTATTTTTGGCCCAGGAACTGGCGGAAAAATGCAGGTCACCATGCTATAAAATAATTCATGAGATTGGTTAAATGACTCATTCTGACTGTAATTTTTAAAAGATTAGTATAATAGCTGCTATATGCACTGTGGTAGAGATAGGACTTAGAGTCTGACAGCTACATGAAACAATCAATGATGAAAATAAAATTACAGAGTCCTATATTAAAATTAGCTCTAGCTAATTAAGGAGGCTGATTTTGAAGTTAGTGGATTATTTGGACTATTTGCTACTTTTGATTTTAGCTACTCTTGCCAGATTTTTACTGTTTTACAACTATCAATCTGTTTCATAGAAAGAACATCAGCCTGAAATGTTTTTTCTACTTTTTCTAGCACTGATAAAAGATTTTTTTATGGGCAAAAACATTACATCTGATGGCTAAAATGAGGTGCTTGGATTATCTATAGGTTTCTATCATCTTTGTATTATTCTTTTTGCCATTATCCCTGACTATCATGATGCAGAGAAGAAGTTCAGAGACAGTGAAGTACCTATAGCCCTTCAAAGCCACTGCCCAGACAATAATCAAACAGATGACAGCAGAAAGAACAGCCACAGAGATCCACACGGTTGTATCTTTCATGGTGAACTCTAAAAAACAAACAGTCAGAAAGCTTTGATCACACACAGCATCATTAAAAACAAACAAACCTAATGAATGAAACTCTTAAACCCAAGAGTGTTTTCCTCCATCTATATATTTTTTTATTTGAACAGCAATCCAAAGTAGCATCAATGACAGGGTTATTTTCTTTCCAATATTATTAATATATTAATATGTTGCATATATTTTATAGTACTCTACAAATTTAAAAATCCCTTCACATACTCTTTTAATTGATCCTTAAAGAGGAAATCCAAGGTCACATGGTCATTTGTAGTAATAATAATAAAAGCTAACATTAATTAAGTTCTTACTAAAAGCCATCAGTGGTGTTAAGCTCTTTGCCTACATTGCTTTGTTACAAAAGATAAGAAAACTGAGAATCTAAGAGTGAGTTACCAATGGCCATATAACTATAGTGTTGCAGGCTGGGATTTGAACTCAGGCTTTCTGCCTCTAGATCCTGTGCTTTTGTTAAGTAACAGGCAGGACCAGACCAGAAGTATGCCTGATTTGCAGTTCAGTGCCCTTTCCAGTATGCCAAGCCAATGAAAGCCCAATACGTTGGTCAGGCAAGTTGTTAGAAGAGCTAGACTTTGCCATGTGGTTCTGGGAAAGACCCTAACTTTGCTGAGGTTTGGTTTCTTCACTTTTCTTTTCTTTTCTTTTTCAGGCTGTCTTGCTCTGTCACCCAGGTTGGAGTGCAGTGGCACGATCTCAGCTTACTGCAACCTCCACCTCTTTGGTTCAAGCAATTTCCCTGCCTCCACCTCCCAAGTAGCTGGGATCACAGGTGCACACCACCACGCCTGGCTAATTTTTTCTGCATTTTTAGTAGAGATGGGGTTTCACCATGTTGACCAGATTGGTCTCGAATTCCTGACCTCTACCTGCCTTGGCCTTCCAAGGTGCTGGGATTATAGGCGTGAGCCACCATGCCCGGCCTCTTCACTTTTAATTCTTAACAATAATCATATTCTCTGAATACCTGGGAGGGTTGGGAGGACTAAACAAGGTACAGCCTTTGTAAGCCGTAAGGCATTTTAAAAATGCAAGATGGATTGTTCCCTTATAGAACACAAGTTACTGAATTAAGATGCTTTGCTGGAGCTGTCTGTCTTATATCCCATGTCTTCACTAAGAGACTGAAGTATAATCCATAGCAGAGACTGAGCATCAGTTCATGCCTTTGAGACAGGGTAATGCCTCATAAATTCTGGAAAAACTAGATGATGACCTTGACCAAATCCTCTAAATGATAGGAATGGGGCAGATGGTGGGGGCAGAATGACTGACCATCAAGCCCCTTGAGACACCAGGCCCGTGTCTGTAGCCTTATACTAAAACTGTTCTCCACTGGCAGTAATCCAGGGAGCAATGCTGCTCTTCAAAATCTGTGTATTGGGCAGAAAGTTTATAAACCCACCTCTTCTATTCTGGCTAAGGCTCAAAGTTGTTTCTCTATTAGTAGTTATTATATGCAAATATACCATTTAAAACATATTTAGGGATATAAGCAAAGAAGAGCCAAGATGCTCACCACTAGGTATCTGAATAGAGCATTCTGGACTCCATGAACTCCAATATCCATGGTCTGGCTTGCAGCGAACCTGGACAAGATATTTCTGTCCTGGATGTAGGCTGAGAATCTTAAACTCTGTTTGCTGCCCAGCAAAATGGGTCTAAGGTAGAATAAGGAAAACAGAAGTCACTTCTGACATTTGTTGTGAAGAAAGAGAGTTTTTCCCTAAAAAATAAACTACAGCGGAGTTAGGCTGAACAATCATACACAGAGAATTCCCAGCTGTCACTGCTCCACTGTCTTAGCCCTATCTCTTCCTCCTCTTAAAATTGTTCACACAAAAATTTAACAGGTTTTCTATCTTTCCATTTGGGACTCTACTTCAGAAAAGTCAAATATTCTGCATTCCTCCCACTTTATGAAAAACAACTAGTTGATATAAAGAATTGTTAGCTTTTAAACCTTAATGAAATAACTGATTCAATAATAAATTGGTGTTAAACACACGAGGTGAAAGAGAATTGGGCATTCATGTATGGTAAAGTAGTAGCATACAAATTAAACATGACTTTACAATCAAGGGATCGGTGTGTCATCTCCCCAGTTCAGGGGGCAGTTTTAGCATCACTTATAATGGGTCAACCAGATAGTTTTTGACATCTGATTAAATATAATATAGAGTACATAATATCACCTCTGAATTTCCCAATTCTTGGCAAAAATTGTTCAGCCTACGTCTAATCAAGCCTGGTTACAGGAAATGGAAACATAGAGAAATTAGCTCAATGACCCGACAAAGAACTGATCAGAGAAATGTAGAAGGTAGGATACTGTATGGGACAAGTGGCCCAGTCTTCTCATTGCACTGAAACTGAAGGGATATAACAATCAGTTACAATGTGTGGTCTATGAGTGGATTCTGGTTTGGACAAAGTAGCTGTTAAAGATATTTGGAGACATTGGGAGGAATTAAACTAGGGACTGGCTATTAAATGATATTAAGGAATTTTAATTAATGGTCTTATGTGGGATCCTATTATTTTGGCTATGTTCAGAAATGAACCTTTTTTAAAGAGGCATATGCTAAAGTATGTAAAGGTGGAATACTGTACTGCCTGCAATTTACTTATTTCTTTAGGTTGAAGTATTTTATTTTTATTTTATTTATTTATTTATTTGAGACAGCCTTGTCACCCAGGCAGGACCCTGGCTCACTGCAACCTCCACCTTCCATGTTCAAGTGATTCTCCTGCCTCAGCCTCCCGAGTAGCTGGGATCACAGGCACCTGCCATCACGCCTGGCTAATTTTTTGTATTTTTAGTAGAGATGAATTTTCGCCATATTGGTCAGGCTACTCAAACTTCTGACCTCAAGTGATTCACCCGCCTCAGCCTCCCAAAGTGCTGAGATTACAGGCATGAGCTACCGTGCATAGCATTTTTTTTTTTTTGAGTCGAAGTTTCACTCTTGTTGCCCAGGCTGGAGTGCAATGGCACCATCTTGGCCCACTGCAACCTCCACCTCCTGGGTTCAAGCAATTCTCCTGCCTCAGTCTCCCAAGTAGCTGGAATTACAGGCATCCAGCTAAGTTTTTAGGGATGGAGTTTCCCCATGTTGGCCAGGCTGGTCTTTAACTTCTGACCTCAGATGATCCACCTGCCTTAGCCTCCCAAAGCATTGGGATTACGGGTGCTAGCCACTGCACCTGGCCTGGTTGAAGTATTTTAAAGTAAATAAAAACACAGCCATTGACTATGACTGAGATTCCCCCCTCCTACCTGGTGCCATTTAAGTACTCTCATGAGGGTCTAGATCTAAAATGTATTAAGGGAGGCAGTTTGGAAACCTGGTCAAATGTCTTTGCAGTGCAAGAAACTAGCCCGAGGAGAGCTGTGAAGATGAGCCCCCATCAATCCCAATAGAGGAGAGAAGAACTTTTCACATCTGGGTGAGTCATAACTGCATTGGAGGCCAATACAGTGACCCAATAATTAGGAGGAACAACCTGTTTTCAGTTGTGAGGGGTTTATCCTTGCCAAAAGCCATGGTTCCTTCAAAAAGCATATGGATCACTCACCTCCCATTCTGCCGTGTTCTCGGGTTTTAATTGAATTTCATATAGGAGCGTGAACCAACCAGTTTTTAAGTCAATCAGGGTAGGTGGAGACCATTTAATCCACAGATAGGGATTTTTGTCTTCTGGCTGTTTTACTTCCACAACCACATTCAAAGGAGGGTCTGGTTGAACTGTGGAAATACAGCAAAGTCCAGTAGCACTCACTGCTTGCACGCTTTCTTTGGCTTTACCATTTTCTATCAGGAATTCCATTTTCTATTTATCATCTCACTCTTCTCACTGTACTATAAGCCCCCCAAAGACCAGGGATTATGGTCTTCTACCTCTTAGTATGTGACCGACCATATTTGTGCATACAGATGAGATTTAGGTGGTAAGAATATTAAGCAGCTGGGATTTCATTATCTGCATGTTCTCGCTTTCCATCAGCTAGAGTCCCATAGCTATCCCCATAATTTTCATGATGACAGAGACCAGGTGATAAAAACTGGGCTGGGATTTGCAAAAGTGGGAGTTGGCATGGAAGACTATAGGGAAGAGATTTCAAATAGCTTATTTCCTTCAGCTGGGAGTGAAAGTGTCCTTAGTGACACACGGTTTTTGTGAATGAACTATTCATAATCATAACTCTGTAGATAGCAGGTTTACAGGTTCCAACTTTGCTTCGGCAATTATATCTTATATTCAACATACACATCACACCAACATACACATTACACCCTGTGGTGAATGAGATCCACTCTCCCAGATGTTAAATTATTAAAATGTACGTGGAGGTTGAGCTTTTTGGCAATGATCCTTTTGGTGATTTCATAACAGTCCATTGGCCCAGTCACTCATTCAACAAATGTTTAGTGAATTCCCATTAGCAAAATAATAGCTAATGTCTCTTGAGTATTTACTACATGCCAGTGACTGTAAAAAATACTATCTCTGCATCATTTTTTATAATCCTCTAACAACTCCATGATTTGCCGTACCCATTCATTTTACAGAGGAGGAAACAGGCTTAGAAGAGGGAAAATTACTTGCCTAAGGACACATATTTGGTAAAAGTGTTATCTGAACCCATAACTATATGACTTAGAGGAAGCGGCCTCTGCCATTTCACTCTACCATGGTTGTAAGGCTTTGCATTTATGTCAGGTGCTGGAGAGCAGGCCTGGGATTAGTTTGAGGTGAGTGAAGTGCATAGGATACAAAATTTAAGAAGGGGCAAATGGCCAAGAAGCACATGAAAAGACGCTCAAGGTCATTAGCCTCCTGGGAAATGCAAATCAAAACCTCAATGAGATACCATTTCACATCTATCAGCATGGCAAGAATTTGAAAAATGAAACATAACAAGTGTTGGTGAGGATGTGGAGAAAGTGGAACCCTCATACATTGCTGGTGGGAATGTAAACCAGTGCAGCCACAGTGGAAAACAGTCTGGAAGTTTCTCAAAAACCAAAACTTAGAATTGCCATATTACTCATCAATTCCACTCCTAGATATAGATTCAAAAGAATTGAAAACAGATGTTTAAGAAAATCTTGTATGTAAAATTTCATAGCAGCACTATTTCTAATAGGCAAAAGTGAGCAAATCTAAATGTCCATCAGCTGATGAACAGTTAAAAAATGTGTTAGAGGCCGGGCGCGGTGGCTCAAGCCTGTAATCCCAGCACTTTGGGAGGCCGAGGCGGGTGGATCACGAGGTCAAGAGATCAAGACCATCCTGGTCAACACGGTGAAACCCCGTCTCTACTAATACAAAAAAAAATTAGCTGGGCATGGTGGCGCGTGCCTGTAATCCCAGCTACTCAGGAGGCTGAGGCAGGAGAATTGCCTGAACCCAGGAGGCGGAGGTTGCGGTGAGCCGAGATCGCGCCATTGCACTCCAGCCTGGGTAACAAGAGTGAAACTCCGTCTCAAAAAAAAAAAAAAAAAAAAAAATGTGTTAGAGGCCAGGCATGGTGGCTCACGCCTATAATCCCAGAACTTTGGGAGGCTGAGGTAGGAGGATCACCTGAGGTCAGGAGTCCAAGACCAGCCTGGCCAATGTGGTGAAACCCCATCACTACTAAAAATACAAAAAATTAGCCAGGCATCGTGGTGCACTCCTGTAGTTCCAGCTACTTGGGAGGCTGAGGCAGGAGAATCGCTTGAACCCAGGAGGCAGAGGTTGCAATTAGTCGAGATTGTGCCATTGCACTCCAGCCTAGGTGACAAGAGTGAAACTCTATCTCAAAAAAAAATATGTGATATAGCTACATATTTTATGATTCCATATATATATGAAATATCCAGACGAGGCAAACTCCCAGAAACAGACAGCAGATTAGTGGTTGGCAGGGGTTAAGGAAGGGAGAAATGAGAAGTAACTGCTTAGTAATGGATGTGAAGTTTCCACTGAGGGAGACAAACGTGTTATGGAACTAGATAGTGGTAATGGTTGTATGATATTGTAATAAACTAATGCCATTCAATTGCATGCTATAAAATAGCTGAAATGGTGGATGTGTGTTTTGTGTTTGTTACCACAATAAAAACAAATAAAGTGGCTTCCTGCTGGTAAGAATTTAAAAAAAGAAAATGAAGGAGGCATTTACTTTAGTAGGTTCCTGTGGCTACAGCCCCTGTGAGTACCTTCCTAAGACTCAGGTTCTGGGGTGCTGGCTTGCTTCATCCCAGTCTCAGTCCTGCAGGTCAGTGACATTTTCTCTATTCATTTATTATTTCCTTAAATCAATCTCTGTACCAGATGGGGAAAGAGTGCGTGTAACTATAGTGTACTTGGCATTATGACCTACATTTGCCTAAAAACCAACATTTAAATATTTGCCACCCATTGCGGAAGGACTGACGCCCACAGTCCATGCCATCACCACTCCACTGAGAAGACTGTGAATGGCTCCTCTGGGAAATTGTGAGGCAACAGCTGTGGGGCTTTCCAGAACATGATGCGTGCATCTTTGGTGCTGCCAAAGCTGAGGGCAAGGTCATCTCTGAGCTGAATGGGAAGCTCACTGGCATGGCCTTTCATGTCCCCGCCACTGTGTTGGTCATGGACCTGACCTGCCATCTAGAAAAACCTGCTGGATATGATGACATCAAGAAGGTGGTGAAGCAGGCATCGCAGGGCCCCTTCAAGGGCATCCTGGGCTACACTAAGCACCAGGCTGTCTCCTCTGACTTTAACAGCAACACCCACTACTCTGCTTTCCATGCTGGGGCTGGCACTGCCCTCAATGACCACTTTGTCAAGCCCATTTCCTGGCATGACAATGAATTAGGCTGCAGCAACAGGGTGGTGGGCCTCATGGCTCACATGGCTTCCAAGGAGTAAGACCTCTCCAAGGAATGGGACCACCAGCCCCAGCGGGCGCAGAAGAGCAAGAGCGAGGCCCTCAGCTGCTGGGGAATCCCTGTTGCACTCAGTCCCCCACCACACTGAGAATCTCCCCTCACAATTTTCAAGCAGATCCCCTGAAGAGTCGGGGCTTAGGGAGCCCCACCTTGCCTTGCACCATCAGTAAAGTCCCACCTGTACCAAAAAACAATTGCCATCAATTCTAAGCTGGTATGTTATTCAGTAAATACCTAAGAAAGATTATTTTGAGTATATTTCCTAAACAAATGGCAGCTAATAAATCAACATTTTAAGTTAAATACATACCAAGCAATGCTTCTGATAAAAAAAATTGTACGAAAATTCAATTCAAATGTTCAAGATGTATCTCTTAGAGCGTACTTTCCCAACCTCAGCACTACTTGCATTTTGGACTGGATATTTCTTTGTTGCAGGGGACTGTCCTATGTTTTGTACAATGCTTCGTAGGATCTCTGGGCTTTATGTACCACATAGAAGTAATACTCCTGCCTCCCCACTTTCCTAGGTTGTGATAATAAAAAAAAGTCTCCAGTCATTGCCAAATATCCTGTGGGAAGCAAAAACAGCTCCCAGTTGAGAACCACAGCTTTCAAGTGTTTTCACTATAACTAAATATTACTCAACCACAAAGAATTCTACTTCTGAGCAATTATCTGCCAATGATGTCATTCTGTACTGCAGGTTATCACTGGCTAAGAGTCAAAGTGTCAGAAAATGTACCGTGCACTATAAACTGAACTTCCATGGGCTGTCACAATGCTATAGGCTGCAGGGTTATACGAGAGTTCTGTGGAGACTTACTATTTTGAAAAATATGATCCAACATATTCTTTCACCAGAGAGTTTGTTTTCCAGATTCAATGAGAATTTCATATACAGTTGTTCATTTCTCTTTTGAAACATACTACTTTTCTTCAGTGAACTCTTTCTTTATGGATCACATTTATTAAAACGGTTGCTAATTTCAGAACATTTCTTGCTTTTATTGTCTTGCCTTCAAATATTATAACGCTTGAGGGTAAGGCAATACACACACACACACCCTCACACACACCCTCACACACACCACATTTATATAAAATTTATCATCCATCATGGAAGGACTCATGTCCACAGTCCATGCCATTACTTCACAAAGACTGTGAATGGCCCCTCTGCACAACTGTAGTACGACAATCATGGGGCTCTCCAGAACATCTTCCCTTCTTCACCACCCTCTTGATGTCAAAATATTTGGCAGGTTGTTCTAGACAGTAGGTCTGGTCCATGACCGACACATTTGTGGTGGGGACATGGAAGGTCATGCCAGTGAGCTTCCCATTCAGTTTGGAGATGACTTCCTGCAACCTTGGCAGCACCAGTAGATGCAGGGGTGATAATCAATCTCTCTCTCTCTGTGTCTCTGTGTGTGTGTGTGTGCGTGCACACACAGAACATTGGTAGCTTTTAACATTTACATTACATTATTTTCTTGAACACTATGTTTGTCAAGGATTACATGGTACCACCTCACATGATCTTCTTATGCTATAAAAGTAACATGTTTAGTAAAAAAATTACAAATGGTGTGTGTGTGTGTATCTGCATCCATGGCAATTGCTCCCTTTGCTTTGCCCCAAACTCATACGTGTGTGTGTGTGTATACATATCACATATACACAACATATATATGTTGTGGATCAACATACACACACACACACACACACACACACGTATGAGTTTGGGGCAAACCAATGGGAGCAATTGCCGTGGATGCAGAACCAGATGAACCCTTCTAAGAGCTTCTTCTTCATGGAGCAGCTCTGTCTCCCATGAAAAGAAATAAAAAGAAATCTCAGCTTGCTAAGGAAGAAGGGACATTGATTACAAGGGAAGGGCAAGATAGAAGGGTTGGCAAGGGAAGCAAACATAGAACATTTGTGCTGAGTGCAAGAGGATGAGGGTCAAGGGAAAGCACAGGAGCAAAGGATCCCAAGTGCCAGCCTTAGTGTCATGGACGACTTGATAAAAAATGATTTGAATTGCTCAGTTGACAAGCATATTGTGAATTTTCTCATCCTTTTTTGGGGTGGGGGATCCATCCAAAACCCAAGAAAACTCACACTGAGTCTGACTATTGACTAATACACAATGGAGTAACAAATTCCTCACCCATTTCCCTTCCCCTTACTTATGTAAGTCACGTCCACATGGAGTTCATCTGAGAAAGTGCTTCCCATCTCGTTAGTAGCGTTGACTGTCATGACGTACGTCCTCCACATGGAGGTGTACTGCTTGCCAAAGTGGCAGGAGTTGGGGCCACCGGTTATGTAGTCTGGACATTCATGCATCAGTTTCTCTCTGCAATAAGTAATGTATTAGGAATGAATAAGAAAGTGATAAAGAGAGTCTAGTTTTTTCTTCATAGATCAATACCACTGGCCTTTGGGTATCAGAAATTTCAAGCACAAAACCCAGAGCTGATGAATGGTTCCCCAGGCTTCCTCCCATTTCAGCTGAGAGTGAGAGAAAGAAGAGCATGCTGGAAAAGTTATTTTAGGGCCTCAAGCCTTCTGTTTCTCATCAACCCTTCCCTTCTGTAAGTATTCTTGTGGGCTCTGGGATATATATTCCCTGCTAATAAACACTTGAGCTTTCAATGACCCAGGCACCACCAAACCCAGGTCACGCCCATGGGGTCACCTCAGGGAACTGGAACTTTCACCTATCCACACACGGGGTGCAAAGCACAGTGCAGCAGCTTTGCACATGTGTGTTGAATTACATTTCATTTTTTAAAAAAGGGTCTAAGGGGACAAAAACTGATGCTGATCCATTTCAGACTGCACCAAGTCAGCAATAAAGTGAAGTGATGTTGAAAGGAGGTATTTCAGGCCCACGTGGCTCAGTGGGCTGCTCACATTTAGACTTAGGAGCCTCAGAGCAAGACACACCACACAGGTATAAAGGCTTGCTCAATTCTGGTTGTATTTGAGTTCCTGAAATCTGTTTACATGATGCCCCTTTGGACTTCAGCTGGAATAACAGTTTTGTGTACAACAAAGTGCAGGCATCGGAAAGTGGGCAAGCTGTCTTTACCAGCAACTAAATATTTTCCTTTTTGAAGAAGAGTACAGCTCTCCCAGGATTGCCGGGAGGGTCTCATTGTGAGTGTAACAAAATGCTTGCCCAGAGATGATCTGGTTTAGCCCTCATTGCAACCTTAGGTCCAAATATATCCTCCAGATCATGGCTCTTGGATCAGCAATCTGCTAAGGAAAAACCTCACCTTCTTCTCCCTACAAGATTCTTTATTTTCTTGAACATGAAACAAGTTTGAAAACCTTGTACCATGTTTATCAAGGATTACATGGTGCCACTTCACATGACCCTCTTATGTTGCAAAAGTGACATGTTTAGTAAAAAAAAAAAAAATTACAAATGGCATAAGGTTTATAGATAAGCATCTAAGATTAACTAGCACTTAAGAAACATTTATGTGGGGCCTGAGGCTACAACCTAAGCTGTGACAGGGATTTGAAACATTACTGATATTGCACTGCTATGGCTGGTTACTTTATGTATATTGACACAGCTCTTAACAGACATTAATGGGACAATATGGGCATGGACCTTAGACTCCCCTTTCCCCAGTGGTATGAGCCTTACTGGTGTAAATTCAGGAAAGTGCTGTCACTCAGAACCAGTGTTTCTTTGGCCTGGAGAATGGAAATACTCATGCGGGGTTTGATAGGAGAGAAGGAAACTTCTTACCCTTCCCTGTGGTAAGTCAGTGAATAATTGGTAGGAAGTCCTCCATCTGCCCCAGGCCTCCACCAGCAGGTGAATGTTTCCTTATTGGGAGAACGACATTTAAAGATCTCAGGTTTCCCAGGAGGTGACTGTCCTAGAAAAAGTCAGAAGCCACTGCATCAATATTGAGGTCCACTTAACCATTTGACCCTTCTGCTGGTGGTGGAATAGACTGATGGAACCCAAGCCAGTGATGAAGTCTCAGGGTGAGGAGACCTAGGGTGGCTGCTCAGAAATGCCAAGCGTCAGCATCCAGCAACACTCCTCTGTGGGCTACCCTGATGTTGGTAGGGCTCTTAGCTTTGTGGGGGGTGTGTGTGTGTGTGTGTGTGTGTGTGTGTGTGTGTGTGTGTACTTTGAGATGGAGATACCAATAGCCTACGTGAGGTCTAGTGACTAACCAAAATTTCAACAAAGAGTGAACCTTGAATGCAAGATAGACACATAAGGATTGAAGAGTGTGTGGCCCTTTTGTAATCCCATGAGGTCTGTAAAGCTGATACCCTCTCATTCTAAGGGGATCATACAAAGAATCCTTCCCAGGTATGAGCAACCTGCAAACACTGCCGAAACACCACCCTCTGGCACTTATCCACTTTGCTCACCAATCTCCATCTTTCTGCCATCCCCACACAATGAACTCAACCTGTTCCTGATCTTCTGTCCTTTTACTGCATCGCTGAAGCTCCCTGTATCTGGGCGTCCCTCCCTGTCTCTTTCCCCATCTTCTCCTTTCTTTCTCCTTTCCCTTCACTTTTTCTTGATTTTATTCAGCTTTGATCTTGTGACCCAGACTCACAATCTATCTTCTCATCCACCCCATCCCCATTTCTGAATCTTAGTTTTTAGTCCTTGTTTCTCTTAGATTTTTTCTCTTTCCTTTTCTTTTTTTGTGGTGAGGTTGCAAAAGGCTTCCTTTGGATTCATAGGGCTTGAAGAGTGTGTGGCCCTTTTATAATCTCACAGGGTCTATAAAACTATAATTCGATGGATCTTTTTGGGATAGTGGGTGTGGTAAGGGGTAGGAGAGTGGCCAGCTCCTCTCTTGGTTCTGACAACCACTATTATCTAAGAGCTGTACCTAGTTCCAGGCTGGACTCTAGAAGGTCTCAGTGAGGTGGTGTGAAAATACAACACCAAGGATGTAAAATGTTTTAGTTGCCAAATCCCCAAAGCTCTTGGAAAGTGGGCCCCCATTTCTCTTGCTCGGATGTCAGGTTCAAAGAGGGACAGCAGAGCCTGGGAGTTTGCCCTGATGCTGTGGGGCTGGGGAAGCCACCATGCTTACCTCTATGACTTCAGCTGGTCCTCTTTTTTGTATAGCTGGATGCTCTAGTATGGAGTTCAGGATGTCAGGAACAGAGAGGAGCACTTTCAGAGGTGGGCCAGCACCTCTGGGGGTTCTCTCTGTTTTCTCCCCTATACCTCACGCAGGCTCCAAGGCCAGAGTATCTAGCTGAGCACCAGATCAGAAACAGCAAGTTAGGAGGAGACCTCAGCGGGGGGAAATGGATAGGAAGAGGGGTCTCTAGGCAGAGCCGGCCAGAAAGAGAGATTTAGTGGAATGGCATGTTGTGGGACACAGGCTGGAGCCCAGGACAACAGCCTAGTAGTATCAGCAGGAGCTCACCTACCCTCCCGCTCACAGGCCCTGCTGAAATCTGTCCGCGCCAGCAGGGGGCGGCTCTGCCAATATTTGTAACATTGTTCATCCTCTAGGGACAATTTATTTAGGATAAGCTGTTGCTGGGAGTCACAGCAAGAATGCAAGTTTTTGTTTTGCTGTGTTTTTGTCATGAGTGGGGAGAAGCGTGTGAAGTAGAAAGAAAAGCTTATTTAAAACATTCAAACCCTATGGTTCAGTAATGAGCACATTCAGAAGCCAATTAGGGTGATCATTGATTTCTTGAGTATTTAGAGTTTCTCTTGCAGGTCATTCTGACCTCTGCTTTCCCCTTTTTCTCTCTTTGAAAGCTTCTCTTCTTATTTTACTGTTTATTAATAGTACCTTCAGGAGACTCAAGAGAAGAGGGTAGATTTGTAAAATTGCAATTAGACAAATGTTTCCTTCATCTACATTAGAGGAATAAGTTAAAATTAATGGACTTTCTCAATGCACAGAAACACAGAGAAAACCACACAGGTACCACATACACAAGTATGTAGATGCCCACACAGGGCCCACATCAAAAGTACACCCCCCCACACCCCTCCCCACCCCACACAGAGAAATACGTACAGGTGCATACTCGTGGAAATACATACTGGTATGCACACAGGTACATGCAGAGAAGTGTACACATATGGATATACACACACACAGACATACATAGAAGTATACACATACAGGTTCAGACAGAGAAGCATTTGCAAACAGGTCCATATGGAAAAGTTAATATCTACACAGGCACATATAGAAGCCTGCACACTCCAAAATGCACAAGGGTTGACATACAGAAGTGTATATCTGCAGGCACCCATCCTCTTAGCTGTGGACTTCATTTCTGCTATTAGCACAGATAATAGAGTTGGCTGTACCTGCCTCCCACCATGTCACAGCAATCTGTTATATCCCATCATGGTTTTCCAAAGATTTTTCATATACGTTATTTCATCTGCGGTAGAGTAAACATCACTATCCTTACTTTGAAAATTTGGAAACCCAGAGAGTTAGGTAATTGGCTCTAGCTCACACAGCTAGAAACTGGCAGGACCTGGATTAGAACTCAAGTCCTGTCTTCAGAGCTGTTTCATTACACTCCTGGAAAGAGGACAGAAGGCAGAGAGCACAGTGACAAGATTTTGCACTAACTGCATTAATTTTTCTCATTAACTTTAATGCAAAAATATTGCAAATAATTTAATAGCAGCACATAACACAAGCATTTTCATTTTTCATAATAGCATTGCAAGAATACTGCAATGGACCCTGTTGACAAACATCCTAGGCAATGAAAGAGAGCATGGTAGTCTCTTACTTACCATTCAGAAGGCAAGTGTTGAGAAAAAGTAGCAGAGTGAAAACAGTTGCAGATGCCACATTTTCCTTCATGTTGGCTGCCTTCTCTTGCTACAGGAAATGTATCAGAGGTTCACTGGAAGAGAAAGGCACCAGGTAGCTTTTGTGAAATGACAGTCTGGTCAGGCACATCCACCACTTTATTCTGGGTGTTTGCAACTGATTGTTGCTCCTCGCTTAATGTGAATGACAAAACAGGAGGGAAGGAATGTAGGCAAATATAACAGGGTTGGATGACTTGGCACGAAACATCGATTCACACATGCTGGGAAAAATTCCACCACCAGAGGTCCTCAGATGACAAGGTAGAGAGTTCAAGGGGAGCCAAGGCAGTCAGTTCCTTTGCACACACCCAGAGAAAAATTGTTCTCTTTCCACCCCATACCCACCTAACAATATAGCATTAATCTTACATAACTTAGATCGTATATCCCACAGGAAATCCTTCTGTGAGGGCTCTTGCCCTGGTCCATCAACCAAAAATTCTCCAGGCTGAAAAGTCTGTACCCTCAATATAATCTCAACCTAACCACGTTGATTCCACCGAGTTAGGGAGGCTTTAAAGGTTCAAGCTGGAAGTCTTCTGGGATATATGCATTACCGCGAGGCAAATCACACAATGAACTCTAGTGAACTTCCACGTGGTTTCTTTCTCCTGTTTGGAAAGGCCCATAAACAAAAGATAATAAACTCTGGTAATAATTTAAATCCCTTGGGTTCAGAGTATTAAGTAAATTTTGAACCTGCAGGGGTTGGGAGTTCGGGGCAATATATTATTAATATTATTATTGTTACCCTTGGAACAACTTTCAAAGCCTCTAAATGTCCTTCTAAGAAAAAAGGATTTTTAAAGACATTTGGAAAAAATGGCTCATTAGTCTTGTTGGACTTCAAACAACTCAGAAAACAATAGATTTGATGAACTAAGTGTAAATTCTTAGAAACGCATGGCTTAAATTTCTCTTTAATTTTTTTTTTAAATCAAGGGAAGAACATTCAAGGTCAAAGCTACTCATCTTGGAACATTTGAAAGGTCTGAGTGTGTTTGATAAGCCCCTAAAAGACCAACCTTTGCTATTGCTCCTTGTGGGACATATTCAGAAAGGGAGAAATCATAGCCACAGTAAAGATTGGACACCTGGGCACCATCAAGTAGCTCTCTTATTCTGAGCCTCCAGCTTCGGTAAAGGATCCTGGCCAGCAGTGGATCCTGTGAGGTGACCTGTATTTTGTTTTTTTTGGGACCTTTTATCTGCTCCTGCAAGATTCCTCCCAAACAAATGCCCACCCATGGTGCACTTTCTAAATCACCTGCTCCATCTCTCCTCTAAGGGTCATCTAATTAAAATCAAATGGTTAAAGGCTCCTAATGGGTTTTAAAAAATGCCTGTGACCTCTAGAGCATCAACTATGGGCAAGCACTGGGGAAAGTAAGTACCTTAATCATGTAAATTTCATTTGTTGTCACAACTGCCCTGTGTGCAGGTACAGGTTTTAACAGCTGAGCAAATGGAAGTATAGAAATTTAGTAGATTGTCAGTCACATGCCTATGAGAGAAAGACATCTGGGAAACTTGAGAGCCACTGAGAGATCATCCCGTGTGAAGTCTGTGATGGGGGACCCAAGGTGAGCAAAATCAAGCCTTGAGTGGCTGTGGCATTCTGAGTAGGAGCAGGAGAGCCAGAGCTGAGAGAGGCTTTCTTGGCTACTGACCTACTTATGCCCAAGGGCCTCAAATGCTGTTGATCTCATGAATCCAGCCTCGTTAGGTTCATATAGCCCAAAACAGTTCTTTATCCTGGTGATCTAGTGAGCTCAGCCTGGCTTGGAGATGGGATTCTACCCACTGGTTGAGGACTTTCTATAGTATCCCTTTATCGATTCTCTTTTGGGCATCACACTAGCATGCTTAAGATCAACGTGCTATAAATCAGACCTTCCTGGTGAGGTTGGGTGCTATCCGGAGAGCTTTGCTGAAGCAGGGCTCCATGTGTTTTGCAGAAGAAACTCTGGGATGGGAAGCAGAGTGGTCAGACAGTAGATATTAGATATTGTCATCTGCTTATATGTTCTCATGTGCTAGTGCAGGATCAAAGAAACCCTTCTAAATAAAGTTTTCCTGTAATAATGTCTTCAGGAAGCATTCTATGAATGAACAAAAAAAAAAAACCTTCCCTTAGGGATTTCTTGAGACATATCCTGGAATCTGGTTACTATGATGCACATTCTAATGCCTGAAACCTCCATGCCAGAAAATTAGACATACTCACAGTGGTGTCCTAACAATGATTTCCCAACTCATCCTGCATTTTTCTTCCCAGAAGGGCAAACACAATGGGGGTAATTTAGCCTTTAGAGAGAAAGATAATCCCAACTTCTCACTCCTAAAGGAGCTATGCTAAATGTTAATTAACTCTGATCATACAAAGAGATGCTTCTCAGTACTGGGCACACCTGTTTATCCACGGGTATTTTTTTTTTTTAAAGGCTGACAGACTCTAAGCTGGGGATAAATTTGGTGTTTGTCTCTCTGAGTCTATCCTGCATTACACTCAAGATCTTGATCATGGGCAGGCATGGCCCTTCTTATTCTCTCTCAATTGGGACTGGAACATCCAATGAGGGTCCTCATCTTTTTAAGATGTTACAGCAGCAAATAGCTCCAAATATTTGTAGTTCAGTTAGCAAAAAGTCAGCCCTACACAGCCCAAGGACTATCATCTTAGGCTTCACTCCTCAGCAGCTCCTTGGTTGTGACTGGGGTTTAAAAATGCAGGTGGTGGATCTGCAGATCAGGTTTGTCGCAAGTTTGCAGCCCCACACCTTGCCCGTGGCTAGCTCCTTAGCTTCCTTGCTTCCCGATCCTCAAAGACTCTCTTATCCTTCTGCTTCTCCCCTTACCTTATTCAAATACACCTTCCCACCACTCTGTGGCCAACTGTGGTGTAAACTCCAAGAAAAGTCCCTTCTCCCTCATGTTGCTCGGCATCAGTGCTGACCCTGTTTAGGCTCTCTCTTTCCAAGAGCCTCCCTTCATTTACCTTTCATTAAGCCAAGTCTCTTCCACAGAGGCCAACAGTTGAGAAAAAGGCCCAGCAGTTTGTGCTTTTGAGAAACTAGAGCCAGTCTCCCCACATGAAAGATTGGGGTCACAGTCCCGTGGCCTGGGCTGACGGTACTATCCACATTAGGAAGGGAAGGCCATAGCAGAGGAGGCAGTGTGGCTTTATGAGAGTTAAAAATAAGCCAGATCCGAGCTCCCAGCACGCCACTCCCCACTGTCAACCCCTCATCCTCTGTAATACCGGCTCTTAGACTTCACCTTTATGTTCTGGCCGATGCAGTCCCTGAGCCAATCCTGCCTGCCAGCAGTCTCAGCCCCATCATTCTGTGGAACTTACTCCCAAGACCGGTATCCAGTGATCCCCCTGAGCACAGTTCCCATCCTGTCCTGCCGTATTGTATCTGTTGCCCCAACCTTCTACTCAGGTTTTTGACTCAATTTCCCTGACTCCAGAAATGGACCTACCATGCTAGGCAGGGATTCTGAGGTTCTACCATGCTAGGCAGGGATTCTGAGGTTCTTTGTAGCTTTTGCAAGCTTAGTTCCTGGATAATCGATCAGGGCCCAATCCAACATTTGAATTTCACACTATCATACATACGACATTATGCACCACATAATGACATTTTGGTTAATGACAGACTGCATATATATGATGGTGGTCCCATAAGATTATAAGGCTGTATGTTTATTGCTCTTTTTCTATGTTTAGATATATTTAGACACACAAAAAATTGCCATTTGGTAACAATTGCCTACAGTATTCAGTTCTGTAACCGCTGTATAGGTTTGTAGTCTGGGAGCAATAGGCTATGTCATATAGCCTAGGTGTGTGGTAGGCTGTACGGTCTAGGTTTGTATAAGTACACTCTACGATGTTTGCACAACACTGAAATCTCCTGACACATTTCTCAGAACTTACCCCTATCATTAAGTGACACTTATGACAGTATTCTGCTCAATGAAGTATCTCAAAGAGAATATATCTATATTACCACTCAGTTCAAGAGATTAACCAACAATAGCAGCCCAGAAATCCAACGTGTGCCTCCACCCAATCTCTACCTACTTCTTCCTGATAGAAACCATTCTTCCAGCTTCTCAGATTAATTTCACCTACCTTTGAACTTTATATCAACAGGATCATACAACATGCATTTTTTGAGTGTGTGTGTCTGGCTTCTTTCATTACACATTGTTGTAGGATTCATCCTTGTTGTTACATGCACTTTTACATAATTTATTTTCATTTCCTCTCATTCATTTTCATTCATGTTATATTGAATGAAATACCATAACTCATTATTCATTCTACTATTGACGGACATTTGAGTTGTTTCCAGGTTTTGGCAAAATTTGGGTTTTGCTGAGACAGATCAAGACTCAATGGCAGGGAAGTCCTGCAAATCTCATAACCACTGTGTGCTGCCTGCCGTATTTCCTACTAAACTAAATTAAATTTTAAGTGCCCTTTTTTGTCCTAAAAAAACAAAAAGTCTCATTTCTTGCAAACACATTTTGAATACATTCATTCATTGTTTTCAGTGTTAGGCACTATGTTAGGTGCTTCCTTCTGGGTCCTTCTGGTTTTCCTTACCTGCCTTGTCCTACCTGGGCTAGATGGCCTGAGGCTAACATAACAGGGAGCAAACCCCACATCAAGTACCATTTAATTTCCAGGAGTTGAGCTTTTTTAATTTTTTGAGACAGGGTCTTGTTCTGTTGCCCAGGTTGGAGTGCAGTGGCATGATCACTGCTCACTGCAGCCTGGACCTCCCTGGGCTCACGTGATTCTTCCACCTCAGCCTCCTGAGTAGTTGGGACTACAGGCACGTGCCAGTCAACACTCAGCTAATTTTTGTATATTCTATAGTGATGGGGTTTTGCCGTGTTGCCCAGGCTTGTCTCAAACTCCGAAGCTCAAGCAATTTACCTGCCTTGGTCCCCCAAAGTGCTGGGATTACAGGCATGAGCCATTGTGCCCGGCAAGAAGTTGGGGTTTTCTTTCCAAGTGTTGGTATAGAATGCCAACACTTAATCTGGAAAACAAAGGTCATAATGTGCTCAGGGCAGGAAGAGGAACAGTAGGGATTAGCTATTACATACCAGGCTAAAAATTAAGACTGTTATACAAGCTCTGCCCAATGTCAACAGTCAATGATTGTAGAATAAATAAATGAAGCCTCAAAGGTGAAAAAAACAGAACAAGATTCTAAGATATGGGACCAAACTTTGCATGTGGAAAGACTGGTCCCATGCTAGTATTTCAATTATTAGACTTACAGCCAGTGTAGATTTCAGTATTTGACAGGGGAATCTAAAGAAGTTTTAAGAAGAATATGGGAGCTGCTCTTTCAGGAAGACATTGAAAACTTTGGATATAGTGCCAAGAGAATCCTAGCCAGAAGGTGGGGAGATGAAGGTTCCAGCTGTTCTTGCTCTACCAATAACTAGCTTCACACAAACATGTGCCCACAATGAATGTTTATCTGCCCACAGTCCAGGCAGCATATCTACACATTTGTCTATGAAGGTCCACAGCAGGACACTTGCTCGTGTGGTCATTCATTATTATTTTTTATCACAACAATTATCCAGTTTACATTTTGCTGTTTCTTGAGAAGGTTTCCATCTCGTACCCTGTTTTGAGGTACCCATTGGTGAAAACATCCAGAACTTTCCATAGTGAATTACTTTTATATGAAATGTTTATCACCTTACAATCTGGCAGTTTAGTCAGAACATCATGACTGGGTGAAAGTAATTAGAAATAGTATAGAGGCTGCCGTAAAGTGTTCAAATCTGATTCCAGATATTCCCCTGCTCCTCTCCTAGAAATCCCAAAGGTTCCACTGAGGAAAGAACTTCCTGAAGACTCTGTGAAGATCATCAAGAGGAGTGTGTTGTGCTGTGCATGGTGATGGCTGCATTTGGTAAGAGGCAGACGATCAGCAGAGATAGCATTTGCCTAAACCAGAGCTGAGTCAGGCCACTCAGGGATATCATAAAGAACCGTCTCCTGGCTTCTAACCTAGTCAGGGAAAATTATTCCAATACACGGTCCTTTGCACTGTAGTCACTTTAATAACACAGAACACCCATGCTTCCCCATGGCTGGAGGTATTGCTTCCAAATCCAATCACATTAACTCCACTCACTCACCACAGCATCCTCATCCTAGCAACATCTTTTATCACAGGGAGGCTTGTTTTCAAGCAGCCTTTTTGGCTTAAAGGCAAGAATAGGAATTGGGTGAGTTTCAATTCCCCCTGGCCAGTGCACATGTGGGACAGATGGTGGAAAATCCATGTTGGCCTGATTATCAGAGGAACTAGTCCCTCTTGAGACCATCAATCAGTTACTAACAATCAAAGAAACACCCATAAATCATACATTATGTTTTGCAGTTCTATAGACATCACTGGTTTTTAATCAAGGATTCCCATTACAGTCTAAGGAGTGTCTTAAAATTTCTTTTTTTCTTTTTGACTCAGAATCTTGTTCTGTCACCCAGGCTGGAGTGCAGTGACATGATCTCAGCTCACTGCAGCCTCTGCCTCCCAGGTTCAAGTGACTGTCATGACTCAGCCACCAGAGTAGCTGAAATTACAGATCTGCCCCACCTCGCTTGGCTAATGTTTGTATTTTCAGTAGAGATGGATTTTACCATGTTGGCCAGGCTGGTCTTGAACTCTTGGTTTCAAGTGATCTGCCCACCTTGGCTTCCGAAAGTGCTGGGATTGAGCCACCATGCCCAGCCTTAAAATTTCTCATTCTTTTGCTGTCCCTGGACATTCTCACTAATTGGCTCGGAAAGGAAGCCAATTATTTGAATTCAAAATGGAAGATAGGGGCATTTAAAAAAAACTTTCTAGATGATTCTATATTGAAGCCAGGGTTGAAAAACACTGACTTATGTGCTATCACCTAACACGTTAAGTCCTCTGAGTCCTCTAAGGCAGCATTCCTCCTGATAACAGCTCACTCAGCATGCTCCCCATATAACACCTCCAATAGGAGGCAACTTTATCTCAAAAGCCTCTGCTGTTCTCAGACCTGTGTGGCAATAAAATCAGCAAGCCTTGTACAGAATACACTTATACATTTACAAATATATAAAACATTTATACTATCATATGTGAAATGTTTCCCTGTGATCCACTGCATGCCAGGCACTGTTTTGTTAACTCACTTCACCCTCACAGCAAGCCTGAGGTGTGGGTATGATTATAATTCCTGTCTAACAGATGAGGGCACTGAGGCCCAGAAAGGGTCTGTGAGTTGTCCAAGGTCACACAGCTAGTGAGTTGTATATGGAGGAAGAGGAATTCAGGATTTGATCTCTGGGATCTGTGCTAACTGTCACACTTTCTTTTTTTTTCTCTCTCTCTTTCTTTTTTTTTTTTTGAGACGGAGTTTTGCTCTTGTTGCCCAGCTGGAATGCAATGGCACAACCTGGGCTCACTGCAACCTCCATCTCCTGGGTTCAAGAGATTTTCCTGCTTCAGCCTCCCGAGTAGCTGGGATTACAGACATGCGCCCCCACGCCTGGCTAATTTTTTGTATTTTCAGTAGAGGTGGAGTTTCTCCATGTTGGTCAGGCTGGTCTCGAACTCCCAACCTCAGGTGATCTGCCCACCTCGGCCTCCCAAAGTGCTGGGACTACGGGTGTGAGCCACCATGCCTGGCCACGATCACACTTTCAAAGGTGTAATGACCCTACCTTCAAGGAGCTCCAGAAGTACAAATTCCATGTTGGCTGTGAGGAGTGGGGACAGATCAGAGGACCTTGGAGTTGTAGCTTCTGAGTCCTCTAAGGCAGTCCTCCTCCTGATAATGGCTCACTCAGCATGCTCCCCCAACTGAAAGGCAGCTCTGATGCTGAAGGCTGTGGGAACCAGAGATAGCTCTTCAACAGTAGTAGGTATTCCTGGGGCATCCTGCCTGGGCACCACTACCTACTTCAGATCAAATGTGTCAAAATCTTCGGAAAGGGGGGCCTAGGAAGGGGCATTTTTGACAAGCACTTAGATGATTCTTATCAAGCTCAAGTTTTAGAGCCCAAGCTCATGCTGAGAAGGGCAGGAAAGGAAGATGCAGTGGAGGGGGCAGAGTGGCTTCCTCTCTATGGGAAATGTTGTATTTAGAACTTAGAGGCATCGGAGTTGTGATCTGTTGGGTTATTGTCCCCAACTATTTGCTTCCTCCCAGCCAAAGGATTACATATCCCTACCCTGTACTCAAGCATTCTGTGAAGGAGTACACATCCTACCTCAATCACTTTGGACTTGGCCATGTGAAAAGCTATGGCCCAAGAGATGTGAATGGTTGTGATTTTTTTTGCTGTGTTTAACCTGAAGCTTAAATGCAATTGGGTGGTTTGGCTTAGGTCTCCTTGTTCTTGTTCTCCACTGCCCTTAGGATGTCATAGATAGAGGCTATACCTTCAGTCTGGGTTTTAAAATGAGAAGCCAGGTAGAATCCTGCTGAGCTCAGCTGAACCCAGCCAATTCTAGCAGAGCCACAGACAACCTGCAGCTGACTCACAGTCCTTATGTAAAGTGAGCGAAGAGTAAATGTCGTTATAAGCCACGGAGATGTCACTGTTGTTTGTTTGTTACTAACTGCAAAACTAATACAGGGCAAGAGTAGGAGGAGAACATATGTTTTGCAAGACTGTTCAAACAAGATTATCTTTTCACGCATGGAGCTCTGTGTATCTTATATACGTGTGTGAGTGTGGTGTTCATCCAAACACAAAATAACTCTACTTTGCCATAAAAGTCATTATTGTATTAGTAACAACTTTGTCTATTGTTATATTTTAATATCTAGAAACTCAGGCTTGGAAGGTGAGAAGGAAAATTAAAATAAAAAAATAAATTATTGGCCTACTGGCACTGCTTAGTTGTCTCAGGAGGAAGGGAGCATCAGGAGTTCTGGAATCACGGGATTTTGGATGTTTAAGGGACCCAAAGACTTGAAAGGTATTCTAATTCAACCCCTCACTTTGACACAGGGGGAAACTGAGGCCTGGAAAAATGAAATGTCTTGGCCAAATGCCTGTGGGAGTATCTTTGGAGCTTGAGGGTGAGCACAACTGAGAACACTGACAAGTCTAAGAAGAAACTCTCAAGAATGTTGTTAAATGTATTTTCCCACTCTGATTCCTGCTCTCCCTATCATCTCAGTTAGAACCTTGGAATCCATTCATAGGAATAGACAAAACATCAGGTGTCCATCAGAATTTGGTTTTCTTTTCTTTTTTGGCCACACACTTAAATTTACTTCATTGCTTCCCCTATAGTTAGATCAGGCCAGGTGATCAAGTGGTGGCCTCTGAAAGTGGGTAGAAATAATATACAGTAATGCACTGAATGACAAACTTTGTCAACTGTAGACCACATAGATGGTAGCAGTCCTATAAGATAACAATGGAGCTGAAAAATTCCTATTGCCTAGTGACATCATGGCCATTCTAACATCATAGCATAATGCATTATGCCTGTGTTTGCGGTGACACTGGTGTAAACAAATCTACTGTACTGCTAGTCATATAAAAGTAGAGCACATACAATTGTGTGTAGCACATAATACTTTATAATGATAATACTATGTCACTGGTTTGTGTATTTTCTATACTATACTTTTTATTGTTATTTTACAGTGTACTCCTTCTACTTAATCAAAAACGTTAACTGCAAAATACCCTCAGGCATGTCCTTCAGGAGGTATTCCAGAAGGCAAGGTTGCCATGAGATGACAGCTCCATGCGTGCTCTTATCCTTGAAGCCCTTCAAGTGGGACAGGATGTGGAGGCGAAAGACAGTGATACAGATGATCCACTCTCAATGCAGTCCTGGGCTAATGTGAGTGTTTGTGCCTTAGTTTTTAACAAAAAAGTTTAAACAGTAAAACAAAAATAAAAAAATAGAAAAAATAGAGAAAAGCTTATGGCATAAGTATATAAAGAAAGAAAATGTTTCTGTGCAGCCAAACAATGTTTGTGTTTTAAGCCAAGTAGTCTTACAAAATAGTGAAAAAGGTTAAAAAAAAGTTTATAAAGTTAAAAAGTCACAGCTAGCTAACGTGAATTTATTATTGAAGAAAAAATTTTAAAAACAAATTTGGTGTGGCTTAAGTGTACAGCGTATATAAAGTCCACAGTAGTGTACAGTAATGTCCTAGGCCTTCACGTTCGCTCACCACTCATCCACTGACTCACCCAAAGCAACTTTTAGTCCTGCAAGCTTTATTCATGGTTACAGGCGTACCATTTTCTAATCTTTTGTACTGTGTTTTTACTGTACCTTTCCTATGTTTTGATACACGATACTTGCCATTGTGTTACCACTGCCTATAGTAAAATGGTGTATAGGATTGTAGCCTAGGAGCAATGGGCTATCCCATATAGCCTAGGTGTGCAGCAGACTATCCCATCTAGGTTTGTGTAAATACACTTTATGATGTTCGAGCAACCTAAGGATGCAATTTTTTTTTCAAAAAGTAGCCCCATTGTCAAGTGATGCATGACTATACTGCTAGCCTAGTCCGGGTCTTTAACATTTTTACATATCCCCTCCTCGATTTCTCTCTCCTGTATTACTGGCCTTAAGAAGATGAAATTGAGGACTTCAGGGTCCTAAAAGCTCAGTACAGCCAATAGATGAAAGGCTCTTGAGTTCATGCTGACCCCCAGCAAACTGTCACACGGGTGAGAAATAAAGCTTTGGTTGTTATGCTCTGATATTAGAGGCTGGGTGTTACAATGGTGAGCCTTATTTAGCTGGACAAATCAAGGGACAATCCAAGGACAACCAGTACAGCCTAGTGTATATAGTAACAACCACATTTAACCAAGTAGAAGAGCGGTGATTAAGATGGAAGTCTCCAACACCTGACCCACTGCCATTGTCCCATCTGGAATACCATCATCAAAGTCCCAGAATAATCTCAGTTTGGCTTTGTCTGCATATTCAGCCCCCTACACTGTTATCTTTATACATGTTCACAGGTGTTCAACCACACCTGTTGGGTGACTGACTGAATATTTGTATAAGGTCATATAGAATGCACTATTCTCATTTACAGATCCACGGAAACAGCACTTGGCCTTGAGTTGTGCAACTCCTTTCCATTAATCAATAGGTTCTCCATATTACTAAGGGATAGGTCCTTCTTGATTCCTCCAATACCTCTTTGTGCACATTAATTTGAACTCAAGGGCAGAGGGGTGACAAAGCCCACTGAGAGGTGGCTGCAAGGTGGTCGGGCTAGTAGCTGAAGCGAATAAAAACTGTGATATCAAAATCAAGGAAATGTGGAGACTGTCAAGAACAGACACAACCTCCCTCGTGAAGTCTTCAACTAGCAAGGCAATAATAATCCTCAGCCTATTCTTTCTTTTCATTCATAAATGCACACAATGAAAACATGTTTTTCTGGCATCACACATGTTTAAATATCTAAAATATACCCTTTCAGGAATGAAAACTTTTATATCTTAATCAATTGGGTGCACACTTCTAAAATGAGGTAGTTCTCTGACTTCTTAATTGAAACTTTTAATGGAATACTGGGGTCATTTATGAATATAAAAATTATGGTGTGATATAGGATGTGATCAGCTGCTTCTACAGATCAAGGGCTTATTACCAAAATCAAATGCCTGGGACTTCAGCATTTTCAGCTTCTGAGTCTTCTTTTTACAAACTCCTTCCCTCCCTCCATCCTTTTGCCCATCTCTCCTCCCTCCTTTGCTTTTTAATGTCTTTTTCTTTTTCTTTTTTGAGACGGAGTCTCACTCTGTTGCATAGACTAGAGTGCAGTGGAGTGATCTCGGTTCACTGCAACCTTCACCATCCAGATTCAAGCAATTCTCCTGTTTCAGACTCCTGAGTAGCTGGGACTACAGGCACCCACCACCACACCCAGCTAATTTTTGTATTTTTAGTAGAGATGGGTTTTCACTATATTGGTCAGGCTGGTCTCCAACTCCTGACCTCAGGTGATCCACCCGCCTTGGCCTCCCAAAGTGCTCGGATTACAGGCGTGAGTCACTGCATCCGGCCTGTCTTTTTCTTTACATTCAATTTAACAGCTAATAGTTTTCACTTTTATTAGTTGACTCTTTTCTAGATAACTCAAGAGTTTCTTCTAGCCCCTTCCACTCTATTGTTGCTTTTGATCTGATGTGAATTAAAAAAACCAATAACTACATTTTAGAAAATTAAAGTGATTTCAAATAAGAATAACTAGGTTCCAAGTGATGACTAAAGGAATTTCCTACCAATCCTGTAGGTAAATAGATTTTGTTGTATCTATTTTGCTCAAAAACCTATTTATTTTGCTTCCTGGATCTCATATATGTTCCAGACAGTTAAGGTTGCTAGATAGGTGAATTTTAAATAGTGATGCATTTCTGTGTCCCAAAGTAAGACAACTGAACTTAGAAAAATATGGTACAGTATGCTTAACATCTTAAAAGGCAAGTACTATGGTCAATTATAAAAGGCGCTTTCTATATATTTCTTAGTAAGTCTCCCATGCCAATAGTGCATATCAGCAAAGGGTACAGCTACCTCCCAGTTGGATGCTAGGCTTCGTGAGACAATGGAAGTAGAGTGGGCTTCTGCAAATGTCTGCAAATTTGGCCATTAGGATATTGGCCTGGCAGATCCCAGAAAATTATCATTGACTCACTGCTTTATAATAAATATAGCACCACTTTGTATAGCGTATAATCAATGGTATGTCTTCTAAACATTCCTCTCTGAAATTATTAATGTCCAAAAGAAGAGATTGGGAAGTCAAAACTCAAAATGTTAGTCAATTTCTCTTTATCTGTGTAGACATTCTTCCTAGTAGTTTACCCATGATGGTTTTTCATCCTTGGCCTGGAAAACATCCCATTCTCACATATCCATGCTTCTAAACTCAGCTTTGGAGACAGAATTTAATATTACCACAAGAATAATAGAATTTGGAAGGAAAGTTTGATGCTTTGTAGATACTCTCAATTATAGAAATTGCCAGTTTATTTGCAAGTCAAAGTATAAATGGCTTGGGATGCTTTTCATGGTTGTGCCTATGCATTCACACCTGAATGTATTTTTGGATGTCCTTGATTACCTAAAAGATCCTATTATAATCTATTCCTCTTTTTTAAAAAGCTCTGTAAGTGCATGTGCCCAGGTGAACAGAGCCCAGGCAAATGGACAGGCTAACAGAGGCTAGTGGGTCAGTTTGAGAAGAGCATAAATAGTGTTCATGTTCATATCTTGTACAGTTCAAAAGAGGGGTTCCCTGCTTTGCACAGATGTTCTGAGAACACAGTAGTGCTTAGCTCCTTACAGAATGAAGGATGAGTAACCAGGCAAGACCACCTCTAAACGGCAGCCTTCGCTCTCACCCTCTGACCACCTGAAGGGCACACTGAAGCCTATCCCACTTCAGGTATTAACAAGAGCAAGGATTTTTTGAGTAGACAGGGGTGAGGGGCTCTATAGCACATTTCTGTGCTATATAACTGAGCCTGTGCCTTGCCTCTCAGCCTGTGTTGAATGATTTAAACAGCTTTTTTTTTTTTTCTGAGACAAAGTTTTGCTCTGTTGCCCAGGCTGGAGTGCAAGACACTAGTAGCAGACACTTGGCAAAATTCTTGTTAGGCACCTCTGTCTTTGCCCTCAAAGTTCCTCCCCTGTCAGTTGCCATATCTTGCCCCTTTATCTTTCCTCACACCTCTCTAAAATCCCCTCTAAAATAAAATAAAAATAAAAATAAAATAAAATTCCATCTGTAGTTCCAAGCAATTCTGCAATCACCACCTTGCATATCTCACTCACCAAATGGCAGGCTGATTTCTAGAGACATGGTAACCATTTAGTGTCCTCAAAGTCTACTCCATGAGGGATCTTAGCCTTCTCACCATGTGGCTTATTAAAGTATTTTTCTGACAAAAATGGCTCTCTTCCTATGCAGGAATATAGCTGCCAGGAAAATGTGATTTCTCTATACTGTTTCAGAAGCTATAGCAATTGGCACATTGTTGCCCAACAGCAAGCCCAGCTGCTTCTCATGATGTTTCAGATTATCCTCCTTCAGGCGTGGATGTCCCTGGGTTTTCCAAAGCTGGGTCATGCCTGTCCACAAAACACCCAGAACCTGACCTTACCATAGCACTGATAATGAATCTTGACTTATCTTTCTCTGTACCCCTACCCCATCCCAGGCTAGAAGCTCATTACTCTGTGCATTTTTTTCATATGTCCCATTGTGAGAGATGGGAAAGTTCTTCTCCAAGTGTGTATCTTAGATTACATTATAAGGAGTTACAATCTCTTGCTCTGTAGTCATTATCTGCCATTAGAATAAACATATACCTATGTATATATATTCTCTAAATCAGCTACGTCTTAAATCAGCTACCTTGACTTGCTCCGGAATGTCTGAACAGAACTGGGCAAGCTCCAAACCCTGGTGCATGCCATTCCTTATTTGGAAGCCCTCCTGACCTTCTCCTGATTAGCTTCTTCTTCTTCCTTGCCTTCTTCCTTGTCTTCTTTCCCCCTTATCTATTCAGGAAATTTCCAAGTTTTTAGCTGATGAGGTCAAGCATAGAATGTGAGGTCCCGTTTCGGCCAATGGAAACTGGACACAGCAGTAGGGCAATTGAGTCAGGTTATGAAAGTTATAGATGTCCCTGTCTCCTTTGTTCAGGTGTGCTCTCATGGCAAGACTGCTGGCGAGTTACACTCTTCCTGCAGGAAGTGAACTAGCCTTGTTATGTGATCCATTGTCTCGGTGTGGATTGCTCCTGATGTTATAAACCCATTTCCAACACGTATGCTTAATGCAAAACTGGATACATAGTAGGTGCTCAATAAATGGTTCAGAATAAATGAAATGTATGTGATCTAGTTGTATTCAGAGGGCAATTGGTAAGGATTTTATGCTTTAAAGAGCTGTTAATCATTGGAATATGTGATTGAGGGAGGTAATGCCTTTTCCATCTTGGATGGTTTAAAAATTGATAATAATGGCAACATATGTTTTAATATAATTTTAGTTTTCAGAGTATTTTCATATAAAATATTTTATTTCATTCTCTTTCCAACCCTGTGAGATTTTAGGATGGTATCATTGAGTTTGTAAACACTTCTGGCTGCTAGATGGTAAAGGTGGGACAGACATTTTTTTCTTTTCAATATAAATTCATGTTCCCTTTAGGGTAATATATTTTAAAAGCCTTAAGAATGTAGATACACTTTGAATCACAAAATGGGCTTCTAGAAATGTATCCCAAATGAACAGAAACAAAAACAATTCTGTACAAAGAGAATCCCACCCTCCTACTGCTATAATTCAATATTCTATTTTCATTTTGCTATTTATAAAAACAGAATCGTGGGGAAAAGATCTAAATATCAAATCTTAAGGGATTGTTTAGCTAGATTATGTTCTAGTCATACAATGAAATATTACTTAATCTTTAAATAATGTGATGAACCAATGAAATAGAAACGTGGAAAAAATAAAAAAGAAATTGAATACAAAAAATAGATGTGTTTGATCCCAATCTAATATACATATCTCTATATGTGCACAGAAGAAAGACTAGATATATATATATATATATATATATATATATATATATATATACACACACACACACACACACATACATTTCCCATATATACTGGGAGTAGTTGTCTCTGGGAGGATGATTCTAAAATAAAACATGATTACTTTTGTAATAAAATAAAATAAAAAGGTATTACTTTTGTAATTGAGGAGGAAAATCCCAATTAAAAATTTAACACCACAAAAACAACTCCCTAATGAAAACCTGGCATTTAGTGGTACAAATACATGGAAAAGCTCCCCACTAGGGTAGAAGATAGAAATTACTCATATGTTTGTAGCAAAATTTTCAGCAGTTGCTGATAGCTGACCTCCCTGTGCTAATCAGGATGAATGGCTGAGCCTGTGCCCTGCCTCCTCAGCCTGTGTTGAATGATTTAAACAGCTTTTTGTTTTGTTTTGTTTTAGACAAAGTCTTGCTCTGTCGCCCAGGCTGGAGTGCAGTGGTGCAATCTCGGCTCACTGCAACCTCTGCTTCCGTCTCCGAGGTTCAAACAATTCTCCTGTCTCAGCCTCCTGAGTAGCTGGGGTTACAGGCGTCTACCACCACATTCGGCTAATTTTTGTGTATTTAGTAGAGATGGGGTTTCACCATATTGGTCAGGCTGGTCTTGAATTCCTGACCTCAGGTGATCCACCCACCTCAGCCTCCCAAAGTACTGGGGATTACAGCTGTAAGCCTCAGCACCGGGCTATTTTTAACAGCTTTTGATACTTATGGCCTGATCATTTGTTTTCTCCTACTTCTCTGAATTCCAACACTGTGTTTATCTTAGAGTTATCTGAAGTACCTAGCCATTAGTTTTCATTACACTCTGACAAGTGGACAATTTCGCGGAAAAACTCATTTTTCAGCGCCTCAAAGAAGGGTGGGTCGTCTTATTAAAAAGGCGTTTAATAAATTCAGTGGGGCTCTCTCTGAGAAGCTGGATGCTTGTTTTACTCTGGTCCCTGGGCTTCTGCTAGTCCTTGTCATGCAAAGCAAGAGGAAGTGGAAGTTGAAAGAGTGGTAAACAGGGAAGAGGTTAGAGAAAGAGGAGAAAGCAGGAGGATCTGAAAGTTCAAAGGCAGGTGGGCCAGGGGAGGGGAAGCACTGGGCTCAAGGTGAAAACCCCACTTTTTTGCCTATTGCCAGGAGTTTGAGCATCCCTACCACCTCCTGACATTACTACTAGTCCCAAAGTCCCTCTCTCCCCCATCACTTTGCTCCATCTTGTACAAATACACTCTGTTTCTACCTGATTTAGTCATCTTTTCTCATGCACAATATGGTCTTTCAAGCTTGCTTCATTCAAAACATCTGGGCTCTTTATCTAGAAAGATAATTGCTTGTTTCTCTTACTGGCTTATATTCATTCTTTTTTTCCCCATTTTATTCAGCATCCCTCAGAAGCCCTTTCTTAGCAGAAAAGCCACCTGTCCAACCACAGTGATAATGGCCAAGGTCCTTAGGCTGGTCTGGGAGTGGGACAATTTATACTCCCAGGGCAACCAGTGGGGAAGAGGGGGAGAAACCATGCTCTTTTCAATGTATTTTCACAAAATGTAGGGTTGACCTATTTAGTGGCTAGAACAGCCGTCTGTCTGTCCATCCATCCATCCATCCATCCATCTATCAATCTATTCGTCTCTCTACCTACCTACCTACCTATTCATTCATCCACCCATCCAACCACCCACCCACCCATCCATCCACCTACCACCCATCTATCCACCCACTTATCCATTTATCCATCCATCCATCCATCCATCCATCCATCTATCCATTCATCAATCTACACACCCACCCATCTGTTAATCCTTCAACAAATATCAACTGAGCATCTATGATGAGTGAGTAGGGTCCCAAGAATACAATGTTGTGCTGAAACAACCCTCATAGTCCTTCCAGTCTCCTGAAGAGAGGAGCTAATAAAACACTTCAGTGTAAATGATGCAAGTGCTAAGAAGGAGCCCTGGAGGTACCATAAAAACCAATGGCAGGCAAATCTGACCTGGCTGAGGAGGCCAGGTGGGGTTCCCTGGGGAGGCTGCTTCAGGGGAAGGAGGACTAGAAAGCCCCTCTTCTTTCTCTATCATAGCCCTGAATATAGCTGGGTCTGGCAGACACTGCTGGTTGCTTCTCCAACACCCACTTCTTCCTTCATTTTTGTCCACAGAATCCAGTTTTGTTAGGTGTCAGGCATCTAGTCCCAGGAGGTGAGGAGGTATCAGTCCGAGCTAACCATGGTGATCTCACTTGCCTTTTGCCTGTGATTGGTTTAGGAATGTTCTTGCCATTGAGGCCTATGAAGTCTTCACGATTTCGGTTGTCAGCTTGGAGTTGGATGTGAACTAACTTTGCTGCATGATCCATGAGGCAGGTGCACACTTTGGAGTTGGCATACTTAGGGTCTTGCACAAGAACCAAGTAACCTCATCACTTGAGAGAGACAGAATAGATGGGTGGTTTCTAGAGCTGGTCCTGTCATTTACCAGCCATATTAAATTTGGAATGTCTTTTCCTCTTTCTGAGCATGAGTTTCTTTCAATATAAAGTGTCAAGTGGGTCACATGTGCCCAGCTTTCCTCTGTCAACTGTTGTGAGGATGAAATAAATATTTTTGTGCAAGTGTGCCACATGGCTGCAAAGTGCTATCAAAGTGTGAACCACTGTTATTGGCAAGGTGTGATAAATGCTCCACCATCATCTTGCTTCATTCAAAGCATCTGGGCTCTTTATCTAGCAACATAATTGCAGTTGGGGTTACAACTGCTCCTTGGAACCCTCCAGGTTCCTCAGGTTCTCTGAGTGGAGGCCTAATTTCAGACGGAGAAGATGCTCCTCTTCCTTGAAATGTCTTTTGACTTGGAAACTCACCACTCCAAGTGGGCTCTGGGAGACTGCCTGGCTCCCTGTGTCACCAGGGTGGAAGCTTCCCAGAGGCTCCAATTTGTGAGTGAAACTCTGAGTTCCTCTTGCCTCAGGATTCAGAGAGGGTCTTTTGCTTCATCAGAAGCCCACAGAACTCAGAGGCCATTCAATGAAGGAAATGGGTGACAAAGCCGACCCCAGTGGCTCCTTTCTTGCCATTTGTTAACATAAAGAGCTCTGGGTGGGGCAGATGCATGTTTGCTCAGGGCTGGGCCTAGGCTTTGGCTCCCTTTCCTTTTGGAGTTTGGTTCCTTCTACTCTTCTCTATCCCTGCCCACAGAGCTGGTGATGTTGGGCTGCATCTCTTTTCCAGAACTCTCTGCTGGAAGTACCAGCCTCCAGCTCAAGGCATGCTGTTCAGGAGAACTTTCTATGGAAATGTCCAGTGGATGTCCTTTGCTCAATGGTAGCCACAAGCCATGTGAGGCTGGCAAACATTTGAAATGTACCCAGTGTGACGGAGGAATGAAATTTTTAATACTATTTAATTTCAATTAGTGTATATTTAAGTTGCTACAAGTAGCTAGTGGCTTGTGTATCAGACAGTATAGGTCTAGAGCTCAATATCCCAATCATTCCAGTCTCTCCACTGCAATAAAAATGAATCTGTCCTGTGTTCCAATCCCAAGGCCCTCTTCTTAAAGAAGCACCAGCAAGACAGTCTCATAAACAAATTTCTATCCACAAATTAAAGTCTTACTCCTTTAGGTAAATGTGCAGGTTTTGAGTAATGCCACAATTTAGTCAAAGCAGAGGTTCAAGTGATAAGAATCTGAAAAACTCTAACAGGTAAGTGGTGGGGGAAAAGATGATGAGTATAGAGCTTTAAATGAACTTCAAAGCACACCCTATGGGTGGGCACATCCTCCCCGGTACCCTGGGCTGCTTCAAAGCTCCTCCTAGCCTCTTGCAGTCTGGAGAGAGTTAAAGGCAGAAATGTGTGGATGGGAGCCTGGGAAAGGGCTGGAGGTGGGAGGGTTGGAATGGGCAGAGCCTGAGGGATGCCTGAGTTTTTGCAAAAGAATCTGGCATGCCAGGCAGAGAGACAGTTTGTTCCACCCTGGGTGGGTATGGGGCCGAAAGGAGTGATTGTTAGGGAGTGATCATTACCACTGGGACAGGATTGGAAAGTTAATAGTTAAGTTAAAGAGACCAGACATCAGCTCAAAGGCTGCAAATAGACTGCGGCACTTTGGGTTGAGTCTTGGACAGGAATTGCAATTCTACTCTTAATTTTTAATCCTCTCTTTTAAGGAGGTTTTTTCCCCCTGGAATTCTTTTATGAATATTGCTTTCTGGATGTTCTTGTTACCCTGAAACTGAGCTGTGTTTTTGTTTCTCTTGGATGACCATGTAACTGCTTTCAAGTTCCTGCCTGTGTTTTCACAGATATCCACTGGAATCAGAAGTATCTTTGTGATCCAAACACCAGGCTGTGTAAAGGGTAGAAAATAATGGAGGCTGGATGCAGGGACCAGGGGGAGATCAATCAGAGGAATAAAAGGTCCTGGAGGAGCACTTAAAGATGAGTAGGAAGTGTGTGTACAAACCCTACGGCTTTGGGATTTCCTTTTAGGGCCTTGGTTTGCCCATGGATACCACAGGTAAATCTGCTACCACCACCTTATCTACTCTATACTATTTGGTTAACTTTTTAAAAAAAGGATTTCTGGTTCAGCCACTGTTTAGAATGGTGACTCATTTGCTGTAAAAAGTTAAAATTATATAAAGTGAAGTGGAGACTACGTCTCAAATATTTTGTGCAAAAATGTTGCATATGAATACATGTCTATGAATAATGAATACACACATAAATACAAAGTAGTAGCCAAATTTCCCCAGAGCTTTGCAACACAGCTCTGTCTACTGGTGCTTCCTGATCTCTTCAAACTCTTAAAGGAAAGGTGCACTCAGGGTTCAGCATTGCCCTGTTCGCCCTCATTTGCCTTTCCTTCCAGCAAATAGCATGAGGGATTTGGCATCAAGGGGTAGAAGCCAAGACTGGAGAAAGCAACTCAGAGAAGTCTGAATGGGTCGATTCACCACTTCCAAAGTTACCAGATGCTCCTGAGCAGGGCTATTATGCTATGGAGTGCTCTTGTACCCAGAACATTTTGATGACTGATGACATTCCTGCAAGTATTTGCTAATTTTATTCTGAACACTATAAATTTCAGTCAGTTTGCATGAAAAACAAAAGTTCCTGCCGGGCTGAGGCAACTTAGAGTAGTGGATCTTGGTAGGGACAATTTTGTCCTCTCCCAGAGGACATTTGGCAAAGCCTGGAAATATTATTTTACTGTCACTTCTGTTGGGGGGAGTTTTGTCCTCCTGGGACCTGTCTGAAACAACAGCAGCTGTTAGAGCTGGGTGGGTGGTGTCCTCCCGGTCTTTAGTGTGAGACACCAGGAATGCTGTGAAGCATCATACGATGCACAGAGCAGCCCCACAACCCAGAATGATCTGGTCCAGAATGTCCACGGTGTTGTTTGAGAAACCCTGCTCCAGAGGGAAAGTTCAGGCTCAGTTCTTGACACCAAGGCAGCATGATGGCTCTCAGGGAGCTATCATGTTTCAATGTTTCAACCCTTAGATGGTCCCACGAAATCCCAGGAAAATTTTGCTTAGAATTTTCTTCAACCAATAACCTCGTCAGTTCCCTATCTTCCTGGCTCCCTCACTTTCTCTGAAATTGAGAGTATAGCCTCAAAGTTGTACATGTGGAGCTCATCTCAGTGGGTCCAGATCCCATCTGACTGTAGTATAGACAGAGGCAAGTCGGGGGGCTTGGTTTATCCATCTGTAAAATCGAGTCATAATACTTCATGATCTATTTGCTAGGTAGTCCTGGCAGCCTAGGGTTTCCTTGCTACTGGTAGATGGGGGAAGATCCGGTGCCTGTCATATATGAGTCCTGCCATGAGGGCTGGGAGGAAGAAGACACAGCAGTGACATTACGGGGTCCAGAAAGCTGTGGCAAGAATTTATGTAGAGTTTCTTAGGAAAATAAAAGCAACACAGTCTCTCATAATAAAAGTAACACAGTCAATGTCGATAATCTCTCAACTACAGAACACTACAAGGAGAAAATAAAAATCTCTCATGATTGTACCACTAGGAGATATCAGCTATTAAAAGCTTTGGTATTTTTTGAGAAAAACCAGAGAAAAGGATGAACATCAGGTTTTCTGAGCTGCACAGCTTGGGGAGACTGAAACAGTCTTTGAAGACAGCAGAATGTGCCAGTGTAGACACTGACTTGTTTGAGATGATATTCTCTGTGAACCAAGATAGTTGAGCCCTTGCCCTGGATGAATGGGACAGTAGGGCAGATTGGTGATGTGACCGAGGGGCATGTAAATAAGTCCCCCTTACCTTCAGGGTTCATGTGGAAAGCATCCTCAGTGTTCACCTCCATAAATGGGAGAGTTCTTTAGCTGAAAGAGAAAATGATTCATTTTAGCTCAAAGATGACAAAACAGGAGATTCCATTTCTGGCTCACTCTTCAGTACGTAGCATGGCTGAACATTGGCACCTCAGTGACAGGCATGAACAGCTCTAGTGTTCTGGAATTAGTTTTTTGGCAGCCTTATTTTGAAGTAATTTTAATCTTATAGAAAAGTCATAAAATTGTAAAAAAAAAAAAAAAAAAAAAAAACCCATATATCTTTGACCTGCATACACCAGTTGTTAACATTTTACCACATTTGATTTATAATCTTTCTTCTCTGCATATAAAAGTTACTTTTTTCCTATTTGTGAATTAGTCACAGCCATGATGCACGTTTACCCCTAAATATTTCATTGTGTTTTCCTAAGAACAAGGACAATTATCTTACATAAATGTAGTACAATGATTAACATCAGAAAATTAACGTCGATACGGTATTATTATCCAATCTACAGAGCTTACTCAAATTTTTCCAGTCATTCTAGTTGGGGTTAGATTTCATGAAATTGGTTTTGGAGACCTTAATGAAATCTATTAACAAATTCTGACACAGTCACAGATGAATTGGGAATTCCAGGTCTTGTGTAAGAACTTTCAGACTCGGGACTGACTGGCCTGTGTCTGGGAGGCATGAAAGGACAACTGCTAGAATTATGGATCTAAGAAAAAAATGATTTCAGGACTTGAATGCAAATAGACCTGTATAGGTCTATGGCTTTTTTTTTTCTTGAGACAGCGTCCCACATTGTTTCCCAGGCTGGAGTGCAGTGGTGCAATCACAGGCTCATTGTAACCTTGACCTCCCCAGGCTCAGGTGATTCTGTCACTTCAACCCCCGCCCCTCAACCCCACTCCAAGTAGCCGGGACTACAGGTACATGTCATTATGCCTGGCTAATTTTTTTGTATTTTTTTGTAGATATGGGGTTTTGCCATGTTGGCCAGAGTGGTCTCGAACTCCTGGCCTCAAGTGATCTGTCTGCCTCGGCCTCCCAAAGTGCTGGGATTACAGGCGTAAGCCACCGTGCCCAGCCCACAGCTACTTTTAAAAATAGGCTTCGATATATATGAACAGCAATTCCTAGTTTAATGCTCAATTTTATCTTGCCATTCCAAGCAAAGACGAATAATCTAACCAGAGTAGCAGACCAAACAATGCTTTCTCTAAGTCTTCAAAATCCAGAATCTTCAATATCCCTCGAGGAAGCCACTGCTGAATATTCTCCATGCTGACTCAATGGGCAGAGGAGGAGGTGACTGGCAGGAAGCTATGGACGGTCACCAGCAGCCTCATGTCATTGACACCCTCTCTCTCTCACACACACATCACTTTGTCAACATTCCTGCTGTTGGCATAATCAATCAAGAGACTGGAAGTCTTTATAATCAAAGGCTACTATGTGACAAGAGCATCTGAGCATAAGAGAGCCAGCCCTGAGGCATTTAATAATAAGGGGCCTGATGGATCCAGAGCCTGTGACACAGACATCTGGGGCGTGCTTCTCAGAAGCCACTCATTTTTCTCCATAGGGTACAGTGACACCAATTTCTGTTAAAAAAAATTTTTAATTCTAAGAATTATTTTAGAACTTAAAGTTCTCTCTTTGATTAGAGTTGTCTTGCTCTGTTCAGAACAAATCCTGTTTCATTATGCCATTTCCCAAATAAGATCCAGACTGGTTTTACACTCTTGACAGAAACCTGAGGGACCAGCGAGGGACTGGGGAACCAGGACAAGGGCTGTGCTGGGGGTGGGATGTCTGGGACAGCGGACAGCTGCAGTGAGGGCTTCGGGGCAGGCGGGCATAAAGCGATGGTTTCTGCCGTTCAATGAATACTTATTGGGTGACTGGCCCTGGGCCCACTTGATCCATTCATCTATTATTCATTCAGCATTAATGAAATGCTCGGCCCACCACTTAGCCCTTGTCATCTCTGCCCTGGCTCCCACACCTATTCTTTACCTGCTCTGTACCCTGTGATTCTGACTCCTGTGCCTCCAGCTTCAAGTAGGGTTCTACCCAATGTAGGTAGAACATGGAGATGGGCGTGCCAGGGTATCGATTTCCCTCCTTCCTTGCCTGCCTCTGAGAGTGGGGCTAGCCATGGTTGTGTTTCTTCTACCGTAAGTCCTGTTAAGTAGTCATGATTCCAGCTATCACTGGGCCCTGGCAATTCCTCTTTATGCAGATGGGTGGGGGGGTGACAAATTCCCTTGTTCTTCTAACCCTACCCCTGGGCAGGTGAAGAGTCTCTACATTCTCTTCAAAATCCTAGCTGTGCCTGCCATCTTTTTTCTGTCTGACCTTGAATGTGTACTAAATTATGCCTGATGGCTCTGGACAAACAAGAAAGATGTAAAATTTGAATATAATTCCTAACACAAGGCTATACCATGATGGGGTGGTGGGGAGACATAATTTAATAGAAGCTCCTGGGAGAAATAACTTACAGATTTTGTCTTTTATACACTTGAGTATTGTGTGTCAGTCAAAGAACTATCTGATCTCTGGCTACATTATTTGAAGTATGGCATCCAGAACAAGGGAGGTGATAGTATTACTTAGTTCTGTGAATTCTACGTTAGCTCCCACTTGGAGTCCTATGCTCATTTCCCTGCTCCTCAATTTAGGAAAGAGCATGTTACTTATCTTCAAGTTCTGTCACATAGAGCAGAAGTTGAAAGAGTTTTTCTTCAAGAGTCAAATAGTAAATATTTTTAGCCTTGTTGGCTGAAATGTTCCAAATATTCAGTTACTGTAGAACAAAAGCAGCCATAGACAACATGTACGTAAATAAGCTTGGCTGTGTTCCAATGAAACTTTATTTAGAGAAATAAATGGGCTGCATCTAGCCTGCAGGCATTACTTTGCTGATCTCTGATAGAAAAGTGCAAAATGAATTTATTCTAGAGGTGCCCAGAAGGCAGAAATTTGATCAATGTGTAAAAATCATGGGGTGGTTGATTTGTGATAATTTTAAGATCATTCTAGTGGTGATTACTGTTCCCAAAGAGAATCATCTGTTTCATGAGTTGGTGAGTTTCTTGTCATTATAGGGGTTCAAAGCAGAGACTGAGTGTTTTAGAAGAATTTCCTGCAGATCATGGAGGGTAAATTGGATGATGTGGGAGGTACATTGCCTCACATTTATGTCTCTTCAGCATGGTACAGTGCACACATAGTAAGTCTTCTCAGTTCTACGTTCCTAGAGGGAGGAGGCTGTGCCATATCCATCTTTGTATCCCACCCACTCCTGAAAGCCTAGTATAGTGCTTTAAATATGGTGAATGTGACCAATACATTATTTTGTCAATCTGACTCAAATCAAATCTTGCTGACAGACTAATTATACTAATTTGTCTTTAGTACGATCATCACTACCAGTCATATTAAAATGATGAGGATTTTCACTGAAAATAACAGACAACATTTACCAAGTTCTTAAACTATGTCAGCTATCATGCTAAGAACTTTACATGCATTATTTTATTGAATACTCCCCAAAATCTATGTGGTAGATACTATAATTACCTATTTTATTGATGAAGAAACTGAAATTCAAAGAAGTCTTAGAGCTAAGAAGTAGCATATCCAAAACTTGAATTGAGATCTCTTTGATGCCAAAGGCTGTGCTCCAGCCACCATTCCATTCTGCTTCCCAGTCATTCATGTATTCTTTCATTCACTGAGTATTCAACAAATACCAACTGGTTGCCTACTATTTGCCAAGTACTATTTTAGGTGCTGATGACAGAACTGTGGATACAAACATGTCAAGTCCATGCTCTGAAGAAACTTACATTCTGGGTGGAATAAAGTGGGAGTTGATACACAATTAAGAAATGAGAAGCTAATAAATGGCCATTCATCATAAGACATGGGGAGAGTAAAAAGATAATAAATATTTCTTGTTCACACTAGAACCACAGGTATAATCCTAATTGATGAATTTAGCAAAGAAATGGTAATTCATCACAAGACATGAAGATTAAAAAGATAATAAATATTTCTTGTATACACCAGAACCACCGGTATAATCCTAATTGATCCTAATCAATGAATTTACCAAAGTTATTTCTTGTTTTTTTATTTTTCTTCAACTTTTAAGTTCTGGGGTTCATGCTCAGAATCTGTAGGTTTGTTACATAGGTGAACATGTGCCATGGTGGTTTGCTGCACAGATCAACCCATCACATAGGTATGAAGCCCAGCATCCATTAGCTATTCTTCCTGATGCTCTCGCTCTCCACGCCCCGAATGACAGACCCCAGTGTGTGTTGTTCCCCTCAACCTGCTGCCCCATGTGTCCACGTGTTCTCATCCTTCAGCTCCTACTTTAAAGTGAGAACATGCAGTGTTTGGTTTTCTGTTCCTGAGTTCTTTCTTGTTGACTGACATTAGCCCAAGGTTAGTCTTTAGTCCTGACAAATGGTCAGATAAACTCAGATTCAGAAAGAAATCTTCAACATTTCTGGCAACTGATAGAGATTACACATGGCAATTTGTAGCTATGCATGTGGAACTCTTGAATGAAAAAGAAATCTATCCAATAAAGCACTTGGGAATCGCTCTTTTTGGACAGGCTGAACTTGAGCAGAAGCAAACACATCAACTTGAGTCAAAGGAATGGGCCTCGTTTAAGAGTAGAGCTACCACCTTTGGAGAAACCAAAGGTGAATTACAAAATCTTGATTGAGAGTGAGACAGAGGGAGCAAGAGCACTAAGGGTCAAATAGGGTCAAGTCAAGTCAACTGTCGGGTCCAATAGGCAAGTGCTGACTGGGAATAGGAGACAGAGCCCAAAGGTCAGGGGTGGAGTAAACAGAAGCCCAGATGAGGAAGCAAAAGAATGCAACATTTTGTTTGTGTCTTAACGGGTGCCAACTATAAGAGGTGGGTGTAGGTGGCCTAGTTACAGGTGAAGGATAGGAATTGACAAATAGTAGTAATCCTTTTGCAATTCTAGAATTCCTTTCACTAGTGGATTGTAAAGCGATTTCAGATTAGAGAGTCCTGAGAACATCAGCATCATCTTACTTTTAAAAATGGGTGGAAAACAGAAAGACAGTAATTAACATTTATTAGCTGTCAGACATTGCTTCTAAGCCCTTTAATGTTTTATTTCATTTAATCTTCATAAGTATACTTTGAGAACCAAGCTTTTAAATAGGGAGCTAATTAAAGAATGACTAAAAACGTAAGTGACATTTGGAGAGAACCTATATAATATCATCATTGAAAACGAGTCTTGGTCATTCATATTTTGATTTGTTCACTCACATATTCAGCCTATAGAGCACCTAATACATGTTGAGTGCTATTCTAGGGCCTTTGCCTGGATGATGTTATTGATTTCAGTGTTCAACAGAGAGACAGTGGAGAGAGCAAGGGATTGTGAGTCAGAAAATCTAGGTTCTGTTTCTAACTCTAACTGGTCCTGTGGTTCTTGAAAAAGTCAGGCTGCTTTTCTGTTTAATATGTTCTAATGTAAAACAAGGAGCTAAGATGCTTGAGGTCTTTTAGAATTTACTGTTAAAGTATTCAGTAGTTTTATAGTACATTGAAGCTTACAATAAATACTTATAGTCTGTTATTCTACTCTCCCACCCCCATCAGGGAAATAATACTATTTATGAGGCTTTAGAGGTGGAAACTTGTCAAGGCTTGGACCAAGTTCCTCTCCTCTTTTCACGCAATTCCTCTCCCTTCTATGTAGGAGTTTGTGTTAATTTCTAAAAGAATTATAACAGAGCTGGGTGCAGATGTCAGAGGAAAAGGGAGAGATATAGATGATATAGAAGACAAAGAGAAGTTAAGAGTGGGAAGGACAATGTACTAGCTCTCAGGAGCTTTGTGCCCTGTATCTGAAATCATTCAGGGCTGCTATACTCATCAAAAAAATGTACCCAAAGGCACAAGAAGAGAGACCTTCCAACTGGTGGAAATTACATGAAAGCAGATTTGGTTTCAGTAAAATGGTAGAAGAGTTCCTCACTGGACATTCTGATTGCCCATGACTGGGCAGAGCTAAAACAAATGGATCATGTTACAAGGCAAAATAACTTTTTAATTTTTAAGGTCCACCAGTCAATAGATTACTATGGCCAAGGATGAAATGGGCCACTTTGGCAGGAAGTGAGCTCCTCATCATGGTGGATGCTTATGCAGAGACAACGTAAAATCCTAGAGGGGTTAGCAACTTGGATCAGGGATACAAGACCAGGAAAGGGACTTTCAATGCTGAACTGCTATGACTCTAGGAGGCAGGAGGCTTACAATTTCATCTGTAGCCTATTAACTCCTAGTCCAGAGTTTACATATTCTCACAATAATCTACTGGGGAAAACTGAAGGTGCTTTTCTAGGCCCTGATGTCCAGGCGAAATTCCTTAATTTATTTCTTTAATACAAGAAGTTCCTTGTATGAATTTTTGACAGCATACCCACCCTGAGCCCCTGTTTTTGGCATTTCAGATCTCTCATTCTTGACAAATAACCACGATGGGAACTTCTCTGGGAGCGAGTTGAACCAACACATTGAAATTCTAGGTTCACCAGTCAATAGATTAACAGGGTTACCCCTGAATTTGTCCAGTGCCTTTATTTCTCAAAATGTTTTTTACCTGCTAGCTTTATCAGAAGTGTATCAGTCAATTGGCGTTCTCCAAAGGTAATAACTTTAACAAGAGAAGGTATATGGAAGTTCTTTGTAACAGTGAAACACTCTGAAAAGTTATAAATTTTATTATTGTTATAACCTGCCAAGATCACAGTACTGGTTATTAGCAGATCCCATCTAGAGAGGGTTACTTGGAATCCTTTTGGAGGTAAATAAATAACACTACTGATAATTTAAAAAGAAGCAAAGTCCAAGTCTCCTTGATTGGCCAGCAAGCAATAGTAACGTTTAGAGCTGGATTTTGCAAGCACAAGAGGACCAAATCAGGGTCACTTAAACACAGGCGGTTGTTCCAGTCCAGTGGGTAACTGTGGCATGGATGTGAGTCTACAGAAACTGGCCAACAATCATATTGACTGGGACAATGATGGGCTGGACATGGGGATGAGGTGGCCACCAACAGTGGACCCGAACGAAATGGCTTTCTGCTTAGTTTAGTTCAGAGGCCACGAGTACAAATTCATCTTTCCCCTGATGGTAAGGGGCATTTACAAGCTGGGTCTACACTAATAATTTAAAGTGGACTGGGAACCAGTGATTAAAAAATACCTCCAAGTGATGAAAAGACACTGTTTTGACTTCTGAAGGAAATGGTTTAAAAAATAATCCCCCATTGATTGCAATATTAAGAACATTCTTAAATGTTACCTTTGTTCTGATCTCTTAATCCCCATAAGGGGTGGTTATCTGTAAAGGTTCTTTAAGCATTTGAAGCCACTAACACCACGAGTGGAAAAAGAACACACTCTTTTAATTAAAGTGGAAAATTTCTATGATCTTGTTAATCTCAATTGAGAAAACCTAAACGTGTAAGAGAATAAATGTTTCCTGGTCTTAGTCTCCAAGGCTTAGGATTATTTAAGATCAGTAGCCAAATTGTTCCTATTTTACATTGATTAATCAGGAAGAATGTTGAGAGGGGAATGTTAGCAGGAGATCTGTTTCAGTTTTCCAATTACGTCAGCCTGGCTGGGGAATATCTAAATGCCTTGACCCTTGAACTATTTTCTCCCTCGTTCTTGGGCAACATAGCAAATGACTCTCATGAAGCAGCAAATTAGTAGCATGTGTCAAGGCTGGCACTTCTGTTTTTCAATCAAGTTGTTTGTTTTGCTATCCAAAGCTGCCTTCTTCAGGGGTAGCTGTGCTTGGAAGCATGACAAACTGCTTCTGTTTACTCATTTGTTCCCAAGGCTAATTTAAAAGTGCGGTGGGTAGGTAAGTGATGTTGATAATGAGAACATCTTAAGGTATTAAGTTGAGAACTGAGATATCAGCATGGGCACAACAGACTCATTCTCTAGTTGATGGAAATGAGTTGAGGTACCGTTTTTTAGCTCGAGAGTACCATGTGTAGTTTGTTTTGGTCCATAAGCCAGGGGATCTGGCTCTCCAGAGCTGGAAAGATGATAGCATTGGACCAAATAATATGCTTTAGTTTGAGATTCTTTAAGGCCCAAATTTGTTCCAGTTGCTTCATCCCAGGTTCTCTCTTTTGTTTCCCCCTCATCGGTTTTGGTGACATTATTTTCCAAAGTAGCCCAATTGCATCCATCATTCATTTTAATTTTAAAATACTGAAGGAGTTTTTTCTTTGTGTGTATTACTGTGTGTGAATATTGGCCCACCTGATTCATTACGTATAGGCAGCATTGTCCACTGGATGTATATAGGATTCTGAATCAGACCAAAAGGGATCTACATATAACTTGTGCCACTATCTAGCCTGTGACCTTGAGAAGACATGTAAGTTCCTTGAGTTTTGTTTCTTCACCTGTAAAGTTGAAATACCTATCACTCCCTTTAGCTACCTTTTTGGATTATTGTGAGTGTACACAGTATCTAGGAAATAGCAAGTAATTAATATATGCTAATGAGTATTAACAGCTAACATTGATTGCACATCTGGTATGCGCCAGGAATTATGGGACTCCTCAAAGCATCTTTAGGAAATAAGAACCATTCTTATCTTCACTTGCTGATGAGAAAGAGGTGGGCTAAATACTGGCTCAATGTCCCAAAGATAGGAGATGGCCATGCCAGGATTGTAGAGCCTTCAGTTGGCCCCTACTCCCCATGTAAGAATGGTCAAGCAGGGTTTTGCCACCTGGAGTAAGAACTGCCTGAATATGTATCCCAGAGAGAATTCTAAGATCTGCAGAACTCCTTGCTCCGAATCCCTCCTCGTTTCCATGCCTTCTTGTTCATACTCAAGCTAGAAGCTGTGAAGGACAACTCTGATGCAAATAGACAGGACCATGTAGCCAGTAGACCCCGGCAGACATGCTATAGCTTGGCTTCACACTCAGCTGTGAACTTGTCAGCTGAACACACAACTGCAGATGCAGTATTCCAAGTGCACGTCATTAAGATAACTCTAGTCATTCTAAAGTTATGTCATTAGAAGGGAGGAGTAGAGCCTTAATATACACACCCACTCTATTAAGATAGTTGAAAAAAAAAATGTAAATATCATGACATTATCATACTATCACTATTACATCATCCTGCAAACACCCACTCTCCACAAACTCAAATAGAAATAATTTTTGCTCTCAATACTAAATACCCTTTAAGATATTAAGATCAGAAACTGTTCTAGTAACTCATGTACAGCTAAAAAGGTGTACAATTCAGATTAAAGGGATCATGGCACTTTGCCGTTTAATTAAAATACTGGTGTGTTATCCATCACTGATGAATGGATATACAAATGTGGTATAATCCTACAGTTGAAGTTTATTCAGCCATAGAAAAAAAGGAAGTATTTATACATGCTACAACATGAATATACCTCATAAAACAATACCACAAGTGAGGGAAGCCAGACAGAAAAGACCCCATATAGTATGATTCCATTTAGGTGAAATGTCCAGAAAGCTCATCTATAGAAACAGAAAGTAGATGAGTGGTTGCCAGGGGCTGGGGGTCAGGGAGAAAAAGAAGTGGAGAGTGACTGCTAACATGTGCTTCTTGGGGTGATGAATGTTCTAAAATTAGATCATAGTGATGGCTGCATAACTGTAAATACAGATGGTCTCCAACTTACTATATTTCCATGATTTCTTGACTTTACGAGGGTGCAAAAGAGATAGGCATTCAACACGTTCTTTGACAGGGATAGGTCCAGATAAATTGTAGGTTGAAAATATCATAAGTTGAAAACATCCTTTTGACTTAAACAATATTTTTAACTTTCAACTTACAATGAGTTAGTTGGGATCTAACCCCATTGTAAGTTGAGAAGCATCTGTATACTAAAATCGATTGAATTGTATACAGTTGTCCCTCAATATTTATGGGGGATTGGTTCCATGTACAATTAGTTGTATGCAAATATTACAGCATCTTATATCAAGGACTTGTGCATCTGTGGATCTAATGAATACTAGAATGCCAGATCCACAGATGCACAAGCCTTTGATATAAGATGTAGTATTTGCATACAACCTATTCACATCCTCCCATATACTTTAAATCATTTCTAGGTTACTTATAATACCTAATACAATGTGAATACTATGTAAATAGCATGTAAATATTTGTTCTACAACATTGTTTTGAATTTTGTATAAATTTTTATTATATTATCTTTTTTTCAGAATATTTTTTATCCTTGATTGGTTCAATTCATGGATATAAAACCTGTGGATACAAAGGGCTGGCTGTACTTCAAATAAGTGAACTTTATGGAACATGAAGTATATCACAATAAAGCTGCTTAAAAAATACAAGCTTGTTATGTCCCCTAATTACTTGCAGAAATGATAATATTATTTCACGTTCAGCAGCTCTTTTTGAATAAACAGCAATGCACAAGAAGGCATTTCTTCCACCTCCTCTGAGACTTGATAATTAATCTTGTCCTCACCTCCTCACTTTTAACCTGCCCATCAAGTATTTGACTGCTGGGAAGCTGGAGTTGCAGAGATAATTGGCTCTCTGCTTATCAAGCACAACTCTCAGGCCAGACCTTCAAATGTGTCTCCATCTCTGCCTCCTTCCCTGTATTTCCTCTTTTTCCTTTCAACCCTTACTGCTGAGCACCCAGTCAGCATTCAAAATCAGAGCTGAACCGACTCAGATCAGGTACTTCTGCCTCTGTGGGTCTTCACTGAAAAGGGAACCAGAGCCATTTGTTAATGAATAAAAAGCAGAAACTGGTGGGGATAAAAAGAGATGGTGTCGAATTCTCTTCTTTCTGGATGCTGGTAGTGGTTATGTAGGCAGCTTTCATTTCTGTAAGTGTGCACTACAGTAGGAGTGAGACAGGAACCAGGATGCCAATAGAGAGAACTAAGAAAAATTGTGATTGGCATTTAGGCATCAAGAGAAAAAGCTCTCTTAGTGTTTTTGACTTGCTCAATTTACTGTACAAGCAACTAAGGTGACGGGTAAATTGTATCCTTTGGATTGAAATCTCTGTCTAGTTTCTAAATATTGAGGGAGTCTTGTTCTCTGCTCAACTTTCCTGCATCCATAAGGTATTGGCCAGGAGACGAGCCACTGCGGAGCTGTGTGACTCAGACAGAACCCTTACTCCACATTACTCTGGCCTAGCAAAGTTGGGAGGATTTACACAAAGGTCAAGGGACCAACCACAGCAAACATGGGGCTGAAACTTAACTGTGTGTGGAGCGGACCTCAAGTCTGAAAAGATTCCAGAAGCTTTGCCAAATTCACCCTCTCTATCATTCAGAGACATCATCACTACAGTGATAAGTTACAAGCGTTGTAATCAATTTTTTTAACCCATTGGATACCTATTTCTCCTTTCTCCTGTTTTCTTCTTCTTCCCTTCACTGTCCATCCTCTGCCAGTGACAGAGAAATTTTACTTCTTCCCATTTTCCTAAAAGTGCCAAGCCAGGGGTGGGAGCGGGCACAGAGCATGGATTCTGTAAACATACTTTCTCTGCTATCACCTCAAAGGACCTAGTCCTGAAGCAGAGAAAGAGAAATGAGCTTGTGGCACAAGGAAATCTGTCCAGAATCCAAGAAGCCAGGTGACTTACCCTGGGCATGTTGCAAGCCAAAGTTTGGATGCTTGCTTCCGATTGCATAGGGTGAAGGCACGGAGCTTGCCAGATTTACCAAGGGTGCCTGCTAGGGTTTGCTCCTGGCACCGAACATCCTCAACTACCAGTCTGTGCAGCTCTCATGAGCACCAACCTGTTTGCCGATTACTCCTTGGCAAGCTGACTCTTCAGGGCAGATTAATATTTGCCCTGGGTTATACAAGGCCCTTATGACCCCTCCCCATTGCAAAGAAAACAATAATTGGATAACTTGCTTTTGACGGTGGTTGGATTGTTTGGTGTGGCTTGATTTGGTTTACAGCTCATTTGTGGCAGCATCAAACTGGCTTGATTCAAGGCAGCTGTGGTTTCAGCAAAGCAAGAAGAGTAAGGAGTTGGGAGGGGTGGGGCAACCATAGCAAGAGCAAGCTACAGGGTTGAGTCATGAGTCCCTTTCACTTAAAGCTGCAGTCTACGCAGCCATCCCTGTGTTGCCAGCATCTGCTCACGTGGCTTCTTTGGGACGTAGCACGCAGGATGGGACACATGATTCTGAAAGGGCAAGCAATGGCCACAGAACTTGGGCTATTATCTCAATCTTCTTGTCAAAAATCACTCTTCAGATAGGAAGTAAATTTTTAGCTCTAAATTATGTAAAGTCAAAAATCTAACCACAACAGAGGACAAAAATGGAAACCTCATCAAAATGTCATTTGTTTGGATGGTATTATGGGTTGATTGCGTCCTCCCAAAAGAGACGATGAAGTCCTCCACTACCTTAGAATGTGACCTCATTTGGAAATAGGTTCCTTGCAAATGTAGTTGGTTAAGATGAAGTTATAATGGAGTGGGCTGGGCCCTTAATTTAACAGGACTGGTGTTTTTATAAGACAGAGAAGAGACACACAGGGAGGACACCTTGGAAAACAGCAGCAGAGATTGGAGTGATGCAGCTACAAGCGGAGGAATGCCAAGGAGTGCTGCCACCATGGGAGGCCAGGGTGAGGCAAGGGAGGACTCTACCCAGCATCTCAGAGGGAGCATGGCCCTGTTGAAACCTGGCTTTCATACTTGTTGCCTCCAGAAGTGTCAGAAAATAACTTTTTGTTGTTTTAAATCATCTAGTTGTGGTGCTTTGTGATGTCAGCCCTAATAAACTAATGCCGATGATTTATATGTGAGCTGGCTGGGTTTGCCTATAATTGCCTTTTCTGCAACTTCTTATAGGACCCAATTTAAAATTTAATAGTATTTTTAATCAGTGAAAAAATTTGATGGTATGGCATTTGGTTGACCTAATGTGGGGACAGCACATGTTTATTCTAGTGTAGCAGTGATGTGCTGAATCCCTATCAACTCCAAAGGGGATGGCACCAGGTTCAAGAGGCTGAAGAAGAGAACCAGAGCCAGAAAATGAGACATTGGGGTTTTATTGGGGGCTGACATACAGGGGAGAGTCTAGTGGTGGCGGGCTGGACAGGAGAACTGCTGGTCCAGTGGCGGCAGGCTGGTAAGAAGAACCACAACTGCCTGCGAAAGGCATGCAGTTTATACAACATTTTCACTTAACAGCCTCCCCCTAGCAACCTCAGCCTAAACCTTCATTTAACCCCAAACAAAGGACTCTGATCTCCTGTATAGCCCACCCGGGATGGCCTGGGACTCAGATGTTCCTCATAGATAAGGAGTGGATCTCTGGGATGGCCACTTCTAATTCCTTAGCTTGGAACTCTGAACATATATTTGGGTGCATCTGCCACACAGGGTCATTCTCAGGGTAGGCTCAAGTCAAGTTATCATTGTCAGGAGTATCTACCATACAAGCATCCCTCCCCGCTCCAGTGAGAAAGTTGCTAATGTCCTGTGAAAAGCCAGGGATAGTGTTCTGAGTTCACTGCTATGACGCCTTGTAATTCTTTCTTTAAAGGAGAGTTCTGACCACTAGAAAGAGTTTTAAGAATGAATAAAGTGATATTGGACAGACACAGAAACTCTGGAGGACAAATGATGCCAAAAGCATACTTACACCTTTGGCACCTCCCCAGCAGGAGGGGAAGGAGGAGTAGAGGGAGGTAGCCTTAGTGCCTCACCCTTCAATCCTCACTCTGGCTTTGATGTTGTCATTAGCATGTATCCCCAGAAAAGTCACTTATCTCTCTCAGGACTTCTATATTATCCAGGGGAAACTGATTTCCACTTACCAACCTATCCATAAAACATGGAGGAGAAAAAGATAGATTCAACCTTCATGTTCCAGGTCTTTAGGAAAAGCATTTTGTGACCTCTAAAGCTTCTAGTCTCTTGGTTTTGTGTCCAGAACACTCAAGACTGTCAACATCTGTGTACTCTAGGCCCCTGATTCCTCTTTCTAGAACACAGATACCATATTCAGAAACCTTTCCAGCCCAAAGGAATCTTGTGAAATCTGGATATATATTATTTTATAAAAAAACAAATCCCAGACATGTTATTTTACACCTACCTATTTCAGTACGTATCTCTAGCAATTATGACTATATTGTTACGTAACCAGTGTCCTTTTCACATCCAACAGAATTACTAATTTCTTAGTAGCATCTAATTTGGATATAGTTTTTTTTTTTTGCAATTCAAAATAAGAAACACATTAGTTCTATTCAAAATAGGAAACACATTGGTGAATTACTCTAAATTGTTGAAGGGACCTCAGAGAAACAATTTCTGTTAGTACCTAAACTTCTCAAGGCAGAAGGCTACATGTCCTATCGTTAAATAACATAGGACATTAGTATGTAATGAGGAACTTTGGGAATTATCCAGCTCAACATCTCATTTGATAGACGAGGATGCTGAAGCCCTGTGATGGTTAATTTTGTGTCAACTTGACTAGGCTAAGGGGTACCCAGATAGCTGGTAAAACATTATTTCTGGTGTATCTCTGAGGGTGCTTCTGGGAGAAACACCCAGTACATTTGGTGTTGAATCAGTAGACTGAGTAAAGAGTGTCCACCCTCACAAATGTGGGTGGGCTTTATCTAATCCACTGTGGGCCTGAATAGAACAAAAACGTGGAGGGGGTGCAAATTCTCCTTCCTTGAACTGGGACATCCTTCTATTCTTGCCCTTGGACATCAGAGCCCCTGTTCTCAGGGCTTTAGACTCTCAGACTTATATCAGGCCTCCTTCTGGTCTTCAGGCTTTTGGCCTTGAAGTGGGAGTTACAACGTCAGCTCCCCTGGTTCTCAGGCCTTCAGAATAAGACTGAATTACACCACTGGCTTTCCTGGGACTCCAGCTTGCAGATGACAGGTAAGAGGACTTCTTGCCTCCATAATGGTGTGAGCCAATTTCCATAATAAATTTCCCCTCATATATATCCATATATAATCCTATTGGTTCTGCTTCTCCGGGGAACATTGACTAACACAGGCCCTGAAAAGCCATGTAACATGTGGTGAGTTGGAGACCAAAGTAGAATTGTAACTCACCCATTTGTGACTCCCATTCCACAGCAGACTGACTCTTTAGGAATGGAGATGCCGTAGACTTTGCAGCCAAATTTATTATTTAATTCCAAACTTATTGTCTCTGGCTCACTCTACTCCCAATTAACTGCACTTGAAGCTCACTTCCTCCATGGAAATAGAGACCAAGCAGCTTGAATATTCTTCCTTCTGACCTGTCATAGTTTTGAAGACCATCATTAAGTTGTGGTTTCAAGCTTTTCCTATCAGATTAAGCAGGCTTCAATCAGATCCCTTCCTCACAGGATGTTTTCTCTCCTTAAAGGCTGTAAACAAACAAACAAGGAATCTATGGGCTACCAAAGATAGACCTGTTGGGCGCAAACAAATGATACACTCTTATTTTTGCCAAGTGGTCATGAGAATATGCCAGCAAAACAGACCACACTCAGAAACAGGCTCTACTGAGCTACCATAGCCTGATCTTTTCAATCATGTTTATTAAACAATGAACAACAAATGGAAAACCAAACATTGTATGCTCTCACTCACAAGTGGAAGCTACACTATGAGGATGCAAAGGCATAAGAATGATACAATGGACTGTGGGGACTCAGGGGGAAAGGTTGGGAAGGGGATGAAGGATCAAAGACTACAAATTGGGTTCAGTGTATACTGCTTGGGTGATGGGTACACCAAAATCTCACAAATCACCACTAAACAACTTGTTCATGTAACTAAACACCACCTGTTCCCCCCAAACCTATGGAAATAGAAAATTAACAAAAAATAAAAAATAAAAGACAAACAACAAAAGCCTTCACATATAAAGACGAAAAGAAATCAGGAAGCTGAGATTGGGACTTGGGTGAGCTCTTGAAAAATTTACTGAGCGGCTGAGATGTTGCTTGAGCGGCTTGATGGCTCCTCTCTCCTTGGATTAGCACACCAAGGTCCAGTGCTGTCAAGACCATATTGCTTTCTGCTCACTCTGGTGAATAAGGGAGGGGCAAATAAGTCCAAATATCTCCAGGGTCCAAAGTTGTGTTTGGATAAATTAAAACGCCGAGTTACAAGGTTGAAGATTAAACTAACAACCACTCATCAGCAAAAAAAAAACGTTGCTTGACTACGGGATGCCGAAATGCTGGTCTGCTATTCTAACTGAAGTAAACAAGTACCCGGCTGGTTGTCTTCTGGCATGAAATTAGAGCACAACCTTGATAAAATGGGATTTCATTTAATTTACTAAAATTAAAAAAAAGGTGTCTTTTGTTACATTGACGAAAAGTGGCAAGAAAGCAAGCAAGTATCAGGGCCTTACTAAAATCACCTCTGAGACAGCAGGTCTTCAGCGATGCGCATTGGAATCACCTGAGAAACTTTAAAAACTACGGCTCTCTGGCTCCCATCCCTAGACCTTCTGATTTCATGGAGTGGGGTGCCGCCTGAGGTTTGAAATTCTAACGTGGAACGAAGTTTGAGAACCACTGCTCTAGATATTTCTTGGTACTGGTGTAGCACAGCCCAGTCATCTAAACCATCTATAACATCGAACTGAGAAACATTATTTTTTTTCCTTTTAAATCTACTGACTGAAAGTAGAACAATCCACTCAAGGGCACATAAATAAAAATGTAATTTAATGTCACTTAGAGATTTGTGTTGTTTTTTCTTAGAGAGTTCTGTTGCTTTTGAAATGAAGAATTAGAAAACAAATACTTATCATTCAGTCCGAAAAAAAAAATAATTCTGTCCTAGAGAAATCAGCTAAGGAAAAGGCACAAGGAAGGGAAGGAGAGACAGAGATGGAATGCTGAGAGAACCAGGGCACAAGACACAGACCAGATCTCCGAGACCGTGCCTCCCGTCCTGCTCCTCGACTTCCCCAGCACACGCAGCCTCTCCACCCCGCACGTACGCGTTGGCTTCTGGTGAGAGAGGAGGGGAGAAAAGGCGGCCAGAGGGAGACCCAGCTGCCTCACCTTTGCTGATCCGCTGGGTTTTATTGATCTGCTCTTGTGTCTGCACTTCAGCCTGTTCTGTCCTGATTATGTTGACTGCTTTGAGCCCTGACCCTTCTTTCGCATCCCTGAGTTATTATTTCCTCGTGGTTCTGCAAAACCTCCTCTTAGGCTTCTGAGGGTCTGCGTGTCCTTGCCACACCCTGGAGTTTCAGATTGACTCACTCCCTTATCTTCCTGTCTTTCCAGACTGCGTTGTGGCTTCTCTGGCCAGAACCTAACCCCTGGGATTTCTGACCGTCTTTGTTAGATACGGCTGTCACGATGCCTCCCTCAGCCAGTGCCCGTCCTGAGGGAGCCTGCCTTGGGCAGCCATGTTTTTTTGAGGCGGAGTCTCGTTCTGTCACCCCGGCTGGAGTGCAATGCTCTCAGCTCACTGTGCAACCTCTGCCTCCCGGGTTCAAGTGATTCTCCTGCCTCAGCTGGGATTACAGGCACGTACCACCATGCCCAACTAATTTTGTATTTTTAGTAGAGACGGGGTTTCACTGTGTTGGTCAGGCTGGTCTCAAACTCCTGACCTTGTGATCTGCCCACCTCAGCCTTCCAAAGCACTGGGATTAAAGGCATGAGCCACTGCGCCCGGCCTTGGGCAGCCATGTTTTGTTCTGGGTGACATTGACTCCACACTGGCATTCCTCATCCGTGGGGACCTGACCAGGACCCAGGGCAGCTGTGGCGTGGGAAGGCCAGGGGCCTATGTGGTTGTCTGGTGGGAGAAGCTTTGTCCAAATAGGGGAGAGCAGGATAATCAGATTCCTTACCTTGGGAATTCGAACTGGGAAATATGGCCAGGATAAGAAAGCAGCAATGTGAGAAGCAGTTGAGAAGTTATGAAGTAGAAAAACAGCAGTGTGGCAAATGGCATTGATGAATGAGCAGAAAATGTGAGGTAGGGAAATCCTACGCAGAATGAACATAGAATACAACCTGCGAGAATATGATGAAAGCTCCCTTCCCCAACATGTAGAATAAATTCATGCACAACAACAGAATTTTGCAAGCTTTTGGGAGTTTGTGGACTCTCTGAGGCCCATGTATGAACCACATAGGGTTCACAAAACGCTGTTGAAGAATTTCTTGGGTTCAAGGTAAAGCCTTAGTCGGTGAAGAAAAGAGAGACAAGCACCTTGGGAGGACAACCTCCAGAAGAGGCTTCCTCAGCCTCAGCACTGCTGAGATTTTGGGCTGGATAATATTTTGTTGTAGGGGCTGTCCTGTACATTGTATGGTGCCTAGCAGCATCCATAGACTCTACTCACCAGATGCCAGTAGCAACTCCCCAGTCAGGACAATAAAAAATGTCTCCAGACATTGCCAAATTCCCCTGGGAGGCAAAATTGTCCCGGAGAGAATCACTGCCCTAGAAGTTGACTGAGTCAGGCACGGGAGAGGCAGCATCAGGGTGAAGACTCATTAACTGCAGCTGCAGAAGTCCTCAGATCTGGTCTCCCGTCCTTGAGAGGCCCAATTCCTATTCGTTTCCTGTCTTTGCTACTGACTACCTCCGCCCACCCTCAATCTGACCGGCTCCCACTTTAGCTGGCTAGCCCACCTGAATCTTGATTTTTTATAGTGGCTCTCAAACTTCATCAAAATCACCTGGAAAGCTTGAACCATAGATTGCTAAGCTCCACCCCCAGTTTCCGTTTCACAGGTCTGGGTTGGGGTCTGACATTTGACAATTCTATTAAATTCCCACTTGGTGCTAATGTTGCTGGTATTGAGTCCACACTTTGAGAACTATTGCTTTACAGAAAGAAAAAGAAAAAAGAAGCCTAGCTAATACTTTTTCCTGAGCTCCTATAACAGAGGCAGATGAGTAGAAGGAGATAGAAAAAGAGAAAAAGTGATGCGTCAATAATGTCTGGTACTCTGCGATTGCTTTTCTTTGTTTTTGTTTTTGTTTTTGAGACAGAGTCTCGCTCCTCTGTTGCCAGGCTGGAGTGCAGTGGCAGGACCTTGGCTCACTGCAATCTCTGCCTCCTGGGTTCAGGTGATTCTCCTGCCTCAGCCTTCCTAGTAGCTGGGACTACAGGCATGCACCACCATGCCCAGCTAATTTTTGTATTTTTAGTAGAGACAAGATTTCACCATGTTGGCCAGGATGGTCTCAGTCTCTTGACCTCATGATCTGCCCGCCTTGGCCTCCCAAAGTGCTGGAATTATAGGCATGAGTCACCTCACCCGGCCCAATACTCTGCAATTTCTAACGCAGAATACTATCAACAAACATTTACTGAGAGTGAGGATGCATGCAATAATACTACTTTTTAATCCTTACAGTAACTCAGAGATAACAGTAGATATTATTATCTTAATTCTACTCATACATAAAACAAGGCTTGGAGAAGGTTAGGGATTGGTCTAAAGACCACATGGGTTGTAAGTGGACTGTAGTTTGAATCCAGGTCTGTTTAAATATGTCTGAACTTTCTCCACTTTTCAAGACTTTTTCTTAAGCAGCATAAATTTCATTTCCTTATAGAAAATCTCATGGGGGATCTCCAAATAGAAAAGAGATAAGAGAAGCTGAAAGGGGCCTAGAAGGAGATACAGTGAGTTTCAGTCATTTGGCCTCCTGTCTTTTGTGGACATGTTGAGGCATCGCCAGAAAGGTCCAGGGTTCCTAGAAATCCAGTAAGAAAGCGCCTGTCTTACAAATTCTGTCTTCCCATTGGTTCATATATTTCAGAACAATCTCCCTTTAACAAGGGTATGATTATCTGATTCATCTACACATTTGACTGCATACCATGAAAGGTTATTTTCTGATATCAAAGAAGCATTCGACAAGACAAGAAAAGAGATATGGAAATGAAGATTGTAGTGCTTTGGCTCCTTTAAAGGAAGGACACATGCATTTTAGTGGGAGTCAACCAGAAGGAAACATTCTGAAATATTAAAGTGTTAAAATATTCAGGATGCTGAGGCAAGAGAATTGCTTAAACTCGGGAAGCAGAGGTTGTAGTGAGCCGAGATTTCGCCATTGCACTCTAGCCTGGGTGACAGTGAGACTCCATCTCAAAACAAAAAATGGGTTAAATATTAAAATGTTTAATTTCATTAATTTCATTTTGTAGACTAAAATAGCCATTTGTTCTTATACACATATAAAGAGAGTAGAGTTTGGAAAAAATGTTTAAAAATTTAATGGTCCAGTCTGGCCTGGGTTAGGGCTAACTCTCAGGCTTGAGGCTTAGAGCTATTTGAAAACGTTTGACAAAAATTCTAAGCACTGTGTAGCTAAGAGCTGGAGATGAGCTATTTCAATTCCATGCAAGAATTCTTCAGTAAGAATGACCTTTTAAAAAATATCATGAAAGTTTCAGTTTTGCAAGATGAAAAGATTTCTGGAGATGGTTGTGCAACAATCTGATATAGTTAACACTGCTGAACTGGATTCTTAAGAATAGTTAAGATGGTAAATACTATGTTATGTGTATTTTACCACAATCAAAGAAAATGTCATCATGGTAAAACCACAACATTTTCATTGAGGAGATGGGCAGTCAGGAAGTTTTTTATTGTTTGATTTTTTGCTGTTTTGTGATGAAAGAGCTGTGGAGAGATTGGAAATTATGGAAAACAGGACATGCTTTAAAATGGATGGACATTTTGGTTTTAGTAGTCATGTGAAAGGCACAAGTCAGTGAGATTCAAATTTGTGGTTGAGAAAAACATCCTGTGTAGATAATCAAAAGGAAGAATATCTATATACTTATTCTGTCTTATTTTCCAGTTTCAAAGATTTAAACTTCATTTTGGTTAGGATACAATAGTGCACCAGTCAAAAACAATGCATGGTTCAGAGCAGGTTCCTGGATCATTCAGAAATTCTTCAAGGACACCGTCACTGTTGGAGATTACTTTATTTCAATGCATCTAAGGAACTTTCAATCGTTTTATCCATTGCCATTGTTTTATCTACTATCAAGAAAAAAATCTTCCAATTAAAGTATGGTATGCCAACAATTATAAGATGTATTCCAACTTCAAAGATAGTAAAATGTATTTAAAAAGATCTTTTCAGGGACGGGGGGTAGGGGAAAGGACAGATATTGGTCAAAAGGTACAAAAAAAAAAAAAAAAGGAAAGAAAAAATATAGCTTTTTGAAATTTTATATAGGGGAGGGAATATTTTCCATGTAGTTAAAAGATAAATTTTGTAGGCAGTTGAGCTATAGGAGGTTTGAATACATATATTAGCCCTATAATTTTTTTTCTTTTTTTTTTGAGATGGAGTCTTGCTCTACTACCTAGGCTGGAGTGCAGTGGCATGATCTCAGCTCTTTGCAACCTCTGCCTCCTGGGTTCAAGTGATTCTCCTACCTCAGCCTCCCAAGTAGCTGGGATTACAGGCATATGCCACCACACCCAGCTAATTTTTGTATTTTTAGTAGAGACAGGGTTTTACCATGTTGGCCAGGGCTGGCCTCAAACTCCTGACCTGAAGGGATCTGCCCACCTAGGCCTCCCAAAGTGCTGGGATTATAGGCTTGAGCTACTGCACCAGGCCACCCTATAACTTTCAACAAGTGCCAATAATAAAATGAATCCTGGTTGACAATTATAAAAAGAGAAAAAAGTTCCTCTTAGAATTGAAGATGTGTGGTAGACAGACAAAAATCCATATACTATAAAATAATCCAGATAAAAACATAAAAATAGAGGTTTTACTAGAGGATGACAGATGTAAGCACATACTTGAAATATTAAAAGGAACCAAACTAAGAGGTTAAATATAAAATAAGGAAACAAAGTGCCCATTATAGACTAATCTTTATTACTCCATAGAATAAGTTGCATCTGAGAGGTGTTTTAATGGAAATCATTTCTCAAAAAGATAGGTCTTACCAAAGCCAGTTTGGAAATTTGATATGCATATATGTAATTTTTTCTTGGTAGCCCATTATCACTACTCCAAATAATTTAGGATAAAGTTGCCTCTCAATTCAAGATATGCAGGGAATGGAGAATAAGCTGGAGAATTAGAGCAAGTAAAAAGTACAGAAATTAAAATATCATTTAGAAATGAGCAAAGCAAAGAAATATAAAGTGTTTGAAATAATTACATTGGTGAAAAGTAAACCACAAACATTTAAAATATAATTTTTTAAAGAATTAGAATTAACACATGAATTTTTCAATTGACCTCAAGCTTGTAAGAAAATTAAATTAACCATAATGTTCCATCCCAACTTCTGAGCATTATGATTACTCAACATTTGAGTGAAAAGACATAGTGCACTATTAGGTTCATTATAGGCTGGAAGAACCAGATGCAAGTCTTTAAGGAACTGACTTGATTTGATTATTGGGGTGCTCCTTATTAGTTTTATTCATGTAATAAATGAAGAAAACGGGCTTCTCAATTCTATTGTGCCTGAAGCTTTTCACTTCAGGGAGTACTTTTTCTAAGTCTGTAATAATCCTTTTGAGTAGCTGTAAGAGATTTGAGTAACCTTCAAAGTCCATATCTATTGGCCAGTTTTATAATCAATTGTGGAATTTTGGAAGATAAAGCCACCATTCATAGGAGTCATTCATTCCCGAGAAAATAGAATAGGTAATAATTTGAACGCTTCTTTGTTGGGTTGTCTCATCCCTGGATTACAATTTGAATAATTCAACAATTAATTCTCTTTCACAGAAGTGAACACTTACTCTATATGAATCTCACTTTCTTGAGGGCTGGAAAGAATATATACAAAGTGTAATCCTGTCCTTGATGGACTTAGGCCTTATGGTGTGGGGGGAAGAAAGATGACGACCGTATACAGTAACTATAATGCAAAGCAAAAAAACATCAGGGCTGCCATTCAGCGGGCTACAACATGCTGGCCAGTGTCTGTTCTGATTGGCCAGTGGTTATGCCAGGACTGTTTTAAATATTTTGAATGTTACATCTGAATAACCTTCAGTAAACAATGCCAGTTGCCTGTCTAATATCCCTTCTCCACTTCTTCTTTATCGATACAACCCTCATTTTGTTTAATATATCAATGTACTCAACTAAAAAAAGAGCATCTTCCAGCATCCCCTCCTACATCTAGGGGTGGGCTATGACATAGTTCTGACCAATAAGATTTAAGTAAATTCCACTAAGAACTTCTGGGAAAGCTCTTTCAAACTAAGCCAATTCAGCTGGCCCTTGATTTTGCCTTTTTTGCTATCTTTCTTCTTGCCTGGAACACAGACTTGAACCTGGAGGTGGGGCAGCTATCTCGGGATCAGGGATGACTAAGAACAAAGACAGAAGGAGTCTGGGTCCCTAAGACTGTTGTTTGCCAATTTCATCATTCATGTATTGCTTACCTCTGGATTCCTTAATACCTGAGAAAAACAAACCCCTACTGTGCTTAAGTCCTTGGTTAAATAGATTTGGTAACTGACACAAAGTGTGACACAATTCTAACAGACACGATATCCTAAGGCTCAAAATTGGGAAATGCCACAGGAATCCATGGAGGTTATGAAAGCACTATGAAATGGACAGGGTTTAAAAGGTAGAATTTCAGAGGTGGAGAGAACCACAGAAATCATTTTGTTCAATATCCTTATGGAGATGAAAAAACTGAGTCTGAACAAAGTAATTTGTCCAAAATTCCACGGCTGGTTACTGGTAAAATGAGCAAAGATTGGTTCTCTTGCTGTCTTGAAACATAAAAGCACCCATGAAGAATGAAAAAATTTGTGGCCATTTGAACAGACAAGTATCAACTTCAGGTATGACCAGAACCATATACTGAAAAAAGGCTAATAATTCAACAAAATATAAGTGATGAAATCAGAGATTATCCTTGAACCTCACATGACCCACACTCTAAGTCTGGTCAATTTGACCTTTTAAATATATGCTTTAGGGAGCCTTTCTGGACTATGCCCTCCCGCTCCCAACTCCTTGTTAGATGCCATGTCCCTGGAACCACTCTGTCATCCTGCATTCATGACAGCACTTGCTACATTGCATGTTCATTTTCTCTTAACTGGGTCCTATCTCCGCCACTCTGTTGAGGGCAGGGATCCTTCCCACATGTGTGATTAGGTACTGCTCAGCACTGTGTCATAACTCAATAACTACTCATAACCCACACTCAAGACTTAGAAAAAATGGCAATTCTTGAATGTCTAATTTTTTCTCTGGGTGTGAAAATGTTTAAGTACAAGTGACGTTTGGAAGGTGATACCAACTTTCGGCAAATCTCTTCAGCCTATTCAGAAGTGAATAGGATGGCCAAACAAAGAAATATAGACATCTTCCACAGAAATTAGCATATATGTAGAATCAGGGCTGGGGCTAAGTGTGTAGTGCCTAGGTTGAACTGAATATTGCAGAATTGGGGCTTTCTGAAATGGACTTCTCAGGTGGTTTGCACATGCATGTACCAAGCATATCTGGGATTTTTGTGGAATCACCTGGCAATTTTAGATGGAGATGCTGAAGTTATCCTTTAGGAAATGGGGAGAAAAGGAAAGGCAGTATTTGCTCGAGTGGCATATCTTATAACCACAAGGGAGAAAGAAGGCTGTGGAATTATTTAGTGAATTTAATAATGAGTACTTTTAAATATCTAAAGAAACAGTCTTGATTGCTAGTATGGGCAGGACCATTCTTGAAAGCACCAATTATCTACCCAAAGCTTCTCAATGAAGCTGGAGAGGAAATTACTTGGAAACCTTCATATTCTAAATGCTAAGCAAGGAATAACAGTAAAATCTGGCTCCAATGCCAATTCTAAATTCTTTGGTGCAAGAGAGTGCAAGATGTTTGCTTCCTTGTGCAAATTAGGAACAGGCAGTTTTAAGCAGTGGTATCTATTACAGTGGTGATGTTGCAGAATATTAAATGACAAAGGGCATTTAGAACAGTGCTATGGCCAGGTTGTCTGGTCTTGACTCTTGGCTGTGTGAGTTGCTTAACCTCTGTGTTCTCATTTTCCTCATCTATAAGTTTGAGTGATTATAGCACCTACCACATGGGACTGTTCTGGGCATTACCTGTAATGTATTTCATGCGAAGTACCTGAGTGCCTGGGATGTAATTTCACCCAATAAATGTCAGCTATCTTCACTAGGTATATTTCAACAAAGTTTCTATAAATGGTTGGTGTGAACTTACAGGTCTAAAAACAACAAAATAAAAAAGACAAAAAAGTTACAATTATACAAATAGGCAACTTAGAGCCAGAGTCCCCAAACTTTTTCTATGAAGGGCAAGATGGTAAATATTTTCAGCTTTGTGGCTCATAGGATCTTTGTTGTAACTATAAAACTCTGCTGTTGCAGTACGAAGACAACTATAGGAAATATGTTAAAGAATAGGTCTGGCTGGGTTTCAAAACACTTTATTTACAAAAACAGTTCTAAAACTTGATGAGAACAGACCACGGGCTGTATTTTGCAAACTCCTGATTTAGATTATTGTACACTGCTCCTGTCCAGGCAGCACTATCTTCTGGAAACCATAGGTAAACGTTCTATTTCTGTCTGACATCCCTCCCCTAGCAGCATGATTGACTCCCTCTATCACCTTATGCAAAGTACCTCCTTACAGACACACAAACCTTGTTTGTTTTCTTCATGGCATGTATTGCAATTTCTAATTATCTGGTATATTTGTTCACTTATTTGTTTTCATTGTCCTCTCACCTAAATGTAAACTCAATGAGGGCAGGACTCTTAATGCCCTATGCTTATAGCAATGACTGATTGATCCATAGTAGCAAAAAAAAATTTATTAAATGAATGAATGAAATAATTACTGATGACAAAGAACTTGTACATTCTGACAATTCGATACACATATTAAGTCCTACCCTCAGTAAAACATGTTTATGTATCACATATTTCTAAGAAAACAGAGCTATGCATTTGCTTTTAATATGCTCAGTTTATAAAAGCGGTTTTGTTTTTAAAAGTCAATGGGCCTTAGAATAATATGAGTATGACAAGAACAATTTAAAACAACAACAACAACAAAAATTAATGGGCAGATCATAATCTTTTTCCAGCTCACAGTTTACTCACTGCTGTTAATTGAAATCATGTGTTCTGTAGACTTTTTGCCTTCTCTTAGCTCTAACACTCATCATTAATACATTTCTATTTAAGGCACCAACTTTACATTCTTTTTTGTTTTGTATGATGCCACAGATTTTCAACAAGCTTACAAAAAAAAACCCCAAAACAACCAGTCCCTGAATCAGATGCTTCTTTATTTTGTTTCATGCTTAAGATTTAGCATAGTGCTTGACACACAGTATGTGCTTAACAGATATTTGTAAATGAACAAATGATTGAATCTTTATTGGGGCATTGTAGAACACTCTACAGTAAGTGAACAATTGAAAGGGGCTGTGATCCCTAGAAATGCAGGTAAACACAGAGATAATGTAATTTATGTGTTACATGAGCACCAGAAAGTGAGAATAGGAAGAATGCAAAATCAAAATTAAAAAAACAAAAATTATTTTTAATTTAATTTAATATTTTCGAGATGAAGTCTTGCTCTGTCACACAGACTGGGCGCAGTGGTACAATCTTGGCTCACTACAACCTCCGCCTCCCAGGTTCAAGTGATTCTTATGCCTCAGCCTCCCAAGTAGCTGATATTACAGGTGCATGCCACCATGCCCAGCTATTTTTTTTTTTTTTTTGTATTTTTAGTAGAGATGGGGTTTAGCCATTTTTGCCAGGATCTCAAACCCCTGGCCTCAAGTGATCTGCCCACCTCAGCCTCCCAAATTTCCTCCAATTACAGGTGGGAGCCACTGCGCCTGGCCAAATTTTTAGGTAATGTTTTTAAAGAGATAGGGTCTCACTGTGTTGCCCAGGCTGAACTTCAAGCCCTGGTCTAGAGCGATCCTTCCACGTCAACCTTTTGAGTAGCTGGGACTACAGACGCGTGAGGTAACTTTGCCTTTGATTTGCAGCATTTAGAGAAGACAGCCAGAGTTCTGGGAATAAAAAAAGAGCAATGGGAACACTGTGTCTCTCAAATTACCATATGCATATTATTTACCAGCGTGGTGAGACAAGTAATGAATACATTAGGAGAATGGTGCTCATCCTCCTTTGTATTCTTGATGAAATATCAGCCCTGTCAAATCAACCCGAAGTGAATATGATGAGCTGTGGAAAGCTAGTTCTCACATCAGCCTGGTTCAGCAGGCACTGAAAATTGATTTTATTAAATGTTTCATGCTGGAAAAGGGCACAGGAGCTTTCTGACTGCACAGATATATTTATCTGTTTTTTCTATCATCTATTGCTGGAGCATTCAATTGTCCTGAGGGTGATTTAATGAAAGAAGAATGAAATGAAGACAACAAGAGATATGTTTCTCTCCAGGGTCTGCTCCTCTGTTCAATGAATTATTGCAAGAAAAAGTGGACAACCCCTAATTTATGTCTACTGCACACCAAGTAACTTCTTCCTTTCCAGCTAAGGGAAGAAGTCCCCACTCTACAGAACCTTAGGATTGGATGACTGTTTGGAGGTTGCCTATTCTTACCAAATGCACTCTTTGAGGTCCTTGTTGTGGCATGCCATATGTTAGAAGGTTCTTTGAACTCGTCTCGTCTTGAGCATTTCCATGGCTTTCTCTATGCTTTTGTCCTACTTTGTATATACCACCATTGTTGCATTACTGCAACTTAGAAAATATGCTTGCTTTGCCCATGTGACAATTAACACAGGGGTCTGCATTTACCTTTGCATCTCTAAAACTTTGCCAAGTGCCTAGTTCAAGGCAGGCCCTCAACAAACGTGCCCTGACAAGGAAAGAACAACCAAAAGCTTAATAGTTCAAAGTAACACCTTTCTTCTCTTGTTAGAAACTTCTTTACAAAACTGCATACAAAATAGTCTACATTTCTATTTGTCTATCAGTAACTCAGGCAATTGGAGGTTTTCAAAACATGGCTAATGCAGAGGATATCTAAATGCTGTTGAGTAGAGAGAGATTTCCCTCCAAATTAATTAGGACAAATTAATTGTCCTTGCTAGTTGCTTTAAGCAGGGCTGTTCCCAACAGACAACATACAATTTCCTTAAGTTGCTGGTGGTGTGAACTGGTTGACAAAGAACCTCCGTAAATCCTAGTACTTCATCCTAGTACAACTTTGTCATGACCCTCAAATCCACGATGATGGCATTCTTATGAAGCTAGACCTGCTTGGTCACTTCCAGAATCTGATTCTACCAACCAGTCATCGTAGGCATTTGATTTGATATATTTAGTAACAACTATTTAGAAAGGACTACACTAGCCCTCAGGGTGGGGGATATCATAGAGAACGTATAAAAATGAATTTCATGGCCCCAAGGAGCTCACAGTGTAGGAAACAGATCAATTGCAGTGCAGGTTTGTAAGTGTATTGTTGAGTGTAGTTATTTTCTTCATGACATCCATCTCCTTGTAATGTGTGCATCATTTTTTCACACTGCACATTAAGTTCCTCCCATAAAGGGCTTTACACTTTGAAGAAGAGACTCACTTTAACAGAGCACTTTCCTAAGCACTATTGTGTTCAGTATATGGGTGGCTGCCTTATTTCCTAACTGAGGGCTGGGGAACACCTCCATGTCTCCCTCATGTATGTGTCATCATTCTAACTCCTTCTGAGAATAGAAGTCAGGAACACAATGGGGCACCCCACAGATGGTCAATGGTTTAGAAATGTGGAGACTTAGTTCCTCTCTCTGCAGGAAAGGATGGAGGCCTCAGAATGTCTAGACTTAGAGTGATGAAAGACAACCTCAGTACTTTTCTGAGACAAATGCTTCTGCTAGAGTGACTCTTTAATCCACCAAGCAATCAGATCAGTTTTCAGAAAATCCAGTTTGTGCTCTTATTTAGCCCTCTAAACCTTTTTGGAGCAAGGTTTCTTTCATTCTTTTGCAAATGAACTGAAGAAGATGCAAGGAAGATGGAAGTGGAGCTATCCAACGGGGTTGGGAACAGGAATCTACCCCTTTCACCACACACACACACACACACACACACACACACACACACACACACCCTACTCCTATCTAAACTCGAGGGCCAAGAATGGGAAAGGATGTTGAGGAGGAGAGTAGGATGCTGATCTGAGCACCATTCTCTCTTCCCCAAATCGTCCCATCTATCAAGCCATTATTAGAGGTCAGTCCTTTTTGTCCTACCAAAGGCAAATGACTAGTCATACAATTTTATGTTTCACAATTTCTTAAATATCAACCCAGCTAGAAAGATTCAATGCAACAGTAGTGGGAAAACACTATTGCATTAGCAAAGATTTAATGCAATAGCAGTGGAATAACAGCAAAGATTTAATGCAAACTAGCAAAGATTTAATGTAATAATAGTGGGATAACAGCCACAGCTGGGAAAATGAATGTCATGTTTGGTGATTGGTCCTATTTCTGGGGGACCCACTTTTGTGAAGCTAGTTACCATATCCCTCAACTTTCCCTGAGATCTGCTGCGCATCTAGTATCATTGCTTTCAACTGTGCATGAGCAACATCATTGCCACTTCTCCCCTCATTTCTGGAAGCATGAAATGCCTTCTTAGGTTCATAGAGGTCTGCTACTATTTCCATCTCAGGAATTATAAAAACACAATTTTAAACAGCAAATTTCTTGCTTTGTTGAAATGAAATGCATTTTCATTTCATTCAACCATTTTTCACTCAAAGTAGGAGTTGACAATCAGACAATTTATGTCTTGCGGGACAGAGCTTAACTGGGGACCAAATGGTAATGGGACTCATGATAGCTAAAAGCTGTGATTGTCCAATGTTCTTGGGATTAGTTGAGAAAAACGTTTTGTAAAAATCAGGGCCTCAAAATAAAGAATAAGTCCTAAAACAAGAGAGGTAAACTTAAAACAATCACAATTTAAACGAACCAGAATATAGAAGAGATTCAAAGTACTATCGATTTTCGGAAGAAAATCCTTGGTTTATACATGGACAAATATATTCTAGTGCTCAAAAAGAACAGACAATAATATGTGGCAAAAAAGAAAAACAAGAAACAACGATTTGTCAAATTCGTATGGTACTTTTTATGCAATCAAATGGATAAGATTGTCACAGGGTAGATGTATCAGATTCACTATAGAATTAGAAGAAAATTGCTCTTGAAATCTCAGGAGGACAATATGTAAAATATATTTATATGTATGATACAGATAGAAAAACAACAGAGAATTAATCATTTTAAGTTTTATACTCATTTGTAAGGCTATGAATTTTAGAGCTGTTTTGGCTAAGTTCCCTGAGTTGGATAATTTTGCAATCTAACCTTCTAAATATTTCAAACTGTCTTTTTAAAAAATTGCAGTTATTTTTGCCTTAATTATCTAGAAAACTGCTTCAATCTCCACTTCACTTTGTATAATCAATTTTTAGATGTGGATTAATTAGTCCATATGTACCAACAAGATTTCAACCATTCAATTTGGGCTGAAGTTGGGAGTATAGGTTTTTTGAGAATTGGTGATTTTTGTGCCTGGGTGATGCCAATAAAGGGGGTAGAAGATTCAGTTTCTGGCTTCTCCCCTCCTCCCTCAAAAGGCTTAATTTTATCTCGGGTAGATAGCCACTGTTTGCTGAAAGCTACTATGTGAGCTGAGAAGGAGCAAGGATGGAAGAGAGTGAGTTTTGATGCTGAGCAGATTTGGGGTGGAATCCAAGCACCCCTACTAATTGGTCATACCAACTTGGACAAGCTTTCTTCTTTAGAAGATTTAGATTTTTCATTTGTAAGAGAAGAATAACAGCATTACCTGATACGATTGTTGCAAGGATTAAATAACTGTAGATGAGCACCTGGTACAAAGTACATGCACAATAAATACTAATTCCTTCCTTCTCTCAGAAATGAAAGAATTTTTGAAAGCATTTATAATAGTTCAAATCTTGATTTTAAGAGACTTTTAAAAACTCAACTTTTATAAAAATTTGATATTGCAAACAAGTTAATTCCTAGTTTTAAATATAACAATACCATGATTTGTACTTAAGTATAAAAAAAGAAACATATTACAGGTACCATGTAAGTTCTAAGGGATCTTGGAACTATACACAGATTCAGAATTTTATATATGCAAGATATATACACATATACAGAATTTCTTTTATTTTTGAGGACAGATGATCCCTTTTAAGTTTTAGAAGAATGCTGTAAAATAGTGCCTTGGACTCCAAAGCACCAAATAAATAAAGTTCATCATCTTTATCTACTATCGTGTAACTGAAATTCTTGGAAATCAAGATGTTGAGTTGCTTAGTAACTATTTTAGTATAATCAGTATGCAGATCTGTGTACATCTGACCAACTTTAAAAGACCCAAGATTTTATTATTGTAGGAGTTAAAGTTATCAGAATGTCTATTACCTGTTTTGTTTGTGGTTTTGATAGCATCTTTCTTTATTTCTTCTGACTCAGCCAAATATGATACTCCAGATCTGAGGGTAACTGGCTGACCTAGTTTGGAAGACCTAAGGAAGCTGTATAGTTTTAGAAAATTAAAACCTTTGATAATAATCCTATAAATATCCAGTTTTCATCCAGCTCAAACATATAATACTGCGATAGAGTAGCAGACAACTAAGCTTCTTATGCAATTTCCGATAAATGTTGTTGCCATTCTGGATAAAATTCAAAACATAAGGATCTCTGCCAAAGAGCCGTAGTGACCCTAATTTATAGTTTTATCATCTACTTGTTTATTTAAACACATCTTGAAGATACTACAATATTTCTAGTGTGTGCCTCCAATGAATGCCATTGTATGTACTATGATTTGCTTTTAAGTAAGAACTTGACCCAAGATATCAATAATTTAGAACTTTTCAGTGGGATATTTCATAGCATGATTTGGTGCACAGATTAATTAAGAGTAAAAGTGATTTTCTACATAGCCAAAATCACCCAGGAAGGCAGCTACCCAGTCTTAAATAGGTGGTATTCTTGCTTCAGTCTATCATAGAGCCCACTTCTTCCTCCTCATTCTTTCTTACCACAGAGTGAGGATCAGTCTATGGTTTTCCATTAGAAACACATTTTTCTAATTGAAGAAACACAAACAGGCCCCAAACAGCTCCTGATGGTGTTTGTTTTGGTCACTGTTGAAATGCAATGATGGGCTCTGCTTTTGGAAAACACAGCCTTCTGCCTACAACTTATGCACTCTTTGCAGACTTGCTATGTAAATTTCCTTTAAAACAACAACAAACAGAATAGTGCTGTCAGACTAATTATGCATGATAACTCTAAGCTGGATTAAAATGATTTAATGTATAAGAGAGTTAATTGCCATGCAGTATTGAATTAAATTATCTACATTTTCTGAAAATACAGCTGCATGCTTAATAGTGGGTTATAAAGATAAGGCCTAAAAAGGGAAAGACATACGATAAATATTAGAAAGATATTAAAAGATATATAATAGATACTTGACTGACAGTAGTATATGAAAACTATAAAATGGGACCATAGGAGGTAAGAATAGACTTACCTATAAAAAAAAAAGTCTTATTTCACATGCGTTGGAGGGGACAGGACAAAGTACGAGCTGAAAGACACATTTTCGCCCCACAATAATCAATGACAAAGCACCTGAAAGTTTAGTTTTCTAGAGTAAATTACATGTTTGTTTTGGTGGGGAGCAGCTGCATTCCCTCCAGGAACAAGCTACTGATTGTTGCTCATAGTAGGCATATAAAACACCTTTGCTGGATGGATGAAGGAATGAAACGGATTTGATAAAGTGCAAAAATCAGCATTGAGGGGAATTATAGGGTTTCACCATCCAGGCAATATCTCTGAGGCTATGGTAAACAATATTGTTATCTACCAATATTTTTCTGGCTCTCCTTCCCTTCTGGGTACACAGGAGGGCCTTGCTTGCTCTACTGAATTTGGGCATGGCTGTGTGAGCCATGAAGTGTAAGCAAGAGTGACTTAAGTCCCTTCCAGCTGGTGGTTTCTAAGAGTAATGTGTGATTCTCCACACTACTCCTGCCTCATAGCAATGGTTGTGGAATCACGAGTTGATATGGAAGAGCTGTAAGATGGAAGCAGCAGTTTGGATTGCTAAGCCAACAAAAGAACAGCTGCCCTGGATAATTGTCTAGATTCACAGCAGACTGAGCAAGAAATAAACCTTTGTTGTTGTAAGTCGATGCATGGAGGAGGACATATTTCATAGATGAGCAAGATGACCAACAATAGCTTGCATACAACTTCTGTGTGAATTTGACACTCTCCCATCCACAGGTGGAGTCTGTTCTCTCTTTCCCTTTGATCGGGGTGGCAAAAGTGATGCTGCCTGACCACCATGACTAGACTGAGTAGCTTCTCTTAGAGCATCCATTGTCTCAGAATTCTTGTTCTCTACTTGCTCCCTCTCAGAATCCAGCCACAATACAGCCCAAGCCCCTGAGAGGGTTCACATATAGGTGTGTTTGTCAAGACCCCAGCTGATCTGAGTCATCTCAGCCAGGCACCAAACACATGAGTAAGGAAGCCTCCAGCTGATTTCAGTTCCCAAGACATTTCAGTGTTCACAGCTGAGAACCCAGACATTACACAACAGACATAAGACGTCGCCACTGTGTTGTGTCTTATTTCCTGACTCACAGAACTTGTAAGCACAATAAAATGATTGCTGTTTTAAACAAGTTTTGGGGTTGTTTGTTATAAAGCAACTAGTTGACCGGAACAAACTGCTGGGGCTGGTTTGTTACCATACCATAATTTATCCCATCCTAATAGAAAGGTGTTTTTCAGAAATTCACAAAGTGTACATAACAAAGTAAGATGAAAAATACTATTTTCAGGTCTTTTTGGTGTTATGTCTTCTTTGGTACCACCATTCTAGGGAAGTTATGCAGGTGTAATTTGTGTGATCCATTCTCCTTAACTATAAACCACATTTCCACTGTCTCGTTCATGTATGTAAGCTTTTGAAAACTGAATTCACTGGGGCATAGCAATTTTTACTATTTTATCCAGGCAAGATTTATGCTGCAAATAACTGTATCCCTCTGTGCCTTAAGGAAATAAATGGTACATTAAAGGATATTTATGCATGATAAGATGCATGAATAAAACTGGGAGGCTTATATTGTGGGACGATTGATGTGTCAGAATAGGTGGTGTCTACACTATTACTACATTAGATACAGGTTTCAGATATTGCCATGCAGGTTGAGAGAATTAGGAAATATTGCTCCCTCCCACCTTCAAATTATCACAAAAAATTTTAGCATAGAAGAGGATTGCCAATATTGTACACAACAATAATAGTAATGAATTAGCTGACTTTCAAGGTTCTGTACCTCTAAAGACAAATGAACACCATGAATCCACAGTAGTACAAGTTTTATATGAGTAAGGTCTAGTTCACAGCTTCTTAATTAAACTTTGTAGACCAGTTTCATTCTTCACAATATATTGGGAGTCATGTACCCTAGAGAAAATATAACATGCATATTTTTAGTTTGCCAAGAAGTCAAAGTAAATATCCCAACAAAAGAAAAAACCAATCCAGAGCAAGGAACTAACCATCCTCTGAAGACAATGATATCATGATCATTTCATGTCATTCATTTCTCTCTCACAGCAACAAGCCAGGCAAAATGAAGAGAAGTGGATAAGAGCCTCTGCACTGGGTTGATGTGTACCTTTCCTAAGTATCACATGACTTAACAGATGCAGGCTAGGGTACTGGCAGGCATAGAACTTGGTATCCGTAAGAAACGGAATTAAATCACAGTTCCTCTGTTACCATACTGTTTGACCTTAAGCAAATAACTTTTGTATGCCTCGATTTCCTTCTCTTTGATATGGAGACAATAATATGATCCTTCAGGATTATTCTGAATAGAGAAATCATGTATACAAAGTGCCTGGTATAACATAAGCACTTAATTAAGGATGGCTATCATTATTATATTTTACTAAAAAAGATGATTAGTAGCAAGCCTTCCAACACAAAGCTATACAGATTAAATAATCTTTGGATTACAAAATCTAGCAGTTAATTTGCTTCTTGATAACTTGCTGAGGGAACTACAATTTTGGATTCTAGGTGAAGGCTTTACAATGTTCTTTTATCTTGCTGTCTTTATGTTGCCTCCCTCAGGCCAATTCATCTGAGATTGTCTCTCTCAAAAGATATGTAATGATCAGCTTGAAAGCTGCCTGTCCAGGTCTGTGGGCCAAAGATTTAGACTCTCATATTTGAGGCCTTACTCCTCACAAGAGCCATATGTAAAACTGGCTGGTAAGTGGTAATTCCCTTCTGGGCTTTCGTCAGTGACACTGAAATGATTGCTATTATATGACAAGCAAATGGAGGAAGTGATTTGCAAGCTAATGATTCATACACACAGCTAGTGTTGCATTCTAAGAAATTCTTTGATTAGCTCAGGGCAGGTTACTGCTTTTATGAGTGTCTTTTCCCATTTCTTGCTCATTGCTCTGCCAACTGTTCCCCACCATTGTAAACACACACACACACACACACACACACACACACACACACACTCTCTGTCTCTCTCACACACCATTATTATTTCTGCAAGGCTGCAGGAAGTCAGCTGCCTTACCCCAGTGCAGTCCTCTAGACCCAAAGATGATGGGTGCCCATTTGGTCAAGTCTGAGAAGGATCTCAATCCCAAATGTCATCCCAGGTTGCCCTACTTGCAGCAAAGTCTGTTGGTAATGAGGTTCCTTGGCTCCAGAAAGAGCCTACTGGACAGATCTCAAAACCAGTCGTACAAAATAGATGATTCCTTTAATTGGTTTTGGTAATAATTTTCTCAGATCTCAGAGGATATGTCAATAGCTTCAAATAACTGTAGCTTACCAAAATGAGATTCCAAAGTTTAAGATTAAATAAAATATATGTGAATATATTTCCTACATCAAATGGAAGGAATAGTTTCTAGGTAGAAAACTCATAGAATTATAGAACTCTGTAGCTCAAAGTCCTCTGAGAAGTAAAGGTATCTAAATTCTTGTCATATATTTGAGGAAGCAAGGACTCTGAAAGCTTGCACTGGATGCTTAAATAACTCAGGCATAGAAACTCTTGGAGACTCTGAAAATGATCTCTCAACCATTTTAGTGCCTAAATACTTTCTGACACATTTCTAACTTTGTAGTTATTTAGTATCACACTGTCCTTCCTATTTTTAACTTATTTATTTATGTATTTATGATCATCATAAAGGATCTGAGGTCAAGTCCTTCATATATGTAGAAATATTACTGACTCTGGTGAGGTAGCAGAGAAAAAGGAATGCTTTTATGCTGTTGATGGGAGTATAAATTAGTTCAACCATTGTGGAAGACAGTGTGGCAATTTCTTGAAGACCCAGAGGCAGAAATACCACTTGATCCAGCAATTCCATTACTGAGTACATATCCAAAGGGATATAAATCATTCTATATTGCGGCACTTTTCACAATAGCAAAGACATGGAATCAACCCAAATGCCCATTAATGATAGACTGGATAAAGAAAATGTGGTACATATACACCATGGAATACTATGTAGCCATAAAAAGGAATGAGATCATGTCCTTTGCAGGGACATGGATGGAGCTGGAAGCCGTTATCCTCAGTAAATTAATGCAGGAACAGAAAACCAAACACCACATGTTCTCACTTATTAGTGGGAGCGGAATGATGAGAACACATGAACATATTGCGAGGAACAACACACACTGGGGCCTGTTGGGAGATGGGGTGAAAGGGAGCGAGAGCATTAGGAAGAATAGTTAATGGATGCTGGGCTTAATACCTAGGTGATGAGATGATCTGTGCAGCAGACCACCATGGCACATGTTTACTCATGTAACAAACCTGCATATCCTGCACATGTACTCCTGAACTTAAAATAAAAGCTGAAGATAAAAAATATTAAATCATATGATTATATAAATATACCTTTACAGCTTTTATAAAAAAGAAATGTTACTGACTACCAGGAGGAATGCTTGTTTTTTGAACTGCCTTCTCAATAACAGTGATGGATCTACACTTTCTTGCCTGATTTATGTTGTGATCAATTCTACTTATTTGTGAAGCTGAGGTGAGGTGTGTGGCCAAGAAACAGATGAAGCCAATTTGTACACACATGCAAAAAGAGCACCTCGTTAATTTCAGAATATAATCAATTGTGCTAACTGGTTTCACCTCTTTGATCACATAAGCCACTGCTCAAAAAACCCATAAACTATTGGTAGCAAGGAAGAATAATGAATAAGGGTATAAATTATAATGCCCTTGTGAGAACAAGTATTTGTTTAACAAAACTGTTAAAAATGGAAGCCATTCATCCTTAATGATACCTGGGAGTTGGATGCTGTTTCATAGTTGATAAAATGGGCAACCATCATCTCTAAGATGTAGAAATTGAGGATTCACAGGATTAAAGGAATTGCTGGAGATTCCAATGTTAACGAGTCACTCCTAGGGTTTGAAACTAGGACCAGGGCTTATTCCACCGTAACATGGTGATTTTAGGCTCTTAGCTTTAGAAAAAAGGTACAATGGCTTACAAAGATATTTCTAACTCATTATTAAAATGAAATGCAAACAAAATATAATTTATGATTTCACAAACAGTCCTCTCCAGCTGTAAACATTAGTGAAGGAAAAAATATATAAATGCAGAGATTTTTATAGATTGCTTACATGGGCAGAACAATGCAAGTTCATCCTCCTTACTTGGTAATGTTTGTTTTTACCATATTCCAAATCATTCAGGTGCTTATTTTGATTACCACCAGTAATATAGTTTATAATTATGTTTAGTGCCATGTTACCAAAGAACTAAGTAAGTTAAACTGTTGACTCCATCTCTCCAGTTGCTCAGGATAAAAAAAAAACCTTTGAATGATCCTTGATTTCCTTCTCTCTCTCATTTACTCCAGTCCAACCCAAAGGTGAATCCTGTTGACTCTATTTTTAAATGAGATTTTAAAAAATGCAATTTCCTGTCACTTTCCCTACTTGCACCGCCGAGTTCTAAGTGATATTTGCCTGGATAAATGTCTGCATTAACTTCCCAATGGGTCTCCCCGCCTCTCTCCTTGCCCTTCAGTTTATTTTTAACACAGGAGCCAGTATACTTCTTTTAGAATGCAAGTTAAATCATATCACTTTTCTGTTCAAAACTGCTTCCCATCTCATTCAAAGTAAAAGTCAAAGTTATACAATGACCTACAAGACTCTTTAGGATCTGGCCTCCAGGCATCCCTCTGAAATCACCTCCTACCAACACTTTCCCCACACTTACGTTGACCACATTTGGCCAGTATGGTCTTCTTGATGCTCCTGAACATACCAGGCAGGTTCCTGAGGCCAGGGCTTATGAACTTACTGTTCCTGCTGTCTACAATGCTCTTCCTCAAATGTCTTTCATGGATTGCTCTCTCAGCTTACTGTGCTCAAAGTTATCATGCCTGCGAGTCCTTTATCAGTTCTGCCTTTTGACGTAGGTTGAAAGGGATCTCTCTTCTCCAAACTTCTAGATAACATTCTGAGTACCAAGAGCTCCTGCACCTGTGGCCCTGAGCCCACTTCCAAGACATGCAGACTGTGAGATGAAACCTCATGGAAGAATTACACATGCTAGGTGGGTCTGCTTTACACTAAAGCTTCCTCAAGTCTGTGACTATACTCTTTCTCCCAGGATGTCTGGTTGCATCCTTAATTTAGCTCCTAATTCAAAGCCAAGCTCATGGACTATTTTAAGCTCTGGACCATGAGTTTGGTTCTGAACTAGGAGCTAAACTGGGGATGCAATGAGATATCCTGGGAGAAAAAGTGTAGTCACAAGACTTGAGGAAGCTATTGTCCTGCCTGAGCATTCTGTCCCTAGACACATCAATACCAGGCTGTTCGTTTCCTGCAGATGGTCCTGCAAAGCTTTCCTTTATGGAAACTGTATGTCTGAGGCCAGAGCAGTATCTTATATCTGAAATATGCACTTCTTAGCAGGTCTGGGGGCAGAACCTACTGGTGGTCCAAATTTATATCAGCACAATATCCTCTTGACTTCGTATGGAAGGCCTAGATTTTGGGAGTAGTGGGCATCAGGATATTTCAAGGGCGCTTAGGTATAGATGCTACCATATCCATCCTGACCACCATTTCCTGGTTGATGACAACCCCTTCCAGGGAGGACTTGCCCTCTTCCCTTAACAGAGCTGAGTTTGATGGCTCTTCAGGGTTACTTATGCCACATCCAATATAAGTACAGAACACAGATGAGGAAGCTCAGCACAGGGTCACAGCATGTCCACACTGGACAGGGCCATAGGTCCTCATTCATTTAACACCTTCGTCTACTCATGGAAACCTGAAGTTCCAACAAGACACTCAGGCATCTACTTTAAGCACACATACCCTCATCTCCTCAGTCAGTGAAAAGACTGAAAAGGCAAGGGAAAAAACAAAGAAATAAAATTCCCTTTTATCCTTGGAACTAAAATTTCTCTTCTTGAAAAGACATCTGTCTTCATATTTTAATACCACTTTTGGTGAGTTTTGGCAGCCTTTAAAGGGCACCTTAAAAATACTTTTTGTGTGTGTGTTCCCGCTAATACCTTCTTCCCAGTTGAGAAATCTGATTAATTTTCCATTAATACACTAATTAACATTTTGTTCCTTTTTTGTTATGTTCTCCCCATGGTATGAAGCTCCCTCTATAAGCCAAATTTATCTGCTAGCTTCACATTTTGAGTATTTAGAGAACCTGTGGATTGTGCTGAAAATGGTGGTTCTTTTCTCAGAGTTGGGGCAGGCAGGGATGTTAGCACTGGCATCCAAGTCTTTGCACTATCTATATTCTCACAATAGCAGAGGAATATGAATGCTCTTATTCCTGTCGTCTTTGATCCATGAAAGGTAGACCTCCAGCACCCTGAGCAGGATCACAGTCTACTGCCATTGCTTGTATGCCTGCTGTTTATTTCTTGCCTTCCTGAAGTAGACCATGTGTGTATTGCGAGCAGGAGAGGGTCTTTTTGGCTTGTATAATTTCTAGTTATAACCCAGTGAAAGGAAGGAAAGAAGCTGATCAGGGAATGAAGAAGGAATCCAGAAATGTCTAAAGATAACTCATGATTCACAGGGTGGCTTCTGATTGGCTTACTGTTTATAAAAGCCATATTCATATTAAGTACGCAAGAATAATTTACTAGCATAGTCCACAGCTTTGAGTTTTACGTCTGTCCCACATTCTTTTGTTTTCAGAACTTCCTTTTCCTCACCCCCCATGATTCTAGTGGGAGTGTTAACCCACAGGCTTACCTTGTCCAATGAAGGGATGAACATGTGCCCCTTGCTGGCCAGTGATTGTACCCAAGCCCCTCTGGACTCATTGCTAAGTCCAAGAGTGAGCACACAACTCAAGCAAGGACAGTGGGTTCTTTTTATGGGGACAGACTGTGGGAGAGAATCTCTTTCCTTCTGGGATTGTGAGCTGCAAGGGACTTATGAACCTGAAAAGGCTGGAGCCCATCTTTCATTCCACATGGAGAAAGCTTGTCAGAGCAGGAAGTCAACACAGATGGAAGCAGAGATAAGAGGGAGGAAGGGAAGGAGAGAGGGTAGCTGCTGCTTGAACACTGCAGGCAATTATGTCTGAAGATCAATCCACAGTTCAGATTTTTGAGCTAATTATATTTATTTATACATTTATTTTTGTTTAGGTCTGTTTGAGTTACACTTACAACCAAAAATGCTTGATAACAAGGTGACACTGAACTAGCGTAAGTGATTGAGTGGGGTTTCATGTTCTACAGTGTGGAAAAAGCAATATGAGTCAGGGTTCCTGGCCTCATGGAAGGGATCTGGATTACAGTTCTAGTGACCCACTCATAGCCCTTCATCCTGCACTGGCTCCAGCCAGAAGTCACCACTGTGGCAACTAACTGCTTTGGCATCTTTCGGCCTTCTCTCGGCCTCCAGAGAACCATTACAGCTCTCCCTTTTCTTCTGAGGGTACTCCAGTCAAGAAAGGAAAAAAAAAAGGCAAAAAACATTTTCCTCTTGGCTTAGACCCATTGCCCCCATCTAAGTCAGAAAAACTACAGACCTGCATCTGCTTATAACCCAGAAAAAACTAGAGTGTCACCAGAGAGCCCTCCACTCTACTGAGACAAATAAACAGTGTCAGCAGGACAGAAAGTCCTTGAATTTCAAGGGAATGCTTGGCCGTTAAGCAAGCAAACAAGTCTGGCCTGTCCAAGCACTGTGCGACCAGAGCTCAGGCAGACCCAAGGAATGTGGCAAATTCCTTGAGGCGGTTGTTTATATAGAAACCCAAGTACTTCCTTTCATTGTAACAGCTTAGTTCATGATCTTGGTATGGAGTTTTAGGGCATTTTCTGTATTTTCCACTAAAGCTATGTTAACAAGCAGCATTTGTACTTTCTTTCGCCCTCTGTTATTGATTGCAACCCAAGCCACCAATACTTGGGACAATATCATGGGCATTTGTGGCTGGGTCTGCATTTGTCAGAAGGAATTCTTCTCTTCAGTCCTCTCTAAGTTAGCCCTGGGACTTTAGTCATTCCTAGAATGACTTTTATTAAATAAGGCATGTTAGAGATGAACTATAAAAGTGAACCAATTGTACAGTCTAATGTGACAACACTCTTGCAGAGGAAAAGTGACTGAGATGGGGAAAAGAGCCAGAGAGGAAGAGCATTACCCACGGTACAGGAGCAATTATCTCATGGGCTGAGCTGTGTTACTCTGTAACAGAGTCAGGCAAGCTACTGCTCTGGACCAACTCCAGTTCACCATCAAGCTAAAACATGATTTTGACATTTTTGAATAGTTGAAAACATTCTAAAATAAAATATCTTGTGACATGTCACAATTGTATGAAATTTCTATTTCAGTGTTAATTCATGAAGTTTTACTGGAACACAGCCATGCCTATTCCTTTACAAAGTGTCTATGACTGCCTTCATGACACAATGACAGAGTTGGGTAGTTGGTGAAAATCCCTTTGCAAAAATTTAATCAGTGAGAAAATTCCGGCAGTGAGGGAGATGTGATCTAGCCATCCCTGCTCTTACCTTTAGTGGTCAAGCTGCTTTAATTACTCCTGGGCTTAGGCCAGGATAACTTTGGAAGATCTTTATGTTATAGTTTAAATGATAATAGCCCCTCCCCAAAAGTCAGCTACCTTTGTAAAGCTATGAGAAACCCTCAGTCTTTGGGGAGGAGAGGAGCCTGAATTCTGCTAAGGTGTAGGCTGCTCACAAGATATGCAACTCCCCAATTACTCCTGCAGATAACAGATAACATCACTCTTGCAGATTGGCCTTTTGAGATATCCTTTCAGATTTTTGCATGTCTGACACAGATGACTCCACCTGCACACAGATTCACCTGGACCTGCCAAACCACCCCGATGTCTCCACATATAAGTGAATCAGCTCAAGAGGACAGCTTTGACCCATTATGATTTCTTCTCTGCTTCAACGAATCAGCAGCAAGCACCCATTTCCTAGCCACCCCCACCTCTTCCCCTAAACTGTCTTTGAAAAACCGCTAGCCCACAAGCCTTCGATAAGACTGATTTGAGTAATAACTCTGTCTCTCTCACATGGTGTGGCTGGTCTTGTGTCAATTAAACTCTTTATGGCCATGCCATGGTCTTTGTTTGTGCAGTGGGCAGGAAGAACCCATTGGGCAGTTACATTTTATAGAGGCCATTTAACCTGCAAAAGCAAAACTACTTCTATGTAGTGAGTTACAAACATAATCTGCTGACCCTTTCTCTGCAAAGATCTTTCTTCCAGGGCTATTGATTACATTGCTATCCCTTGGAAGACATCAGAGAAGCATATGATACAACAAAAAAAGCAACCAGAGTTGTCATTCTGGCTTCATGCCCAGCTACCTGTGCAACCTTAGAAAGTGATTTAACTCCTGTCGGGCCTTACTTCCCTCCTGTTGTACCTTATTTTAGAGCTGGTAACTTCATTTCAACTCTAAAAATTATCTGATCTTGCAAAAGCCTGGTTGCAAAGGGATAGGTTGGATGGTTGGGAGCACATTCATCATGACCAAAGATTAAGGCTAGGAAAGGGGCCTAGGCAGGATCTTTGTTCTACAAAAGCATACAGCATCACTGTTTTATGAGGCATCTTGATCCCTAAAATCACCACTTTATCCACATGACTTTATTTTCAAAACTGTGGCCATAATCACGGAATCAAAGTGAATTAAAAAATCAGAGGACCCAGACGAATATATTCCAACTTGCCAAATGTGTTGTCTTGAAAATATCTGATCATGGTGCCAGTCACAGGAAATGCATTACTCTGGCCTAATTGGTGAAGTTCCTTGCTTCATCAGGCAAGTTACTTTTTGTTTTCTCAGAGGGTAGTGCTGGCTTGCATTATCTGGATAAATGCCCCGTCTGTCCTCTTGGCTCAGCTAATGAAGATCTGGCTAGAGCCAGCAGGCTTGGCAGCCCAGATTAGAGAAATAAAACTTGCAGAGAAGATAATTTTGCAAGTGTTAGATTCTTTTCCTTGTGAGCCTTAAAACACTGTTGACCCTAGTTCTTTTCCAAAATTCTTGTGAGACAGAAAAAGCTTGAGGTTTGTCAGGTGATACTTTTTAAAGCCAATTTTCCAAGGGTTTAAAAAACTCAAGCTGCTATGGATTTAGCACCTAATCATATTCGTCTGTGGACGTGATTCACAGTCACGATAAATAGCTGCTGCTTTTCCAGTGAGTCCTGTGCATCAAGAAAAATCCTGAGCATTTAATTCTAACATTTGTCACAAGACCTGCCAACCCTTACCCTTTCCAGTAACAAAAGGCTTGTCAATGATTATGATGAATTAAGTTCTGGTTAAAACATAAGTGTGGCACACAAGAAAATCTCTCTACCTTAGCATTACTGTTTTGTAAGCTTCAATGTTATTTTACCTTTCTGCTAGATCAAAAAATATTTTATACTCAAGATTGGCTCCAAAAACAAACCACAAAGTTTGAGTAGCTCAAATACATAGGGCTCAACATTCTTCCTACCCAAAGGCGCTTCTTGGCTTCTAGGGTGTATTTTGTATACTTTTCATCCATATTTTGAGGAAATATGTACAGGAATTTTTCATTCAAATAAGCAGAAATACAAAAGTAGCATAACCATGAATTTTACTGGATTCTTATGAAACTATGTGAGAGCACTACGTATGTAATCACATACATGCCCTCCGAGGAGATTGCCACTTGGGACGATAGTCTCAGAATGCAAGGCTTCTCCAGACAAGAGGGTCAGAGCTGAGCAGAATCTCAGAGATGAGCTGGTCCAGCTGTTTCATACCCCAGATGAAGAGAGGGGGGCTCTGGAGGGGAGCAGCTGGCCTGAGTGAGCAGCACACTGGCTGCAGAACTGGATCCAGAGTCTACCTCTCCACATGCCTCTTCCCTGTGTCTCCTGGGCAGTTTCCTCTATCCCGTCTCCACTGTGACCCCTTGTAAGTAAAATGATTCGCTGTTTTAAAAATCATTGCCATGTAAGTGGAAGGGGAGTATGTTGATCTATTCCAATGGACTTTCTGAGTGAATTTGCCTGTGTTTTCTTTCTGTGGATCTTGTTGAATCACATATTACTCTGCAACTGGGAGTCCTTTAGAGACAGCCAGGTGAGAAGGGGTCCCCAGATAACTCCAGCCGGCTTGCATACTGGGAGGAACGCACACTGGGATGGGGCCACAGAAGTTGGCACAGTTTGCAGCAGGGAGGAGCCTGGCCCTTGCTCTTCCTGGGTGGTACCTCGGATTCAATCTGTGAGGCCAGAAGTGTTCCGGCAGGGACTCTGGCTTTGCAGAGGGTCCCTGTTTCTCTTTTTTCCCCCTTTATTCCCAATAAATTCCATTTTCTCTCCCCCTTCAAATCATCTGTGAGCCTAATTTTTCATGGCTGTGCAACAAGAACCTGGCTCTTAGCTGAACTAAGGAGAAAGTCCTACCACACTTTGGTATGATTTGCACTAGCAGATAACAAGGCCCTGAGTCTTCCTGAAAGCCTACCAGAATGATGTGGGCTTTACTTTGCCTGAACATTAGGACTCAGCAAATCCAGAGGAATGCCACTTCCTGAGGAGCAGCTAGGATGTGAGATAATGACAAGTGAACTGTACATTCAGGCTTCATAAAAGAAAGGCATACATTAGAACATCAGTGGAAGGAGGAAGGGCAGTACCTTTTAAAAGTTCTATTCACTGCTGGTATTATCAGAGTGGAATTTGCAAGGCAAAGGGTCAGAGACGTGGTAAGTGCTATAGGGAGAGGTATTTGCCTAAAGAAAGTATATCTATTGCTGAAATCATACATGTAAATTGAATAATAGATTTCAGTTATAATATCAAAGAAGGCTTATGTTAATTTCTTAATCCTCAAGTGCCAACATTTTGTAGCTTTTTAAACATCAACTTTCTCTGGCCCTAGCGTTCCTGAGAAGTTCATTCATTCATGCATACAAGCATCAAGTATTCACTGATTGCTGACTATGTTGAAGCAGTGTACTAGAGACACTGTGACAAATAGAGGGACTTGGCTGCTGATGAAATGCAAGCCACGTAAAGGCACCAGGTTAAGGTAGACACACTACTGAGTACTTGGTAGGAGGTTCTGGTAATTCATATACTGAAAACACGTGGCTGAAAGCCTGCTTATTGAAGCTGAGGTTTGAGATAGAACCAGATATATTTTTAGCTATTTTAAGCTGTCAGTCATGTCAATTTGCTTGGAATAATTCTTCAGACTGGATTGGATGTAAATAACTGTCCATGTGTCCTTGGCCACTTGCGGTAGTGGCTTTACTAAGCACATGATTACTATTCAAAGACTATATAAAGAATGAAAACTTATATAAGCAATTAGCTGATATGTGGGGCTTACAATCTAGTGGAGGACACAGGAAGAAACAAGTAAACCTGGTAATAAACATAATAATCACTGACAGTGGTAAGTTCCAATAATATCCAATGAAGCCAAGAACAGTTTACTAAGGGTACTCAGGGAAAAGATGTCTGAATATGAATCCTGTAAAGTTTATACATTAAAAAATGCAGTGGAGTCAACTGCTTGAGATCCTCAGAAAACACATTCCAGGCAATGAAAATAACAAGCACAAAACGTCCCAAATCAAGAAAGCACTCTGATTGCTTGAGATACTGAAGAGGCAAGCATGGCTGCAGTATATGAGAAATGGAGTTTGGTATAAGAAGGGGAGGCAGGTAGGAGCTGGATGCATCAGGGTCTACAAGTCTGGATTTTCTTCTAAGTACACTGAAAAGCCACAAGGGTTTTAATTAGTGAAATCGATTTTAAAATATTATTTTGGCAACTGTGTGTACAATAGAGTGGAGAGGGAGAATGGAAAAAAAAAAAAACAAAACAGAAACAGTGGAACCAGGCTGCTGGAGGACTTAGTCCAGTTCAGAGCTGATGCCAGGATTAGGATGGTAGAGGTGGAACTGGTGAGGACAGGTGAGACTTGAGATGTATTTCAGGGACAAAGAAAAGATTTACTAATAAGATTTAATAAGATTGAAAGAGAGTAATCAAGGATGATTCCTAAAGTTCTGGTTTGAGTGTTTGTGTTGAGGATGGTATATTTATGAGGGAAAGGGAAATAAAGAGTCCCCTTAGTACATTTAAATTTATAACTGCACATTTCCTAAATTCGTTTTTACTTAAGCAGTTCTATAATGTGAAGACTTAGAGACTAAAGGAGAATTCTGCTGGTCCTTTCATGGGATCAAAAATTACTCTGGATGACTTTCCCAGGTGTTCTTCTCTTCCTTCAACTACCACTTTGTTCTGCCCAAATCACTGCAGCATCCTACTACAGGAACAAAAACAAACAAGAACTCAAAGTGGGTGAAAATACCAATAGTGAACACCTGCATTCCATGTAGCTGCATAACAGGGACTCTCTGATTAATTCTGTCATTCTTTACCAAATGGCTCACCTTTGAACACTTTCTCCGCATTGTACCAGCAGGCAAAGAGATACCAAGTTACATCATCCAAAAAATTGCTATTGTATGGGAATAATGATTTCTTCTTTTATGCAAAGTTTCTTTAGGCATTCTCAGGAATTAGAACCACATATTTCATTTCAAATGGCTGTTGAAAGGGGTTTCTGATGGTTCTGTTCAAGCCAATTTATTTCTATGGGCTTATCTTTTTAGGTCATAAACAAATAATGCCTGGGTAACCCATTGGCCTTTGGAATGTAGTGATTCGGGCTTATTTACAGTAGTACCATCTTAGTGTGGGGTAGCGCCAGAGTTTACAGAAGAGGCTAATTCTTATAGAAGAATATGTGAAGAGTAAATACTGAAAGAATTACATGCAGGGCATAGTCTTATTTGTCTTATAAATATTTATAAATGTATGGTTGAAAAGGTTGAGAAATTAAAACAATACTGTTCCATGACTATTTCAGCAGAACCGAATTCTGCTGGTGAACATGAAATTCACGTGCCAGGAGAGAAGAAACCCGGGACTTGTTAATGGTTAGTCTCCATGGACAAGCTCTTTCAGAAAATCTTTCAAACATGTCCAACGCGACCATTTGGTTGAGAGTAATGCTTTCTATCCTCATATTCCTTACACACAACTACACTTAGTTCCATAGTCAGAAATGATACTGTTTAGCATTCATGTGTTGCAAATAATGATACAGAGTTTTGACTGTTGAGGCCAAGGTTTGAGATAGAACAAGACATGCTTGGAGATACTTTAAGGTTGAACCCTCCATAATCATTCTTTTTTTGTTTGCTTTGTCTCAGAATGGTACTTCAAAATAAATGTGAATTATTGTCTAAGGCTTCATGGTCATGTCCCGTAGTAGTCAATTCTAGATTGTCTGTTATGTGTTATAGTCCTTTCACATCTTTTCAATATTGGAATAAATTTCCAACCACAATCAACTGTGCTTTGGATAGTAGGGCTTGTTTAATGTCACAGCTGGATTTTGTAATGACAATGTTCATAAGAGACACTCTTGGGGAAAACAATTCATAAGTGGAGAATATCTTGCTTTTTCAACTGTATAATCTTTATTATTTTTTTTTTTCAAATTTCTTCCTTTCTTACATCCATTCAGATTTGGTAGTCCCCAGAGTTAACCAGGTAATTTAATTAGCTTGAATGGTTGAGACTTTGGACTGATTTTACCAAGATTTTGGAATACATTATTGCAGATGTTCAGAGAATCAGTATTAAACATTCTCCTTTCAATCTTGAAGACAAAAATGAGACAAAGCTCTGATACTCTACAAAAAATGAGAGTAGACTTATTCTTAGATAAAAATTTTCTAAAGAAGCCTGCAATGAATATAAGCTGTGAGGCACACATATAATGGCCATACTGCAGAACTCTTACAATCCTTGCAATAAGCAATAACTTCTTTATCAATTGACTATGTTTGCTTTCCCTGTGGATTATATTGCTTTTGAATAGTAATCACTGTTATCTCAGAATCATCTGTAAGTTTGTGGCTAAGCTGGTTCCAAATACACACTATTAAACGTATGATAAGAAATAGTGGTTTCTGTTTTTTTGTACATGCTAGAGAGTCTTGGGAGTTCAATTGGCCTGACATTCAAGAATGGCTATGATGGTAAATTCAATGCTATACAAACTTTTTCTATAAGAATAAATTACTTCTACCTCTAGCAAAGATGGAGTAGCTTATTTTATACTATTCACACTAATGCTGCTTCTAAAAATAACACCTGTCTATCTATCTATCTATCACCTAAAATTTAAAGACATTGGTCAATGAGAAGGATCAAGATCCCTGAGAAAAGGGAAATAGATTGAGGTGAGTCTCATACTGGCTTTTCTTCATTTCTCCTTGGGGCATTTGCCAATTTTTGGAGCAAGAATAGATGTGGCATTAAATAAATTGTTCTGGGATTTGTGACAGTCTCACTGGGTTAGGGGCTGCCAATATGACTGGGTCTTGAAAGTCAATAATCCAGGGATGAGAGAACTACAGAAACTGAGCCTAGACCAAAACTGAGAAAATACATACAAGCAGCTTTGAACTAAAAGAAATATTAGTAGGAGTTCTATAGACAGAAAGGACATGATCATGGAAGTATGTAATGTGGGAAAAAATTACGTTCATCAGAAAGGGTAAATACAGGGTAAATTTTTTAAATTGGCTATTTAAAACCAGAACAACAATAATAATGTCTTGTGATTTTAATAATATATGTAGAATTAAAATGCATAACAGTAGTACAGAAGACAGAAATGATGCTAACTAAAGGGCTAAGTTAACTTAAGTAGACTGTAATGAGTCAACAATGGATGCTATAATTCCTGGGTTACCACTAAGTGAGTTTCAATAGAAGTCTAATTAATAAAGTAACAGAAGAAGACAAATGGAAATATTTTTTTAAATTGTCAATGGTTAAAACTTTTATAAAGGCAAGCAGAGATTAAAATAGAAACAAAGAACAGGTGAGACAAAAGAAAAAGAAATATTAAGATGGTAAGTTTAAATTCAAATAATCCAGTAATTACATTAAATGTAAATGGATTAAATACTCTAATAAGGACCAAGAAGGTTGAAAATAAAGATATGAAAAAAAGACCATCAAAACACTAACCAAAAGAAAGTTGGTAGAGTTCTACGTAATATCAGATAAAGTAAAACTTAATGCAAGAAGTATTATTAAATATAAATGTGGCACATCATAATTATAAAAGGGTCAATTCACCAGTAAAATAAAGATCTACATTTGTCTAATTACATAGACCCAAAATATACAAAGCAAAAACTTCCAGAACTAAAAGGAGAAATAGACAAATACACAGTCATAGAAGATGTTAACACACCATTCTTATACATGATTAAACATGAAAATAAAAAATTAGTAAGGGAATAGCTGATTTTTACAACATTATTAACAAATCACTTAAAGGATATTTACATAATAAAACACTGCAGCCAACAACTGTAGAATGTATGTTCCTTTTAAGTACCCATGGAATATTCACTAAAATAGGCCATATCCTGAATCATAACATTGTTTCAGCAAATTTCAAAGGGTTGAAGTAATATAGAATATGCATTCTGACCACAGTGAAACTGAAATAGGAATCAGTATCAGACAAGTAACTAAAATATCCCTAAATATTTAAAAATAAATATACTTTTAATAAACCCATGAGTCTAAGAAGCAATCACAATGGAAATTTAAAAATATTTTGAAGTGAATAGTAGTAAAAGTGTTTCATTCCAAGAGGAGCAATGAAAAGGCTAAGCAATGCTTGTTCTTTGTGAACAAAAAACATGACAGAATTGAATAGCCCTGGGAAGGCTGAAGATCTTGTTTTCTTTATGGTGCAGGTACATCATGGATTTCACATACTGCAGAGCTGATAAAATGATGTTACAAGTTCTAATTATGTATTTTTGTTTATTCATTTGATATATTACTAATATTGGGCTTCAGTACAAGATCTTCCTGTTCATTTCCTGATTAGGCTATAAGTGAATGGGGATCCCACACCTCAAAGCTTGAAAGTAGGATCTTCATGAAGCTGGATGATTATGGGGCAGAGAAAATACTTTTTTCCCAAGTGCTTAACTGATAATCCTTCATTAAATGATGACTGGCTGTTTTCCTGCAGTAGCATGGCAGTTAATTAGTTTCATATTAGCTTCACTGATGCTAGGTTTCGTATAGACTTTTATTTCAGCAAGAACAACCAAGAACTGAATGACTCAAGGCAAGGACATGGATGCTTGTCAAACATAGATTGACAGTGTATTAGACTTGATGCCTGATCATTTAGCTCTATTATCCATAATCTAGGTATGTGTGGCTTGTGGAAAGACCTTATTTTATGAGACATTCAAGTTCTTTTTTATTGGTTTATCAGTAAGGCAAAAATATATTTCAGGCTTATAAATATCTGGGTATAATAGTTAGGTCAAAATGAAATAAGATTAATTTCTGCATTCTAACTCTGGTTTCTGAGAATGGCCCAGAAAATCTCAAGAAAATGCTAATGTAACAGTAGGCATTCTAATGATATAAATTAATATTGAAGACATGACTTCAAGATGATGTGAACTGGATCCCTATCAAAAGGTTAACCATTGAGTCATGCTGCATATCCCTTCATGACTTCAACAGTTTGTCTTGTTTGACCACTGCAATCTCGGGAGTCTGTGTGGTCACTACAACAACTTTAGCAATTATTCTTATGAGGAAATACTACAGAAGACCTCTAATCAATCATTGATTTACCAACACCCACTGGAGTTAGCTTTAATCTTGTTTCTTACCCTAGACTTTTTGAATTATATGTCTTTTGGACATCACTTAGTATTTACTAAATAGCCAAAATTGCTATTTAGTAAATAGCACTTACTATTTACTAAAATAGTAAATAGTATTGGAAGGCTCTCTACTTCTATACAGATCTCTTTAGGTGGCTGGTTTCCTGCATAGTCTGCATTTAGCATTCTATAATGCAAATAGCCTGAGGCGCCTCTCCAAATTTGTCTACAGTATGAATTTCCTGTGTGGTGCCTACTGCTTTCATATGAGGCTCAGTCTTTCTGATGGAGGGAGTTATTTCTTTCAGAAGCTACTACTTAATTTCTTTTGCCATACCATTATAGTATCTTACTAAATAAAGCTGTTTCATGGAGGTTTATAAAAATGTAAATTTTGGTTTAGTCAAGAGGCTTCACTAAGAACACATTATTGTGATCCCACAATCCATCATGTAAGAAATCATCCAAATTGAAATGGCAAAATAGATGCTATGTGCTGCAATAGAAGCAGCAGTGTGTACACTGTGCATTTCAATTGCAACATATGAATCTGTGGAAAATAATTGATCCTGCTGGTGAAAATATAATTCAAGCATCATTAGAAGTTTATCATGTGCCTTAAGTGAAGGGGGCCACTATTAAGTCTGGAGTTAGTCAGTGGACCGTCAAGAGCAGAGGACAGTTCTTCCTAGGACTCTTTATTCATTAGCATTATTTTCTTTGCTTCAAAATAGATATAAAGGCAGGAGGATAGCTTGAGCCCAGGAGTTTCAGACCAGCCTGGGCAATGTGGCAAGCCTCTGTCTCTACAAAAATAAATAAATAAATAAAATTTAAAAATTAGCCAGGTGCACCTGTAGTCTCAGCTAGTCAGAAAGCTGAGGTGGGAAGATTGTTTGAGCCAGGAAGTTTGAGGCTGCAGTCAGCTATGATCACACCACCGCACTCTAGTCTGGATAACAGAGCAAGAACCTACCTCTAAAAAAAGAAAGAAAGCCCTTTTGCCTATAAATTCCATAAAGAGATGATCTGACTTCAAAATTTAATATGAATATGCCCTAAAACATCTATTGTAAGCATAGATTTAGCAGAAGAGTCAGAGCCTGAGTCTAGTTTATTTAATCAATTCATTAATTAAACATACATTGAGGGCCAACTATATACCAGGCACTATAATAGGCACTAAGAATAAAGTATTGAACAAATGGACAAAGTACTGTCTCTGAGAAAGGTTTAAAATTTAGTGGTAGGGAAGAATTGCTTATCAGTATTGGAGGCTGAATTTAGTTTCCTCTTTTCTGGTTTGTTTCTGTTTGCTGTTTTTCCCTGTTTTTTTTTTTTTTTTTAAATAGGATCCTGTTTTACCCCTATAACTTGTTGAGTGATAGAATCAATGAGTGATGAACAATAATTCTTTAACTGATGCTAAAATCCCTCTGAAAAATCCTGCCATAATTACTGCAGCAGACACTCCAAGATCTCAAATGAACCACCTCAGGGAGTCAAAGAGTAAACAAATCATGACAGCAACCCTTGCTGATATGCAACAACTTGAAAATCTCCAAATCTGTCATTAGAAAGGCTTTTGGATTCATTTCCAGAGAAATTTACCATTGGATAGAGGTGTTGTTCAGTATGTTGATTCCTAAAACTTGAACCTGCCCAGTGCAAGGTATGAGCTAATGGCTCCTAGAGAGTGGCCTTTGTTTTTTTCTCCGCAGGTGAGGATCATCACCTCAGTAACTCCTGTGTGAGCATAGGTGATGGTGAAACTCTTTAGCAACCCGTCTGTTCTAGGCACTGACCACTTGGTACAGATGTACCTGGCTGTGCTAGACAGGGGAAAGGAGATGCTTTCATTGCTGGCATTATAATGGGGTCCAGAACACTATGGGGAGGGGATTTAGGAAGAAGGCTAAGCCAGCAGTGGAGGAAATCTGGAAGCTTGGGGCAGTGGAATTTGCTGACTGGAACAGGAAGTATTTGGACAACTTTCATGTATGGGATGGTGGGGCATGTCCGGGTTGTAGGACATGGAAGACATGAGTCTGGGGCCTGCTTAAGTTCATCTCTCAAAATGTCTTGCCTAGGGACCACTATGATTTTCTGAATAGTCCTTAATTCTACCCTAGGTGATATCTTTTAAAGAAACTTTACTTTTTGAAAAAGTAAAAACTTATTATTTTGTGATGCAAAAAAATCTCACTTGAGTGTATATTTTGAAGCACCAGTTCTCCTTAAACCAGAGCAAAGCTCAATTCCATATTTAATAACTTATGTCAATATTGAAAGTATTTTTTTTTCTTTGCCCAGCCACAGCACTCAGGTTGTTTAACAGGAAGGGCTGGGGCAGCTTTGTGAAGTGAACTCCTAGAACTTGTAAACCGATGAAGAGGTTAACAGTGTGAGGTACATGGTTTCAGAAAATGTAAGCACATCCTATGAGACCCAAGGCAGCCTCTTTATTTCGGAGGCATCTTAAATGCTGAAAGCAGGACACAGTGAACATTCAGTCTGTAGTATAATGACTGCAGGCACGACAGGGTCACAGGGCCAGAAGCTGGAAGACCTGCTGTGCCCAGTGTCCTCCCTTTGCCTCTCCTGTTTTAACTCTTCCTAACCTGTGTCCTGCTCTGAACTCTGTGGACTACATCCAGGGGCTCTCTTGCCTTCTCATTTCCAGGATGAACTTGACCCACAGGGAGCCTCGGTAGGAGGGAAGGGAAGGCATGAGCCTGGGGGTACTCAGCTCCTTGCTGCCTGGCTGTCACCTTGGGCTGACTGAAGGTCACTGCTTCCCTGGAGATGGCCTTTTCTATGGAACTCTCCCTTCTAGGGTTGTGGTGACTGTCCCACCCTCTGACTCTTCTGACATGAGTTGGTTCTGGAACCCTACAGTTGCTAGCCCTGACACTAAATTTTCTTGTGGTTTTGAATATTCTACTGACACCTTTGTAAAGGGTTCCATTGTCAAGCCCCCCTGTCAAATTGTCCTGTTTCCTGTAGGGACCCTGCCCTGTGGAAAACACAAATCCATCCTCCCTGCTGATACAGCAGCATGAGCTCCCTCTGCTCTCACCAGGCCTTGCTACCTCTGACAATAGTGGAGACGCGGTGTCTGTTTTTACTGCTGATATACTTTGTCTTCTAGGGTTTTAGAGGGGACTTGATTTGTTGTGAGCAAAGTGTTAATGTATTTATTTAAGGAGAAATGAGTTCCGGCCTAGGAAATGGTTCTGTGAAAAATATAATAAATTCATTTTGGCTTTTTAACCGTATGGATAAGTAGATAGTTTCTGATATTTAGACTGTTTAGATTTTTTTCTGTTTTGGTTTGTGTGCTTTTTGTCTAATGTTGCAATTGTTCTTGAGATGGTTTCTAGAAAAATTAGCTTTGAGAAAACTTGACTGGTTGGCAAAGCACATCTTGTTCCCACCCTCTGCCTCTACATTGTGATTCTAACTGTCTCCTCTCACTCTCCTCCCACTTGCCCCCGGCCCATTTGTGGGTATAATTTGCCAAGGTCTTGTTTTCCAGGGACACCCACATACATGTTGGCTGACAAAATTCAACACCTCCCAGGAGTGGCTTCATTTGTACAAGAGCCTCTTAGATTCTAGAAAAGCTTCACTGTGAAGGTGGAATGACAGGTGGAGAAAATGGAATTATTATTTTGAACATAGGGTCATTATCATGCCCTGCTTTCTCGCTTCCTCAGCCTTGATCTTGTTCCCTGGGGAGTGAGTCAGTCTGGCGCAGAGGAAGCCAAAGCAGGTCTTCAGGACCCTGCACAGCTCAGCTGAAAGAATCTGGCAGAATAGTTTAGCAGCTCAAGGGGCAAGACTGACCTAAAGTCCAGGGCACTTTGTTTAAAGAAAGAATTGGCAAACAAAGTGCAAAACCTTGCCCTCCTCCAAGGACTCTGGCAAGAGTGACCTTCCAGTTCAGAAGCTAAATTCTTCCCTGTTCTCTTTTATATTTGGCAACTTTCTACAAAACACACCACATCCAATTGAAAGACATACTGATACTTCAGTAAGCAAATTGTGAAATGAATGTGAAAGAAATTATTGTTTATATGCATTCCTTTAAATGGTAAGTTTTTATGTTTATTTTCTAAATTGACACATGCAGCTCTGGTTTATTAATTTCCTCTGCTGGAAATCTCACTATTTGAAAACACTACAATTAAATTGTTCATACCTGCTGATGGACAACAAAGTTTTTTCCATGCCTTTCTCTTTCAAACAACACTATTGTGAACATTCTCTAGCTTGATGACAGACCTAAATGTAGATACTGCCCTTTGCCTTATCCACCATCACTCCCTGTCTTCCACCTAGTTTTTCAATGAATCCCTCCTGCTTGCCCCACTCTCAAGTCCCTCTATTTGGGCGCCTTGACTCCTACTGTATGACCAGAACCTTGTCCCTATGACCTGTCTGGGGACCAACCACCTTGACTTTACCCTTGTGAACTCTTTCAGGATGAATTTCTTGTCTCTGCCTTTCAGCTTCAAAGAGGAAATATTGGGTAAGATGTCCACCCTGAGTACCACAAAGCCTATGGGACTTGCCCTACTTGGACCAACTCTTTCTGGCTCACACTAGACAAGAGTGTAAGCTCAGAGAGGCAAGGATGGGTCTCACTTAGTCAATGTTATGTGCTCAGATAATGTTAGGTATAAGGATGGTTTTAAAGTTATATTGTGACTTAGCAAGTGAATTCTCAGTACTTTTAGGTATCTATTGTCTTGTAGACATATCCCAGTTAAAAATAAATATATGGATGGATAGATAGAAAGAGTAAAGAAAGGAAAGAAAAGAAAGAAAGGAAAGAAAAGAAAGAAAGAAAGAAAGAAAGAAAGAGAAAGAAAGATGGATGATATGGTTTGGCTCTGTGTCCCCACCCAAATCTCACCTTGCAGCTCCCATAATTCCCATGTGTTGTGGGAGGGACATGTGGGAGATAATTAAATAATAGGGTTGGGTATTTCCCATGCTGTTCTTGTGATAGCGAATAAGTCTCACAAGGTCTGACAGTTTTGAAAACAGGAGTTTCCCTGCACAAGCTCTCTCCCTCTTTGCCTGCTGCCATCCATGTAAGACGTGACTCACTCCTCCTTGCTTTCCACTATGACTGTGAGGCTTCCCCAGCCACATGGAACTCTAAGTCCATTAAACCTCTTTCTTTTGTAAATTGCCCAGTCTTGGGTATGTCTTTATCAGCAGCATGAGAACAGACTAATACAATGATGAATAGATAGATGTGTGCTAGTCCAGTATATAGTGACTTATGGAGAGTGTAGAAGTAGATCCCTTGGGAGAATCTGCTAAACAAGGGGAAAAGGCCTTTTGTAAACTTTGCCTGGAGGGTTACTAAGAACAAGTCTTCTAAGCCTTAGTATTTCAGAGGTAGTCCCATGCCAAACTGTTCTGCAAGTGATGCCCACCTTGGTCTATACATTTTCTCCGGTGCAAAGACTGGTCTTCTCAAATAGGATACTATTCATTAGGAAGACTTCAC